>NC_064559.1:121791139-122416139 GCF_937001465.1 Orcinus orca
CTGCTGGGGAGCAGCTGCAAATACAGATTATCATTAGCAGAGAGGTTTGACTGCACAGAGACCATAATAAATCAACTGCTTGCAGACTTATATCAAAACCCTATCAGTGAGTAGTAAATGACAATTAAGCTGAATCTGGTGGCAGGTTTTATAGTAGCAAGTGAGTTGATGTTCTTCAATTGTACAGCTGCATCTGGTGGCAGGCTTTAAGTCAGAATCCGACACTTATTTTAGTCCGCACGTGGCCCACCCATTATTTTATTTACCACTTCCGTCCGCACCTCTTTCCTACACTGTGTACTTGCTCAGTCACAGTTTTGGTAATCCCACAGGCTAACCCTAGCCAAAATGAGTAAAAACAAATATAGCTGGAGAGCTTCTTTGAAAAGGGGGAAAGACCCAATGATGAGAAAGCAGAAGACTCTAAGACTGCCAGCAAAAAGAAAGCTGCATTTAAAGGAAAATACCAAGAATTCTACTTAAATTATGGGTTCATTGCAACATGTGATTCATATTCTCCAAGCTCGCTTTGTATAACAAGTGGTGACCAGCTAACCAGTGAAGCCATGAAATCTTCAAAACTGCTTCTCCACATGGAGACCAAGCACCCTGCATTAAAAGACAAGGCTTTGGAGTTTTTCAAAAGAAAAAACTGTGAACATGAAGAACAGGAGCAATTTTTGAAGGCCACCACTTCATCAAATGTGTCTGCACTGAGAGCATGATTCTTAGTGGCTAACTGCCTTGCTAAAGCTAAGAAGCCCTTTACTATTGGTGAAGAGCTGATCCTGCCTGCTGCTAAGGACATTTGTCTTGAACTTTTAGGAGAAGCTGCAGTTCAAAAGGTGGCACATGTTCCTCTTTCAGCTAGCACCATAACTAGACAAAGAGTATTAATGAATCACCATGGTACGCAATCCAGGTTGGCGAGTCTACCGATGTTGACAAGGCAACAATGCTTGTTTTTGTGCGATATATTTTTCAGCAGGATGTGCATGAAGATATGTTTTGTGCACTTTTTTTGCCAACCAACACCACAGCTGCAGAACTATTCAAGTCTTTGAATGATTACATATCAGGAAAACTGAACTGGTCATTTTGTGTCGGTATATGCACAGACGGAGCAGCTGCCATGACTGGACAGCTTTCTGGTTTCACTACTCAGGTCAAAGAGGTGGCTTCTGAATGTGAGTCTATGCACTCTGTCATCCATAGAGAAATGCTGGCTAGCTGAAAAATGTCACCTGAATTTAACAGCGTTTTGCAGTATGTGATTAAAATTATCAACCACATTAAAGTACATGCCCTTAACTCACGTCTGATCGTGCAGCTCTGTGAGGAGATGGATGCAGAGCACACAGGTCTTCTCTTATACACAGAAGTGAGATGGCTTTCTAAAGGCAGATCACTGGCCAGAGTTTTTGAGCTATGAGAGCCGCTCCAGAGATTTCTTTTAGAAAAGAAGTCACCACTGGCAGCACATTTCAGTGACACACAGTGGGTCGCAAAACTTGCTTACTTGTGTGACATATTCAACCTGCTCAATGAACTCAATCCGTCACTTCATGAGAGAATGACAATTGTGTTCAAGTCGGGGGATAAAGTGGCTGCATTCAAAGCCAAACTGGAATTATGGGGGTGACGAGTGAACACTGGGATTTTTGACATGCTTCAAACATTAGCAGAGATTTTGCAAGAGACTGAGCCAGGGCCTTCTTTCTCCCAATTGGTTCATGGTCACCTATCTCAGCTTTCAAAAGAGTTTGAGCATTACTTCCCAACCACAAAAAAAACCCCAAACTGGGAAGGAATGGATCTGCGACCCATTTGTGAATAAGCCAGGTGAATCAACTTTTTCCATGCTAGAAGAGGATCAACTGCTTGAGATCGCAAATGACAGTGACATTAAAAGTATGTTTGAGACAACTTCAAATCTCCATACGTTCTGGATTAAAGTCAAGGCGGTATCCTGAGATTGCCACAAAAACACTGAAAAGCCTGCTTCTATTTCCAACATCCCATCTTTGTGAAGTAGGGTTTTCTGTAGTGACAGCAACCAAAACGAGATTATGGAGTAGACTGAACATAAGCAACACACTTCGGGTGTCACTGTCTCTCATCACCCCAAGATGGGACCATCTAGTTGCAGCAAGCTCAGGACTCCCACTGATTCTGCATTATGGTGAGTTGTATAATTATTTCATTATATATTGAAATGTAATAATAATAGAAATAATGTGCACAATAAATGTAATGCGCTTGAATCATCCCCAAACCATTTCCCACCCCCATCCATGGAAAAATTGCCTTCCACGAAAGTGGTCCCTGGTGCCAAAAAGGTTGGGGACCACTGCTCTACATAATTCCCTGGAGGACTGAATCCATTCACACAGTTTAAAAAACCATCTGATCTCATGGTGCCTCCATATCCATGCTCTAACCCAGATGCATATATCAGAATACCTTCTTGACGTTTCTGCTTGAATGTCTTACAGGCACCTCGGCTTAACATGGTCCAAACTGAACTTTTCACCTTCTCTTCACTCTTCCACCTACCAAATGACTCTTCTATTTTCTTTATCTCTGCAAAAAACATTAACATCTGGCATTTCCAAAGCCAGAAATAAAGATATAATTTTGATTGCTCATTTTCTTTCATTCTCAAAGCCAAATAATTAACAAGTCTTGCCATTCTCGTTCTTCATTTTCATTGCTACTAGTCTCAACCACCATCACCTCTCCCCTGGACATTCGAACAATTTCCTAACTAGTCTCATTAACTCCTGTCTTGTTTTCACCAGCTAATTTTTGCAGCACAGTTGCACCACTCCTTAAAAACAAAAATCTGATTATGCCATTTTTCTAAAAATATTAAAACCTGTTCATCAATTCTTATTGTACTTATAACCAAATCCAAACATAAGAGCATGATTTGCAAGGTCCTTCATTATCTAGGCCCTGATTACATTACTGGCCTCACGTCTTGCCCCTTCCTATTCACACATACATGGTCAGGCCCTCATACACATAAACAGACATATACATTCAATACTAGCCATATTAAATTGATTTTAGGTTCCTAAAGCACCTTACTGATACCTTCATTTCCATTTTCACCTGGCTATTACCTGCTAATTGTTAGACTTTCAATTAAGTGGCTTTTACTTCCTAGAAATATTCCCTAATTCCTTCTGTTTGAGTAGAGTTTTGTTTTATGTTTCTGGACATCCTACTTTATGTCACCTTTCAGACTAAATTATAGTTGCTTGCTTTAATTGCCCATATTTTCCCACTAGAATGTAAGCTCTATAACTGTGACTGTCTTATTCACTACTTCATCCATGAACCAAGCATAAAACCCGGAATTCAGCACTTCTCAATAAATATTGATTGAGTGGATATGTAATATATACTTAATCAAGCAAATGGACTTTGATTACTACTGCACACAAATGAACTGTAAATGATCTTTTAAAAATATTTTATTTTATTGCAAAGGCATTAAGTGTTCATTGTGGAAAATGTGATAAATCTAAATATAATGCTTATATTTATCCCTAATTACATCACATAGTAGCCATAGTGGTTTTTGAAATTCCGTCATCTACTTTATTTTTACACAATTCGGAAAATTGTATATTGTCTTCTGAACTGTTTTTTTAATATTTATATTATTGAGTTCAAAGTTACTTATAATATGCATAAATATGATTTAGTTTATTTTAGTAGCAACAATACTTATGTTTATTTTTTCTGATATAGGCTTATAAGTAATAAACAAATTCAGTGAGACACTGTTTTAAAATGTGTATAATATGTTCAAAATATATTTTAGATATTCTTAAAAAGAGAAAGAAGTTGCCTTTTCTAAAAATAGTTTCTACAAAAATAGCTATTAATAAATGCTAAGAGATGTCCAGTTGGTAGCAACAGGGTATCATTGTTGTATACTTAAAACACATTGGACAGGACAGTTAGGAGTGATTTCTGCGGTAACATGAAAGTACAGTGTTCAAGTAACATTATAAGAATCTCTCTAGTCTCATTGATTTTCTCTTTCAAATAGCCTGCCCTAGCACAGAAAATATGTTCAAATAAGCATGTGGGGCAGATAAAGCAGGAGTCTCTAAGGTCAATAAGTCCCAAATTTAGAGTCTATAAGAATCACCTGGATCAACTGTTAAAAATACAGATCTCTGCACCCCATTCTCAGAGATTCTAAACTGATAGGTTTGTGGTCGGGCCAGTAATATTCATTACAGCAAGGACTTTGGTCTTATGATTCTGGTGTAAGAGGCATCTGGGCCACACTTTAAGAAACACTACCTTGGAATTTAGGCCTAAGCCACCTAGACTTTTCATGAGCTTTTTACAATTTTTAACCTTGGAACAATAATATATCATCCACTTTTTAAAAAATAACATAACTATGAGATTTAAAAATGCAAATGAACATTTAATTTGTATTGAAGATGCATTTTTAAAATTGAAAATGAATTTTACCTTTAAAAATATTCTTATATGATAAAAATTTTAATTTTTTTTCAATTTATTTATTTATTTTTGGCTGCATTGGGTCTTTGTTGCTGCGCGCGGGCTTTCTCTAGTTGTGGCGAGCAGGGGCTACTCTTTGCTGTGGTGATCTGGTTTCTCATTGCAGTGGCTTCTCTTATTGTGGAGCATGGGCTCTAGGTGCACGGGCTTCAGTAGTTGTGGTTCACGAGCTCTAGCGTGCAGGCTCAGTAGTTGTGGCCCACAGACTTAGCTGCTCCACGGCATGTGGGATCTTCTGGGACCAAGGCTCGAACCCCTGTCCCCTGAATTGGCAGACGGATTTTTTTTTTTTTTTTTTTCGGTACGCAGGCCTCTCACTGTTGTGGCCTCTCCCGCTGCGGAGCACAGGCTCCGGACGCGCAGGCCCAGCGGCCATGGCTCACGGGCCAGCCGCTCCGCGGCATGTGGGATCTTCCCGGACCGGGGCACGAACCCATGTGCCCTGCATTGGCAGGCGGACTCTCAACCACAGCGCCGCCAGGGAAGCCCGGCAGACGGATTCTTAACCACTGCACCACCAGGGAAACCCTTTAATGTTTCTTTTACTTGAAAAAAGCTTAGTTTTTGAACCCACACTGCTTTTGTACCCTGAGGCCTTCCTATAATGAATTCTTTTTTTTTTTTTTTTTTTTTTTGTCTGTTATAGAACTTCTGTTGGGATTAGAGAGCCATGTAAAGTGGAGTGAGATTTTGGCATATTAAAAAATTGTAGCTAGTATCTGTATCTGTCATTTTATTTCCATGTGTTATTTTACTACTTATAGGGAGTTTCAACTGAACTATGTCATTTAGGTAAATTCAGATATCTTATTCATAAAGAGATTTATTTAGAACAACTCTGATTTTCTAGTACTATAATATAAAAATTGCTAAACTTTGCCCTAATATTGCACTTTGATCCATTATGGATTGTAATTATAGATTATTATTAGTCTTCAAAATTAGGGAAAAGTGGTAAAGTGGGAAGCACACGTTTGAAAACATAAGCTTAATTTCTGGCTTCACCCCTCATGTGACTTTAAGTTCTCCTTCTCCCAGACTCCTTTACTTCTCATCAGTATACCAAAAATTTATTGAGCACTTTCTTACTGCCAAGAACAGTGGATTTAAAGATGAAAACACAGACTCCTTACTTTGCCTTGCCTTCCTCTCAGTGTTTACATGAAGATCAAATGAAGGAGCTGTATAAACTCTAGTCCTACATCAATATGAAATTTTATTTTTATTTGCATTGATTAAGTGCACAAAATGGTTTTCTTAAAGTTGGTTTTATAAACTTCCTAAAGAAGATCACATAATGAACAAATGTGCTGTAGATAATTATTTTCTAAGCTTCTTAAATTTCCCTGTAATAAAAACCCTCTCTGTCACTGGTCTACCTACTGTTGTTCATCTTTGTTAAAAGTGGTGCTCAAAACTAAACTTTCCTCAAGTTCAAACTAGAATCTTTTATCTTGCCAATGTATCTAACTCTCTTCTGAGAATATGTCATTGTTAATAATGGCTTTATTCTCATTAAAAATCCTGTAATTTCCATTCCATAATGCACAGATCATTTTCCTTCAGTACTCACTCCCTATTGGTTTCTTATCATTATATCAAATCTCCTGAAAGTGGTGAATAAATTTTAAAGCCTATTCACACTATTCAGGCATCTGTGCGTGTGTGTATGTGTATTTGAGCAGATTTATGCATTTAAGCAGTAGCTAATGTATAGAAATCTCATTTTCAAATGTATAAATGTAATTAAGTGTTCCTCTACTTACATAACACTAGGTATCTGCTATCCCTTGCCTCTTGTACCTGAAATTGCCCTTACCATATGCCTCTGCTGATGGAATGTCTACAGATTGTTCTGTTGGCATATGTGGCCACACTCTGAACCATGCTATGATAAGCCTGGTCTTAGCTGTTTAGAACAGGAAAGCCACATGACATAATAGAATCTAATTTGCATTAGTACATCTGGATACATGATCCTAAGTCAGCAGTCAAGCAAAAACTATGGTGATCACTCAATTTAGGGAATTCAAAATGGAGACCCAGGATTGGGTGGGGGAAGACTCATCAAACTGATCATGAGAGCAGAATGGAAACATACATTTTAAAAAGTCAGAAAGAGGGAGGGAGAGTTGGTTCAGCAAAATGGCAGAATATCACAACAGTTATAAAACCAACTCCTATTTTGAAGGTTTCAAGAGGTTGTGCTCACTAAGACTGAAATGAATCTTGAACATGAACCACTTCCTATTTTCCTTTTTGGTGGGCCTGACTACCTAGTTACTATATATGGTTGCTATACTATACTTTACTCAAGAGGCATAATTGCTGAGCTTTTCCTGGGTTCTGCGAAGCCTCAACCCATAGCTGAAATACTTGTTTTCTTATTTCAATGTATACCTTTACAATAAAACTCCCATTAATTGGGTTACCCAAGGTGCTCCAATTTTCCATGGAACCAGAAGAACCTCGCTGACACAGATTCCTAGCTCTAATGAGAAAAGAAGTGGGGTCAAATCTTTTCTCTGTTGAAAACTATTTCTCTTGCTTTTCAGATTCAGGAAAAAAAGAATCTCAAAACAAAAATGTCATGTAAAATGAAAGCTTTATTATTGTGTGAATTCTACTTACTCCTACTCAGCAGTGATGTCCCATCAGCATTACTCATGGCTCTGGAAATTTGGTTTTGAATAATAATACATGGTTCTCTAAATACAAACTGGCTTGGATGACCTGCCTATATTAAGAAGGATATTTTAGTAGATGGATTATAACCCACTTTTACACACATGCACATACTCACTCATTATTATATTTGTGGCCAAATAGTAGCTTTTTTTTCAGCACAATCTAACTTTATTGGCTTAAGACCAAAATAAACCTTGGTTTATGATTTATCATTCTGCAGCTGATTATTGGATACTATGGATGCTATGATACTTTTCCTAGACTCCTTCCTCAAGACCATCCCCCAGCTACAGGTAATAGCTCTTGACCACATACAGCTCAGTGCCTCAATAAGAATTGTCCTCAGCTATAAGGAACTGCCTTGCCAAATGGGACTAGGATCAGCCCATGAACAATATCTGGCTGATGAAAGGATAAAAAGGCACAGCTCTTGCCTCAAGTTGGGACAACTTTAAAGGCCCATCTCAACTTTAGAGCTCCCCATTGGATTGGCTGAAGCCTGAGATGCAACTGGACTGCATTTCAGCTTCTCCTTCTGCCCAGTCCTCAGTCATCACTAATTTATATGTGTATATCCTAATAGAGCACCAGGAAGCTTTCTACATGAAATGCTCTTTTACATTATAGGGAACTTAATACAGAGAAAAGTCAAGTCCTGTGTTTGCAACAATATAAACTAAAGAGATTTTTCTCCTTGTTTTTCTTTTTTTTTTAATTTTTAAACAATTTATTGGGTTGGCCTAAAAGTTCGTTTGTGTTTTTCCTTAACATCCTACGGAAAGACCCGAATGAACTTTTTGGCCAACCCAATATTTCATTGACGTATAGGTGACTTACAATGTGTTGATTTCTGCTGTACAGCCAAGTGATTCAGATATATATATATATGTATATACATTTTTTCATATTCTTTTCGAATATGGTTTATCACAGGATATTGAATATAGTTCCCTGTGCTATACAGTAGGACCTTGTTGTTTATCCATTCTATATATAATAGTTTGCAGCTGCTAATCCCAAACACCCAATCTATCCTCCCCAACCCCCCTTGGCAACTACAAGTCTGTTCTCTATGTCTGTGGGTCTGTTTTGTAGATAAGTTCATTTGTGTCATATTTTAGATTCCACAAATAAATGATATCGTATGGTATTTGTCTTTCTCTTTCTGACTTATTTGACTAGGAATGATAATTTCTAGGTCCATCCATGTTGCTGCAAATGGCATTATTTCATTCTGTTTTATGGCTGAGTAATATTCCATTGTGTATATATACCATGTCTTTATCCATTCATCTTTTGATGGACATTTGTTTCCATGTCTTGGCTATTGTGAATAGTGCTGCTATGAACACAGGGTGCATGTATCTTTTTGAATTACAGTTTTGTCTTGGTATACGCCTGGGAGAGGGATTGCTGGGTCATATGGCAATTCTATTTTTAGTTTTTAGAGGAACTTTCATACTGTTTTCCATAGTGGCTGCACCAATTTACATTCCCACCAACAGTGTAGGAGAATTCCTTTTTCTCCACACCCTCTCCAGCATTTGTTATTTATAGACTTTTTAATGATGGCCATTCTGACCAGTGTGAGGTGGTACCTTATTGTAGTTTTGATTTGCATTTCTCTAATAATTAGCAATGTTGAGAATTTTTTCATGTGCCTGTTGACCATCTGTATGTCTTTTCTGGAGAAATGTCTATTAGGTCTTCTGCCCATTTTTCAAGTGGGTTTTTTTTTTTTAATTGAGTTGTATGAGCTGTTTGTATATTTTGGAAATTAAGCCATTGTCAGTCGTATCATTTGCAAATATTTTCTCCCACTCTGTAGGTTGTCTTTTTGTTTTGTTTATGGTTGCCTTTGCTGTACACAAGCTTGTAAGTTTCATTAGGTCCCAATTATTTATTTTTGCTTTTATTTCTATTGCCTTGGGAGACTGACCTAAGAAAACATCGGTACGCTTTATGTCAGAAAATGTTTTCCTTTGTTCTCTTCTCCACAACCAATATAATACTCAAAGGTGAAAAGCTGAAAGTGTTCCCACTAAAATCTGGAACAAGACAAGTATACCCACTCTCACCACTTCTATTCAACATGGTATTGGAAGTCCTAGCCACAGCAATCAGACCAAAAATAAATAAATAAAAGGTATACAAATTGGAACGGAAGAGGTAAAATTGTCATTCTATGCAGATGACATGATACTATATATAGAAAACCCTAAAGACTCCACACAAAAACTACTAGAACTGATAAACAAATTCAGCAAGGTAGCAACATACAAGGTTAACACACAGAAACAGGCTGCGTTTCTTTACACTAACAATGAAATATCAGAAAGGGAATGGAAAAAAACCCAATCTTTTTTAAAATCACATAAAAGAAAATACTTAGGAATAAACCTGAGCAAGGAGGTGAATGACTTATATGCTGAGAACTATAAAACATTAATAAAGGAAGTTGAAGATGATTAAAGAAATTGAAAGGTATTCCATGTTCTTGGATTGGAAAAATTATTATTGTAAAAATGGCCCTACTACCTAACTCAATCTACAGATTTAATGTGATCCCTATCAAATTACCCATGACACTGTTTACCAAGCTAGAACAAATAATCCTAAAATTTATATGGAACCATAAAAGACCCAGAATTGCCAAAGAAATCCTGAGGAAAAAGAACAAAGCAGGAGGCATAATCCCAGACTTCAGACAATATTACAAAGCTACATTAATCAAAACAGTGTGGTATTGGCACAAAAACGGACATATGGATCAATGCAACAGAATAGAGACCACAGAAATAAACCCACACACCTAGGGTCAATTAATCTTTGACTAAGGAGGCAAGAATATACAATGGAGAAAAGACAGTCTCTTCAGCAAGTGGTGTTTGGAAAGTTGGACAACCACATGTAAATCAGTGAAGTTAGAACACACCCTCACACCATATGCAAAAATAAAGTCAAAATGGCTTAAAGACTTACATATAAGACATGACACCATAAAACTCCTTGAGTTTTGGAAGAGATGGTCTGAAAGAACTCAAGAGTACAACCAAGAATAATTTCATCAGGTTTATGAAAACTCATCATTCCAATAAAATAAGAATTACAAGATGGAAGTGGCATTATCCTCACAATATCCAAGATAGAGATTTACTTTGGACTTTTCCAGATGGAGTTGGCTGGGATTGCAAGTAATTGATAAATACCAAATCTGGGAAGAAGTTTAATCTTTAAGCCTTTTAAAGTCAGAACTGTATATAATTCTTATATAAAACAGGAGATATATATTTTGTATTTTTTGTATTGTAGAAGTAGAAACACACATCATGGAGAGATGTCCATGATGTATTGGTAAGTAAGAACAAGTGGCATATATATGTATAATGTAATTATTTTATGAGCTGTTTATATATTTTATTTTATTATTTTTTAAATTCATTTTTATCGGAGTATAGTTGCTTTACAGTATTTTGTTAGTTTCTGTTGTACAGCAAAATTAATCAGCTATACATATATATATATCCCCTCTTTTTTAGATTTCCTTCCCATTTACATCACCACAGTGCAAGTAGAGTTCCTGTGCAATATGGTACATTCTCTTTGTTATTGTATAATATAATTTTTATAAATGGAAATGGTATCAAAATCCTTTACGTGTGTGTGTATTTGTTTGTATATATTTGAGGGTGAAGAAGGATATACAACAGGTATTAACATTAATTATTATAGGGTGAGACTAGTAGAAAGGAAAATTTAGCAGGAGTGTAAATATAGTGGGTTTAAAAGAACCATTATTCTTCTTTATTATTCTAGTGGGTTTTGTTTGTTTGTTTGTTTGTTTTTCCAGGTTGAGGTTAAGAGATATAAAGTTTGTAATTTTGGAGGGGGCACTTAAGATTTAAAGTGAAATAGAAAAATGTCTTTAACCTAAAAATCAGGCTACAGAAAACTATTCTAAATAAAAATTTTGTTTGTTGTAATGTGATACCAGTTAATGTTTATATTACTGAAAGGATGACTTCAAGATTGCAATGGAATCTACTGTAAACCAATACAATGGTTTCAAAGAACTACAGTGAGAATAAACAAGGCCAAATTACAATTGGTGAAAGAATTTTTTGAATTTTCTTTTCTCAAAAATGCCTATATTACCAATGACTAGAAAGCTGTTTTTCTTATTTCTCTACTCAAAACTCTTTTAAAGAAGTAGCATAAATAGAGTATATGTCATGTTTAAAAACCCTCAAAATTCCCCATAAACTTTCAAGAGAAAGTTCAAGCTTGTTTAAATGGAGTGTAGGTCTCATATACCCTTTCTAATTCCCTCTTTAACTTCATCTTCCCCATCTCTCCCCTTATGTGCTTTACTTCAGTCTTCATGTTGTGGCAGACCTTCAAAGTCATCTGCCTCTGTGTCTTTGTACAGTTTGCTTCCTTATGCTAGTAACTTCTCCCCACAAAGTTCCACTTTCCCAGATAAGTTTTATTCCTCCTTCACTGTTAAATCAAGACGTCTTCTCTAGGTAGTATTTTTGTGCCCCCAAGCATCAACCTGGATTAGACATTTTCCCAGCACATCCCCAAATATCTCAGGGTTTTCTTTCTCATGGCATTCATCCCTGTTTGAATTCATTTTTTAACTTTATTGAAGTTTAATTGATATACAATAAATGTGTATATCATTTTATATCAATCATTTTCTATCAATATATGTGTATTTCATTTTAAAGTGTATAATTTAATGAGCTTCGACATATGTATACAGCCATGAAACCGTCACTTCAAATCAAGATAATGAACTTTTTCCATCACCCACAAAAATTTCTTCATGTCTCTTTGTATTTCCTCCTCTCCCTTTCTACCCTCCCTGATACCTAGGCTACCACTGATGTGTTTTCTATCATGATAGATTAGTTTGGATTGTCTAGAATTTTATATAAATGGAAACTTACAAAATGTACTCTTTTATTTTTGGCTTTTTTCACTCAGCATAATTATTTTTAAGATTTGTCAATGTTGCATGTATCAATAGTTCATTCATTTTTACTTTTGAGTAGTATTCCATTGTATGGTTATACCATGATTTGTTTATCCATTCACCTGTTGATAGACATTTGTGTTGTTTCCAGTTTGGGGCTATTACAAATAATGCTGCTGTGCACATTTGTATACGAGTCTTTGTGTGGCCATATGCTTTAATTTCTCCTATGTAAATACCTAGGAGTAATGTACTAGTTTCTAGGGCTGCTATAACAAAGTACCACAAACTGGGTGGCTTAAAACAACTGAAATTGATTCTCCTGGTTTTGGAGGCTAGAAGTTCAAAATCAAGGTGTTGGCAGAGTCATGCTCTCTCCAAAGGCTGTAAGGAAAACTCCTTCTTTTCCTCTTCTACATTCTGTCATTTCTTGGCATTCCTTGACATTTCTGATATTCCTTGGCTTGTAGGTGAATGACTCTATTCTCTGCCTGTGTCTTCATATGGCCTTGTGTCCTGTGTGTTTGTGTCTCTGTGTCCAAATTTCCCTCTTCTTATATGAACACCAGTAATATTAGATTTAGGCCAACTTTAATCAAGTATGATCTCCTCTTAGCTAGATTATATCTGCAAAAACCCTATTTTCAAACATGGTAACATTTACAGGTTTTGAGTGGATGTCAATTTGGTGCAGGGGACACTACTAACCCAGTACAGGGCCTAACATTTTGGGGGGACAAGATTAATCTTTTATTGTACAGACATATTTTGCAAATATATTCTCCTAGGAAGGGCTTGCCTTTTCATATTCACGCCAGTGTCTTTTGAAGAGCAAAATTTTCAGTTTTTATAAAGTCCAAATTAGTGATTTATTTCTTTTACAGTTTGTCCTTTTTGCATTGTGTTTAAGAAATATATGTCAAAGTTAACATCATTGAGATTTTTGCCCTATGATTTCTTCTAGAGGTTTTCCAGACTTTGGTCCTCAAACCATTTCAAGTTAGTTTTTATATATAGTGTGAGGTAAGAATAGAGGCTCATTTTTGTTTATTTTATATATGGTTATTCAATTGTTCTAGCACCATTTGTTGAAAATATTTTGCTTTTCCCATTAAATTGTCTTGGCGGTGTAATCAAAAATAAATTGAATATATGTATCAGTCTAATTCTAAACTCTATTCTGTTCTGTATGCCAAAACCACACTGCCTTGATTATTCTAATTTTATAATGAATCTTAAAATTAGAAAGTAAATCTTCTAACTTTGTTCTTTATAAAAATTGTTTTGTTAATTCTAAGCCCCTTGCAACTCTATATAAAGGTTAGAAATTACTTGTCAATTTCTACAAAAATATTTTCTGGGATTTTTCAGTGCACTTTATTTTTAAAAGAGCTTTAAAGTGCACTGAAAAATGTTAAGAGGGTAAATCTCATATTAAGGTGTTATGTGTTTTATCACAATAAAAATTGAAATTAATTAATTAAAATAAAATATAGGGATCATGTTTAATATCCAACATATATTTATATACTCAGTAGACACTTACACTATTGGAATGTTCAGTAAATGCCAGCTGGTTGACTAAGTGTACTTCTTTACAACTGTGTTTGTTAAAGTTCCATGGAAAAGACCCTCCCATATTACCTTCAGTGACTGAAATTTATTGCAATACACATGTAACTTCGGTTTCCAGTGTGTACCATGTTGAATAATGTCCCCTCCAAATTCATGTCCACCTGGAATCCAGAATGTGACCTTATTTGGAAATAGGGTCTTTGCAGATATTCTCAGGTTAATTAGGTATGCGTTAATCCAATGACTGTTGTCTTTTTAAGAAGAAGGAAGGCAGAATGCCATATGAAGATGGAGACAGAGGTTGGAGTGATAAGTCTAAAAGCCAAGGAATGGCAAGAAACACCGTGGAATGCCAGCAAACATGAGAAGCAAAGAGAGAGGAATGGAACAGATTCTTCCTCAAAGCCTCCAGAGTTAATTTCAGACTTCTAGCTTCCAGAACTATGAGAAAATACATTTCTGGTGTTTCAAGCCATCTGGTTTGTGGTACTATGTTACCATAGGCCTAGGAAACTAATGCAGGATGTTACAGTTTCAAGTTGTTAGCTTTATTTCCTGCCTTCAGTTTTTCTATTAAGTAACTCTCACTCTCTCACCCACAAACTTGTGAATTAAACTAATAGGAGTGAGTTTCTGTTATTTGGCCAAAAGAGCTTTAATCAAAGAAAGTTGATGTACAAACTAGAAAAATCCATTTGCAGCTGCTTTTGACAGAATGTAACAATGGCCTTGAGTTAAATGGATACCTCATCAGCACATGAACATATTAGTCCAGAAACACTGAACACATTGCATATGTGTGTCAGGGTCCATTCAGGAAACAGAAAAACAAAGACATCATTCAAAGTTCTAAAAATAGAGGGAATTTAATGCAGGGTATTGGTTTCATGGCTAATGGAAGAGGCTGAGAAGCTAACCAGGGAAAAGTGAGGGAACCTAGAGATTAGGAGCAGCAGGAAGCTGCTTTTACCTATAGTCTGAGGGGACAAAAGGAGAAGGCAGGGTTGTTACAGCCAGGACTAAGTCCCCAGGCAGAAGCTGGCATGTTTGCGGCCTGTCCAAGGATGCTGGAACCACAGAAGATAAGCAGCTCCTGTTGGTGATACCAGTGAAAAAGGGAAGATTTTCAGCCTTCTGTTGGATTACCCCAATTAGAAGTCCAGTGAACAAAGGAGCCTGGGAAATGGAGCCTCTAAGGGTCAGTCCCCTGCTTTATAGAGCTGAGCGAGGGAGCTAAAAGGAATGGAGGTGGAAGCAAGTAGATACTTCACATCCATTACTTTCTGTTTATCTCTTCCATTATCATCCAGGTCAGTCCCTAATCATCATTCATCTTGTGTGTTGTAAACTTCTAACAATTTTTTCTGACTCTAGTTGGAGCCTCCTTTTCTTAGCCATTGTGGACATAGTAAGGACATTTGTTTAACTCAGCTGAAGAAGTTTCCTTATTTGCTAGAGGATAAAGGCTAAACGTATTAAACTGATGATTTAGGTCCCAAACCAGGTTCAAAATATCTTTTAAATTGTCTTTCATTATTTACCTACTTAATTGTTTTGCTCTTGCTAGATAGTGCTAGAATGGTGTTGTTGGAGAGGAAAAAAAGAACCCATGCAAAATTGCTGAATGAGTATGACTAGTTTTAAAGCTGCATGATAAACTAAGTCCTTTAGAACATTGAGATCAATGAGGACTGGAGCAGTCTCTGAATCTCACTACCTGCCTGTGTTTTATTCAGTATTGTATCTCACTTAGATCAGTGCATGGCCATAGTTGATACTCAGTAAATACTTACTGAAGGATGAGTTCATGAATGATGGGCCAGTTAGCTGAGGTCTAAAGTCTTTGGTGAAAGGTATTATTAGCCAGATATCAAATTTATTTTTTTCATATATATAACTATCAAAAATATGGAAATATTTTGAGGTTTTAACAGAAATTTTTCATTCAAGGGTACACATTGCATTCTCTAGTTTATTACACAGGGTCAATAGACACTGTTTTCCTAAATTGTATAAAGATAATAATGAGAATTTAAAATATACAGTACACCTTAAAGATACAGTTATAAATAGTTACATGTATACACATAGATAAGTTGAAACAGAGAAGAAAATGTGTTTTCCATTATAGAAAATGTGTTTTCTATTGTTCAAATTTAGTTATTTTCAGTGCGCTAAAGAACTATTTATAGCTATATCATTGTCTGTATCTACCTCAAGTGGGCATGGGGCACTAAATTATTTTTTTCAGATTTGGAGCTGATGTGTAAAAGTTAGTAATAATGTGCTTTGTTCAAATGTTCATGTTATCACCTTTGAAACAGATTTCCCCTTCCCCTTTAGTTATGTAGAAAGATGTGAGGAAACTATATATCTATACTTTTCTGAAAGGAGTATATTGTAATATTTCAGCATGTCAAGAGCCATTTTGGTGCTATGTTGATTTTTGGCAGTATTCCTATGGAAGCCAAAATTTTACATAAGAGCCAAAGAGACTTCCAATTATAAGGGAAGTAGAACTGTACTCTTTATCTTTGAGACTGAGAATTATTAAAATATCTTAAATTTCAGGGTGGTATCCATTAAGGTTTGATGTAAAGGAAGTTCTTATGTGCAAAAGACAATCTCCGGTATGGAGGAAACATTCTGGACCGATGACTTGCACTTGATATTGACTTAGGGAAGGCTGGATTTGAGCACAGTGTATAGTTTATGCTGGAATCTACTCATATGTACAACTGGGTATGTACTTAAAAAAAAATGCAAGCAAACTGAAAAATGTGTTCTTAACAGATGTCATAGTAAACTGATCTCTGACAAAGTATCAAAGGCAATGCAATGGAGCAAAGATGGTCTCTTCCACAAATGGTGCTGGAACAACTGGACACCCACATACAAAAAAAGTGAATCTAGACATAGACCTTACAACCTTCAAAAAATTAACTCAAAATAGATCAAGACCTGTAATGGAGCAGGACCCTATGGGACATTTCTGAGGCAGACCCTTCCCCCATATCCTCTGCTATAGCTCCTCTCTGAAGTAACCAGATAATATTGCCTTGACCAAAAAGTTTGTTCAGGTTTTTCTGTAACCTCTCACGAACGAACGTATCTCTTGAATTTAACCTGAGTTTCTCAGCTGCTAAAAACCTCCTCCAAATGGAAGAAATTATTTACTTGATGATCAAGAGTGCATAGTCCCCAGACCTTCTGGTGCCTAAGGATTGATAATGTTGACCTCCCTGTTACCTCACCAAAAACCAATCGGAGAATTGTGCAGGAGCTGATCACATACCCTGTGACTGCACCTCCCTCTCCTTGCTTTTTAAAAATGCTTTGCTGAAACCCTTTGGGAGTTTGGGGTTTTTGGGGCCAGAGCCACCTGTTCTCCTTGTATGGTCCTCCAGTAAACCTTTCTCTACTCCAAACTCTGACGTGTCGGTACTGTTTGGTCTCACTGTGTGTCGGGCACAAAAACTTGTGTTCGGTAACAGACCTAAATGTAAAATGCAAAACTGTAAAATCTTGGAAGATAATCCAAAAGCACACCTAGATGACCTTGGATATGGCAATGACTTTTTAGACAAACATCAAAGGCATGATCTATGGAAAAATAATTAATAAGCTGGATTTCTGCAAAAACAATATCAAGAGTATGAGAAGACAAACCACATGCTGGGAGAAAATATTTGCAAAAGACACATCTGATAAAGGACTGTTGTCCCAAATATACAAAGAACACTTAGAAATCAATAATAGGAAAGCAAACAACCCCATTAAAAAATGGGCCAAAACCTTACCAGACACCTTGCCAGAAAAGATATACAGATGGCAAATAAATGTATGAAAAAATGTTCCACATCATGTGTCATCAGAGAAATGCAAATTAAAACAACAGTGAGCTACTACTCCATATCTATTAGAATGGTCAAAATCCAGAACACTGACCACACCAAATGCTGGTGAAGCTATGAAGCAACTGGGACTCTATTGCTGGAGGAACTGCAAATGGTACAGCCCCTTTGGAAGACAATTTGGCAGTTTCTTACAAAACTAAACACACTCTTACCATGTGAGCCAGCAATCACATTCCTTGGTATTTACCCAAAGGAGGTGAAAATTTATGTCCACACCAAAACCTACACATGGATGTTTATTGCAGCCTTATTCACAGTTACCAAAACTTGGAAGCAACCAAGATATGCTTCAGTAGGTGAATGGATAAATAAACTGTGATACATCCAGACAATGGAATATTATTCAGCACTAAAAAGAAATGCACTATCAAGTCATGTAAAGACAAAGAAGCCAATCTGAAAAGTCCACATCTTATATGATTCCAACTATTCGACACTCTAGAAAAGGTAAAACTATGAAGACAGTAAAAAAAATCACTGGTTGCCAGGGGTTGGGGGTGAGGGAAATAAATGGGCAGAGCACAGAGGATTTGTAGGACAGTGAAAATAGTCTGTATAATACCATAATGATGGATACATGACATTACACATTTATCCAAACCCAAAGAATATGCAACATCAAGAATGAACCCTAAGGTAAACTATGGAGTTTAGGTATAATGATATGTCAATGTAGGTTCATTGAATATAACAATTGTACTACTGTGGTGAGTGGTGTTGATAATGGGAGAGGCTATGATTGCTGGGTGGTGGACGGGGTATATGGTAAATCTGTGTAATTTCCACTTAATTTTTACTGCAAATCTTAAATTGCTCTAAAAAAGAAATGCTATAAAATAAATAAGCTGTCATAGTTAAGGCTCAAGGTAATTAATTTTACTGTAGGACCTCCTTAATAAACCTAACCCTGGGAGGAATCCTTCCCCAAAGGATGAGCAACTGCACTGAAAAAGCCCTTACCTCAGAGCCAAAGTGACTTCTGGGCTTCTTTCATTTCTGCCTAACATGGAGCCTCAGCTTTGTGGCAAATTTCTATTGCTTATGGCCTTGCACCAGATAGCTGAACTGCTCTGAACTTTAGCCAGGAGAGCCATTTGGTACTGGAGAACTTTTAACCACAAAGGGAGGCTGTTGAGAAGGCCAACCCTTACAGAAATTTGGCTTAATGAGGTACACTTGAGTTCTCAGTCTCTGGCCATGTTAGCCAGGCCAGCAGAAAGGAGGAAGAATTCAACAAACCAGGGCAAGCAAGTGTGGGGTCCTTAGAAATAGTTTAGGATATTGGGGAAACCTAGATTTCCTGTTCACGAGGGGGAGATGAGAATCCAGAGTTGTCATAATATGAAAAATATTTTAATTATAATATTATTTTGTACTTAGAACAAGAAAAGTAATATCCATATTTCAAATATGTGTATAGAATTTCTGATTTTGTTATTCAATTTAAACCCCATACCCTCGAAGTTTGAAGATAAGTTTCTTCCAACAAATACAACAGTCCTTATTTGATAACTTGCCTTTAAAATTGTTTCTTGTACAGCCAATGTATATGTTAGCAAATATTTACCTAATTTGAACAGAAACAACAAAAAATTGACCACATAAATAATTCTCGGGTGGACCACTTGTATACTGCACACATTTATCATTATCATCATTATTATTATTTTCTGAGCTTTTGAAAAGCTGGACTCAGATAAACAAGCCAAATATTCAGACTGTTATGAGAAAACAAAACAAAACAAAACCTCTTACGCATCATGAGCTTTGGGTTAGTTCTGCCACTAACTAGCTGTGTGGGACCTTGGATAAATCACGTAGGTTCATTTCAGTGGACCTTTGATTTTTCCTTTTTAAAATGAAGGAATTGTACTCAATGATTCCCAAAGACTTTTGCAGTGCTAAAAGCTCTAAAATTTCTAGCATGTGAATTTGTTACAAATATTTCATATACATAGCAATATTCTCAAAAGGCTGCCCAAGCAGGATATGCCATATCTACTAGGAATTAAGTCAATCAGGTAGTAAAAACAACTATTTCATTCAGAATAAAGAAATGTCAAAAACAATTGCACATTCTTAATGTATTAAGATACAGATTTCAAGAATTTTGACAACTTAATAATGTAAAACATCCCGATTTTACCATTTTTCCCTTATGAAAAAGAATAGGCTGTTTGTACACCATTAAAAATAAGTGTTTCTTTGCAAACTCTTCAAGAAATAATATATTTTTTTCACTCATCAGGAAGATGTGACTATCAAGTGAAAAGTTGAATTAAATCATGGCTTCAACATGATATGGGCCATTTTTCAGTGAATACATACATTTCCCTTTTCAATACTAGTCTGATAAAATTCTTCTGACTTCTTTCCATGGTAATTTTCATGCCTCAGAAAACTTTATCTGCTATTTAATTCTTTCCTATCATAAGTCTTTACCTCTAAATTTTATCTCATAAATGTATATTCAATAAATATTTTCTATTTCCAAATTATTTCATCAAGATACATATTGAAGGTTGTACCATCATAAAATATCATCACGGGTTGGCTGTTAAAGTACATCATTCACAGTAGTTACCCTTGACTTTTTAGAATCTTTGCTAGTCAAAATGTGGACCATGGGCCATCAGCCTTAGTATCACCTGGGACCTTATGCAGAATCTTAGCCATCCCAGGCCAAGGTTAAATAATAAACACGTTCAAGTTTGAGAAGCATTGCTCGAAAGGAGATACTGATGCTTCTGGTCTGAGGACCATGCTTTAAGTAGCAAGCATACTTTAAGTAGGTAGCCTGGGGAGGCCCTAGTGTTTTTTTCCCCCCATTTACATTTTTCCTGGAATACTATTGAGATGGTGGTTAATGCTCATAGCTTTCTTCAAAAGCAGTGCTCAAAGCTGGCACTTATGAGAGGACTTAGTTATAGAGATTTTCGTGTTGACTTTGGAGAAAAATGTTCTCAGATTTAGTGTAAATCACCTTGATATACATTGAATATGTTTTCATTCCATTTTGAAAGTAAAATTATAATTGGCTGTTCACATCTGAAGTAAAAATTGTTTATTTCCATGGAATTGCAAAAGGTTTTAATTGTAAATCAATTGTTTCAAAGTATTTTATGCTTGAATACCAATCATTAAGCATTTATGGAGATTGAATGACTACATCTAAGGGACAGATGTTGGCTCAAATTGTGCTGAATAAAAACCTTACCGAGTATAATATATAATTTTCCTACATCTATTTTCACTTCTGGTTGCCTCCCTCTTCCAAAGATATTTATGCTTTGGATAGAAAATCCTGTGATGTCATTTAAGGGAAAATTACGGTGTGAGTTTTGTTTATAACAATGTAGTGGTCAGAGTAACCCACTCTACCTTGGCACTTGATTACAGTTCAGAAAATGTTCATGTCCATTTGTAATGTGTCTGAAGGACAGTGAAAGAGAGAGATTTGAAGTTGGAAAGAGTTCATACAAATCCAAGTGAATGTTTCTTAAAATAAAATATAATATAATATGATGATATGATATGACTTAATACAATATAATAAAGCTCTTATAGAAAAAGTCTGAATCTAAAAGATAAAATTAAGAAAATAATGAAGGTAGCAAATAGAAGTTTACTGTTCCTCACCTTGCTATTATTACTCTTCTGAATAAGGGATGTGAAGTTACAAAGTGGTAATAGACAAGGCTCATTCACCTTATGGAGAAACGGTCAGTGCCTGCCTGTCTGCACAACACTCTGTTAGACGCTGCACTGGTGCCTCAAAAAAGGGAAGAAAGGAACATTATAAAATTCTAATTGAACAGCAGGAGTTGTAGAGTAAGGACAATGTAAGGAAAATTATGTAAAAATTGTAATGTAAATTATAAATCAATTTTAAAAGTTCAAAATGGAGAAACAAGAAGAGTGAAAATATAGAGATTAAAGAATATAACAAGAGAAAGATAAGAATGGAAGATTAAAGCATGTAGAGAAGCCATTGAAATGAAGAAAGAGAAAGAGATATGTAGATAAGTGACCAATATTTACTGGTTCCATAGGAAACATAGGGATAGGGGAACCTGAAATTTGCAGGGAGAGGTAGAAGGATTGTTAAGAGTCCTTTAAAATGAGGTGCCAACTTCACGTCTATTCTGATCAGTCCAGAGAATAAAGATTAATAACAACAAAATAGCTAATATTTATTTATTGCTTATATAACTAGGTACTGTTTCCTAGCACTTCACATACATTAACTCATTCAATATTCATACAAACTTTATGGATGAGAAAACTAAGGCAGAGAATGGTTAAATATTGAATTTAAAATGTTTTAATTAGTATATGGTCAAATATTGAACCGGTCCAGAGATTCACAGTTAGTTAGTGGCAGATTTAGAGTTTAACTTGAAACGTCTGACTCCAGAATTTTTGTTATTAACCACTATGCTGTTAAGAATCCTAGGGTACAACAGTCATCCCCCTTCTAAATATTATATTTCTAAAATGAAACATAATGTTTTTGTTTTTTATGAAGGGGTTTGATTCTCACTGCAAAGTGTTAGCTAGTTTTGAAAGGCAGAGTAAGAAAGCTAAAAGGCCAGGGTTTTATACTAAACAGACCAAGATTCAAATCCTACTCTACCACTTATTACTTTTCACATCCTTGGCAAATAATTAAATCTTTATTGACCTCATTGTCTCATTTGTAAATATCTGTCTCCAATATTTGATGTGAGATCAATAAGATTAAAATTATGGTACCGTGTTTGACAGGGTAGACACTCAAAAATGGTAATTATTATTATTATTATACTTTCTGAAATTACTGTTATTTGTACTGTTATTCTCAAGTACCGTTGACTAATTGTTGTTAGTCAGTCTCCTACGTTTTCCCACTAAAATACAAACTCTATAAGAGTATGAAATCTGAGGTGTCTCCAGCCTAATGTGGTGTCTGGCACAGAATAGCTATTCAATAAGTATATTAAATAAATAAATAAATAAATAAATAAATAGACAAATAAGAACACCACTGCTATTGACAATTAGTTAACTTAGTATTTTCAAAGAAATGAATTTTATATTTGTACTTATTTAAAATGACTTCAGAACATGGACTTAAACTTAAAAATGAAGGATAATTTGGGGGATTAAAAATTTCTAACTTTTAATGCAAAGAAATTTTTTTCCTATGATTTATTTTTAAAGTAGGAAAGTGCTAAAGCAGTGATTTCACAGTAATGAAAATTCCATTTATTGTAGCACTTGTACCTTGGCTCTAGATTTACAATTGACCCTTCCCACCACACACCAAATATAGTACATAATAAAATGGAGTTTCCAGACAGAACTTAGTTTTTTACTGCTTGATGTATATCAGAGAAACTTTCTCCTCTTTGCATTCATTGGTAATTATGTAGTATTGCTGCAAAATATATCTGCATTTGAGTTTTTATTTTTATATTTCCCTTTAAGCTGTTTGTAGATAAAGTTGCTTGATAGTGTAGTGCTTTATTTCTTTCTTTTTCTTGTGGCACAGTCAGCATAAAAACTTTACAATATGGTAAAAAGGAAAAGTATGCAATGAATGGATCTAATAAGCTTCTGAAAAATAGGAGTTTGAATATATTATACAATTTAGAGTTTCTTAGGAGTTTAAATATGTTATAAAATCAGAGCTTTCATGTAATGAAAGAATAGAATAATATGGTCATGAAAATCAAATCTAAGAAAGTCTATACCCCTTTTCCCAATTTATCTAAATTTCTCTTTTATTTGTGGCCCATTAATGAGCTCAGTGGAGATTCTATGATTTCATATGTACTATGTTCAGGGCGCTGCACTGGTGGCCATGAACTCCTAGGCATATATTTTTCCTTTAGGGCCTCTCCTTCAGATAGTTTAGGGTCCAACTGCCATGAGATGGGCTCATGACAG
Source organism: Orcinus orca (assembly GCF_937001465.1). NCBI lineage: Eukaryota > Metazoa > Chordata > Mammalia > Artiodactyla > Delphinidae > Orcinus > Orcinus orca. The sequence goes on from NC_064559.1 coordinate 121,814,786, forward strand.
GGCCTTGTAGGAAACAAATAGTAACAGATTTCATCCTGTTTCTATCATAAGTAATTGTGTTGCTTTGGACAAGGTCACTTATTCTCATTCATTTATTCAATACATATTTAATAAAGGTTTTCCATTTTCCTGTCACTGTTCTAGGTTCTAGGAATACAGTAGTGAGCACAGTAGATGAAGAATGTGCCTTTACTCAGTAACTTACATTTCAGTGGGATTGCCTTACAGTCACTGGGTCTATTTCCGCCTCTCTGAATGTGTTAAACTATGGATCTCTTAGGGTGTGTGAAGAGTGAACTGGATAGCAGATATGAGGCCCTAAAGTAGTAAATGCATGATGGAACATAAAGGTTCAAGAAATGTTAATTTGCATCCCAGCAAGTTCTATTCCTAAGGAACACATAAAATATTTAGGTAAGATAAGTTAAAAACCAATGTAAAGCCTTTATAGTCATAGAATCTTATGTATTTGTTGTATCATAATAAATATTTTGAGACTTTGTTGTAGATAATATGAAAAATAATTCCAAAGTATTGTTGAAAAGATTAATAACTTCACTCTATGAAAAATCTTTTTAATGTTCATGCCAAAAATATTTTACCTTTAAATTCTTTGGGTGTATACTATAATATTAAGATTCCATTAGAAGCTTCAAAGTGGATTTCCTCCAGTAATAATCAGAATGATATTTGAGCCTACTGTGGATTAGGCATTTTCTTGAATTTAAAAATCTTTGAACAGTATATAAGGTTGTCAATATATAATGTTGCAGTTCTAAATTTAATTTTAAAAATTTTAAATAAACCTTATAATTTTAGATTTGTATAAAAGTGGCAAAGATAGTATAGAGAGTTCCCATATACCCCATATGTAGTTTCCTCTATAATTAACATTTTACTGTAGTAGGATACATGTCACAATTAATCAATATTTATACGTTATTATTAACTAAAGTCCATACTTACTGATATTTCCCTAAGTTTTACCTAACATCTTTCTTCTTTTCCAGGATCCCATTAGGATAGCACATAACATTTAGTTGTTATGTCTTCTTAAGCTCCTCTTCGCTATGAAAGCTTCTCAGACTTTCCTCCTATTTCCTTTGATAGTTTTGAGGAGTCAGATATTTTGTAGAATGTTAATCAGGATTTATTTGATTGTTTTCTTCTGAGACTGGAATTATGGGCTTTGGGGGACAAAGACTACGGAAATTACGTGTTATTCTCATCAAATCATATCAAGCTGGCAATCAGCTGACAACACTGCTGATGTTAACTTTGGCATCTGGCTGAGATAGCGTTTGCCAGGTTGCTTCACTATAAACTTATTTTGTACTCTTTTTCCATACAGTGCTCTTTGGAAAGAAGACAGTAAGAGTAGCTCCCACTTAAAGGTGAGAGCTATACTCTGCCTCCTTGAGGACAGGGTATCTACATAAAATATTTGAAATTCTTCTGCAGGAGAGATTTGTCTATTCTCTCTTATTTGTTTATTTTATTCTTTATGTCAGTACAGATTCATAGATATTTATTTTATACTTTGGGTTATAATCCAAAACTATTTCATTTATTTTGTTGTTCAAATTATTCCAACTTTGGCCATTTGGTACTTTTTTATTTGGCTCATATGCTGTTTTCACATACCTCATTATTGTTGTTGTTTTACTTTTTGCACTACAGAATGCTCCAGGATCACCTTGTCCTCAGTCCTGGAATTAGCCATTTCCTCATGAAGTCCAGATTTTTTTTATTGGAGAATGATATTAGAAACTAAGATCTGGGGACCAGGTGTGCTTATTGCTACTGAGGTGTCATTGCTTCTGTAATCTCTTAGGTAACAGAACCAGGAAATAAATGTATGTATACTAACCAGAGAATATACATGTATCCATAGATATTTTTGTATATATATCTGTGTCTATATTACTGAATTTGATTTTAGGCATGTTATTCATTTAGCAAAATCATTTAATGGGAGATGAGTTTGCACATCGCTAAACACAAGGTATTTCATAAATTACATATGATAATTTAGTAAACTTTTGATGCTGCCACATTCTAGCTGAGGCTTGTCAGTAGTTGGAAGGTGTCCTACTTTGTACTCTAAAAGTGAGATACCTAAAAATGACTCTTACATAATGCTATGGTTTTGAGTTTGTTAAGGACTGGTTTTGGTGGACCTGTTTAGTGGGAATTGGGTAAGAGTTGATGGGTTTACTACAGTAGGAACTTTATTCTAGAAGCAGAACCAGAGGTGAAGATCCAGGTGTACATGATTTACTGAGGAGGTATTCATAGGGAAAAATGCAAATGGAAGGAGTGAAGCAGGGTTGAAAGGAAAAAGGAATGAACAAGGATGTGGTCTTAGGAAGAGTCTTACCCTGTTTACTCTGGCCTGAGCCACAGGGGCAAGGCTCTGGAGCATAAACTGCACCTTAGAATGATTTTCTCTTGAGGAAAAAGAAATAACCTTTTATACTTATTCCCTATTAGTCATTAGTTATAAACTATGGTCCATTTCCAGGGGTATGGCTTCCTTACCAAAGTGGTTCCCATCAGGTGAGGGCAGTTTTCTGGAGACATTGGGCAGCTGTGAGCTCCTAGCATCTAACACAACAGACCCAGTAATGGCAGCTGGCCAGGGCGCCATAGTACCCTCTACAAGCCATGAGAAATAGAAAGATTAGGTAAGGATTACCTAGCTTCAGAATTATAACATTGTATCAATGAGTAGAATTATGCTGAATACAGATCAACCAGATTAAAGACCACCATTAGCAGAGAGGAGATTTGTGGAACAATCATGTTTCAGAACAATATATAAATATTAGAGATTAAACAAACTCTCAAATGATGAGAATTCGCAGATTGGCACTAGCTCCCAATCACATAGAACCTCAAAGTGATAGTTGAATTGAAGACCAGAAGAAAGAGGAATTTTGGCAATTATAAATAACAATAATCCATTCATGGAAAAATATTCATTGGAGTACATATTTTGTGCCAAGTACTATTCTGGATGAAACAGTGAAGGAAACCGAGTCTCTTCTCTCTTGAAGCTTACATTCTAGTGAGAAGAGACAAAAAATAAACAAGTATAACATACTATAGTTCAGTGGGTAATAAATATTAAAATGAAAAATAAAGCACTGCATGTAATAGTATAAAAAAGGATGTTTTGGATTGGATGATTAGAGAATAATTAGTCTTCAAAGGTGAAGGAAAGGAGCTATTCAAAGATTGGGAGAAAGTGTGTTCTAGGCAAAGGACACAGCTTGTGCAAAGACACTGAGGTGAGAATGTGCTTCTTGTTTGCAAGTAAGTGCAAGGATGTCAGAGTACAGAGAGGTCCATGAATAGAGGGAGTGTGGTAGAGTGAATGAAATCTGTGAGGGAGAATGTAGATCTTACAGAGCAGGTGTTGCAGCCCAAGTTTGACCCACTAGCTATTTCTATATGGGTTATGAACGATTATAAATGGTTATTACAATTTAAAATGTTTGGAATAAAATATAAAAAATAAAACAATATTTTATGACACTTATAATTTATATGAGATTCAAATTTTATTGTCCATAAAGTTTCATTGGAATGAAGCCACACTCTTTTGTTTCTGCATTATTTATGACTGTTTTCTTGCTACAATGGCCAAGTTTGGTAGCTGCTACAGAAAATATTTAATGTCTAGGCTTTTAGGGGAAAAGTTTGCCTGCTCCTGATATAGAACCTTATAGGCAATGGTAAGAATTTTAGATTTTATACTGAGGGGTGATAGGAAGCTGCTGTGGCTTTTATAAGAGAGGATTTACTTGATCTGACTTGTTTTCAAATATCTAATAAGTTTATGAAATCAATAATTTTCAGGTGTGATATTGGTATTTATAATAAGTAATATATATTTGCTCTTTGCCCCATTTCTGGGATGGAGCTCCTAAAACCCTTGGAATTTCCTAAGTGAAGAGAACAACAAAGGTATTCATTTGCCCCCAGTGCAGCAAACCAAGACTTAATAGCAGTTTCAACCTCTCCCAGGAATTGACCTTTAAAACAGTCAATCTGAAATTTCCTGATCTACACTAGTGAGGTAATCTGCATGATAAAGACCCTTTCTGTTTCCTTCCCCACACCCCGTCCCCCCAAAGAAGATGGCCTGGCCTGAATCAATCCCTTCTTTCATTTTTCTTTTTCTTTTGCTTTGTTGCTCTTGTTAGCTAGCACCTTCATCCCCACCCTCCTTCCCCCTATAAAAACCTTCCATTTTGTACAACCCCTCAGAGAGCCATTCTATTTACTAGATAGGATGCTGCCTGATTCATGAATCACCTAATAATTAGATCTCCAAATTTACTTGGTTGAATTCTGCTTTTCAACATTAGTGAGGTGACTTTTGGACTGCACCTAAGGATGGGGGCTTGTTGCCAGGGGAACTTACCATGAATAAAGGGTTGGAACTTTCAGTCCCACCCCCTGATTTCCTGGGAGTGGGGAGGGGCTGGAGGTTGAATCAATAGCCAGTGGCCAATGATTTAATCAATCATGCCTATGTAACAAAGCCTCCAAATGAATGGGATTTGGAGAGCTTCTGGGTTGGTGATCATGTGGAGGTTCAGGAAGAGTCACATTTTAGGCAGAGCATGGAAGCTCTGCACCCTTTCCCCATACTTTGTCCTATGCCTCTCTTGTATCTAGCTGTTCCTGAGTTATACCCTTTTATAATAGACCAATAATCCAGTAAGTAAAATGTTTCTGTGGGTTCTGTGAGCCACTCTAGCAAATTATTGAATCTCTGGAGGGAGTCATTGGAACCTGCAATTTGCAGCCTGTTGGTGAGGAGCACAGGTGACAATCTGGACTTGCTATCCTCTGAAGTAGAGAGGAGGACAGCCATATAAGACTGAGCCCTTAACCTATGGAATCTGATGCTATCTCTGGGTAGATAGGTCAGAATTGATTTGAATTGTAGGACAGCCAGGGTCTAAGAATTTCTTAGTGGCATAGGGAAACCCCCTGCCGCTCTGCAACACATCAGAATTGGTAACCAGAAAAATAGCAGGTAAGACTTTTGTCCACAAATGGCCTTATATCATTTAGGATCTGGTGTTTCAGAGTTGTCCCTCCAGGTTATATATTTTCTACTATATATTTCTATAAATATGTTCCTATATATATGCTATAAAATTTAAGATGTATAAAATATTAATACAAAAATTCCTTAAAGAAACCTAAATAAAATAATGTAATTGTTGTGCTGTGATTGAAAAAAGAAAACAAAAGAACCATGAGAATCCAATCCATTTATTTATAAAATTATAACCTCTAGTTTTGAGGTTACAGAACTACAGGATCTTTGTGGGAGTTTCTAAAGGGGCTGCAGAAGGCTTCAGGTTTGGGAACAATGGAGAGAGAATAATTAGAACATTGCTGAACTGAGAAAGGAAGGTAGGGCCCAAGTATTCACTTTGCACACCTAGAGACAACAGGGAGGGGACCCTCCAGGAGTGAAGAAAAGATGACTTTAGAATCCAGGCAAACAATCCTCGATTCATTCTCAGCTCACCAATCAAAATAGATTTTATTGTTATGTGCTGCTTTTTGCTGGACTCAACATGAAAAGGTTAGTGTTGTAAAATAACATTTTCTATGACTCATACGCCTTCCAAGCTTTCAGCACCAGACAGCTCAGTTGGCCTAGGCACCTCAGTTCCTTCTTCATTACACCTTAGGCCTGAGATTTGTGCAAAAACTTGAGGCCTTGATAGAAAGGCTAGAGAAAAAGTAGAGCTGAGGTCTCAGGATATGGAGAAATCGTGCTGCAATTAAGAGACAGCTCTTTCAAAATGTGCATTCAGGTGTCCTTCTGAGACGTTTTTCTCAGGTCTCTCTCTGAGATAATATTTTACTGTTACTTCTCTCAGCCTGCATCAAATTTTCTTGTTCTTAATATATACCTTAATATATACCTTAAGGACTGATAAAAAGAGATCTTAAGATATAAGTTAGAATTTAAGAGTATATTAAATATAGAAAAATAACCAACTTGGATAATAGCTACAGTTGATTTCTTATATAGGTAAGAGATTCCTGTAGTATTACATTTATCAAATAGAACCAAATGTTTAGATGGAATTCATGTGATTTTTCAAGTTCTACCTTCAGTAGTAAAATAGGAAGTCAGTTAAAATGAATGCTACAAAATAATTCTGAGTACATGTTTATTTAGTCACTTATCAGTATTCTGTAGAAATTGGTATAATTTTGAAATACAAATTCTGAGCATGATACCTGCACTAAATTACAGTAATCAGAGGTAGGAAAATCTAAACATAAAACATAATACTCTAAGGATTCTAATGGTTGTTGTTGGGGAAAGAAAGGAGGGTTTCAGTTGGAAGAAATCAAATGTCAGTAAAATGCTGCAATACCAGAAGCCATACAGGAAATAAAATATAAAATAAATATGAGAACCATCAGAAAACTTCAGGATAAGAATAAATGGAGTTCAGAAAATTTTGAAGGTATTTCTGTAGAAACTTCTGAGAAATTTGATATGTAGTTGTTCAAATGAATCTTTTACTTTGGAATGCAGGCTTAAGTGGAGGCTAAATATTTTTAAAAAGGCTGAGGTAGGTGCTGGTTAGAATACATGTACTCTGCTATATTCATTTCATCTGGAAGCTAATGAGCTTAAGTGTGGATTCTGAAAAGACTGAAAAATTTTAATCTTGTTTACCATCATCATAATATCAAGTACTGTTCATTATGAGTTTTTTAAAGATGTATTCTGAATGATTTTATGCAGTTTAGAAAAATAGATGAATAGATATAGATGATAAAGAGATATTTTACTGGTTGTGTCCTTTAAAAAATTTATACAATGGGAAGTCAATTAAACTGAGAGTTAGAGAAAGTGCTAGTGAAAATTATAGGCTGTACAATTTGATGAGTAATTTTTGCAATACTTTTTTGGAAGACTAACATAAAATGGGTCTCTAGGTTGCAATCAAGGAAAATCGTGTTTGCTTGATTTATATAGTTTCTTTATTCATATTGTAGAACAAAAACAAAAAAAACTCTAGTTTTATAGAAAAATCCAATAGTCTATAAACTGAAGTAATCAAAATTATTTTCTCCAATAAAGAGGTTGCAGAATCCTACAGATAAATACAAAACTATCAAAGTCCATACCAAGTAAGCCCTGTGATAAAGAGTTAAGGGGAGTGGGGAGAGATAGGTTCCAGTCCTATCTTTCTATGATGCCTTCAGCAAACCACTTCTTTTTTGTAGTTCTCTATCTACTCATCTACAAATTGATTGGATACTTATCTACAAGTTGACTGGATACTTTCCAAATGTTTTCTAGTTCTAAAATTAAAGCATCCTTTTTAAAGCTTTATTTTCAATTGGAAATGAAAATGTTCTGTGGAGTATGGGAAAATCTGAAAAGGGCATAAACTAAGACAGGTCTTATTTTAAATTAATAACTGTAAAAGTAGATAGCTTCAAAAAGGAATGAAGTACTGAAACATGCTACAATATGTATGAACCTTGAAAACATTAAATCAAAGAAGCCACATATTGTATTATTTCATTCATAGGAAATATCCAGAATTGGCAAATGTATCTAGACGTAAACTGTATTATCAATTGCCTTAAGCTAAGCTTCAGGGGAAGCTGAAACTTCCCCTGGATGGGGAGGAAAGGGGAGTGTCTTCTAATGGGTATTATGTTTCTTTGGAGGGGGGGTGATGAAAATGTTCTAAAATTAGATTGTGCTGATGGTTCCACAAGTCTGTAAATATACTGAAAACTATTGAATTGCCCATTTTATACGGGTGAATTGTATACATATGAAATATATCAAAATAAAGCTTAAAAAACCCCACAACACAGATAGCTTTAGCCTTGTATAAAACAGACCTAAAATAAGACAAGTTCAACAGAATGTAAGCACCATGAATGCAGGGATTTGTGTCTCTTTTGTTTACTGCTGAATACTCACATCTAAAGACTGTGCCTAGCACAAGTTATACACTCAACAAATATTTGTTGACTGAAGTCTTGCATTAAATTAAGAACAGAAAACCAGTTACCTTCATGCTTGAAGTCATTTTCAGAGTTTTATATTTTTACTAATCTCTTTCTTCTCCATCTGTTGGCAATGCGAAAGAAATTATCTTTATTCCCAGTCTTGTTATACCAGAGCTTTTGGTTTCCTGTAGAAAGCAATCAAAACCTGTGGCTGTAATTGGCATCCAAGGTAGAGAGGTGCTATTTGAAAGAAGGCAGGGCCCTAAGGCACCAGAAGCAATTCTGTACTAGCTGGTTTATGAGAATGTGCACAGCCCCTGGTCTGAGGAGCCTAACTGGAGTAGTGTCTTAGAGGTTTATACTGTGTCTTAGAGGTTTATACTAAGTCTGGAGAGCAAGCTGTGCATGTCTATTTCTTCTTTTCAGTTCTGTTTTTTTGTTTTACCAGATATGAACAACTATACTTGTTTCCTGTCTGAGGCGTATGCCCCTAATTCCACCATGAGGGCTTTCTCTCATTGGTTTACCAGGCGTGAGAGGTGAACCTTGTCTCAAAAGAGCTTAATCCTATAGAGAGTGTTTTAAGAAATTCGTTCATCAAAAAATTCCATTCCTATTATTGCAGATGCTAATTTGCTAGTAGGTTTTGATTATTTTAGTTGGACACAGGGTCTTTATTTCGTTTTTTTTTCTTGATTCTCCTTTGGTTTGTTTTATTTTTTTGCTTTTCTCTTATGTTTACTTTTAGACTATGTTACCTGGAATTTCCAAATACAGGTTCCTATTTGGCTCAGCAGTGGATCTTCATGTTCTTCCTGTCTGAGAAGGCTTCCCAATTCCAGTAAAATGGATTATTTGCTAATTTATTTCCCCTACACAAAATTAGCATGGCTATCCAAAGTTGACTCAGACATATAGTTGACCAATTATTAGTTTTTATCAATAATCAAGATCTGGGTTTGTTCAGCAGTTAGGTATAGGTAATTTATGGACCAAGTCTGATATTTAGCAAAATTTTGAAAATAGATTCAGAAAATAAAAAATTATGTTAGTAGAAGAGCAATGATGAATTAATCCATTAACACTTCAACAATCCAAAGTTGTGCACTGCTAGCATTATGGAACACTATAGATTAATTGAAATTTAAAGGTATTAAAGTAATTAAGTAGGTAAATGTTGGTTATTGCTTTTGAAAAGGAAGGGAGATATTATGGCTTGACAATATCTTTTTGCAATAACGAATGTACTCTGTTTTTAACTGAATAAAATATTAGTAATTTTGCTTCTATAAATGGATGTTGTTAAATTATATGTGAATAAAGAAATATATAAGATAGTTTAGAGAAAAAATAAAATGTATAGGACTTAACCTATTAACAAATGATAAAAATAGACCCATGCATCATGTGGTACATATGTTTTATTTTTAGGCCAGTTTCTTCAAATCAATTCTGGTCAATAAGTTATTTGTTTTATGGGACCATTTAAAATATCTCAAAGCATTCAGTGCATTAGAATATTTTTTCTTTATTTTAGTCTTTTACCCTAAATAGTATACTCTTCTAAAAGGGAAGCACATTTTTCTGATTTGTATTAAATACAATGAAAACTTTTCCAAATATAGATTTTTTTTTCCTTGTAAACCCAAGTGAATGAGAAATCTGCTAGTGAGATTTACTATTCCAACTATGGAATAAAATTTCAATGGCTAACTTGATGATGACAGAAACTTATAAAGAAATTTCTGGGATGTTCCTTCTATGATTACTTTTCATTAATTTTTTAAAGTCTGGTTGAAGGCATTTCATGTGTATATTCATCATATCCTGTGTTCTATTGCCCCAATTGCAGTTTTGCAGCAGAATTTGCACTGTCATCAGAGTATTGAGCCATCAATGACTAGGTCTCATGGTTTTGGTTAACTGCATCACAATGATCACATTGACTGAAAATTTAAAACATAACCCTGCTTGTTTAAATATTCTGGTAGGGGTTGAATATGTTATAGCAGACAAGAAAATCAGCATGTTCAGGCAGTGACTAATGACAATGAATTAATAGGGAAATACTAGTTTTACAAATCAAAGTGGAGAAATATTTTAAGAAGCTCATGTTCTAAGGTCCCTTTTAAACATCAGAATTTGAATGCCTGAGTTGAGAATCTAATCTTCATTGTATGGGGATGTGGTAAAGTGAAATATGTATCAGTTTTAGGTTAAGAAAAACCTGGGTTTGAATTCCGACACTGCTACATTTTGGATTAGTTTTCTGACTATAAGATAAAAATCTAAGTATCCACCTAATTTTATTGAGAGAGCTCAACAAAACAATATACATAAGAAAATGTAACATACGTTCTCAACACACAATGTCAAGCATCATTATATGGATGTTTATTATGGTTATTTGATATGACAAGATCTATAAACCACTGTTATTAAGATCAGAATAAGCCCTGTAGGTTATTGATTCCAAAACCTATTTTCCTAAATCCTAAATGCCTCCATACCTCCCGTTGTGTTTTAAAATGAGTAGAATAAATGACTCTACATCTCTAAATTTGAGAATCCCTTATATTTTTGTAATACTGAAATGTTTATTAAATACTTGGATACCTGCTGAAATTGCCATTCATTTTGTAACAAATTCTCCACTAAGAATATTACCATTCAGAAGCACAGAAAATTTTAGCCCATTTTCAATTATCTCTGTATGTTGACTAGGATCTCAGGTGAAATATGAATGTTCACAAGCTCATCAACAGAAAATGTACTTCCTGAACCAAAGTGAGAGTGAAATGCAAGTTTTAGTTTATCCCATTCACAAATCACTGAAATTTGAAATCCTTCAGAAAATTGCATATAACTAAAGCACATCTCCCAGTTTAGTAACTTTTCCACCTGATCGAAGGGATGCAACATAAACTAAAAAGGGCTTCAGTGTCTTTGGGCCTTAGCTTTAAGGGGGAGTGGGAGGGAAGTGGGGGCAGGGACAGAGAGATTTTGTGTTGAAGAAGTTTCCGTAAAAAAGGCATGCCCTCTCATTTCACAAGTTTATAGAGGAAAAAAAATGTGCTGTAGAAATAAATTATTAATAAAATTGATCTTTTATATGGCAAAATAAATCTATGATGTGGTCCACTTTGGTTCCCCCAAACAATTGTTTTAAGCTAGCTCTGCTTAACATCCTGGGTGGGGACTGGGGAGAGGGGAAAAGAGGCAGAATTATCACCTCTCCTAGGAGTACTGGAGAAATACTGCATCTACCATTGTTCATAAACAACACATGGGTGACATGTCTGTGAATGTCAATGCTGCCTTTGATGTATAGCCATATAACCTAATATGCCAGATATCTAGAAGAAAATAATACATCACTATTAGTTGAAATAAATTTAAGTTAAAAAATCAATCACACCATTTACTATGTAGGAAAAGCACTTATTTAACAAACTGTATTATTTTTCACCCAATATTCTTGTGTATCATATAGGATTATAAGCAGTGTGGCCCACGGACTAGCAGCAGTATCTGGGAGTCTTAGAAAGGCAGAATCTCGAGTTCTACCTCAGAGCAACCCAACTGGAGTCTATGACTTAGCATGATCCCCAGTGTACTGCTTGCTCCTTCAAATTCAAGAAGTACTAAGATAAAGAATTTCAAAGCTACTGTGAGTGTAAGAATCTAGTCAATAGCATCCACCCAATCCAGACTGTAATGAACCTGGAATGGTCCACTCACTATTTTATTTTTTTAATACCCTTGTATGTTGAGGTGTTACATATAAACTACAAAGTGGACAAATTCTAGTTGCACAACTTAATAAATATCTACACATACATAACTATGGTTCTTTCTCCTCCACATTTACTTTATTTAGCTTCTACTCTTCATCCTCTATGGCTGGGGGAAGGTACACAGTCTTGAAGACTGCTACTTTCTTTAGAATTCTGGATTTCAACCTCACTTGGACCTTCAGTATTGCATGGAAATTCTTGCCTTCATCTTTATTCAGTTTAATCCTCTATTTTCTCAACAGGTATTTCAAACTTTAGTAACCATCTTCAGGGCTTTTTCATGTCTATTTTCTTTTTTCCTTTTAGTGGATGACCATTTCCCTTACTGAACCAAGAAGAGTGGGGCAATCTGATGGGAACTTTCTTATCTCTTGCTTGACCCATTACTAGCCCCCCAAATTTAGAAACAATATCCACATCCACCCTTCTCTACTCATATCTCTCCTGGTGTCTTCTCAGTGATAAGTGATTTGGCTTCATCAGTTTATTCCCTTTCCCCCTTTAACTACTACATTGATTTATTCTCCTATATATCATATACATATATATATATATATATATATAAAAAAAATTGGGCCCCCCAATTAGAAAGAAATTGCAAAATTTTCCCTTAACTGTGTCACCCTCTAGTTTCTACACTACCTTTCTCCTTCATTTCATTCTCAAGTTTCTTGAGCCTCTTGACTCATCTCATGGTTTCCATTTCTGCATCTGTTATTTGCTCTTCAGCTGTGAGTGTACTTTTCCCCCACTCCTCCACTGAAACAATTCTTGCCAATATCATCAGTGACTTTTGTCAAATCCAGTGGATACCTTTTTTTGGCTTCGTCACTCAATTTCTAATTGAAGTTTTCTAAACAATTTCTTCTCTTGTCAAGAGTTATAATTTGCTTCTCATACCTCAAAATTAAGTTATGCTTTTACCATCTGTAAAAAATAAGGTGATAAATGCTAGTGCATATCACATTGGTGTTATTGCATTTGTGTATAGTTCTCTTTGTTTTTAGTGTATAGCAATCACACAAAATAATATTTTTCAAACATAGTAGTTCCTTTCTGCCTTAACCCCATAAACCTGGTTTGGTTCATTAATTTTTAACTTATGAAGGCAGTGAAATGATTATTTGTAAATGACTACACTAACAAACAGTATGGAATAGAATCTATATGTAGCCTGCTATGCCAAAAACAGTTGCATAATTATGGATATTCTATATATAGTAAGGTTCTAATACAGACCTCCTATTTTCCATCTTCCCATCTAAGAAATTGCTCAAAATTTTTACCATATATTGCAATGAAATTGCCTCTCTTCTTGTATTGCTTGACGTTTTCTTCAGATTCTGTTCTATGTTTCCATACGTCCTTATGATGATTCAAAATGATGAAAAGAACAATCTAGATATATATGTACCTAATTATAGCTTTACCATATATAAAAAATAGAACTAAAAGGAGAAATAGAGAAATCTACAATTTAGGTTAGAAATTTTAAAACATCTTTATGTGAGTCACATAGGCACAAAATCAATAAAGATATTGAATATTAAAAGTGTTTCCATATATTGAAGATTACATATTCTTTTTGAGTATAAATGGGATATATGCATATATTAAATTTGATGATACTCTGTACCATAAAGTAAGTAGCAATAAATGTCAAAGCACTAAAATCACACAGAGTATATTCTTTATCAGTTAAGCTCAGATTAATACTTTTTTTTTTTTTTTTTTTTGCAGTACGCGGGCCTCTCACCACTGCGGCGCACAGGCTCTGGACGCTCAGGCTCAGCGGCCATGGCTCACGGGCCCAGCCGCTCCGTGGCATGTGGGATCTTCCCGGACCGGGGCACGAACCCGTGTCCCCTGCATTGGCAGGCGGACTCTCAACCACTGCGCCACCAGGGAAGCCCCAGATTAATACATTTTGTAAACCCAGACAAAGGCCTATATAATCAATATAATGAATAAAAAAGTGGTATCATTGCAAATTTTATTAGCATTACATAGATAATAATAGAATGTTATAAATGTCTTTAAGCCACAGATTTTGCAAATTTATGTAAACTTGACAAATATCTAGAAAATATAAGATTTACCATAACTGACATGAAAAAAGTAGAGTATCAACTCCATTGAAGCACTCAAATCCTTAATTTAAAAACTTCCCAACAAAAACTCCAAGCCACTGGTGAAATACTTCAAACACTAAATAATATATAAATACAATTTACCCAAAATATCCTAGAAAGTAAGATGAAGAAGAAGAAAAATAAACACTTCCCAACTTATTTTACTAAATCAGATTTCCTTGGCATCAAAATTTGAAAGATTATAAATATGGATAATTTATCTCTCTCACAAACATAAAAATTCTAAGCAAAATGTTAGCAAACTAAATCCAGCACTATATAAAAGGAGAATACATTACAGAAATGTAAAATTTATTCTAATAAAGCATAATTGGTTTAACATTGTAAAAAATCAATTAATTTACCACATTAGTGAATAAGCAAAAGTATATGATTATCCTAATAGAAGCAGAAAAATAACTTGCGGTAATTCAATACTTTTTCATAATAAAAGCTTTTAGAGGGCTTCCCTGGTGGCGCAGTGGTTGGGAGTCCGCCTGCCGATGCAGGGGGACGCGGATTCGTGCCCCGGTCCGGGAGGATCCCACATGCCGCGGAGCAGCTGGGCCTGTGGGCAATGGCAGCTGGGCCTGCGCGTCCGGAGCCTGTGCTCTGCAACGGGAGAGGCCACAGCAGTGAGAGGCCCACATACCGCAAAAAACAACAACAACAACAACAAAAAGCTTTTAGCAATCTAGGAACTAGAAGGGAATGTTCTTAGTCTGAAAAAGGGCACAGTCAGGGAGGAAGAAAATTTTCTCTCCCCTTCTGTGTTCTTCTGGCCAACATAAGACAGATTAAAAGAAGAAAAATCAAATAATTTAATAACATGTATACTTGAAAGACACAGAAAAACTGAGTAACTTGTCAAAATGGCCAAAGCGCTCAACTGAAATGTCATCTTCAACTAAAGACAAAAGAGGATGTCAGGAGTAGTGGTTTGTGACTTCAAAATGGAGGAAGACAATTGACATGGAGATGGAAAAGCAAATGTTTGGTAAATAAATGTTTGCTGGACCATGCAGAGACAATGGGACACAGAGAGGAATTTTAACAGACTTTGCTAGGTTCCTACTTGTCTACACACGCAGTTCATACTACATACTATTGTTATCTATGATGATAGCTCCCTTCCTGGAACAGGTCCTCTATTTACATTCTTTTAGATGTTAGGGGGAAGGTCAAAGTTTCTTCCTGAGTCTTCCTTGATTGATTTCAGCTTGAAGTACTCCACATACCAAAGATGCATTTTTTGGTTGGCAAGTTTTGCTCCCCTATTGTATCTACAAAAATGCTACACAAATATCATATTTCATGTTTAGATATTGTATCATATCTCTGAAATCAGAAACTAGATAGAAATACTGGTCACCACCACTTTTATCCAGCTTTGTATTGAAGATCCTAACTAGTACAATTAGACAAGAAAAATAACTGTGTAAGAATAGGAAAAATAATTAAGCTTCTAATTTTTGTTTTTAGAAGATGACCTGATTGTATTTATAGAAAAGTCCAAAAAAAATCTAAGGATAAACTATTAGAGTTAATATCTGAGTCTTAGAATATTACTGGCTTGCATAACTCTACCAGAAAAATCAATTGTATTCCTCTACATTGAGAGCAACCATTTAGAAAACATTTTAAAAATATGTTTAATTCACAATGGCCTGAGAAAATAACAAATACACTGTAATAACTCTAACAAAAGATGTGAGATTTTTATTTAGAAAATTATATAATACTACTGAGATAAATTAAAAAGACTCAAATCAATCAAAATTTAACATGCTAATTATTGGAAGACTCAATATTATGAAGATGTTTGTGTAAGGCCAACTGGCCCGAGGCAGGGGAACACAATCAGATTCACAGGTTGCATCAGACCGAAATTCTCCAGACCACCCAGTTCCAGAAACTGCCCTGGAGACATTCCGGACCACCCAGTTCCAGGAACTGACCTGGGGACTTTGAACCCGGCCCAGCCTTCCCGCCTTTCGAGGGGCGGGACTAACTGTTCCCCAGGATACCCGAAAAGACCACCAAATAAGGAATACTCTGCGCCCTCCCAGATTCACCACACCCCTTTCCCTTCTTCCCCTATAAAATCTTGCCCAACCCTTGCCCGGGTGCGACTTCTCTGGCCCCTTTCTCTCGGACCAGTGAACCTCGCCCGGGAGCGCTCCCTAATAAAGCTCACTTGAAGCTTTCCTCTGTTTCGCGGTGCCGTTTGTTAAGATACGACCTTACAGTTTGTTCTACCAAAATTGATCTACAGATTCAAAACAATCCCCATTAAAATTCATAAGGTGGTTTTGTCAGTAGTTGAGGTGATTCTAAAATGTATATACAAATGCAAAGACAATCTTATAGAAAAAATTGGAGTACTTACAGTAACACATAAAAGGTTTATTACAACACTCCAAAAATTAGGACATTGTGGTATTGGTACAAATATAGTAATAGAAAAGAACAAAAAGGGCATTAAACAATACTTGATTTAACATAAAAACAGCACTGAAGAACAGTATAGATATGTCAGTTTTATTCAAAAAGTGGTCCTGGGTCAATGGGATATATGTGTGAAATAAAATGAATCTTTACTTCTCCATTATGGCCTACCCGAAACCAGTTGGCAGATTGTGAGAGAATATATTCAAGATTTCAGGGGTAGACAAAGATTTCTTAAATACTAACATAAAAACTTCTGAGCTTAAAATCTGTGTCAAACAATTTACTAAAATAAAATAAAAAATTTTGTTGATCACAATCAAGTCATAAAACAGTGGAAATTTTACATAGTACATATAATCAACAGAAAATGTGTATCCAATATACATAAAGAGCTCCCACCAAATCAATAAAAGATACTGATAGCCCAGTGAAAAATAGGCAAAAGAAATGAATAAGCACTTTACAAATGAAGTTATCCAAAAGAACATAAACATATTAAGGGTCCTCAAGCTCATCAGGGAAATGCAAATTATAATCACAGTGAGACACTACTACTTATCAGAATGGCTAAAATGAAAAAGATTGACAAGTTGATAAAGATGTGGTATGCCTGGGTTATCATAGACTGCCTGGGATGTAAATTGGTACAACTATTTAGGAAAGCTTTTTCATAAAGATACAGTATGACCCAGCAATTCCATTCGTAAGCAAATATCCACAATACATTCTTATATATTTTCACCAAAAGATAAGAACCAAAAATGTGTTTCTCAAAAAAGGATGAAACTTGAATCTATGGTTTCTGAATCACAATCTATATCCAAATACCTTCAATTAGAGATTACATTTGCTTCAATCTGAAAAGTCACACTGAAGGAAAAAAGTAAGAGGGAAGAGATTTGGGAACATATGTATATGTATAACTGATTCACTTTGTTATAAAGCAGAAACTAACACACCATTGTAAAGCAATTATACCCCAATAAAGATGTTAAAAAAAAAAAAAAGAGTAGCAAAAGACTTCAGCTAGACATCAAATGTCATTAAAAATCAGAAAGTGCATACTGGCAACTGTAGTTCCCCTTTGCCCAATATTTTTCATTCTCACCTCTGAATACTATTAAACAAGCCTAATTCTAGACCTTTAATAATGTTCACCGGCTAGCACCACACGTGCCAAAAAGACATGCTAATGGCTCTTTAAATACAAGCCTATTTAAGGCACTATTTAATGGACTAGTCAAATTGATTTCTCGGCAGTTCCCAGAGTGTTATTACCAAAGTTTTGCCTGTGAAAACAGTCTGTGTTGTATCCTCTCAGAAGAACACATCCTTTACCCAGGCCTCAAATTATTCCCACAAAGATTCAAGGAATGTGAGCTCCTAGCTAAAAAATAAATCACAAAACTTTCTGCACAGGGAGCTTGGCCTTGTAGAAATTGCCACCACAGTCATGAGAAAGAGAGAGAGAGACACACAGTCCAAATTCAAGTCTAGATCGCGTGGTTTGTGGAGCTGAGTCACAGGACCATACCCTAGCTGGGAAAGCCAGAATGTTCAGCTTTTCCGAGGAGAGATGATCTTGACTCCCACCAAGGCTTTCAAGGTAAATGATTACCAAAATATTGCAAATGTCTAACAAAAAATGTGATATCCCTCCTGAATCTCAATTCTGCCTCTGGTTTACTGCTTTACCACATACATGGGCCCTGACAAATTATTGCCAAGCCTCTTTTCAATACATGGATTAATTTTACTTGTCCATAAAGATCTTGGAACTGTGGCACACTCTTGTTTCTCTTTTTATCTCTCTCTATTTCTTTGTTAAAAAAAAAAAGTCTTCTCTAATCCACCATTTACCCAGTGGGTATGAGAATGAGGCATAATATTTTAGCCTATTGATTAGTAGCTATGTAACTTTGAAAACGTCAATGGCATGAATCTTATATATTTGATTGACTGCTATGTAATTGGTGAAAATAAATCTGAAGAAAATGAGCTGGCTAAATTAAACACACACAAAAATGAAACCAACCAGGAGAAGTTTTTAAGCAATGTGCATAAGGAAATTTTCATCCCTTATAACCCAAAATTGAAAATTGTTTTAAGGACTGATTTAAAACACTTAGAGTGTGTTTATTCAGTTTGGCTACAGCTAATGTGCTGTATCTGTATGAGTAAGTTTGAAATTTCAAAAGCTATGAAGAGCGTGGACTAAAATTACAAATGTGTTCAATGTAAGTGTCCTTCTCAACTGACCATTCGTGGACAACTTGAAGTTCGTGTCACATTAGCCCTATAAATTTCCGGTGAAATTCAGGCTGATTGGAGTTTTTTGTTTGTTTTTGGTTTAGTTTTGTTTTCTAGTAAATAACTTGTGCTTTGCTAGGTTTGGTTTAAAGAATCAGATTGCAAGAGTCTGTAATATTGTTGAGGTGACCTTTGGCACGTTTGTCTTCTATATTTGGTTTAATGTGTCAAAAATGTAAAATCATTCCCTTCATAACTTACTGCTTTATTGTTTCAAAACACCACAATCATAGTTTCTATATAATTTCTCCCTTCGTATGGAAGAAAAATGCATAGAAAGTTCTTGAAATATCAGACAGCATAAATTGTACTGCTCCAAAATGAGATGTCATGTCCATATCAACAGCCAGCTTTTACCTGATATTTCTGACCTCCTCTCTCTGTACCCAGTTAGCTGCCATAGGTGCTACAAACAGCATAATTTGACAACAACCTTTTGTATTGAATAAGGAAAATAAGTACAATTATACACAATGAATGTGTGAGTTAATTTCTTCTACAGTCATTAACTACATGGAAAATATTCAATCAGTTTTGGTAAACACAGGCAAATGCAAACACTGTCTTACGTTTTTCTTTAAATGAGGCTATCGTTACCTATCTTAACTAGCTTTTCATGAGACATTTATTAAGATGTTTGTATGGAATCTGCTTGTAGGTAATGCAAGATTAACAACATTTCCAAAAGTATAGAAGAAATTTTCATTCGTATATTATTGTTTCAAGAGTAGCAGATGTTACAAAATTTCAGAACTTGCAATTCAGCTGATCACTTACTGCTTCCTCATTCAAAAATTCATTAATTAGTAGTTTTAATATTTTAGACCAGCAAGTATTGCTGTAGTCTGAAAAGACTTTACATGATGTCACCTTTAAAAAATCTGATTGCTGTTATCTGATTATACCAGGCAAAAATTGGGGAACCTTTGAATTTTTTCCCTCTCTGAGAACAGAATTAATGTTTTTATTATGATAAAGTAGAGATAAGGAAACAAGGTTCATGAGTTTTCAAGGCTCATCTTTTATTTAATCTGTCAAAACACCTCTTAGTTGGAACAGAAATCAAGTAGTAACTATTGTAAAAAGCATTGCATCAGGATGGAGAAACCATGCTGTTCTGCTGCTCCTTTGGCTAAGGATTATTTTTTGATCCAGTTGGAGGCTCTGGAGAGAGTGAGCTATGGTAGACTCATTAAAGAAGATTATAGCAGTCCAACTT
Source organism: Orcinus orca (assembly GCF_937001465.1). Lineage (NCBI taxonomy): Eukaryota > Metazoa > Chordata > Mammalia > Artiodactyla > Delphinidae > Orcinus > Orcinus orca. The sequence goes on from NC_064559.1 coordinate 121,834,723, forward strand.
GGAAAATGGAGTAGAGCTTTATTGCCAGCTGGAGATGAAAGATATTTCTAGTTCTTACGGCAATCAAAATTCAGAAACTGTAAAACAAAAAATGTAGAACTGGTAGACTATTTTACCACTGGAAACTAGTAGAAAAATTTCCTTTTACTGGAGAGGCTGCATTTTCTCGATAATTTAGCAAATGATTTTCCCCTAACAATTGTCAACACATCACTGTAGCCCAGGAAAATCTTGATCCAGCTGAAGTCCATCCATATTTCTACACCCTCTTGGCTTGTGTCATAGTAAGGACTTCCATCACTAAAATGGCACATATTCAGCTTAAATGCTCCCATCTCTAGTTTTACACAGTCCACCCTGGGCATTATTTTTATGTTTATTATAGAACTTCTTTTTTCAAGCTAACATGTATTCTGTGTACATATTTGCTTTCTTGTCTTATCTGTATTCTTTGCCCCAACATACGGCCCCCAGTATATAAACTTCTTGAATATGAAGTGATCCTATTCATAACTTTTTTTTTTAAATCACTGAACATGTTGCTTTTACACAGCAATACTTAGTAAAAGTGTATTGAATAAAAGGAGATATGCATACATACATGAATAAATGAATAGGTGAATCTACTCATATGTGTCCTTTTTGTGTTAAGAGAGATCAAATAGACTGCAAATATAGACATCAGTATGTTCGTCATGGTAGCATTTGATTACTACTTAAATGTATTTATTCTTAGTATGTTTGATTTATTAAATAAATTTATTAACAGGAATGTTCCAGGAGAGTCACTGTTTAGGATCCTCACATAAGTTAACAGGAAAAATAAATTTACATGAAGTCATAAGATTTCATAAGTTAACATTGGTAAAGCGCTTAAAAAAGTGCCTGACACATAGCAAGTACTAGACAAGAGCTTATTAAATGAAATAGATCACTAAGGGATCTCTGTGCTCACTGAAGAAGTAGTCTGGGCTTCCCTGGTGGCGCAGTGGTTGAGAGTCCGCCTGCCAATGCAGGCGACGCGGGTTTGTGCTGCTTTCTGGGAAGATCCCACATGCGCGGAACAGCTAGGCCCATGAGCCATGGCCACTGAGCCTGCGTGTCCGGAGCCTGTGCTCCGCAACGGGAGAGGCCACAACAGTGAGAGGCCCGCGTACCGCAAAAAAAAAAAAAAAAAAAAAAAAAAGAAATAGTCTGCATATACTCTTGTGTACACAATCAAGAATGATAAAAGAAAAACACAAATAACACAGAGTAGATTCCCTATCATGCAAAAATAACAAACATAATTTTACTTTATGTTCAATAAATGTATGTTGCACTGAAATAATTTTGCAAAATTTGTTTGTTTGTTTGTTTGTTTTTAGCCTCACCATGAGGCATGTGGGATTTCAGTTCCCAACCAGAGATCAAACCCATGCCCCCTGAAGTGGAAGCGCGGAGTGTTAACCACTGGACTGCCAGGGAAGTCCCAGAAATTTGTTTTTTTAATTGAGGTATAGTTGATGTACAATATTATGTAAGTTTCAGGTGTACTACATAGTGATTCACAATTTTTAAAGGTTATACTTCATTTATAGTTATTATAAAATATTGGTTATAGTCCTATATTGTACAATAGATCCTTGTAGCTTATTTATTTTATATGTAGTATTTTGTATCTCTTAATCCCCTACCCCTGTCTTGCCCCCCCTCCCATCCTTTTCCCCACTGGTAACCACTAATTTTTCTCTATATCTGTGAGTCTGATTCTTTTTTGTTATATTCATTAGTTTGTTTTTTTTCTTTCTTTTTTTTTGTTTGAAGACATACTTTGTATTAACTTAAAAGTCTAAAAAGCACAGGATACATTTTCAGACCAATTTTACTTTTACCTGTTTATGGTAATATGTGCAATGTTAGAAGGTACTTAGGTAATGTGTAAATCAAATGAAAAATCCAGAAGCAGCTGGTCCTGAATTACAGCACACACTGGAAATTTTGAGGAGAACACATATTAACAAAAAGAACACCAGCAAGCTCAAACTCATGTTTTAATGTTGAGTATTTTTAAAGGGTTTTAAAAAGCATACTCAATCAGCATACAGCTTTTTCTCACCTAACAGATGCATTTCTATTTGCTTGTGTACAGCAAAGCGTAAAAACTTGAATCAACTTACTTATGATTTCAGAAATGTATTCCATGGAATTTACTTCACTGCTCCTACCATTGATTCTTCAAATAAGCAAAGTACAGAGGCTCTCATCCCTTGAAATTGCTTTTAAACTAGCACTTTTTACATTGAAAGATAATAAGTAGAAACCTAGCAATTCCTGGTACAGTGCCTGGACTTAGCCTCATTTAATATAAGAATTGTATGTACAACAGAAAATTTATCATTTTCTTTATCCTTGGAGGAGAGGGAAGGAATAAGGAGAGGTGGGGAAATGGCTGCAGTATTTAAGAGCTGAATAGAACAATGCATCTTTCATAATGCTGACAACTCCACAATGAAGAAACACCATGAATCTCATCAATTTTTTTAGTTCATGCTGGATTAGGAATTTAGGTTCCCCTCTTTGTGTATCAATTAATTCAAACTTCTCCAAAAATTAATACTACAAGATAAACTCTAACTGCCGTAGGTATTTCCTAAGTAGGAGACCAAACACCAAAGTGAATCCCTTCTTCCAACATCTTTTGGTATGTTAAGATTTCACCAGAGAGGAAATCTAACACTTAAATATGAAATCTCTTGGCCAAGTAAGAAACTACAGCTATTATGGGTATTACCCTATGTAGCCACTATTTGTATTACATATTAAATTAAACCCAGCATTAATTATGCTGTGAATGATGATAGCAGTATGATGCTAGTGAAAAAACATCATCTTTAGCCCAAGAATAGTAAGAGGAAAAAAAATGTGAAAACAAGTAGAAAGCAGACAAAGAGTTGGGCATCTTCTGATCTGAAAAGAACATTTTAAACATAGAAATACAAAAAGAAAAGTATTCCCTTATTTCCTATATGTGGTAATATGAAACATTTATTTTAGATATCAGATAAGAACAGAGCTAAGTAATCTGATTTTACTGCAGCAGTGTAAAAATCATCCCTTCACCACAGTGTAAGATTTAAATGCATCTGCACAAGGGTACACATTATATAAAATGCAGTAAGATTACTGCTGCCCTGCCAAGTACTTCCAGTCCCTACCCAGGTCCTACTGAAATACTGGTGGTCCCAATAGTTTCATGGAAGCAAATCATTAAAAAAAATAATAATAAAGCAATTAAAAAGATAAATCAAAATGCTTCAGTAACCATATATCCAGCTCAAACTTTATCTATTTAAATGTTACATTTGCCTCCCACTAATAAATCTTATTTCACTCAAACTTGAACAATAAATCTTCCATACTGAAGTATCTTCCTTGCCTAATTAATTCAAAGGAAAAAACCAAAATGATTAGTAAAGAAAAATGTAGGGATTAACACTTCCTTTTAATTTGTTTTAAATATTTTTAAGGTTTAAATTTTGTAATTTCTAGTAAGAAAACATTATCTGAATGAATACCCTAATGGAAAACCACTGTAAAATGTTTCAGCTGCATTTGGGGCAGAGGGGTAGAGATTATCTTCAAAGCACCCCAGCTTTCTTCATGAGAAGGTCAGAGGTACACTGGTTTGTGTTATTATGACATCCATGAGGTGATCTAAGTTGCTTTTCCTTCAGCAGGGGCTTTATTTGTCAGCAGGGCATTATGCTTGACTTCCAAATTTGGCCGACAATTTACTGATGAGATTCATAACTTTTGGATTGCTCTGATATTTTGACATATTTGCCAGGTTCTGAGCCACATCCTGGAAGGCCACCATAACTTCTGGATCCTGCATGCCTGCAAGAACCTCCGGATCACTAAGAATTTCATTGAGCCCAGGCATTCCTGCCATTCCAGGCATGCCCCCTCCCATTCTAGGCATTCCTCCAGGAAAATTACCAGGCATTCTGCCAGGAAAGCCGCCTGGAAAAGAGCCATACTGAGCTCCTGACTGTTGTCTGGCTTCTTCCTCCCTCTGGGCTCTCTCATGTTCTTCCCGAGCATTCTTGATCCTTTCTATTCTTTCTTTGATCTCTTGCTCTTCACGTTTTCGCTCATACTTTCTCTGATGTTCAGCAATTTTCTAGGCCCTTGGTTGAACTTCTTTCAGCATTGCACTAGCATCTTCATCATAATCCAGTTCACAGGCAAGGGCAAGATCATAGGCAGCTTCTTCCCAATGGCTCAAAATTCTGTGTGCTTTCCCTCGCCACTTGTATGGCTGAGCAGAATCAGGATTTATTTCAATAGCTCTGTCACAGTCTCGGATGGCAGCATTTGGCTTCTGTAATTTGATGAAGACACTTGCTCTCTTGGCATACAGAATGGCCAAACGAGGATTTAGCTTGATGGCATCTGTGAACAATCAATGGCTTTCTGTAGTTCACCAACATTTAGGGCATCAATGGCAGCCACGTTTTTATCATTTGCCTGATCCATCATCTCCTCAATTATCTCTACATTTTCATCTCCCATTTCTTGAGGGGCATCAGTGCCTGGTTCAAGCACACCTTCATTGTCAATTTCTAGATCACTTTCCTCACTTGATGGTTCGTCTGTCTTTATGTTTTCCTCCACCTTCTTACTATCTGTTTTTTCTTCCTTGGTATTTTCTTCCAATTTAGTTTTATGAGTAGCAGGTGGTATTTTACGCCCCATGCTCTCCACCCACTCCCTCAGGAAGTGCATTTCCTCGGTGTGCAGAACACTCGTGTCCTGCTTGCACATTTTCACGAAGGCTTGAAGCTTGCTCACTTTGCTGGTGACCATGGTCCGGAAGCAGCAGGAGACAGCAGGAGGCGGTGAGTGTGTGGACGCTGCGGCCCCATCCCAGGCCCAGGCGCTAGCTCAGCGTGACCGCGTAAAAGGCAGTTTGTTTTCTTTTTTAGATTCCACATATAAGTGATATCATACTGAACTAATTCTGTAAAATTAGTTTTAAAAGATCCAAAACCAGACCTGGAAAAGTCTAGTCTAGAAGCTTCTGCTTTGATCTGTAATTTTACTTCCTTATTAAACTTTCTTTTCTTCATGGCAGCTATGCATTACAGTGGTTATTCAGTAAATGTTCAAAGGAAGTAACAATTAGATCCTCCACTTATATATATTCTTATAGAAGACCACTTATCTTTTGACATCTCTCAACTTCCTGTCCAACTTTACGTACCACTTGAATCCTTCACCTTCTAGACGTTTTGCTGCATCAGAGCAGGTAATTCCTGACCCTTAATAAACCACGTGAATTACTTTTTCTTTTTTATCTTTTGTTGCCAGACCCAGTGTTCATGCATTAGAAGAGCTAGCTAAGCAGATTGTCTTACCCTGGGCTGAGCTCCTGAGAACACTTAGAATCACATGGGGTGGGAAAGGGAACAGAACAAGATGCCCGTCAAGAACAGAATTGCACTCAAGGGTAATTGCAAAGGGTCAGTAAAGAAGAATTCCTGTAATGGTCAAGCTGAAGAGATAATTGTAAGCCACAAACAAGAAACAAATGAGATGTAAAGAGCAGGATAGTTAATGGAAGACCATGTGAGGAAAATGTAAGACTGAATGAGGGAAGAAGTTTCATTAATTTGCTTTTAACAAATTGGTATTGCTAGAGTTGAAATGGATGCTTCAAATTCGTCAAAGCTACTAGGTTAGTGTAGACTCTTCTAAAATACACAGTAAGTCCAGAAAATAAAAGACATTTATTTATTTATTTATAATTTAGTTTCCTCATTTTCTTTTTTAAAATTTAATTTAATTTTTTATACAGCAGGTTATCTATTTTATACATATTAATGTATGTAAGTCAATCCCAATCTCTGAGTTCACCCCCACCCGCACTTTTCCCCCTTCCCATACTTTTGTTCTATACATCTGTGTCTCTATTTCTGCCTTGCAAACTGGTTCATCTGTACCATTTTTCTAGATTCCACATATATGTGTTAATACATGATGCTTGTTTTTCTCTTTCTGACTTACTTTACTCTGTATGACAGTCTCTAGGTCCATCCACATCTCTACAAAGGACCCAATTTCATTCCTCTTTATGGCTGAGTAATACTCCATTGTATATATGTGCCACATCTTCTTTATCCATTCATCTGTCTATGGACACTTAGGTTGCTTCCATGTCCTGGCTATTGTAAATAGTGATGCAATGAACATTGGGGTGCATGTGTCTTTTTGAATTATGGTTTTGTCTGGGTATATGCCCAGTAGTGTGATTGCTGGGTCATATGGTAATTCTATTTGTAGTTTTTTAAGGAACCTCCATACTTTTCTCCATAGTGGCTGTATCAATTTACATTCCCACCAACAGTGCAAGAGGGTTCCCTTTTCTCCACAACCTTTCCAGCATTTATTGTTTGTAGAGTTTTTGATGATGGCCATTCTGACTTGTGTGAGGTGATACCTCATTGTAGTTTTGATTTGCATTTCTCTAATGATTAGTGATGTTGAACATCCTTTCATGTGTTTGTGGCCAATCTGTATATCTTCTTTGGAGACATGTCTGTTTAGGTCTTCTGCCCATTTTTGGATTGGGTTGTTTGTTTTTTTGATATTGAGCTGCTTGTAAATTTTGGAGATTAATCCTTTGTCAGTTGCTTCATTTGCAGACACTTTCTCCCATTCTGAGGGTTGTCTTTTCATCTTGTTTATGGTTTCCTTTGCTGTGCAAAAGCTTTTAAGTTTAATTAGGGTCCCATTTGTTTATTTTTTGTTTTTATTTCCATTAATCTAGGAGGTGGGTCAAAAAGGATCTTGTGATTTATGTCAAAGAGTGTTCTTCCTATATTTCCCTCTAAGAGCTTTATAGTGTCCAGTCTTACATTTAGGTCTTTAATCCATTTTGAGTTTATTTTTGTGTATGGTGTTATGGAGTGTTCTAACTTCATTCTTTTACATGTAGCTGTCATGTATTCTTTTACATGTAGTTTTCCCAGGACCACTTATTGACGAGACTGTCTTTTCTCCATTGTATATCCTTGCCTCCTCTGTCATAGATTAGTTGACCATAGGTGCATGGGTTTATCTCTGGGCTTTCTATCCTGTTCCATTGATCTTTATTTCTGTTTTTGTGCCAGAACAAAATTGTCTTGATTACTGTAGCTTTCTAGTATAGTCTGAAGTTGGGGAGTCTGATTCCTCCAGCTCCGTTTTCTTTCTCAGAGTTACTCTGGCTATTCGGGGTCTTTTGTGTTTCCATATGAATTGTAAAATATTTTGTTCTAATTCTGTGAAGAATGCCATTGGTAATTTCATAGGAATTACATTGAATCTGTAGATTGCTTGGGATAGTATAGACATTTTCACAATGTTGACTCTTCTAATCCAAGAACATGGTATATCTCTCCATCTGTTTGTGTCATCTTTGATTTCTTTCATCAGTGTCTTACAGTTTTCTGAGTACAGGTCTTTTATCTCCTTAGGTAGGTTTATTCCTAGGTATTTTATTCTTTCTGCTGCAATGGTGAATGGAATTATTTCCTTAAATTCTTTTTCTGATCTTTCATTTTTAGTGTATAGAAATGCAAGAGATATATGTGCATTAATTTTGTATCCTGCAACTTTACCAAATTCATTGATTAGCTCTAGCAGCTTTCTGGTGGCATCTTTAGGATTATCTATGTATAGTGTCATGTTATCTGCAAACAGTGACAGTTTTAGTTCTTCTTTTCCAATTTGTATTCCTTTTATTTCCTTGTCTTCTCTGATTGCCATGGCTAGGACTTCCAAAACTATGTTGAATAATAATGGTGAGAGTGGACATCCTTGTCTTGTTCCTGATCTTAGAGGAAATGCTTTCAGTTTTTTACCATTGAGAATGATGTTTGCTATGGGTTTGTTGTATATGGCCTTTGTTTTGTTAAGGTAGTTTCCCTCTATGCCCACATTCTGGAGAGTTTTTATCATAAATCGGTGTTGAATTTTGTCAAAAGCTTTTTCTGCATCTACTGAGATGATCATATGGCTTTTATTCTTCAATTTGTTAATATGGTATATCACATTGATTGATTTGCGTATATTGAAGAATCTTTGCATCCCTGGAATAAATCCCACTTGAGCATGGTGTATGATCCTTTTAATGTGCTGTTGGATTCTGTTTGCTAGTATTTTATTGAGGATTTTTGAATCTATATTCATCAGTGATGTTTGTCTGTAATTTTTTTTTTCTGTAGTGTCTTTGTCTGGTTTTGGTATCAGGGTGATGGTGGCCTCACAGAATGAGTATGGGAGTGTTCCTTCCTCTGAAATTTTTTGCAAGAGTTTGAGAAGGATGGTTGTTAGCTCATCTCTAAATGTTTGATAGAATTCACCTGTGAAGACATCTGGTCCTGGACTTTTGTTCATTGGAAAAATTTTAATCACAGTTTCAATTTCATTACTTGTGATTGGTCTGTTCATATTTTCTGTTTCTTTCTGGTTCAGTCTTGGAAGGTTATACCTGTCTAAGAAATTGTCCATTTCTTCCAGGTTGTACATTTTATTGGCATAGAGTTGCTTGTACTAGTCTCTTATGGTGCTTTGTATTTCTGCAGTGCCCGTTGTAACGTCTCCTTTTTCATTTCTAATTTTATTGATTTGAGCCCTCTCCCCCTTTTTCTTGATGAGTCTGGATAAAGGTTTATCAATTTTGTTTATCTTCTCAAAGAACCAGCTTTTAGTTTTGTTGATCTTTGCTATTGTTTTCTTTGTTTCTATTTCATTTATTTCTGCTGTGATCTTTATGGTTTCTTTCCTTCTACTAACTTTGGGTTTTGTTTGTTCTTCTTTCTATAATTACCTTAGGTGTAAGGTTAGATTGTTTACTTGAGATTTTTCTTGTTTCTTGAGGTAGGATTGTATTGCTATAAACTTCCCTCTTAGAACTGCTTTTGCTGCATCCCATAGGTTTTGGATCATCGTGTTTTTGTTGTCATTTGTCTCTAGGTATTTTCTTATTTCCTCTTTGATTTCTTCAGTTATCTCTTGGTTATTTAGTGACATATTATTTAGCCTCCATGTGTTTGCTTGTTTTGCGTTTTTTTCCCCAGTAATTGATTTCTAATCTCATAGCTTTGTGGTCGGAAAAGATGCTTGATATGATTTCAAGTTTCTTAAATTTACCAAGGCTTGATTTGTGACCCAAGATGTGATCTATCCTGGAGAATGTTCCATATGCACTTGAGAAGTTTAATCTGCTGGTTTTGGATGGAATGTCCTATAAATATCAATTAAATCTCTCTGGTCTGTTGTGTCATTTAAAGCTTATGTTTCCTTATTAATTTTCTGTCTGGATGATCTGTCCATTGGTGTAAGTGAGGTGTTAAAGTCCCCCACTATTATTGTGGTACTGTTGGTTTCCTCTTTTATAGCTGTTAGCATTTGCCTTATGTATTGAGCTGATCTTATATATTTATAATTGTTATATCTTCTTGGATTGATCCCTTGATTATTATGCAGTGTCCTTCCTTGTCTCTTGTAACATTCTTTATTTTAAAGTCTATTTTATCTGATATGAGTATTGCTGCTCCAGCTTTCTTTTGATTTCCATTTGCATGGAATATCTTTTTCCATCCTCTCACTTTCAGTCAGTGTGTGTCCCTAGGTCTGAAGTGGGTCTCTTTTAGACAGCATATATATAGGTCTTTATTTTGTATCCATTCAATGAGCCTATGTCCTTTGGTTGGAGCATTTAATACATTTACTTTTAAGATAATTATCTATATGTATATTCTTATTATCATTTTCTTAATTGTTTTGGGTTTGATTTTGTAGGTCCTTTTCTCCTCTTGTGTTTTCCACTTAGAGAAGTTCTGTTAGCATTTTTTGTTGAGCTGGTTTGGTGTGTTAAATTCTCTTAGCTTTTGCTTGTCTGTAAAGCTTTTGATTTCTCTGCCAAATCTGAATGAGATCTTTGCAGGGTAGAGTAATTTTGCTTGTAGGTTCTTCCCTTTCATTAGTTTAAATATATCATGCCATTCACCTCTGGCTTATAGAGTTTCTGCTGAGAAATCAGCTGTTAACCTTATGGGAGTTCCCTTGTATGTTATTTGTCATTTTTCCCTTGTGGCTTTTAATAATTTTTCTTTGTCTTTAATTTTTGTCAATTTGATTACTATGTGTCTTGGCATGTTTCTCCTTGGGTTTATCCTACCTGGGACTCTGCACTTCCTGGACTTGGCTGGCTATTTCCTTTCCCATGTTAAGGAAGTTTTCAACTATAATCTCTTCAAATATTTTCTCAGGTCCTTTCTCTCTCTCTTCTCCTTCTGGGACCCCTATAATGCGAATGTTGGTGAATTTAATGTTGTCCCAGAGGTCTCTTAGTCTGTCTTCATTTCTTTTCATTCTTTTTTCTTTATCCTGTTCTGCGGCAGTGAATTCCACTATTCTGTCTTCCAGGTCACTTATCTGTTCTTCTGCCTCAGTTATTCTGCTATTGATTCCTTCTAGTGTATTTTTCATTTCAGTTATTGTATTGTTCATCTCTGTTTGTTTGTTCTTTAATTCTTCTAGGTCTTTGTTAAACATTTCTTGCATCTTCTCAATCTTTGCCTCCATTCTTTTTCCGAGGTCCTGGATCATCTTCACTATCATTATTCTGAATTCTTTTTCTGGAAGTTTGCCTATCTCCACTTCATTTAGTTGTTTTCCTGGGGTTTTATCTTGTTCTTTCATCTGGTACATAGTCCTCTGCCTTTTTATTTTGGCTATTTTTCTGTGAATGTGGTTTTTGTTCCAGAGGCTGCAGGATTGTAGTTCTTCTTGCTTCTGCAGTCTGCCCTCTGGTGGATGAGGCTATCTAAGAAGCTTGTGCAAGCTTCCTGATAGGAGGGACTGATGGTGGGTACAGCTGGGTGTTTCTCTGTTGGGCAGAGCTCAGTAAAACTTTAATCCACTTGTCTGCTGATGGGTGAGGCTGAGTTCCCTCCCTGTTGGTTGTTTGGCCTGAAGTGACCCATCACTGGAGGTTACAGGCTCTTTGGTGGGGCTAGTGGTGGACTCCGGGAAGGCTCATACCAAGGAGTACTTCCCAGAACCCCTGCTCCCAGTGTCCTGTCCCCACAGTGAGCAGCAGCCACCCCCCACCTCTGCAGAAGACCCACCAACACTCGCAGGTAGGTCTGGTTTAGTCTGCTACAGGGTCACTGCTCCTTCCCCTGGGTCCTGAGGTGCACACTACTTTGTGTGTGCCCTCCAAGAGTGACTGTTTCCCCAGTCCTGTCGAAGACCTGCAATCAAATCCTGCTAGCCTTCAAAGTCTGATTCTCCAGGAATTCCTCCTCCCATTGCCAGAACCCCAGGTTGGGAAGCCTGATGTTGGGCTCATAAACTTCACTCCAGTGGGTGGACTTCTGTGGTATAATCATTCTCCAGTTTGTGAGTCACCTACCCAGCACTTATGTGATTTGATTTTATTGTGATTGTGCCCCTCCTACCGTCTCATTGTGGCTTCTCCTTTGTCTTTGGATGTGGGGTATCTTTTCTGGTGAGTTCCAGTGTCTTCCCATTGATGATTGTTCAGCAGTTAGTCGTGATTCCAGTGCTCTCACAAGAGGGAGTGAGTGCATGTCCTTCTACTCTGCCATCTTGGACCCATCTCCCAAGAGGCACTTATTAAAAGCAAAAAATTATTCAATATCCTTTATGTGCCATGTTTTGAATATGTGTATACGAATGAACAAAATGGAGCCCTTAAAAAGTTTACACTCTAGCCATACAACAAAAAATAATTATATAAATGCAGGGCACAATGAAATCACACAGCAGGGATAATTAAACATATGCTGGGAGTTTAATCAATGTGGATTTACCTAGGGAAGTGATATTTAGGATGAAATCTAACTATCCTCTTTAGCCCAACTAAGTCCCCATAGCTGCTTGACAATATTTATATTAATCTCTAATTAGATGTTTGTTGCATTTCCTGTAGCAATCAATCAAAAATGTTTCTCGGGCTTCCCCGGTGGCGCAGTGGTTGAGAGTCCACCTGCTGATGCAGGGGACACAGGATCGTGCCCCGGTCTGGGAAGATCCCACATGCCATGGAATGGCTGGGCCCGTGAGCCATGGCCGCAGAGCCTGCGCGTCCGGAGCCTGTGCTCCACAACGGGAGAGTCCACAACAGTGAGAGGCCCACTTATCACAAAAAAAAAAAAAAAAGTTTCTCACTCACCCTAAGGGGGTTTCCATCTTTCTCCACACTCTCTATTCTTGTGAATATCTCTTCCACAACTGTTATGGGTGAAGGATCCTCCAGCATAGAGGCCTCCTAGGTGTTCTTTTTAATTTGATCATAACACTTGGCTACCTTCATCTGTTTCTCCTTGTAGCCCCCAGCTTCAAAAGGATTTGACCTCTTTTTTAGTCCAAGGTGAAACTTTCTACATAAGTCTCATTCTTTCCTACATTAATCAGGACCTGGTTCTAGCAATTGTTTGCTCCTTCTCTTTCTCCATCAATTACAATCTTTCCCTTCATTGACTACTTCCCCTGTACCATCTCGGTCATTTCTGTTAAATCTGATAAATTTTCAATCTCCTTTCTTTCATGAACTGACTTTTGAGCAAAGTAATCCAATTCACTGGTTGTTTGTTCCTATCAACCTATTCAATAAATGGCTTGATGTCTGGCATCTGCTTCTGTCCATATATTGGATCCTCTCCAGAAGACTACCAATGACCTAATTACTGATTACCAATACCCATCCAGATATCTGTTCTCAGGCTTAGTCCTTGACCTCCAAGTAGCATCTGTTCTTCTGAGTTATCTCCCTTAAAAACTCATTTCCTACTGACTTGCATGCTCCTAGTTTTGTTTTGTTTTTTCTTATCTCTCTGTCTTCTCAATTTTTGTCTATTTCACTGGCTCAGAAGACCTTTACGCTGGAAGCAACCTGTAACTAATTGCATGGCTCAGTCAGCTTGAGGATTAACCTGAGCATATTTATTTATTTGATAAATACTTTTTATATAGTGCTTAACATGCACAAGGCCATACTGCAAACACTAATACATTTAATCCTCACAATAACCCTTTGAGGATTAAAAAATAGGCTGAGGCACAGAAGGTTTAAGTAGTGTTTAAACTGGCATTCTCGCCTGGAGTCTATGATCTTAAAAATAATGCTCTCTTTGGCATTACTGCACATTAACACAAACATGCCCTTGCTGGGAAGTTTCCACAACCAAATATATTCTGCTATGTCCCAAACCATCTCTAGGAATCTATGTCTTCCCACATGCACCTGCTCTAAAGAAGCTCTTAATCATGGACCACCAAGGAGTCAGTGCATACAATTCAGGGAGTCCGTGAATTTGCATGATAAGAAAGGGCATCTAACTAACTTCAAACATAAGTTTAGTATTTCCATAAAATATTACTGTAGTTACAAAGCATAGTGGTATTAGCAGTACTGTGACTTTGGCACCACTGGAAAACATAGACAGTTTATATCACATTAAAGTTTTTCAGGTCTCCTTAAATGTTGTTTAGAGTCATCATTGTATTTGAATTATGGCAGTTATCACACCCCACTAAATTGAGTATATTAATATATTATCTAATATATTAATAAGTACAATTCATATTAATATATCACATTTAAAATTATTTTTAAAAAAATATTTTGATAGCTCTATTTCAAACTAATTGTTACCTATATTAATTCATAAATTATTTTATGTATGTAAAGCCATTATTCTGAGAAGGGGTCCACAGTCAGTGCTCCAAGGCACAAAATAACTTGGAAACCTCTGTTCCAACCCTCTCTATGCTTACATCTTCTCTGTCCTTTCTACCCTGCAGAATTGCACCTATAATGATGCAACTCAAATACATATCTAGAATTCTGCCCTTTCCTAAACCTAGAATCTTATTTTCAACATTCTGCCAGACTTTGCGTGATGATGCTACCAACAATCTCAAATAAGAGAATCCTCCATCTACCCTCACTAATTTTCTTCTCTTTGTAGTGCCCACATCTCTAGAATTTCCATACTTCCTGCTGTTTAGACTAAAAACCTTGCAAGTACTCTTGATTCTTTACTGTTCATTTTTAGTTTCAATTAAGTATTTTTGTTGTATTTTCTTCCATTTTCTCCCCAGCATTTGATGTGTTTGTCCACTTGATTTCATTCCAGGTATTGCTACCCTCATTTTGTCTCACTTGGACAAGCACAGTAGTCTCTCCCTGCTTTCTATTTTCCCCTCCAATTCTGGTTCACACCAGTTCCACGATTGCACATAGAGTTTCACAGAAATAAATGTCTACACATCTCTTTATAGACATATATTTTTTCTTTTAAAAAATTACAAGGTACAACTTAAAGATACATTCATGTGTTAAAAAGAAATAAAATTCTGTACAATCCTACCTTCCAATGTTTTTTAATCAAGTCTTTTTAAAGGAATTAATATGTATGTTTTATATATATAATATTCATAGTTGCCTACAAACTTTAGTAAACACACTATATCTTTGAGTGATTTCTTGGGTCATTAAGTTAGTGTTTAATTACAATAGAATATACAATAATGTATAATCATTACTCTCTTTTTTTTCATTTAGATTGTTTCCAGTTAGTGCCATCAGAAATAATCATGTTGTGCACATTATTTAAAATTGTCTTCCCATGGTCCCCACCTGTGGATATCCAGCAATTTTTGAAATCCAGCTCAAATGTCACTATCTCTCTTCTCTTGACCCCTTCCACATACCCCAACCATATATTAAACTTTTTAAGAATATGTCATACCTTATTTGGTTTTGTCTCTCCATGAATAGTGGGAGGCACAAGGAACATTAAGTTTCTGGAGCAAAGGTTAGAAATCTGTCAGGGTCCACTGGGCATCTTATTTTCCAAATTCACACACACAGTAAATGTGGTTAGTAAGAAATGCCTGAGAGGACTTCCCTGGTGGCACAGTGGTTAAGAATCTTCCTGCCAATGCAGGGCCACAGATTCGATCCCTGGTCCGGGAAGATCCCACATGCCTTGGAGCAACTAAGCCTATGCACCACAACTACTGAGCCTGCGGTCTAGAGCCTGCGAGCCACAACTACTGAGCCCACATACCACAACTACTGAAACCCACGTGCCTAGAGCTGGTGCTTTGCAACAATAGAAGCCACCACAATGGGAAGTCCACGCACTGCAACGAAGATTAGCCCCCCTCACTACAACTAGAGAAAGCCTGCACACAGCAACAAAGACTCAACACAGGCAAAAATGAATTAATTAATCAAAAAAAAAAAAAAAAGAAATACCTGAGAGAAAGTTAAAAGGCAAAGCTAGTGTTCTCAGTTGAAATAATTACATGATAAACTCAAAGTTAATGTACTTATGATGCCATAGAAGAAAAAATAAGCTTCAAAGTAACCTCAACATACTGAAATAACAAGTTTAAACAAGAAAAAGATAAAATATGGGTTTGTGCTGTCATCCAAGATGTCTGATATTGTAACACACACACACACTCACAGGTGCACAAATCAATGAACGATTTCACATAAACAGGAAGTTTCTTGAAAAGGTATTTATCCAGTAGTAATTCTTTTCCTTCTAAACAATAAAGAACATTAAATTCCTCCTTAAAGCTTCAGAAAGAGAGAGAGAGAGAGAGACAAATGCTGGGGAGATGTAAAAACAAGAGATGTTCAGGAAGAACAGAGAACAATAATGTCAGCTTTTGCAGAGAGTGCAAATGAGAAGTAAGAGTATCTCTTCTGTTTTTTTATATTTCCTACATCACTATACAAGTTACAGGTTCACAGATCATAGAATTTATAAATAAATCTGGAAAAGACTTTTGTTGAAATACCTTTCAATTGCATTAAAAAAAAACAACAACCAAGAATTATATTTAACTGTTCAATTGTATAGTTTATTTCATAATTCATTTTTAATCATTTTCTTTCTAGAGAAATCTAAAACAAAGAATCCTTGTAGATGTTTTTATAGATAGGAGCATTAGAAACCACTTAACGCTCTGGTATTCAGTGTAGGTGGAAGAGATAAGCAATACCAAATGCTGCTTTATTTAGGTGTATTCCTGTTTGGGTGTATTACACATTTACAGATGTATTAGGAAATATATTCCACTATATATTTAATGCTAATTTCTGCTGACACTACTCTGCATAAATATGGATGAGAGTAATGCCACTAAAATATATCTTGATATCTTCACTCCCTATAATAAATGATCACATTTAATTTTTAAAACTTCTAAAATTATTTCATTATAATTTAATAAAACATTACTGGATTGAAAAGAGATAAATAGTTGAATGTGGCCAAATATTTTCTTGAAAGTGCCAAAGCCTGAATGAGAAAAGCTCAACTTCAAAGTCAATTAGTAGATGCTAGATTAAAGAAGGAATGTAGGCTCAGATTAAAATCTTTGAGATGGAATAAAAGGTTCTGAGGAGGGAGAATTCAGAAGTATGAAGTATGTGGTGTGTAAGGCTAATGGGGGAAGGGAAAAATGATACCAGTGCATTGCAGGTGGAGTGTAATTGAGACAAAACATCAGAGAGAAATGCTCAGCAAGTACACTTCCTAAAAGACACTCATGGCTTTACTAAAAATCTGGTAAAACGTTTAGCTTGGACCAACTACGACAGATTTCACTGTACAGGTTCTAGTATGTGTCTTGGTTTTTTGGTGATTTGTTGTTGTTTGTTTTGGGTTTTTTTTGGTCATAGCATTGCTGTGCCAACAGATTGGCCTCTTTTAACAGTGTATACCAATATACTTCGCTGAGTCACACTGATTACTATTTGTATCCAGGTTGTATTAATTTTAATTATTCTCGATCTTTCAGTAAAGACAGTTATTATACAAGCAGTGTAGAATTTTCTATGCTAAATAAACTTACATATAAAGCAGGACTTCCCTTGGGCCTATGAAGTGCAAGAGAAACAAAAAATCATAGTCACTAGGTGTACTTAGTGGAGACACAGAGCCTATCAGTCACATCACTTCCTCCCTCTCATACCTTCAACCTCAGGAGACTCCTGCCCATGCCACCTTCCTGATGAAGGTGAGGGGGAGAACAGCTGTTAACATTTCTTGAGAACCCCAGAGGACCATCTTCATTTTTTTCTCCATATGAAATGATGCTTTCCTACAAGGTTTAGCTGGCTGAGAATGATTTTTTAAACGATTGCTATAGTCAATAAACTACACTAACAACCAGTAAGTACATGAAGGCTGAATTCTAATATTGGTAGATAATCAGTTTATTTATAAATCTAATTCATAAGATTTGGATGAATTTCTGAGCATATATTAATCTGTTTCATTGATGTTAAAATCTGTTTCATCAAATCTGTTAAAAATTATATTAAAAAATTCTTAGAATTCTTACCATGAGAAATGTCAGCATGTGTCACCTATTTTGTGTTTATCTAACACAAAGTCTAGTATCTCTAAAATAATTTTGTTTGCTTTCAATCTGTTACAGGGACAGACTTGGACAAAATCTGCTTCAATAAAACTTGCATTTAAACCTTGATAAACAACACACTGATTTCTCAAGAGTTTGGTATTGGAGAAGAAGCAATTGCTAATTGTATGTATAATGAAATAAGATAACAAATGAAAAAATTAATGTTTTAACAATATCTATTCAGAATTCCCAGAGTAGCAAACATCATACTGGGCACAACTAGTTAGAGCTGATTACCTTTAGTTTATTCTTCATGGGTCCTTTTGTTTAAAAATAATGTATAAATATATAAACTGTAGAAGGAAAAGGAGACATAGTGAGACAAATATCGCCAGTTTCTGATTAGATGCAATGTCTCCTTGACCTGAGGAATACAGACAGGAAAGAACTCATGTAGAGAAGGTGAAAAGGGAAAATTGAGATCATGAAAGAAAAACTTTCAATTCACTATTTTGCTTGGATCTAGACCTAAAGAACCTTCATGCTGAAATCCTTCAGTGGAGGAAAGTATTGCTTTTGCTATATCTTTTCTAGTGATATAAATTCAAAAATTTCTGAACTGCCAATTCAATTCTCCCCAATTCAAACTAACATTAGGAACCAGAAGAACATGACAATAGATATTATAGCATTTTGTTATTCTTATGAATGATTTTCCAAAGACCTGATTCTTCAATTCACTAAGCAAAACCAATGATTCCAGTCTGATTCTCTGTTTAGTCTACAGATCATCTTCAGGGCAAGCATTTCAAGAACATATGTCAATTATTAGCTGAAAATCTATTATATGCCAGAGAGTTTAGAAACTTTAAAAATATGTTCAAACTTATCTCTAGTTACTGTAACTAATATAACAATAACACAAAAAGAAAAAAATTTTACTCTAATTCTTCCAAAAATAAAATTAATGGTTAAAAATCACCCATTTTCTACTTTCTGTATTCGCTATTTTCCTTTCAAAGAATCATATAAAATAGGCTCAACTATGCCATCATCATCTTGACACACATGGCCTTCAGTATAATTACCACAGTGAATTTGTGCCAAAACTAGACTTCTCCGATACTATAATATTTGAGGTGGAGCACAGAGGATTTGTCCACATTGGTGGCAAGTTCATCACCCTAAATATGTAGCAAGATCATTTCTTGGTCTTCACCAGCATTCTGGCCAAAGTGGCAATGTGAGGGAAGTTGTTACCAGGTGCTTTCCACTTTCTCCCCTCTCAGGTAATGTTTATGAGAACCGATCTGTTCTCATCCCTCCTTTCAAGCCACATGAGTACAAATTCTCTACAATGGCCTCTTGATTTCCAAAGCTATCTCTATCCCTCAGTGATCTATCCAGGTCCACATTTTCTAATGTAACTATACTACAAAAACCATTGATTCCCACACCACAGAACACCCATTTTTGCTTTTTATATATAACCGGTTTATTTAAATAAATGTAGATTTCACTTTCTAATATGGATCTTAATACAGTTCCTTTAACCTTCTAATATGAACTTTGTTCTTTACCTGTCTCCTTATCATTAATGGACAATCATGGATATTATCAATGGTATTTTAATTGTTAATAATAATTTAGATTTGTTATACTTGGGCTATCAAAAAGTATAGCTGACATTAATAACTTAATAGCTAACTTATTTTGAGCATTTACTGTATTTCAGGTCATAGAGGTAGTAAATGTTATAAACCGATACCATGTGGCTCCAGAGTCTTTGCTTGAATTCTACCAAGTTTGAAAATCACTCATTATAAACTCTGTTATAGTTCCAAGTTCTCATCCTCCTATTGTAAATGATGAGGTACTTCAAGAATCTCACAATTTAGTCTCTCCCCTGAAATCAGCTCTTCATGATGCTCCGCTTCCAGTAATGAAAACATCATTCATTCATCCACTCAGCCAAGGGAAGCAAAATGTGTTTCAGTTCAACACTGTCTGTGTTCAGCCTAAACCAGTCACTGACTTCACGGTCATCTTTAACTTCTTCTTCCATCCTCCCACATGCAAGTTTTATCAGTTCTTTGTAAGTCATGAAAGTCAAAAATTTATCAGATGGCTATAATCTAACAATGGAAAATGACAAGTGTTAACAAGGATATGGAGAAATGGAACGCTCTTGGATTGTTGGTCAGTATGTAACATGGTGCAGTGCCTTTAGAAAAAAAATTGACAGTTTCTCGGAAAGTTAAATGTAGTTTCCCTATGACCCAGGACCTCTAATCCTAGGTATATAGCCAAGATAATTGAAACATATGTCCAAACAAAAACTTATACATGGGTATTCATAGGAGCATTATTTATAATATTCAAAAAGTGGGAAAAACCCCATTACTTTTGCTAAGTAATCCAATATAATTTGAACTAAATATCACTATCTATGTACTAAGTTAGCTTTTAAAAATAGTTTTATTAATTATTTCTATTTAGTCTATTGACTTATAACCATTAATGTAAAAAGCAGCCATTAAAAATGTACGGGTTAAAATTTCAGCAACTTCATAGTAAAGTCAACATATTATAATATGTATTGCTACATTTAAATAAAGTGTATTAATTGCTAAATTACTTAACATTTTCATGTAGTAACTTGAAAAGATAACTTCTTTTTATTATACTGTAATTATATCAACTTTGGAGAAAATTCACACTGTCATTAATATGTCTACCATTATCTCATCTTACTTGAAGTAGGAAAATAAAATCATTTTACAAAATTATGTTGATTTGTGTAATGGTCTTGGAAAACCATAGTTTTCTTTTCCAAAAATGTAACCAAAATGTCTAAGGAAACAGGAGTATAAACTTGCTGCTGAGTAATCATTTAAAAAAAAAAAAAAGATCAGCTGTTGAAAATTAAAGATTCACTTGATTTAGAGAGAACCTTTAAATTTTTTTTGCTGTTTATTATTTCATTACTTGTTTAAATAATTACAAAACTCAGTGTGATGCCTAATAGATTTAATGGGTGTTTATTTAAAGTGAACATTTTAGTGTAATATAAATGTCCTATTAAGAACAATCTAAAGAACAGTATTAAGTTTTTGCTTCAGTTTTTACGTGTAGGCTTTTGCTCAGGTCTAACAGTTAACTTTTGTGGTTCCAGAAGTGTCCTGCCAAGTCCCATGGTATAGGCACAGACAAAGGTTTATCAGAGCAGAAAGCTTTCTTTTGAGTTTTCATATGGTGCCTACCTCATGCTCAGCCAAGGTAAGCAAAAACGTGTTTCAGTTCAGCTTTGTGTGTTCAGCTTAAACTGGCTGTGCCACTCTGGCTCCCCTTATTTGTGGTCAGCCAGCTCCCTAGCTGCAGCTGGGCCTACTACTCCTAGCTAATAATAGGAGTCAGGTCAACTCTAAATTTTGCTACTTGTAAAAGAATCAGCTTTCGCTTTCTCAGGGAATTATTTTTAAATAATTTCCCTTTCAAACCAGCTGTAATGAGGCCTTAGTGTCAACTAACATTAAAGGTGTACGCATGGAGACATCGACACTCAGGGTTCTTCCTTAGACCGCAGTGAAAACATTGATAAGAAGGGCACTTCAGTGCTGCTTTGTCTTCTCATAGGGAAAGGCAGGAAAATTCAAGGATGCCAAATATATATATAAACAAACAGGTCTCCTGAAGCTAAATCCATGCTTCCTTCTTCCTAAAAAACATATGCTCCCCTTTCTAAAAAAAAAAAATATATATATATATATATACACACACACACACACACGCACATGTATTGTTTTTAAATATATGCATGTATATGTATGTGTATGTTCTACTTCTCTTCACTCACCTACATGTATAGCAAACCACTTACCCAGTTCCTAGACCAACAAGATAATCTTTAATGGACATCAGTAGAAAGTCCTTAGTAGAAAGTGCTATCTAGCAGTCCTGAATGACTGTTCTGTCCTCTATTTTCTGTGAGACTACAACAGCTTTTTTTTTAGACTAAGTAATGGGGAATACAAGTGACCATATCAAAGACAAAATCTCAGGCATGAGATCCTCTTTCCAGAGCAATTCAGTCTTTCCAGACATTGAAGTGTTTCAAGGTTGGGAAGAAATTGTGGTTGTCTCTTCTGGTAACTCTGCAGGGAGGGACCAGGAAGATTTTACCAGCTGCCTAGTGGCTTGACCCCTGTAAATGATCCTTGCTTGAGTCTACATCCAATTGTTCTAAGACAAGAGAGTCACTTTGTGTCTGTTCTAAGCATAGTTAAAATGTTTATGGAAATAAAATCTCAGTAGACAGTAAATAAGTTTTGTCTGTTTTAAACAATATTTATTTGAAACAATGATATCAGACCCTTTCTGGTAGAGAAAAGAGAACTGAGCTTGAAGTTTAAAAATAATTTTGTTTTTCAATCTCAGTCATGCTGCTTACAATTGAGTGATGTTGTAGTCACTTAACTTCTCTGAGCCTCAGTGTCCTCATATAAAATAGAAACAATAATATGTAATTTGGTATGAATTATAAATAGGATAATGTGGGTTAAAATAATTTTAAATTTTATCTAAATATAAATGTATCATTATCCTTTGATCCTCTTCCCTGCCTTAAATCATCCAGACTCATTTCCTTCTACATGTTTATCTTTTATACTTTTCCCATAAATAGTAAAAGATGAAACCAAAATCTCATGCTCAGTTATAGTAACTACATAACTATGAATTTGGCCTTTCTTGGTCTCTTTTGAAAAATGATCTTTTAATGTTTTTAGTGAATCTTATTGTATGTTACCTCTTACTCTTTATGTAAATCACTGAGGTCTGAATTAAAACAATGTTATTCAGAGTAATTTAGTTAATGTCAGAAGGATGATAATACATGATACCAATTTTATGATTCCTGATGGCTTAGAATTTTATAATTCCTGATGATTTAGAATTATTTCAGGTTGATTTATAAGGTAATTATTTATTTATTTTATGATTTTTGTTGAAATTGCTAAAACTATCCCAGGGTCTTGCACTGAGCAAGTGCTAAACAAAATTTATTAAATGAATATTGATTTTTTTCATACTCAGTTTGTTCCAAAACATTTAAAGCAATTTACAGAAAGACATAAAATACGTAAGAAACATTTAAACTGGAATGGTTGAGTGAGAAAAAGAAGAAACTTGTTGAAACAATAAACAAATAAACAAATTCCAGTGAATTTATAATTGTCTTGAAATCTTTAGGGATTGTTCAACATAAGAAATACATTTCAATCTATTAAGACTTTTTTTTTTTTTTTTTTTTGCGGTACGCGGGCCTCTCACTCTTGTGGCCTCTCCCGTTGCGGAGCACAGGATCTGGATGCGCAGGCTCAGCGGCCATGTCTCACGGGCCCAGCCACTCCACGGCATGTGGGATCTTCCCGGACCGGGGCACGAACCTGTGTTTCCTCCATTGGCAGGCAGACTCTCAACCACTGCGCCACCAGGGAAGCCCTATTAAGACATTTTTAAAACACAACATAAGGCACTCCAACCACATAAACTTGACTGCTATGTAATCCTCCTTAACAGTTTAAGTAACTTATTGATGGTAAAGCAGAGGACAAATCCAAATCAAATTTGAAGAAACTCCTGACTCTTTCCCAAAGCAATTGAAAATTATTTTATTAGCTGTCTGTGACTACATCTACAGAAGCAAACAAATGAAAGTGGAGCAAGTCCCTCTTCAATTTAAACTGTATAGATCAACAATTTGATTCTCAGAACTTCCTTGCCTGCTTTTTGTGTGGAAATTTTCTGTCTTATTTACAGAGTTGATTACCAAGAAAATAAAATCATTTTAATTTCTGTAATATCTCATATTTCTCTATCTGGAAAGACTTGCAGATGCTAACTCTGGAAACTGAGTAAATCATTAGTATAAAATTATGTATAGACCTATGTTTATATATTTATTACATATATAGAATCAGTCAGTCCAAAATTATTTATTGATCACCTCCAATATGCCAGGACTCTTCTAGGTGTTCAGGGTACAGCAGTGAATGAATATTGCACTCCTCTGAAAAAATTATTCGCAGAGAAAATAAAATACTACATAGTAGAATGCTTTTGTTTGTACACCATCTTTTTCATAACTAATTTAATTTCTCACCATAGTCAGTTATAGACCACTAAAGTCATTTACTGCTTGATTGTTTTCTCTCCAATCAGTTGAGACTTTGTTAGTGTGTCTCATATTTTTAACAACCTAGGAGTCTAGCTCCCAAATTTCAAGTTCAGTCTCTTTTAAGGTCAGTCTCCGTTTCCTCAGCTACTACTGGGCTGATCTGTCTGAATCTTTTCTAGACTGTTTCGTGGCTATAAAAATATAGTGACCACACAATGTGCTTGGCACAACAAAGGGCCATTTCTTGTGTGTGTGTGTGTTGGTCCATTTCAGTTTAGAAAAACAAACTTTCTATGTCATTACATTATTTTGAGGTGTCATACAATCATTCCATTTTTTATTCCATGACAACATAATTATAGGATTTCTTAATATAACCTATTTTAATTTAAATAAATGGCATTATTATCATAATGAAAAAGTGGAAACAGGTCAGATCATTAAGAAATAATTTAAAATATGTTCATTTATTAGATTGGATAATTTGAAGCCATTAAAAAGATTTACAATATTCAAATATTTATTAAATATTTTCAATATTCAATTATTTATTTTTAGAATGTGGGAATCACCCACAATGTAAATATTAGTGTAAAAAGCAGGACACATAACTATGTGTAAAGTAGTTGTATAACATTAGAATAAAATACACTAAAATATGAATGACACATATTGTAAGTAATACAATTTTGCCTGCACACTTCCTGATATTTTCCATATTCTCTACAATCATATATTAATATTAATGTATTAAACAAGATTATTTGGATAATAAATAATCATCCAAAGATCAAATTATTAAAAATAGATATTTGTATAATTAATGGCACTTTCAAATAGGAAAGGGTCTCATTTAGGAGCCAATCTATAATTCCTACTACAATTTTGACTTTAAATATCAGTTGATCCCATATGAATACTCATTCATTCAACAGATATTTATTAAGTCCCTACAATGTGACAGGCACTATTCTAGGTACTAAAAATACATTGGTAAGCAAAACAGATTAAAATATCTGCCCTCCTGCCCTCGTAGAACCTATTTTTAGTAAGAAAAAAGAAACAAAAAACAACTTTAAAATATACAGTACTATAGAGAAAAGGGTGATAGAGATGACTACTGTGAGGGGAAACTTTGAAAATGCAACTATGTTCATCAGGGAGAGGATCAACTGAAAGGTAATATATGATCTAAGACTTGAAGTAGGTGAGGGTGCAAGCTGTACAGATATATGGAGGAAGTAATCCAGGAGGGAACAATAACACAAGTCCTGTGGCTGGACCATTTCTAGTGTGTTGGCCAGCATGTTGGTCAATTGTGGCTGGAGTAGAATGAGGGAAGGTGACAGGAGCAGATGAAGTAAAAGACCTAACAAGAATCAGATAAATTAGGGCAATATAGCCATTATATGGACTTTGATTTTCATGTTAATTAGAAGTGAGTCCATTGGAAGGTTTAGAGAAGTGATATAATCTGGCTGACTTGTAAAATAATCAATCTGGCTGCCCCACTGAGAATAGACTGAACTTTAACAACATTCACAAAAAATAAAGGAAACTGAAAATATATTGACTGAATGCCCACGGTGCTCAGCAACATGTCTCCATTTTGTCAGGACAAGATCTCAACATCTCCCAGCACTGCACAATCTCTTGAATCACCTCTTACTTCATAGCCCCATGTCAGGCCTCTACTAAGTACATGTCTTCCCCCTGTGCATAGGCAATCCTGTCCTGGATCACACATCCATGGTGAATCCCAGTGTAGACTTCTGGGGCTGTTGTTCCACTGACTTCTTTTTTCTCTGATACTTTGCTCTGCAAATTAGTAACATATCTAATTGGTGACAGAGTTTTCCTAAAGTCAGAGTTAATTGTTCTTCTACTGTATCATTTCCTTACTAATTCTGCTTCTGGCATCTGTGAGACTGGTACAGAATTCAGTGCATAAATAGAAAATGATCCATACTTCCAAATTTATAAGAGAATTTTAGTAATGAATTCATAAAAGATGCTATCACAGTTATTTCCGGTTATCAAGAAGAAACTTAGTACAGGCTCACCTATTATTCCTTCTATAGAATCTTTACTAATATCATTGTTATGAGGGTGGTTTTAGTCTTTTATTTACTACTTTTGTTACTAAAATAGTCACAAGGCTTTTACTTTCTATACAATTTTTGTTATTATAAAAACTGCAATCCAATGAAATCCGTTCCCTAACAATTGGTTTTATGTAGATTGATCCTATAATAACTTTGAAAACTTGGTTAATTTTACAGACATTTTTATTCATCGAAATGACATTTAAAAAATGAAATTAAGGTAGTAATTTGAAAAATAGCAATTTGTTGAGACTAAAGTCAATTTTTGTTTTTTATTAATAGTTTCTACCATCACAGACAACCGTATAGTAAAATTGTTAACAGTACAATTCAACTGGAGTCACATAGCTGATCAGTTATATAAAATCATGAAAGATTGAACCTAGGCTGAAAGTCTGAATCTAGGTTAATTTTGGCTAATAACGGTTATGCATTTAAGAACCATCAAAATAAACAGAAAATATTTTATTATACATTTTTATCTTCTGGATACTGCTCTATAATCATATCTGGGGATAATAAAGAGTTATGATACACACATACCATAAAAATAGTATATCAAACTAGTGTATATGGGTCATATTTTAAAATAAGAAATTATTATATAACATTTAATTGCATTCTTCTCTTTACTATGATTCTAAATTTCTGTAAGATATTTTGATGGTAACATTTTATTAATATGTGGAAAATTAATATTTGAAAACTAGTAGATTCCTATTAATATATGAATTTAAAATTGTTTAAAATATAATCTAATTTGTTTTCTACAGCAAGCCTGCTACAATAAATGGGTTGAAGTTTGAGAGTATTATCACCCACAACTGAATTTGTCTCAATTTGGTTCTGTTTACTATCCATAGATCACGCATTAATCCATCCCTAACTCTATTAAATAATCTTGAAGTTTAAATCTTGATGATACTTTTTTTTTTTTTAATGCATCTATACCTTAAGCACCTTCTCTGTGTTAAGCATTGTTCCAGCTACTGATGATACATGAGTGGAAAGACCCAAATCTCTGCCCTCATGGAGGCTCTGTTTTTTTTGTTTGTTTGTTTGTTTGTTTTTCCGGTTCGCGGGCCTCTCACCGCTGCGGCCCCTCCCGCTGCGGAGCACAGGCTCTGGACGCTCAGGCTCAGCGGCCATGGCTCACGGGCCCAGCCGCTCCGCGGCATTTGCGATCCTCCCGGACCGGGCCACGAACCCGTGTCCCCTGCATCGGCAGGCGGACCCTCAACCACTGCGCCACCAGGGAAGCCCGAGGCTCTGTTTTATCTGGAAGTAAAGACAACAAAACATTTTTCGTTATATATGGGTTATTTTTACTCACACAGAAATGTTCTATGGAACTCAATTTAAATTCTATTTTGCCAGTTTTGTTTTTTATTGTCTCAAAATGTAATATTTCAGTGTCCTTGAAATTTTTTTTCTACAAAATTTATATTCTCAATGTCACAGTTTCCTCTTTTAATATTTGAACTAATAGACTAATTTTTTTTTCTTTTTCTTTTCTCAATCTAAGGAAAATAATAATTTTTTCCTCCATGTTTTCTACTCTTTTAAAACTCTAGGAGATTAATTATAGCCATTCTCCCACAGCCTTTGTTGGAGCCCATTCTGGTTTTTAATCTTTCCTCATAAATCCATCAACCTTAAGTCGTTAATCATTTTCATTACTTTTCTTTGAACTCTATCCAGTTTTTCTACACACTTCTAATAAAGATGATCTTAGAAATGAGTCCCATAATCCAGATGTGAGCTCAGCATAGTTCTGCAGACAGAACCTGTCATTTACATACGTGATGACATTAAGTTTTCTGCCAGAGGAAGAAGGTTCCTTTGCTTCTAGTCAATCTTTAAATTTTGGAGCTCTGCATGGCTTTGAACTGGGCCCTCTCTCTCTTCTCATTCACCATTATCTTTCTGCAATATTGTCTTCTATGACTTCAGACATATGATGACCACTTTCAAATTTGCATCTTCATCACAGTCCTCATCCTGTATTTTAACAACAATAAGAAAAAAATAAAAGTAAAAGAAGAAAACCAGAAGGTGAAAAATTTCTTAAAATGTTTTGTCTTCTTACTATGATCTTCCCACCTTTATAGACAATTTATCTGTATTAAATTGATCTCCAAACAACCATGACAAAGGTACTATTATTTTTATTTTATATAATAAGGAATTGACACGAGTGAGTAACATTGTCTGAATTGGTTTCTCCACACACATTCATGTGCTTTTTAAAATGAATTTATCCAAAGAACAGTTATCTTTTAAAAATACAAATTGTTATTTTCTTGCCAATAATAATTCAACTATTTCCTTTTGCTTTAGGCCAAACTCTAAAATTCTTAACGTAAAGGTCCCTGTGAGCACCGTGAGATAGAGATTATGTGTCTCCGGTTTATTCTCATAACCCCGGAGCCTAGAATAATGTCTGGCAGTCTGAACAGTCTGATCCCTTCCTGATTCTTTATTCTCCCCTTTTGAATTTCTGTCTCCTTAGCCTTTAAGCTGCAGCCACATTCTTCTTTCAGTTCTTCAGACAAAGAAACTCTTCCAGCTTCAGAACCTCTGACAAGCTGACTGCTCTTCTAGATAGTTCTTTATTCCCCTCATTGTTTGTTAAGTCAGACTCATTCTTCAGCACTCAGTTTAACTCAGTTTAGTGAACCCCACTGGTGTATGGAGGCATGCCTGTACCAGGTTGCAGAAGTTGATTATCTATTTCTTCTCAACTCCATGTTCAATGATATCATGTTAGTATCTTAAAATTGACCATGGTGGGGATACTTATAGCATAGAAATAGGCAAATTCTGCACTTCATGACTCCTTCCCTTACCATTGCCAAGAGCCTGTTGTGAACTGTCTACTAGCACACCATGGAAAGGGTTTTGCCTAATTCCCATGACCATATTTGATCATTTGTTATTCACTTAACACAACTGTAATTATAAAATTATTCTATAACTTTTAAATATCATTAAAACATCCTCCATTAGAGCATATGAATTGTGTCTTTCTGTTTATTGCCATGTCCCTAGTAACTAGAAGAGTAGCTGACACTAAGTAATGTTTATTGAAAACAAAAATGAATTCCTTATTTATAGAAATTACTATACTTACTTAGACTTCAAGAATTGAAGAATAGTTGGTGTATTCATTATCTGTCACTGCGTATCAAATTACCACACACTTAACTGCTTAAAACAACACACAATTTATTAACTCAAAATTTCTGTGAGTCAGTAGTTGAGGCATAGCTTCACTGGGTCCTTTTCTCAAGAATTTCACACAGAGTTTCATTTGGAAGCTTCATGGGAAGAACCCACTTCCAAGGTCATTTAGGTGGCTTTTATAATTCATTTCCCATGGCTGTATATCCGACCCGGGCTTCTTCCTGGCTGTCAGCTGGAAACACTTCCTCAGCAACTGGTGGCCTCCTGCAGTTTCTAGAGACCACCTATAGTTCCTTGCCACATGAGCAGTGCCATCATGGTCCCTTACTTCATCAAGGAAGCGAGGAGAGTCTCCAGTGTCTGCTTCAAGACAGTCTTATATATTGTGGTGTAATCACAGGAGTGGCATCCCATCAGCCTTGGCGGTTCAGTTGGTTAGAAGCAGCCCAAGGTTCTGCCCACATTAAAGGGAACAGAATCACACAAAAGTGTGAACACCAGACCATGGGGTGATGGAAGGGGAGACACTTATCATCTGCTCTACCTGCCACAGTGGGGGAGAAAAATAAAGAGCTCCTTAACATAAGAAATATAACAAAGCTCATTATGGTTTGCATCTAATTACATAATAAATGGCTACAAAATTAAAAGTGAACGTGTAAAAATGCCATAAATACCAATTATAGCAGAGCTACATTAACGACTGCTTGATAACCAGTTCTTTTAAAAACAATATGGTATATCTGTATGTCTTCTTTGGAGAAATGTCTATTTAGGTCTTCCACCCATTTTTGGATTGGGTTGTTTGTTTTTTTGATATTGAGCTGCATGAGCTGCTTGTATATTTTGGAGATTAATCCTTTGTCAGTTGCTTAGTTTGCAAATATTTTCTCCCATCCTGAGGGTTGTCTTTTCATCTTGTTTATGGTTTCCTTTTCTGTGCAAAAGCTTTTAAGTTTAATTAGGTCTCATTTGTTTATTTTTGTTTTTATTTTCATTACTATAGGAGGTGGGTCAGAAAAGATCGTGCTGTGACTTATGTGAAAGAGTGTTCTGCCTATGTTTTCCTCTAAGAGTTTTATAGTGTCCAGCCTAGGTTCATCTGTACCGTTTTTCTAGATTCCACAATGATGTTTTTCTCTTTTTGACCTACTTCAATCTGTATGACAGTCTCTTGGTCCATCCATGTCTCTGCAAAAGGCACGATTTCATTCCTTCTTATGGCTGAGTAATATTCTATCATATACATGTATCACTTCTTTAACCATTCCTCTGTTGATAGACATTTAGGTTGCTTCCATGTCCTGGCTATTGTAAACAGTGCAGTAATGAACACTGAGGTGCATGTATCTTTTGGAATTATGGTGTTCTCTGGGTATATGCTCAGGAGTGGGATTGCTGGGTGATATGGTAGTTCTATTTTTAGTTATTTTAAGGAACCTCCCTACTGTTCTCCATAGTGGCTATATCAATTTATATGCCCATCAACAGTGTAGGAGGGTTCCCTTTTCTCTACACCCTCTCCAGCATTTATTGTTCGTAGATTTTTTGATGATGGCCATTCTGACCGGTGTGAGGTGATACATCATTGTAGTTTTGAATTGTATTTCTCTAATAATTAGTGATGTTGAGCATCGTTTCATGTGCCTCTTGGTCATCTGTGTAAATAGTGACATAGAAGTAGAGATCAAATGTATGGACACCAAGGAGGGTAAAGGGGGGTAGGATGAATTGAGAGACTGGGATTGACGTATGTACACTATTATGTATAAAAGAGATAACTAATGAGAACCTACCGTATAGCACAGGGAGCTCGACTCAATGCTCTGTGGTGACCTAAATTGGAAGGAAATCCAAAAAAGGAGGGGATATATGTATACGTATAGCTGATTTACTTTGCTGTACAGTGGAAAGTAACACTACATTGTAAAGCAACTATACTCCAATTAAAAAAAAGAAATAATGTACATTATTAGTACATCAATGGTTTGGTTTCTGTTCAATGAATGGAAATATATACTTTTAGAAATTTAACTTAAAATCTTTTTTTTTTAGTAAAATACAGTATTTTCTTTCTTTAACAGAATTACTATTAGGTCTAAGGACCCAATATTACAACCTTAGTTTTATTTTGTGAGGCCCTTCTTTGTATAGGATTGCTAGTCACTAAAAGCTATCACTTATAGAAATGTTCTATCCATATGAAGACACATTAGTTCCTTGATCTTAATTGTATTGGTCTAAGAGAGATAATATGAGAATCTGGATGTAAGAATTTTGACAGATGTTTGTCTTATTCATTTTAAACCATAAATGATGAGGTTAATTAAAGCTATGCCTGCTGTGCTTGACCCACATTAGGTGCTCAGAGTGTTTATTACATGACTGTTGAATGTATTCAAACCCTGGTTCCTTTGCTCCATCCTCAACCCTTCAACCTGTCTGTCTCAAACAAAGATGGTTCAAATACTTTAAAAAATCAAAAGAAAGAAAAAGCAAAATAATGTAGAAAACAATACACTTTCTTGTCTTGATTAGACTTGACTAAACATTTCTTTTGTCATTAAAATGACAAAAATAATATCCACTCTTCCTTACAGCAGAGATCTCAATAAATAGATTTTCTATTAAAAATTTAGTTTAGGACACCTTTATGATATTATTCTAAATTCACTTTTGACCTGTTTTAGTAATTTCATTTCTAGACAGAAATAGTATAAAAATGTTCATTTTGCACCACTTCACCTAGGCCAAAAAAATATTTGCACCTTATCAAAATTGGAAAGGACTGAATGCAAAGAACTGTTTTTCAGTGAATACTGATCTAAACAACAAAAGGAGAAAAGCATGACAATTCCTGCAGTTCATATCAGTAAAGTGAAAACAATTTGTAATAAGAAATGAGAAACTTGTACATAATATGTTTTAAATCTCTCTGCCAGCCTCTGTTAACATCTGCCACAACAGCTAGGTATTCATGAAATTTTCATTTGCTTGAGTAAGTTGATAACCATGTGGTAATGAGTCTGTCAACTGATAATGCTATGTCAGTCAGGTGGATGAAAGAGCCTCTGCTTTCCAAAACTCAATTGCCATGTTTGAATTTCCATGGTTGAATTAGCAGGGAAGATGTTTCATTTTTGATTTTTCTCCAGCTGAACTTTGTAACTTGTGATATGACTGTGAAGAAAAACATTGTTCAGAAAGTGCCCCAAAAGGGCTATATTTAAGCTATAATCTTCTGCATTTCAGACAAGGAGTTGAGTCCCATGTCTGTGACTGGGCACTGTTGAATGGAGGTAGTTTCTGCTCCACTATGGACATTTCAATTCCACTCATCCAGCTTAATGGGTTCTTACTATGTACTAGATATTGTGGTAAGCGTCAGAGTGTCAAAAGTAGATAACGTAAGGAAGGGTCTTCTCTAAAGGAACGTCCCTTGTGGTGGGTGAGATAGATAAATCATTTCTGTTAGGTAGGCAGAACTTATTTCTGCATGAGTGCCTGTTGCTTCTCAAAGAATCAGTATTTCTGCAAGAAAGTTTTTTCA
Organism: Orcinus orca; assembly: GCF_937001465.1. NCBI lineage: Eukaryota > Metazoa > Chordata > Mammalia > Artiodactyla > Delphinidae > Orcinus > Orcinus orca. The sequence goes on from NC_064559.1 coordinate 121,867,193, forward strand.
ATCCAAACTTCCACTGAAAACAGAATTAAATTCTTATCAAATTTGCACACAAGACTATTTGCCAATCTATGAAAAAGAAGTATTATTGAGGGCTAATAAATAGAACAGCTTTTCCAGGGACCGTTGTGCTATCCAAAGGTTCACCTGTACCATTTTGTTAAATGTGGCTGCCCTGTACCGGTTTCATAGGTGAAATTCGATATTTGGATTAATGACATAGTTTTCTTTCTCTGTCTTAGAAAACCCACTATATTCATGTGGTGCTTTTTGGATTTTTGTGTAAACATCAAATTAAACGCTTTGATAAAAAAATGCCGTTTGCATTTTTGTCCACTAGTCAATGCCTTTCTTTTCTTTCTGTCTACTTTTCCCCTCTTTTCTTCTCATTCTTGACTCTATCCACCAAAATGCAGTTTTCCACCATATTAATAGCAACTTCCCCACCTCTGAATCTTTCTCTGTTACTACTGAAACCCCCTTTCAAACACTGTAATAGAAGAGTTCTGTTTAGAAAGTCATCTGAAAAATGTCAGGAACAACCCTTTGCCCTGTCTCCTTGGCATTCTGAAAGTTGCCAGTCCACCTCCCTGTGGTTCTCTACCTAGACCACAGTTTCAAAAACTGAACTGTGGACCCTTGTTCAGTGTCCCCTGCTGAAAATCAGAGTAAACAGTTTGGATCAAAATGGGCTTTCTGAACTTACATTTTAGCATGTTGAGCCACCACTATGGAATGTTTGGGATTCTATTAATACAGCTTTATGGCTTTAAAAGAAAGTATTCTTTCAGTTCTGAAAAGGTAGCTGCTTTATTTTCAAGTGGCAAAAATGGCAGAAAATTTGATCTAGGATATAGCTAGTTGGAATATCATAATTTTGTCTTAAATAAGTAAAGGGTTATTTTACAAGCTATAATTTGAAAGTATATATACTTAGGTCAAAAATTATAGGCTGATGAATGTGAAATACTAAGGTATATTGGAGAGTACATATTTGAATGCATATGAAATCCACACTATCTAATGATTTCTGACATTCATTATTCAGTACTTTCTATAAGCTCAAAGAACAAAAACACATTTTATGGTAATCCTTACAATTTCATAGTTATTGTAGTTAGAAATAACAATTGTATTCTACTTTCTGTAACACTACCTAAAATTCTATTACTTAAAATATTTCAGTATTGTGTTTCAGCAATGAAGAGAGGTGTTCTTGTTTTGTACTCTAACATGCCTTTCCTGGTAACCACGGCTGGAAACCATAGTACCCCTAAAAAGCTCTCATGGCATTTTACTTCTGTAGCTTTTATAACTCTTAATATATATTTTTGTTATTTTATGCTAATCTTATCTCCCCTGCATACTGTCAAATTCATAAATGACAATACCACAGCTCATTAGCCCAACTCTTATAGTGCCTATCATAGCGCCTTACTTCCAGCTCTCATTTATTGAATGAATGTTGGGTTGGAATCCAAGGATTACCCAAGATTTTAGGCAAGTTATCGACAGAGATGAGACTAGAGTCTAAGTCTCCACTATCTCCCTCTTTCATTGCAGCAAGCCACTGGCCCACACTCTTGAGCTGTTATATATCCACAAATGTGTAAAACTAGAAGTACTGGAAAGACAAATGAGGAGAATGCCAGGTAATATTATTATAGGATAAACATCTCAGTAATATGCACAATATTCAGGTTTCTGCCACACTAAGAAGGAGAATACAAAGATACAGAACAAAAATCTTTGAAAATTCATTTTTAGAATCCTTAACAGTGGTCTCCTTAAGAATAAATACAGATAGGTATTGAGGGATAGTCTTGGCTATAGATTACATATGCACATATACTATTTTTAGAATAATATATTGATAAGTTGTTTTATTTGCTAACATATAATTCAATTAAAATGTACAAATATCTAAACATTATTCCAAATTTTCCAATTATACAAATCATGTGGACATTATTTCATAGAGTAATAATAATGTAAATAAAATGTAGTATGGATCACTTTGTAAAGAACTGGATATATATTAACACATTGATGAGACATACCCACTGAATTTTCATACTCTCCTTTTTTATAGATGGAGAAAGGGACACAGAAGGTGTCCCAGGGCGCTTACTGGCCCTGCCTTCATCTCTGCACTTTCTTCTGTGCTTTGCAATGACTATCATTAGCTACCCTTTTTCTGCCAGCCATTAAATATTAGTTTTATTAGTCTTATTTAGAGTTTTATTTTTGCCTTTTCTTAAAAAAATAGTTTCTATATTAGTGTGGTTAATTGTAATTGTCCATTTTATTGTCTGTCTCTGCACTGGTCTCTGAATTTTTTGATGGAAGACACATGGCTTGTTCTCTTTGGTTTTATAGTCCACAGTAGAGTTAATGAGCCTTAATTATAGGAATAAGTAAATTCATAGAATTTAAAACCAGATTTCAGCCTGCTGATGTGTCAACATAAGGCTTTGAGACCAATCATAAGAAAGATCAATAATCTGACCTATGCTTGGTCTAGTGAGAACTGGGAGATGAGTGGGAGAGTCCTAAAGCCTATGTTATTTATTTCAGTGTGGTCAGTGGCTTGATTTGGGATTGAATCATAACTTTAGGGATATGTGAGATGGGAGAAAGGACATAGAGTTTGGAATAAAAATCCTAGACTCTCATGCTAGATCTTCACATTTCTGACTGTGTAATCCTGGGCATGGTACCTAATATCCCTGAACCCCAAGAATAGAGAAGATCTGAGATAGGACAGTCTACTTTTCCTTACCTCATGAACCTAATTTTAGTCAGACCATCCTCTATGGCTGAACAAATGAGGAAGCACATAATTTGAAATGTAGACGGATTCATGAGGCTAAACGTTTTACATTAAACCATCTTGTTTCTCTCACCTGGACTAACATAGGCCTCAGCGCCCCAAATTTGCTGCATATCGCTGTATGTTATTATCTGTTGTACATTTGATTTGAAAAACATCACCTAAGTGTATATTTGTCCCTATGGTAAAGAGCATGTAACTATAGAAATGTCATTTATTTTATGCTTCCTAAGAGCTAGTTGTTCTTTGCAACAGTAGCAAAGTGGCTTTAGATGAAGCCTTCGTTTTTACACTGTAGCCCATTTGTTTGTTTCAATCATATATTCTTGCCTTTACTACTGTTTGGAATTTTTCACATATGCTACTGCATATGCTTCGTTGATTTATTATTACCACAGCATTTCAGTTTTGTTATTTAACCTTATTTTCCCTAAAAAACAGACGTGGATCTGTGAAAAGTATCTCTTTTTGTGCTCCACCCAAATCATGAGGGTGGCCAATCAAATTAGACCTTCACCTGAAACTTCCACCATATTGAAAGCATGTGGAAGCCATTCTTCTGTCAGTGCTTCTGCCTTCAGGCTTACGGGTAAAAGACATTCCAACTAGGCTGTTCAGATAGGAATGTGAGTTAGTCTGGGCAGGAGTTGTAAACCTACGGGTGCTTTGCTGTTATTAATCACAGCATGTACATCCTGTTTCACTCTCCTTATTTGTTCACTCACTCTAATATCCTATTTCCTTCCCAACTAAAGTAGCTGACACCAGAGACTGACAGCTGGACAAGGACAGAGGAAGTTGAACCACATTTCCTTCTGCATCACTTACTTTTGGTGTGTCTGGTCTTAACATCACACACCAAACTTGTTTGTGCTTGGGTACATTTCATACAAGACCCTCCAAGTCCAGTCTTCTTCTAACACAACCTTTCATATAAATTAAATAGATAAACTTCTAAATTCAGGATTCACACCCATTGCCTATTACTTTAAAATAACCCAAGTTTATCATTCCTTGCCCAGACTAACTCACATTCCTGGCTGCAAAGGCCTATTTGGAATGTCTAGCCTTAGAAATTCACATTTTCTACAGTTATTTCTATCTCATATATTTAACCTACAAACTGAATATAGTTGAAAACAGCAGCAAGTATGTTTCAAATTAGGCGATGCACTTCGGGTATTAACAAAGACCATAAGGAAATGCAGAGGCAGAGTATAAAGACTCAGATATACAAAATCGGAATCAGTAAAAAGGAAAACACCTTAAACATCCAACTACCATAAATACAAATTTTGCAGACATTAGTAAATCTTCAGGGTTTTTTTTTTAAACTCACTCAAAAGTGAGTTTAAACTCAAAGTAACATCTAATTTATGAGACATATTCTGAAATAGTAAACATCAAGAAGCTTTTCTTAGGATTTCTAAGGAGCCAATTTATAACGTGCTTAATGGCGCATGTAAACTGTATTTGTATGAGTAGGTACAGGCATTACTGTAAAAGGCATAACTATTTTATTCTACAGAGTGCAAGGTTAAAGTAAAATAGTCTGAAGAAAAGACAGAGAAATAGGAAGTTCAGGAATCCAATAATATAATTCCCTGTGACATAGCATGCCAGTGAATTTAGCAACAAATTAAATGGCTAAAATTGATATGAATTGCTATTATTTCTTGGGAAAAATACCAGGGAGTTTTCCATGAATAAGAACCAATGAATCAAGACCAAAGGAATCTGACCACACCTGTCTTGGTTAATAGAGGAATGGGAGCTGGACTCAGAGACTGAACTACCAAAGGCATACTGATGGAAATACCACCAGAGACTTCCCATAACCTTGCAACCAATCTGCAGGTGGTTCCCTGTACCAGTGAAAATAGGGCTGGCAAACCTCAGCAAGCCTCCTTCTGTGTGACCCACATTGCTCTAGGAACGGAGCCAAGGGGACATGCATTTGTGTAATGGAATGTGGCTTTTCTCTCTCCTTGCTCGTGGCTTCTTTGTGTATGTGTTAGCTACCACTGCTCATAAGTGGCTTGTGAGAAATGCAACACCATTAAAGATATACAAATAAGCCACATTTTTGTCTGAGCCAATGCAATAAATTTCTAGTCAGAAGAATCCTTTTGGCTATTTAGAAATAATCCAGAGGCCTCTGCTATTCATACAGGGCTTCCTACATTTAGAAACTTCTTTACTTTTTTTTTAACCTTTGGAATCTTTCATCTTACCATTTATTTTCTTCGTCATAGATCAGGATCATTCTTCTGTTGAGTTCCATATGTTGCTTATAGTTGACTCAGTGAGTAGTTAAATGAAGTTGACAGATAAAATCAACAGAGGTTTATTGCCTTCTATATGTAAAGCTCTGTTGCGGGAATTCTTCAGGTTAAAAACAGATAAGTCTGTTTTTTCACTCAAAAGCAGATGATCAGTAATTCAAAGAAATGGTAATATGCTTTATGAAGTCATAATTCATGTATTATTGAAAACAACATATGCACATGTTGCCTTAAATGATAAAGTGCATTTTTAAGAACACACACAATAATTATCCATTTCTCAAAACAAATCCTGTATTTTATTTTTTTAAGTCTAAACTTGAATAGAATTATTTTTATTAACGCAGCACAGTTGGCTACAGTCACTGATTGAATGCATTCTATTCTGAAAATAAGTTTTAGATTGAGAAGTTAACAATAGGATATTAAACTGCAAGTCTGCTGACTAGAAAAAAGAAAATCATACTTGTATATTGTTTTGGGTAACTATGTGGAAATTATAATGCCAAAATAGACCCCACAATAATAAACATTTGATTTCAATACACATAGCAGTTGTCTCTTGCTAAGAATCTTCACGAAATTTCAACTAATGTTCAGTTTTAGATTTTCGCTTCATTTGTACTAAGAGGTATTCTGTAAATATTTATATAAGACAATGAAAACAATCAAATTAAAATTTTGAAAAATACTGGGCCCATATTTTCAGTCCACAGTGAGATTCTTAAGAAACTGTTACAGTAAACTTATACTGAAGTCATCTTTCCTGTATCTCATATAAAAATCTGCCTACATAAACGCTTCATAGAAATCTTGTTTCTCTCTTATAAATCTTAAAAGTATACTTAAGCTATTAGCTCAGGAGGAATGTGGTAAATGCATGACAGTGTGAGAAAGCATTGATTCTCCTGCTGTCTTAAAGTCCAGGAAAGATTTGATCAAGAAGAAAAGTCTAGAAGAGGAATGTGACACACTGAGTGGTGGTAGTCATAAACTTAGGAATAGATTTTTCTAATATTACACGTGAAGATTACTTTACATTAACATATGCCCTAGTAATGAGTTAAATATAAAGAACAAAATTGATATAAAGAACAAAATTGGGATTTGACTATACCATTAATTCTGATTATTTTGTGCTGATTGATCCATAATTGTTCTATTATAGAAGGCTTGATGATATCATACCATTCACTCATGGAGTCTTTCATGAATTTATTCATTCATATGCATTCAACATGTAAAGTATGTGTTCAGTGCCCTCAAGTTACTCAGAAACTAGAGAAAGGAAATAGAGGAAGGAAATAAATTGCATTGTTAAAATAATACAATGTGACTAGATACATGTTACAGTGCTGGAAGTAGGGCTGCGTAGGAGAGCTCAGGGAAGTCTTCACAGAGAAAGTTGCTTTGAACTTCATCTTGAAGGATGTCCAGGAATTTTCCTGGCTAGGAAGATAATTTTGTGTAGAGAGAATAACATAAGCCAGCATTTCTGAGAACTTGATGTCAGATAAAAAAAGATGTCTATACCTACATATGCTTCGCAAACACTGGGTAAACAAAGGTAATAAAGGTCTCTTTATTGCAGCATTCTCAGAAATTTTAGCAAGTGTTTCTTAAATTTTCTGGATTATAAATGTACTTTAGGTCAGTTAATAAAAATACAGATTTCACAAACTCACTGTCTTAGTCCATTCCATTTTGTTATAATAAAATACCACAGGCTGGGTAACTTATAAACAGAAATTTATTCTCCACGGTTCTGGTGGCTGCAAGTGTGAGATCAGAGTGATAGCATGGTTGAGTTCTGGTGAAAGCTACTGTCAACTATGAATTGGCATTTTCCATTGGCACTTGCCATCTACCTCTACAAGGATTAAATCATGTGCTGCTGCAGCTGCTGACTTTCAACACCCCGTGAAAGGAGTTCAGGTGGAGAGCAGAAATGAGGCACTCTGTGCTCTGGGAAAAACTGGCAGAACAGGTCTTCAGATAGTTAGATATTTTTAGGAGCCAATTTTATGAGCCTAATTCTTGTATCTTCTTATATCCAGAAAAGCACTAAAATCCTTCATGGTGATGTCTGCTCCTCGTGACTAGCAGTAACCTGCACAAGACTAGCAGAAATCTTCTGTAAAAAATATGTGCTTGATTGCATTTATTCCCCCTTCACCAAAATCACATATATACTGACCTTCCCCCCTGCCTCTTTGGAGGAGTTTCTCAGAGCTATCTGGGATGCTGTCTCCCAGGCTGCAGTCCTGATTTTGCCCCCAATAAAACTTAACTTGCAACTCTCACGTTGTGCATTTTTTTTAAGTCCACACTGTCTTTTGGGTTGCAGACTTCTCATCGTGTCTTCACATGGTGGAAGAGGCTTCGGATCTCAGTCCTGTTTCACACAGGCATTAATCTCATTCATGAAGAGAATGAGAGTCTCTTCATGATTTGGGAGGGTCATGAGCCAAGACCCTCCCAAAGGCCATACTTCCTAATCCTATCACAATAGGCATTAGGATTTCAACATGTGAATTGGGAGGGGAGTAACATTCAGACCACAGTGCCTACCTCAGATATATGATTCAGAATCTTCCTTTAAATAGGCCCGATAATCCATGACTTAAAAAAAAATGTCTCAGGTGAGTCTTAAAATCTTTAAGTTTGAAAAATACTACTTTAGGTTTAAGCAATTGTGCAGTCGGGGTCTTCATAAGAAGAATGTGTTATATGGCACTTTTCAAACTTACTTGATACTATAACTTTTATATTAGGAAATTCTTATTTTCATGTTATGAAATACTTGTGCTCCTCAGGGCATGTTTGATAATATCATCAAAATACAAAGACAGGGGCTTCCCTGGTGGCGCAGTGCTTGGGAGTCCTCCTGCCGATGCAGGGAACACGGGTTCATGCCCTGGTCCAGGAGGATCCCACATGCCGTGGAGCGGCTGGGCCCGTGAGCCATGGCCGCTGAGCCTGCGCGTCCGGAGCCTGTGCTCCACAACGGGAGAGGCCACAACGGTGAGAGGCCCGCATACCACAAAAAACAAAAAACAAAAACAAAACAAACAAACAAACAAACAAAAAATACAAAGACATGGGTAAGTTGAAAAGCTTACTCTATGACTCCTTAGAAGATCTGTGGTCTAGAACACAGGACTCTGGGACATGATGCTGAAAAATTGTAGGGACCAGACAATGCAGCAATGCTAAGCTTTTTGTATTTTATCTAATGAGTAATAAGGACTCCAGAATGATTTTTTGACGTCAGTAAGATTAGGTTTGGAAATGTGAATGGATGACTATATATATGCTTCATCTTGTGGCACAACTTAATTATGAAGTTATACACAACACAATGATGAAACCAAATAGAAAAAGTAAATAAGATGGAATTATATAAAATTCAGTGAGCAATGAAGCCGGTGCGCCAATGCATTCACTAATGAATTTACACATCTGTGGTGGGTGAGCTATAAAAGTGGCTCAAACTTTATAATGGGCAACCTAAAAAGGAACGCAAAATCAAATTTGGGCTCAAAAATGATGTTGCTTGAGTATTTCTTGAATAAAAGAATAAAAAAGTGACAAAATGACTGAATAATTGACTGTAGATTTACTTTAGAAGGAATAAATCTAGTAGCTATATGAAAGATGGAAGGTCAAAGAAAGTTCTGGTGGCTGAAGCATGTCTGAGTGAGGCATGGTTATGTTTTGAGTAGGTGGCAGCAGTACAGATTCATAGGAAAAGCCAGATTTAAGAAATAATTTTGAGATTTAATTGACAGTTTTTATTAATTGATTTGATGTTGGAGAATAAAAAAAAAAAAAACCCAAACCATGTGATGGGAGTTAAAGGTGACTCAGGGCTTCTAATTGATGGTGTACACTATTTTAAAAGATAAGGATTATAGAATGAGGACTAACCTGAGGAAGAGGATGCTTGTAGGTGAAAGACAAGTTCAGTGTGGGATAAAGTTTGACATTTCAATAGGCTGTTGGAAATATACTTTGTGGAACTCAGGAAAAAGGGTATAGGCCAGTGATTTTCAACTAACAGTCCATGTATTTTTTTCTAAGAGATCAATAATATTAATAAGAACTTTTCTTCTTTCCCCAATAATAATGTAAAAGTGTAATAAAAGGATATCAGAAAATGAAGATAAGTATTTCAACATACCAGAATATGAGTGTGTGAAAAGCTGTCAATAAATATAATCATGACTACTTTAAAAACTTTGTGTTTTTTGGATCATAAAAAGAATGGAAAACTTTTATTTGATTAATTTTAGAACCAGAAGAAAATATCTAACCCCAAAATTCAGATTAATGTTATCCATATTATTTTTTAATAAAGAAAACAAATCAGGAGTAGGTTTTTAATAGATTTTCTGCTTTACTAAGTTCTATTGTCAGAAACCAAGAGGCAGGAAAAGCTGTGTTCATAATCAAACACAGCAAACAAGCAAGCAAGGAACCAACCAATATTTTGTTGTTAGATAATGCAGAGGTGAAAACAAAACCTTGGTTAGTCAATATTAGTTCTTTAACCAGCCTCAAGATCCCAGGAAAGTATATCAGAAAGTTTATTTAAATTATTCTGAGTTTGTTAAATTAATAAATAACAAGGAAAGAACCATTTACATGTCTTTTACAGAGATTATTTTTACATATATGAAACCTCATTGGGACACGATGCAACATGCCAATTTAGGAGCACCTTAGGGACTACATATAATTGTTAGATCTTAGGAAAATGAGGAAGTAATTTTTTTTTGTCCCCTCAGGCACAATGGGGCACTCCCAGGGGAATCCCAGTCCTGGAAAAAACCTGTCAGTTTCTTTAATTCCAGACAATCTGGAGACCTGAGCTATCCTTCCCTGGGTGCTGAGCTGGTTTAGCTTGGCTGTCACGAAAATGGGCTATTCAAGGAGCAATATTCACAAGTAAAACCAAAATCAAAACTAAAATCTGAGTAGCATATTCAAGTTGTTTATCAGTTTCAAGACAAAGAGAAAAATTCATGTATAAGGACCCTGGATAGAAACAAGAAAACCAAGTAGGAAGAAGGGTTTTGAACCAGATGAAGCATGAAGAATCTCTTGGGCTGTAAAAATGTGGCTACTTCTGCTTTTCACAGAGCACGTGTGACCTTGAAGAATAGAGGAGAAGAACTGTAGGAGCAATTCTCAACTCAATTATTGAAAATGAACATCAGTGATTGCTCAACAAAACTCAGCAAATCAGCCATTGCTAGCACAGGTTCTAAAGCACCCCAAGGTTAATTCATTCCATATCAGCCCAAGATTAGTTTATTTAGTGCTCACAAAGTGCCAGGAGCTGCACATAAAACAACGCCTGGCTCAACTCTCTATTCTCATAGAATATTTTAGGGGTGTTAGAGTCGAAAAAACAATCACAACAAAATTAATTTGAATTCAGGTAATAAGCATATGACTTAAAATCATTTGGGAAAGTATATAAAGAATGTGGTAAACCTACTAAATTATTGTAGCAATTTGTATCTCAGAAGAGCATGAGGTTATTGAGCTGGGTTCAAATCCTACTCTTTCTCCGAGGCTTTTCCAAGTTAAGCAAGCTTAGTCTCCTTTGGAAAGTTCTTCAGATGCAAGTACTCATTCAGACAATGAGTGTGGTCTCATTTAATGGACTCATTATCTCTGTTTTGGCCCATCCAGTTTCCCTGCCTTTATTGCAGAGTTCATTTTGGAAACCTAACTATCTTCAAAGCAGTTGACAGGTTTGATTGCTGGCCAACATACCAAACACTCTTCATAGGAGCTCATAACGTTTAAGACAAAAATCTTTGGAAATGTAGATGATGTAGGTACTCTCTGCTCTTAACTCCTACTGTCCTCATCTGGACCACACAGTTGAGCAATTGGTTAGCTACTTATTAGCCACTCTATAAATACTTTTTGATTCATCAAATATGTATGAGGTTTCATGGTTTGCTAATCATTTGCCCTCTATAGGTCATATTTCCCCAAATGGAATGTAAACAATGTGATATTCAAATAATGTTCTTTCTGTTCACATATCATCCCTTAGTTTTTTCTTCTAAAATATTCAGAAAAGGAGGAAAAAAGTATTCTTTATCTTTCATTATGATTTTTCTACACAAACTGCAGAGAGATGTTGAGGTACTCTCAGTGGCCTTCATGAGAGCCAAGTTGTAATTTCAGGACATGAAGCTAATTCCAGCTTACATTTGTAATATATTTTTATGTCTCTTTAAAAAAGAAGAAAGAAGGTTTGAAAAAAGAAAGGATGGTGGTGATATAATAAACACAGGGAAGATTTAGAGGAGTTCAATGAGGACCATATAAATCAGAAAAAAAAATGCTACATCCTGGAGATAGAGAAACAGAGGAAAAACTTCACAATAATTCTGGTTGAAATGACAGATGAATGCAAAACACCTTTGTATGTGTGAGATGGGATTTGATTTGCATTATAAAAAAAAGTCTTTTATACTTGCTTGCTATTAGCCATTGCCCAAACTGGTAGCAGAACCAGCAGAATCGGTGGTAGAACTCAAGTCTTTTATCATTCAGCCCAATGCATATTTATGATTTGCTTTTGGTACACAAGAATTGCTTTTCATCATGTTGAACTTTACTAAGATAAAGTAGATTGTTGTGCTTAACAATAAAACTGGGTGTGTGGCTCTCTGACATATTTCAATTTTTTGAAGCATAATCTCCCAAGAAGCAGTAGACCAAAAACCACTCAAACGTTTTTCTATATTTTACTGTGACAGGAACATTACCAAGAGATTTTTTTGAGAGTAACAAAAACATTATTATTAGAACATTAGAATGTTATTAGAACATTCACCCATATTTATAAAATTAAAATCTTCCCCCCCAAATATAAAAGATACTTTTGAATACTTGAATTTATTAAAAACAAAGAAATGAGGGAGTAAGGGTAGAATGGAGGATGGACCCCACTTTTTGATGCTCTCTAAAGCAAAATACATCTCAAAACATTCAAAAAATTAAAAATACAAGTATGAAGATTTAAAAATATTTGTGTGAATCCAATTTAATATTTTTTAATTCTTAAAATGGTGGTGGCCACTTGAGGTAAATCTTCCTACTTCTTCTTATTCTCTGCCTACTTGCAGATTTTGACTTTCCTTCTACCTCTATTTTCTGGAGGATTTATTCTAATTATATGGTAGCAATATTAATCATAAGTTTAAAAAAAAAGGTAGAGACAATAAAATCCATTCCTCCTCTTGAAATAGAAAATCACTATAAAATAGCAGTCAAAGCTTTTCTTATTCTGCCAATATTCACCGCATCAGGTTTTTTCCCCCTTTATTGGCTTAATAGAGCTAATACTAACTAACATTTGTATAGTGCATTCTAGCTTACCATTCCAGCTTTTTCACAAGCACTGCCTCATTAGTCCCCGCAATAAGCCTTTGGGGTGGCTATTATCATCACCATGCTGCAGACAGGGAAACTAAGATTCAAAGAGACTAAGCAACTTGTAAATAGTTTTCAGAATTCATTGGACTCATTATACGGCCATTAAAAATGAGGATTTTGTTGACAATTTAATGACATGAGAAAGTGCTCATGAAAAAAATGTAAAAATAAAACCCAGCAGGCCATAAACTATAGTAAATTCATCCAATTTTCTTCTTTCTGCACTTCAAATTTTCCATAAAAAGCAGGTACTAATTTTGATAATATGATTAGGTCCATAATAATTTTTATTGTCTAGCAAAAACAACATTAATCCCATACTATGTTCAGTTCCACTACCAATTTGCTTATAGAAAAACCATTAATGTCATAGCTGTATAACTGTAAATGAATATTTTTGAACAAATGAACTCAGGTCAGCACATAAACAGGTTAACTTCTTAATAAAATCATCAGTGTTTTGTTCTCCTTAATTATTTTTTCCCAGAAGTCATCGAATTAGGTGTCAGTCTATAGAAGTGGACTAACTAGAGGGTATTCACTGTCTTTAAGGAATCCACATTTTTCTAAACTCCTGGGGAGTATGCAGGACTCAAAATAGCTAAGATTTATTGAATAATTATTTTGTGCTAGGTATTTTATAAAACACTATAATAGTTTAAGCCACTTAAGATCTGACAACATCTCTATGAAATTGGTCTTATTTATCATGCACTTTTACAGTTCTGGAAACTGAGACTTAGAGATGTAAGATGAATTATCCATGTTCACGGCAAGTGAATGGCAGAGATACAACTCAAACCCAGATATTTCTTTTTCCAAAGCCTCTGTTCTCAAGCTACTAACCCTACTCTCCTTAAATTGAAGAATGTATGAGTGACCTTAACCCCTGTGACCTGAACCTCAGCTAGTAATCTTAATTTATTAGCTCTACTTACTAACCTCCTTCATTATTTATTTTAAAGTTTAGAGTCATATTTGATTCTTTGTTGTGTTGTTCATTAACTAGCTATTTGTTATTATAGAGATAAATACAAGCTCTCTTTTGCTGGCTTCCATTAACTTGTCATTTGAAGAGCAGTAGAAAGAACTGGGGGGTAAATAAACAAACAAAAAATTTTCCCAGTGATGAATTCACAATTCTCTGCATTTTAATAAGTTTTGAAATATTAAGAGCCATTGGATTTTTACAGCCCAATTAAATTCACTTTGTGGAATTTATAAATAGAAAAAATATTTCAGGCAAAAAGATTATTTTACTCATCAAATACTGATCACAGATGGTCTTACTTTTTATATCATGGGAGTGGAACTTACTGAAGATGCTCTCCATTTGAGATTTTGGGTTGGTGATAGGTTGCCTCGACATTTATCCAAACTGTATTTGAAAAACTAAATTATCCTCTTATCTTTGTGGCAATAAATTCTGACTGCACTAAACTCTCTGGAAGGTCATAGGTTTAAGACTGTAATGTGTCAAGATAAAAAATGCCACATGTCACATGGGAACTGAAATGCAACCAAGGGGAAGTAACCAGTCTGAGGAGGAGCATTTTCTTGGTCACTGTAAATTTTTTTGGTTGTTTTCTATATAAAAAATGCATCTCATGACTTTATTTAATTCTGTCTTTTAGTGAACCATTACCTTCACAGAATAATATATTCTGTTCTCCACATTCAGTTTGGTAGAACACGTGATAAGAATCATTTTAGAATTGACAAAGTTTTTCTAAATATTTCATTTATTTCTTTTATTTGTCTTGGAGAGGCTGGCCATCACAACTCCTATTGCTCCTTCATGATGCTCTCACTTAAGTAAAATAACATAAGTTGCCCATTTTTATGTTTTATATGAATTGTTTTACTTATTGTATAAAATAAAATGTTATGCTGTATTCTGCGACTCTGGGATCCCAAACTGCAAATGCAGATGTACAAGGCTTTAACGGTCTTCAAATATGAGCATTCTTTGGTTACAAAGTAATTTACCCCAAGTTCCATTAAAGATTATGCTTTTTAATACACTTATATTTTTGAAAATTAAACCTTATAAATCCCAAAGAATGTGTAAATTTAGAAATACTTGTAAATATATTACTGGAATTTTGATAGGTTTGCGTTAAATCTATAGATTAATCTGGCGATCATCAACATCCTTGCTATGTTCAGTTTTCCGGATTATTAAAATTAATATGTCTCTTCAGGGCTTTGAAATTTTCAGTATACAAATACTGTACAGTTTTGTTAAATTTATACTTATGTATTTTGATTTTTGAGTGATTATAAATGGTACTGGTTTTAATTTTGGTTTCCATGTTATTATTGCTACTGTATAGAATAGATTGGTAGATTGACTAGTAGATTCCTGGAATTTTCTATGTAGATTACAATGTCATCTGCAAATAGAGAAAGTTTATATCTTCCTTTCCTATTTATATGCCTTTTATTTCCTTTTCTTTCCTCATTAACTGCCATGTTGAATGAGTGGTGAGAACTGACATCCTTGCCTTACCCTCATTGAATGAGGAATGCAGTCAAGTCTTCCATTATGAAGCATGATGTTAGCTATAGATTATTGTTTTTCTTTTTTTAACTTAGTTTTGAATTATTGATTATTACATTACAGTAAGCAACTTTACATCTGTTTTATAATAAGTAAATGATAACAATTTCTGTTCCCATATTTCAGATGTCAGGATAATAAACACTCACCTGCCTCCTGACATAATTTGTAGTTTCATTCCCTTCCTGATACTCGGTAGTGCCTTAGTTTCAAGTGAGATGCAATAAAGTAGAGTGGCTAAAAGTACTGATCACAGAGTTGATCTGTCTGTATTTATCTTGCAAATCATATCACCCAGCTTCGTTCCTCAAGAGGGATTAAGAATCAGTTTCTGATCCTGGTAAAGTTTGTGCCAGTTAACCTTGCCAGAGTAATATTGTATGACAAAGGTTGGAATGTAATATATTTGATCCAGGTTGGGTCAGTTATCCAAGACAGAAGAATAAAAAAAATAACTCGTCCGGGCTTCCCTGATGGCGCAGTGGCTGAGAGTCCGCCTGCCGATTCAGGGGACACGGGTTCGTGCCCCGGTCCGGGAAGACCCCACATGCCGCGGAGCAGCTGGGCCCCTGAGCCATGGCCGCTGAGCCTGCGCGTCCGGAGCCTGTGCTCCGCAACGGGAGAGGCCACAACAGTGAGAGGCCCGCATACCGCAAAAAAAAAATAATAATAATAACTCTTCCCCATGAAAAAGAAACTCTGTTATGAATTTATTCTAGAAGTGTGAATGAAAATAATTGTGCCTTAAAAAAATCTCCCAAGTACTATATATATATATATATATATATATATATATATATATATATTATTTGAAGTTTCTAAAAATTCGTTGGATTATAATTTTATTGAAGAATCAGTAGATTTTTTTTTTGTATTTTTAAACATATATATATTCACTCTAAGTTTACAGAGATATGTATGTTTAAGGTAAGTGGTAAGCAAGCCTTCACATTTAGATAAGTATCAGATATGATTAAAGTTGTTAAATCCCCTTTTCAGAAAGAAGGTAATATAATTCCTTGTCTCTAAATAAAATGCCTCAAAAAGATTAATTCACTTCCCTTTTGGGGGGTGGTTTTAGGGTATAATTTTAAAAGTCTAAGGTACAAACTTCCAGTCATAGATAAATAAGTGTTGAAGATGTAATGTACAGCACGGGGACTATAGTTAATAAACAAATAAATAAATAAACAGAAATCAATCAGTTACTTGTGTGATGAAGTTTGATAACTTAGAATTGGGTTATAATGTCTGATTTATAGTAATACAAACCTGTATTCTAAATAACATAGATAATATGCTATTAGCTTTTTTGTATTATGAGTCACTCATCTATCTGGAGGTCAAGATTGGAACACATAATGTTTTTTCAAGACTCATTTTTTTCAGACATAGTTACCAATTTTTTTTCTTGTCTTGATCTCTTTCGAGACTTACTTTCTGATATAAATCTACAATTTTTTATGATAATATTCACTGAATACAAATGGAATTAAACTGTGCTTTTCATAGTTGTGCAGAGGTTTTGAGATGTAGCAGTAAATTTTCTTCACTCATTATAGGAATTTAAATGCTATACATACTATTCTGTGAGGAACGATCTAGAAAACACCAAACTTTTAGAAATCAGAACATGTTTGTCTAGCTGTTCCACCAAGAACAGGGTGAGAAGATATGAAGGAGACAATTTCCCAACCCCTGCCAGCAAATGGCCTTGGGGGAAAAAATTAATTTTCTGGATCTAGTCAAAAAAATTAAAGGGTTGAACCATAAAATTTATTGTTTGATTCTCTTCCTTCTAATTATTCATTAAAATGTTACTTTATGAAAAAAATTTCCTGCCATGTTTATTACATTTAGAAAAGATCCAAAGAGTATCTGAAAACATAAGTCCTCTGATTTTCAGACTAAACTTCTAGTTTTCATTATTAGCTGGATAATTGTGATGATGATAATGCCATTTTAAATATTCTAAAATGAAAAAAAACTCTGTATATTTTAAAAATATTTTCACCAAAGAAACTTAAGATGGACTATAAAGTATAAACAAACTCTATTCCTAGATGATGTCATTTTATCTTTTCTCCCTAATGCCAATATTGCATGCTTGGTAATAACCTAATGAAGAATGCTTCCAGATATCTACCATTGCATTTAATAAACACTATGCCAGAAATTTTATGCAGATTATTAGTGAATTCCTGACAGCACTGTGGTGATCTTTCATGCTGCATCTAGTATTTCTGGGTCTTTGCTTTGCAGGTAGATGATAAGACTGCTCTTTCAGACTCTACCACAACTGGGTGGGAACGTATAGTGAGTGCCGGTTACTTTTGGACTGAATTATTTATTTGTGGGAGCTCTTTCCCTCTGCTTCAGTTAATCACAACTTTTGATATAGTGGTTTCTCTATCAGGCTGTGTCACAGAGTGAGCAGATATGATGAAGTCTGTCAATTAATGACAGACACATGGCCTGAGTAATTTTTTTATAAACTACTCAGGTTTTCAGGGGTTTTGTTACTGTAGCCTAACCTAGACTAGTGAAATGTCCTATTTTACAGGTTAAAATAAACTACACAGCTAGTAAGAAGGAGAATTAAGATACAAACTCATCAATTTCCAAAATGCATGCTTTTCCATACAGCCTACAGTGATAATAGGCATTCTGTATCCCTTTGCACCAACATTTGCACTTTCAGACACTCAGTTTTATAGCTTTTGTGAGTGCCTCAGGTGTTTTGGTATTGTTGTAGAACACTAAGGTCATTTCTCTCAGAATGCATTAAAATATATTATTTATCTAAGGCTCAAATTCATAACTCTGCTACTGTTATGATTTTGCATAAGGAGAACATTGGGAATTATGTAGAACATTTTATGGTCTTGATGTTGCATAACTCCCAGCTGCTGACCATATGAAGAAGCCACATAAGCAACTGTAAACACAAAACAGAGGGTTTTATTAAAAATATGTGAGCTCTGAGGTTGACCAAACACTGGTACAAATTCTTAAACTTTTTGGTTTGATTTAAAATATATAATAAACTTCAGCATAAAGAGCTTAGTCATAATGTACAGTTCCATCTCTTTTTGTTTAAAATAATATTTTCATTAATAGAAAAATGTTTCATTGGTCTTTTAATCTATTTTCTATTAAAACACAGAAGTTTGGGGTAAAAGTAGACATTCTTTGTGCTACATGAGTCAACTTAGTTTATACACAGTCTTTATTCATTTTGCACAGAAATACTACACTAAATAATGGATTATTGGATAGTACCTGGAATGAATGATTATCCAATTTTCATGGTATTTACAACATTCTAAAAACTTAAAATTGGATTTTGCCTCCATATCTCTGACACAAATCAAATGACCATTAAAATTATATGATATTTTAGTTTTGTATTACACCTGTAACTACAGACTTTACTGGTCTGATGTGTTTTGGCTGTAAGCAAAGTTAATGATTTTACTTGCTTGAGTACCAATAGGAAGTAACTAAGGACACCATAATCCAAAATCTAGAGTTGACTCAATTAATATGTCATATATTCCAAGAAGTTAAAAAAAAAATACCAGCTGGATCCAACCTTCATAAAGAAAACATATTTATTCTAAAAGGAAGTGCTCTAAAAATGACTTGTTCTGAAGCATGACAAAAAGCATGACCTAGGACATAATCTGGATTTCAAAACAATTCTGACTGACTTTGGGAGTCTCTTTTATCCTCTAAGTGGATTTCTTCTTCCTTAAAAAGTCAAAATAATATCCTTCCAGTATTATTATATCTAATATAAATATCCTTGGGGAACAGAAAAGAGCTATCATTATACATGTTACATTTTTTAAAACATTAAGAGAAAAATGCAAGACATAACCTAGGAGGTGTCAACTACAGACTACATAACCAACAATGGATTAATATTCAGAACATACAAAGAAACAAATTGAGGGAAAAATCAATATGATAAAATGCAAGCAACTCCTAAAAGTAAAATATTTACATGCAAGAAGAAACACATGCCTAATAAGCATAATCATGGAATTTCTAATTAAACCACAATTGACATCATCTTATACATACTTGTATGGGGGAAAATGGAAAGACCAGCTAATATTATGTATTCATAGGCATGTGACTAACAGGAGTGTAACCAGTGCCCCCACTCTGAAAAACAATTTGGCATGATTTTGTAAAGTTGAAGATGTAGATGTCTTACATTCAAACAATTTCAGTTCTAGAAAAATACCATGACATCCTCCAGCATTATGTTCCAGGAGACACATACAGGAGTATTTATAGACTAGTTGATAATACCAAAACATTGGAAACAACTCAAACTATCTGTCAACCTGAGACTGGAAAAATATACATTGTGATACAAAACAACAGTGAAAATAAATGAACCTCATCTATAATATATAATAGATCAACAGCCCACAGCTTACAAACATAAAATGAAGTATAAGAAAAAAGTTGGGAGATTGGGATTGACATATATATACTAATATGTATAAAATAGATAACTAATAAGAACCTGCTGAACAGCACAAGGAACTCCATTTCGCTGCACAGTAGAAACTAACACAACATTGTAAAATAACTATACCCAAATTAAAAAAAAAAAGGAAAAAGAAAAAAGTTATAGCAGAATACATAC
Organism: Orcinus orca; assembly: GCF_937001465.1. NCBI lineage: Eukaryota > Metazoa > Chordata > Mammalia > Artiodactyla > Delphinidae > Orcinus > Orcinus orca. Next base: position 121,887,004 of record NC_064559.1, read on the forward strand.
TTTCTGATATGATTAAAATGAAGTTAATAAACTAAGTTATGTATTGTTATTGAACACCTATATATGCTAAAAGTTTAAGGAAAATAATCTATTACTATAGTTAAATCTGTACAAAGTATCCAAAAATATAACATTATAACACCGACATTTTCTTTTACACCTTTCACTGAGAGACCTCTTGCTAATGTACATTTTCAATGACCTTTTTAGTTGTGTAAGGCAGGGCCATAAACTGAACTTCTAAGAATATTGTTAATTTAAGAAACTTTATCAGTATGTATTTTCTGTGTCTAAACCAAGCAAAGTTTCTTACTTAGTTTGAACGAATGGTTTATCCTATGTTTCTGTTATGGGCCCTTAAACCCTCTAGTGGAGATTTTATTTGTTTCAATTTTATGTTTGTTTTACAGCAAATGGTTTTACAGCAAATCTCTCATCTATCCCACTTGCCTATCTCTGGAATGACAATTACATGTCCACAAACAGAAAGTATAAAATATGACCACTTTCAAGTAATAGTATGTCATGGATTCTGATGCCTTCCTGGACCACGCCAGGAAGGCATCTTTCACCACTATTCAGCTCCCCCTAACTGGTCTCTGCTTCTTCTGCCTTCCTGCCCTTCAGTGTTTTCTCAACACAGAGATCAAAGTAACTAAGTTAAAAAGAAGTCAGATGATGCCACTTCCCTATTTAAAATCCTCCAGCGGCCTCTGGTTGTAGCCAAATGCTTACAAGGGCCTTTGAGACCCAATGTGATTTAGGCCCTTGTTCTCTCTCTAAGTCATCTGCCCTTTCCCTTGCTCATTCCTTTCTATTTCTGTTCTGCCAGACGTGCTCCCACAGCAGGGCCTCTCTCTATACATGTCGTTTCCTCTGCTCAAAATTCATTTCCTCTAGAAGTCTGCAAGGCTTGCTGCCTCACAGCCTTTGGGCACTTACTCATTTATCACTTTCTCAGCAAAGCGTTTGCCAACAAATCAATTAAAAACTTCAACTTATTATTATCTATATGTATGTGTGTATAGAATTTTAAAAACTTATTTATTCATCTTTTCCTTTGACTTCGAGAATGTAAGCAGTATAAAAGCAAGAACCCTTCTTACCTTCTTCCTCCCCCCACCTCTTCTTTTTTTCCGTATCAGCCATGCTGATGTCAGTGCCACACACATGGTAATACTCATTTTGAATGAATTATTCCTGAAATTTCTGGTATTAGGATTGAGGCATTAACTTCATAAAGCCTGTTGTAAAAAAGAGGAAATATATGTTAAGAAGGAAACATAAAACATTTAAACCTCCTTGATACTTGTGATTCCAGGAGAAGAAAGGCCCTATAGGAATGGTGGCAGTACATCAAAAACACCCAATAAGTGTGAATTGAATGAAGGGATTTTGGCACACAGGAGAAGTAAATGTCCATGGGAAGAGGGAAAATTCTGGAATAAGGTTTAAACAACCTCACTCTCTAAGAGATGACATTGCATAGGACATTATAAAAATTTTCATTCAGCCTAATGATTTCATTCACAATTTAGGTTCACATAAGGGTTTTATGCACAATTCAAGCTTCTTTCTCCAAATAGATTCTTTTCTTCATTGCAAGATGAATTAATTCATTTAACAACAACATATTTCATTTGCTATTATTGCTTCAAGTGGAATTAGGATCAGTACAAGGAAATCAAAAGTGTAAATTTTGTCATAAGTGCCTTATGCATGTATTGCTTTCGTTTCCCACAACTTTGAAGATCACCAATCAAAGGAAGTTTTTTTTAAAAAAACACAAACTAAAAAGAATAGGAATAAATACTTAAGTTGTCATATTTGACCACATACTGGTCAAATATTATTTTCTTTTATATACCAAGCATATGTAGACTGTAACCTCCCTGAGAGTAGGAATATTGTTTATTTTGTTCATTGGTTCTCTTAGTAAATTTCTGTTGCAATAAATGTTGCATAACTAACAACTCTCAGTGCCATCTACAAAAACATTTATTTTTTTATTCAAGGCTGTGAGTCATCCAAGGCTCTGCTGGATCCTGCTGGGTTCTGCTGAGCTGTCTGTAGCTTCTCAGGCCAGGTTGAGGAGATATAGGGAAGGTGTAACAATTCTCTAGGATGTGCTTATTGTAGAACCAGAGCACACGGCCAAGACATTTAGCAAAGCTTTTAAAGCTTCTCCTTGGATGAGACACATAATGGGCTCACTCACTATGCTTTGCCAGAATGCATCATATGACAATGGAATGAGGAACTTACAGGAATTCATGGTAAGTCTGAGCGTGGACAATTCGCCTACACAGGAGGAGTGGATAACTGGAAATAACAGTATAGTCTACCACAATGATATAACCCAAGCAACTAGAACAATGTCCGTTACATCAATGTATATTGAATGTGTATTTTTAAGATTTAACAATTGATTTTTTTTCAATTTCACACCTGAAACTTAGATAATAATAGTAAATAAATAATTTTCCAATGGATCAAGATTAGGAAATATACATGTTATATATGTATAAATATATGATTTTTGAACTAGGAAAATCAAAGACCATTGATCTACTACAATGGTCTACAAACTTAGGTATAAACACACCTAAGGATATGTGAAAGCTTCTCAGTGAGTATGGTGGGCATCAGGATCATTAAAGGAATGAATATTCAAATCCTCAACTTCCATGTTATTCTTTCCTATTATTGTTCTTCCTAAGAAAGCATTTCTGCCAACTCTCCTGTCTCAGCTCCCTTTTTACAATTGCCATTCTACGACATTAAAAAAGAAGGCATATTCCCTCCCATGGAGAATCTTTTCAGCCCATGGTCCAAAAATCTCCAGGGCATCAAACAAAGGAATGTGTTTCTCAGTAAAAGCCAGGCAAAGAGAGCTTCATGGGGTCTATGTCCAATTTTATCCCTGTGACCCACTCCAGGCAAGGTTCCACTCCATTACTCACTTTCTCCCTTAATTGTCTATTTTAGTACTGAAATTCAAAAGTGAGGAGGTTTACATATGAATATATATATTATAATGTTAAAAATAAAGTCTGGTTCTTTCTGACAAAAAAACAAAATTGATTTGACAATGAGGACTGACTTTGTCCACTGGATTATATGGTAACATTTCCCATAAATTGAATGAGTTAAATTTGTTACTCTGAGGTTATAATAAAATACAATTAAAGCACTAAAGTTTATAATATATAATATTCAGGAAAACATATCCTTCCCTACTATTTAAAATCATAGTCATTTTTTATCAAATTTAAAATAAACAAGAGGGTACATAGTATTTCAAAAGTGTTTTACATGGTATGCAAGCAAAAGTGTTTCATCTGGACTGTGGAGACAGGAGCAAAATGAGCTGCTAGGGTAGTATGAAGACACTGAAGACATTTTATCTAATTAACAATTATACATGAGGCTAACTCTATGTGTTACTTGCAAAAAGCTAAGGATTTCTAATAAATGTCTAAAATCTCCACACACGAAACCAAATATGGGGTTTTATGATTGATACTTTGAAGGTTTTATTTTGTTGAGCTGTTATAAGAGCAGGTCTACCAACTACTGTTAAATAAGCACAGGAAACGCAACATAATGATAAGGATTTGAATGTCATAATGGTTATTCTTTTGCAACTAAATTATGTAGTCACTACTCATTCACAGAGGCTGCATTCACACATGGTAAACCGCAGTTGAGGAGCTGGAAGAGTTTGTTTTAAGGGTGTAAAATAAATCATTTCAGGGCTGTAATGAGTGAGTTGCTGGGCTTAGTACCACCTACTTCAGTTATCAGAGCTGAGATGAAGGTGCAGTCAAACAATTAACCTCTTGAAATTTAAATATATATGAAAGAATTGCTGGCTATAAAGCAGTCTGAACTGTATATAAAAAAGTTATAATATACAGTCTGAACTGTATATTATAAAGTTGACTGGCTTAGACTACTAGAACTGCTTTTTTATCCACACAACAGTTCTTTTGTTGCAAAAGTTGTATTTTACATCAATCACTTGCCAGTGAAATATTGAGCTTCTGAACTAAATTTTTAAATGCATTTTTGGAAATTATGTTATTACTTCTTTATATGCTAGTTAAAACTCTGATTCTGATGGCGTTCTAGACACACAATGAACTTATACACGACTCTAAATATCTACAAATGAAGGAAACCTCTTGATCAATGAAGCATGTTGCCCTATATCTAGATGTATTCCAAATATTTGATGTAAAAAAAGTGAAGATAATTAATTTTTCATTTTATTTTAGTATCACTTAGACACAACATAGAAAAATAAAATTTAAAAAAGCCTCATAACAGGGCTTCCCTGGTGGCACAGTGGTTGAGAGTCCGCCTGCTGATGCAGGGGACACGGGTTCATGCCCCGGTCCAGGAAGATCCCACATGCTGCGGAGTGGCTGGGACTGTGAGCCATGGCCGCTGAGCCTGCGCGTCCGGAGCCTGTGCTCCACAACGGGAGAGGCCACAACAGGGAGAGGCCTGCGTACCACAAAAAAACCATAAAAACAAAAAAATCTCATAACAAAGACCATCATACAATTTTGATTTAAGTAGTTGGGAGGAAAGGACTTGAGAATTACATTTGTAATAAAAGACAGAAAATAAAGGCCCTCTTCCAGTACTGCTATAAGCCACTTTGATTTGGTTTGGAAACATGACTTCATCTTTCTATATGTTTTTCCCTCTATATTTAAGCAAGTATGCTATTTGAAGGGAAAATACCAGGTACACAGTTATTCCTCGATGTAAAATTAAGTTCAAAAATTAAATATATTAAATGTATTTTCTAAGTTGGAACAATTCAGTAAGCTATTGATTGACCCATTTCCTTAAGTATATTTTATAGTTTTTTCTGCTTATTTTGTCCTGACTACAGGGTTAAGGCTTTTGAAGCTTAAAGATAAATCAATTATCTTTTAAAATCAATTCTCTTTTAAAACTGACATGTTAAATTACAAGATGTTGCAACAAATGCCCTATTACATCATATAGCAAAACTTTTAAACATGTTATCGTATTTTTATCAAGCTAGCTGAGTATTTTGAAAACAAATATGTAGAAAAAAATTGAACTTATGCACTCATTATGCTCTGTTTGACAGCTCTCCACCCACATATTCTTTCTCTGCCCTTCTCTACACTACTCTGTGTCCCAAAAGGCTGATGCCAATGGAATGTATCAATCAGCCTCTTTACCCTCTGGCTTCCAACTAAATTTGGTTATTTCAACAGAGTTTCTCAACCTGGATACTGCTGACATTTGGAGCTGGATAATATTTTGTTGAGGGGGTCTGTCCTACCTATTGTAAGATATTTAGCAGTACCATTGGCCTCTACCCACTAGATGTCATAACATGTCCTCCAGTAATGGCAATCACAGATGTCTCCAGACATTGCCAAACATCCTGGGGTGGGGGCAAAATTGCCTCTGTTGAGAACCACTGGTTTAACAAGCAGAAACAATAGGAAATGGAAGAGGGAGAGAAACAGAAGTGATCTGTGCACTTAAAGCTATCTCAGCCCTGGCCAGGTAGTGGCTTTGCCAGTAGCTTCATTCTTCTATTTGTGACTTCCATCTGGAGGTCCTCTTCTAAGGCTACATTTCTCACTGGGTTTTCATAAGAGTAACAGCATTCCCTCCTCTTGCCATATTAGGTTTAGGGGTGGTAATGGCTTCCCACCGTTGCTAGTACCTGGGTAGTTCACCAACCTTTTTTTTTTTTTTTTGCGGTACGTGGGCCTCTCACTGCTGTGGCCTCTCCCATGCAGAGCACAGGCTCCGGACGCGCAGGCTCAGCAGCCATGGCTCACAGGCCCAGCTGCTCCGCAGCATGTGGGATCTTCCCGGACCAGGGCACGAACCCGTGTCCCCTGCATCGGCAGGCGGACCCCCAACCACTGTGCCACCAGGGAAGCCCACCAACCTTTTTTTTTGTTCCTTAAACTCTCACACTCCTGTAGACAATTCCTTTATTAAACTCTTTTCAACCTATTTCCTGCTTAATTCTTGGCTAATAAAATACACCTTTTTGGAAGATGCATTATGTGTCTAGTAAGCACCGTGTTTTTGCTAATCAATCTCCACCTCCACCCCCTCTCTTCTAAGATGCACTTTCAATAGAGACAACACAGCAACATTGACATCATTTGAACTGCACTACAATCTGTACTGACTCATTTTCAGAAAATATCCAACTTTCCTTTCTTTGTATATGTGCTAGTGTTCCTGTTTTCCATGATTAAATAATCTCCCCAACTCTATTTATATTCACCTCAAAACGCTTAGGGTTAATTCTTATGTTCACAGGAAGAATCTTCTCCAGTCTATACCGAACTCTTATTTATCTGAAACTTTAATTGGTGTACTGCTATGGACTGAAAGTTTGTGTCCCTCAAAATCATGTTTTGGAACCCTAATCCCTACTGTGATGGAGATGCAGCCTTTGGGGGGTGATTAGGTCATGAGAGTGGAGCTCTTATAATGGGATTAGTGCTCTTAGGAAAAGAGACACAAGAGAACTTGCTTCCTTTCTCTCTCTCTGCCATATGAGGATACATTGAGAAGAGAGCGATCTACAAACCAGGAAGAAGGCTCTCACCAAAAATCAAATGGGCTGGCACCTTAATCTTGAACTTCTCAGCCTCCAGAACTGTGAGAAATAAATGTTTGTTATTTAAGCCACTTAGTCTATGGTTATTTGTTATTGCAGTACAAGCTGACTAAAGTAGGTACAAATGTTGTTATCTTAAAGTTAGATACATATACTATGCAAATGGTGCCTAAGCACTACAGAGGTAGAAATCTATTTCTTTTTAACTCATTTATCTCCTTCACAGGAGTTAATGCTATATTACGCACTTCAAAGATGTTTAATAAGTATTTGTTGTCTTTAAAAAGTAGCTGTTGAGTTAATAGCTTTCTAAATTTTACACATCAGAGAAGTCCTTTTGAAATTTTATTTTTTCTTCCTTTTTTTCTGAGCACATTTTATGAGGATTAAGGAATTGATCACATGAATTGCTTTATTCAGAACTGTGTTAAGGCTACTTATGTAAACTAAATTGCCTGCTGAATAGTTCTCAAATGGATGTCTTTGATGAGAAAGCTAAGAAAATAGTATTATGAGCAGTGGGAACTAGGTTAAATAAAATTATGATATTGTTTTTTTAAACACATAGGTTGAAATCAGAAATACCAATGTCAAATTCATTATGGTTATTTTGAATTACTATACTGAAATATTAAATTCTCAGTTTTATCATACTGTATATCGGAGGAAAATTGCTAGTGCAATCAGTGTTTAGTCCATGAACAAGCATTTGTTGGATGTATATTATAGTGATAACACAGCACTCAATACATGGATTAAAAGTGCAAAAGTCATTGCTTTTGAAGAATGTACAATTTAAGAAAAAGTTTAAATACATTAAATAATATAAATCTTTGCATGTTATATAATAGTTTCCAGAAGATGAGTAAGGTGTAGTAGTTGATGTCTCTAGCAAGGTAGCAAACCAGTCAGTTGCTGGAACACAGGATCAGTCCAGCCTTTGTGGAAAGAAGATAAAGATAGACTGGAGATCAAAGCTTTATACAATAGGACAGTTTTTTTCAAAACAACTTTTAATCGAAATATAGTTGATTTATAATGTATTAGCTCCAGGTGTACAGCAAAGTGATTCAGCTATATATGCATATGTATGTTCTTTTTCAGATTCTTTTTCTTTATAGGTTATTACAAGATATTGAATATAGTTTCCTGTCCATACAGTAGGATCTTGTTGTTTATTTTATATATAGCAGTGTGTATCTGTTAATCCTAGTTTATTCCTTCTGCCCCTTTCCCTTTTGGTAACCGTAAGTTTGTTTTCTATGCAATAGGATAGATTTCTGATCCCAGAAGGTAGGATTCATGTAGGTATGACTTACACAGTGGAGGTTAAAGTAGAAACATGCTGCTTAGCTGGTTCAGCATGGCTTAAACGTAAATCATGAGGTCATGCTACACCTAAGAAGGCCACAAGATGAATCCTAGACTTTACCCACTAGTAAAGAAGGATTTTCTAATATACTTCCAGGTGTGATCCTTATTAGTCCACAACTTTGATGGGAATGAGTCCATAGATAGAACTATCTGAAGTTGAACTTGACTACAAACACTGATGATTAAAGCACTCTTTCATTTATTCACATATTTAACTTACAGCTATTGATAATTTACTAGATGACCAACACCATGCCAGGTACTGATGATATACCAGTAACTAACATAAATACCTTGATCTCATGATACTTACATACTAATAGACATGGATAAGCATAGTTCTTACATTCATCTGCATAGTGCTTTTCCTATGAGAAAAAAATAATTGAAGAAGATCTCAGTGAAAAAGTGTCATATTGAAGATTTTGATTTGACCCTAATTTGCTCTTAAATAATCTGTGGTTTCTACTTACCTTTCATTATTCTTTTGAGTTTTGGGGACTAAATAGGCTCAACTGAGGAAAACTCCAAAATGAGGAAAATTTGGGTTTTGGTGTTGTTTATTGCATGTTACTGTTCTTTGTCCTTCTCGCCCCTTAAGGCATTTTCCAATGGGAGGACAGCATAAAGAAATAGAAACATTACTCTTTTGAGGTTACGGTCTGTTGGATTTGAATCTGGAGTCTGCCACTTATTAATTGCATATCTTGATGCTCAGATATCTAGAGCCTCTGTTTCCATAACTATAAAACAGAGTTGGGAGCTGAGACTGTGGCTGAGGAGAGACCAGCAAGAGAGTGTCTATCTCTGCTCTATTTCTCCCAACCTCCTGCAGCTGCTGGGCTCCCTCAAGTGCTCTGAGAAGCTAGGAGAGATTGGTAGAATTTATGCTACCAAGGTAGATTTGAATTTTTAATGATATATATATATATATATATATATAAATATATATATATATATATATATATTTTAGATCGCTAAACCTCTTTCTCCAGCACTGTGTTAAGAACTTGAAACAAAAACAACCGAAAAAATAATATTCAGATGAATGTACTTTTCTAGATTTTCTGGGAAATATTATATATCTCTCCTCTTTTTCACCCAGTCCACAACCTCACTGATGATTTCTACGAAGTAGGTATCTCAGGAAAAGATTAGAATATATTAAGAAAAGTGAGTCTCCTTCTGAAAGTGAGGTTTTCCAGACCAGCTCATTTATTTTGTGGCAAAGATTACCATCACACATCCAGGGCATTGTTTGCCTGGAGTCAATTCCTGTGGTTCCCATAGTTGGAAGGGAATCAGAAGAAGTAGGAAAAACAGATGTTGGGCAAGGCTAACCATTAGTCGGCAGCAGCAACTTCACATGTTTGAAATCACGCTGTGGTTTTTTAAGCTTAATTCTTATTGTCTGTTCAGCCTAAACACTTGCCACTCTTGCTGTGAAGCTAAGGATCATAAAGACTGGGGTTGCTTAATCACATTGCTTTAATACCTCACTGTTATAACCAATGCCATCCATAAATATCTCAAAAGAAAGAGCATATTGTAATGGTACATAAGAAAAGTTCACGGTCTGAGGGTTCATTGCTGATTTTAAAGAAGATCATTCTTAGAGTTTCACTTGCTTTAAAGGAAGGTAAAACTTACTCTTCTGGAAAATTCGTGGGTAAAACTGTCACATGATACTATACATAGAGAATCCTAAAGATGCCACCAGAAAACTACTAGAGCTAATCAATGAATTTGGTAAAGTTGCAGGATACAAAATTAATGCACAGAAATCTCTTGCATTCCTATACACTAACAACGAAAGATCAGAAAGAGAAATTAAAGAAACAATCCCATTCACCATTGCAGCAGAAAGAATAAAATACCTAGGAATAAACCTACCTAAGGAGGTAAAAGACCTATACTCAGAAAACTATAAGACACTGCTGAAAGAAATCAAAGATGACACAAACAGATGGAGAGATATACTGATATACCATGTTCTTGGATTGGAATAATCAATATTGTGAAAATGACTATACTACCCAAAGCAATCTACAGATTCAATGCAATCCTTATCAAACTACCAATGGCATTTTTTACAGAACTAGAACAAAAAAAATCTTAAAATTTGTATGGAGACACAAAAGACCCTGAATAGCCAAAGCAATCTTAAGGGAAAAAAACGGAGCTGGAGGAATCAGACTCCCTAACTTCAGACTATACTACAAGGCTGCAGTAATCAAGACAGTGTGGTACTGGCACAAAAACAGAAATATAGATCAATGGAACAGGATAGAAAGCCCAGAGGTAAACCCATGCACATATGGTCACCTTATCTTTGGTAAAGGAGGCAAGAATATACAATGGAGAAAAGACAGTCTCTTCAATAAGTGGTGCTGGGAAAACTGGACAGCTACATGAAAAAGAATGAATTTAGAATACTCCCTAACACCATACACAAAAATAAACTCAAAATGGATTAAAGACCTAAATGTAAGACTGGACACTATAAAACTCTTAGAGGAAAACAAAGGAAGACCACTCTTTGACATAAATCACAGCAAGATTCTTTTTGACCCACCTCCTAGATAAATGGAAATAAAAACAAAAATAAACAAATAGGACCTAATGAAACTTAAAAGCTTTTTGTACAGCAAAGGAAACCATAAACAAGATGAAAAGACAGCCCTCAGAATGGGAGAAAATATTTGCAAATGAATCTATGGACAAAGGATTAATCTGCAAAATATATAAACAGCTCATGCAGCTCAATATTAAAGAAACAAACAACCCAATCCAAAAATGAGCAGAAGACCTAAATAGACATCTCTCCAAAGAAGATATACAGCTGGCCAAGAGGTACATGAAAAGCTGCTCAACATCACTAATTATTAGAGAAATGTAAATCAAAACTACAATGAGGTATCACCTCACACCAGTTAGAATGGGCATCATCAGAAAATCTACAAACAACAAATGCTTGAGAGGTTGTGGAGAAAAGGGAACCCTCTTGCACTGTTGGTGGGAATGTAAATGGATACAGCCACTATGGAGAACAGTATGGAGATTCCTTAAAAAACTACAAATAGAATATGACCCAGCAATCCCACTGCTGGGCATATACCCAGAGAAAACCATAATTCAAAAAGACAGATGAACCCCAATGTTCATTGCAACAGTATTTACAACAGCCAGGTCATGGAAGCAACTTAAATGCCCATTGACAGATGAATAGGTAAAGAAGGTGTGGTACATATATACAATGGAGCATTACTCAGCCATAAAATGGAACAAAACTGGGTCATTTGTAGAGATGTGGATGGACCTAGAGACTGTCATACAGAGTAAAGTAAGTCAGAAAGAGAAAAACAAATATTGTATATTAATGCATATATGTGGAATCTAGAAAAATGGTACAGATGAACTGGTTTGCAAGGCAGAAATAGAGACACATGTAGAGAACAAATGTATGGACACCAAGGGGGGAAAGTGGTTAGGGGGGAATGAACTGAGAGATTGGGATTGACATATATATGCTAATATATATAAAATAGATAACTAATAAACTGCTGTAAGCTGTATAAACTAATACAAACTAACTGCTGTATAAAAAATTAATTAATTAATTAAATTAAATTTAAAAAATAAAAAAGAATGTTAAAAAACATATGTGGGTAATTCTTAACAGTCATACCACAGAAAGCCAGCTATATCTCACTTGAAAGTGATACACAGATAAATCTCTGCCCCTGAATCCCTTTTGCCAGGTTTCCCTTCTCAAAAGCAGTAACTCAAATTCTTGAAGTTGCAGTCACACAGGAAGTTCATAAACAAGCTTCGCTCTCTATTTGCTGTGTGACATTAGCAAATCCCCTCACCTCTCTGAGCCTTGGTTTCTGTTTTGTAATTGATGATCGCTAAGAACTGCGAAGGGGCTGATATTTTACCCCAAATTTAAGCAAACACATTAGCCTGCCTCATTTTCATGGACTCTGGTAGAAGACACAAAACTACTGGGTCAGAGAAAAAGGACAATTTACTACTCACAGCAATAACAGTAGCCAGATCATCATTTTCCTGTTCCCTTTCCCCAAGCCTCAATTCCCACAAAGTGATGCAATGAGGGCTTTTTTTTTTTTTTTTTTGCGGTACGTGGGCCTCTCACTGTTGTGGTTTCTCCCATCGTGGAGCACAGGCTCCGGACGCGCAGACTCAGTGGCCATGGCTCACGGGCCCAGCTGCTCCGTGACATGTGTGATCTTCCCGGACCGGGGCATGAACCTGTGTCCCCTGCATCGGCAGGCAGACTCTCAACCACTGCGCCACCAGGGAAGCCCCACAATGAGGGCTTTTGAGAATCTAGAGGCAGAAGGGATCTTTTATATTAACATTTACTTAATCATCCAGTTTTTTTTTGTTTTGTTTTTTAAGAACAGTGTTTTGTGCTCACTCAGTTTTTGCTTTTATCACTGAATATAGAGTTTTTGCTTTTATCACTGAATATAGAGATTGTTTTTGCTTTTATCACTGAATATAGAGATTTTATCACTGAATATAGAAATATAGAATATACTTTTGCTGGGTTTAGTTAGGGAATTTACTGTTTCTTCAAACAAGGGCAAGACCCAGAGGGTGTAAAGATTTCTTATAAACTTCCAAACTGACCAACATCTTTTCATTAGTTGTACCTGGTGCCTCGAAGCCCTAAACCTTAGTGGAGTCTGACATGAAAATCTTACTTATTGGCTTCTTTCCTGTAGACCTAGATTTTATATTTCCCCAGTCTTCTAAATCAAGCACCACTTTCCATCCATTTTCTGGCTTTCAGAATTTTATTGACATGCCATGTTTGTTGTTATGTCTATTCCCTTTTCCTTTGTCCTTGTAGGTTTAAACCTATTTTATTCCCTCACTCTCATTTAAATCAATTTTCAGGAAGAAGTGCAGCCTAGTAAAAAATCTCTACAAGCATGTTTTTAGAAGTCTATATTCTGAGATGTTGCAAGTGTTTTCATACTCTTTTGAGCCCAAGTTATTAGTTTGTATAAACAATCCTAACATAAGTAGTTCTATGGCATTTAATTATTTTTCCTTAACATTTTTTTTCTCCCCTAGAGGTAAAAACATATTTATTTTGCTGTGGAGACTTATGACACAAAAAATTTTTCTGAATTCTTAAAAGGATCATAATTATTCAGTCTTCAAGGTGATGTTAATATCATGTGATCTTGTGTAAAATTCTTGTCCTGACTCTTCCCCTAATTGTCTGCATTTGTCTGTTTGATTTCATTTCTCTGCTACATAAAAAATGTCAGTGCTTTTGTAAAAATCCAATGTGACATACACATATTAAATGATTTAAATACAACAAAATATTATATAATGTAAAAGATTAATTAAAGGAAAATATTCCTCATAACTTAAACTTTTAAAAACAGTGTTATATTTTCCAAATCATCATTTTGGTTGATTTCTTTGTATACTCTTTCAATTCCCTGTTATTCTCTTGAACTATAAAATTCCATCCTGGACATAGTACCTTTAAATGAGACTTACCAATGGCAAATACACTGCTCTCTGTTTTTATTCATTCTATTAACATGTTGCATTCAGTATTTTGTCAGCTTTTGAAGTATATGTGGAATTCCATTTTAACAAATATCATTGTAATGACAATTATCCAAAAGAGAGTATTTCCAGGTTCCAGAACGCATGAAAAAGCAGTATGACAGTTCAAATACTATTGTATTTTACTGACTTGGATACAGCAATCTGTATTATTATATTTTTTTAAAGTCTTTATTGAATTTATTACAGTATTACTTCTGTTTTATGTTTTGGGGTTTTGGTCGCAAGGTCTGTGGGATCTTAGCTCCCTGACCAGGGATCAAACCCTCATCCCCTGCATTGGAAGGTGAAGTCTTAACCACTGGATGGCCAGGGAAGTCTCAGTAATCTGTATTAAATGAAAACATCTGTTTACAAGACATATTTAGAAATCCCTGTCTACCTAGTAATATTTTAAACATAGACCTTGTTCTTTAAATTATTAGGTATAGCGGATAATTGAAGAGAGTAGAAATTGTTATTTAATATTGTAATAGCTAGAATTCATCTAGAATATTTAATATTCTAACTCTAGAAACACCAAGTGTTCTGAAATGTTTTGTGTTGCAAATGCACCATACCTCAAAAGCGGTGAGGATAGCCTCTCAAGGACTTAGGACTGTGGCAGTTTTAAAACATAAAACAAATTATTTGATGTGATGCTTTCTTTATCTCATCATGATGTATGGTCTATTATCACCTCTCCTTGAATCTGGGCAAGCTTGTGACTGCTTCAACCAGTAGAATATAGTGTACAAGCTCATGAAAGACCGAACAGTTTCATCTTGTTATCTGGAACACTTCTTCTTGGAGCCCTGAGTCATCATGTAAGAAGTCTTACTACTCTGAGGTTGCCATGCCATTAGGAAGCCCTTGTTACATGGAAAAGCCACATAAAGACATTCTGGTTGACAGTTCCAGCTAAACCCAAATTTGAGTCATCCCATCACTGGCACAAGATAAATGAGTGAAAATGCATCCAGATGATTCCAGTCCCCAGTCTGTCAAGTTACTTCCAACTATTTCAGTCTTCTCATCTCAGACCCCAGACATCATGGAGCAGAGACAAATCATCCAACCTGTGCATGTCTGAATGTCTGATCCATAAAGCTGTATGCATAATAAAATGGTAATTGTTTTATGGCACTAAATTTTGGGATTTGTTTTGCAGCAAACGATATCTAACTAACCTTAAATCAGCCATGGCCTTGAAAGAGTTTTTTTCTTTGCTACAGAAAATTCAAAAAAATTGATCTTTGGATCCATCACTTTGCAAAAGTCAAGAGAAGCATAACAAATTACCTTCTGAAATCAGAGGATGCCCTCAAATGCTGTCTGTCTTGTTTAATAATGAATGTATTGGACATGCTTTCATTTTTCTGCTTTATGTAGGCACATTTTGCACTTTTAAAAATTTAGAGCCTCATAAATATATTCACTTTTCTTACGTGTAGAATAAATTATTATTTTAGTAATACTATCTCACAGATAATAGAATGCAAATGTATCAGAATTTGTAATGGAGATATCATGTATCACAAAATAAATTTCAAAAAGTATTCAAAGTCAGGATTAGAGATGACAAGTTGGAGTCGGGAGATATTCTCAAGAATATATATTTAGGACTTCCCTGGTGGTGCAGTGGTTAAAAATCTGCCTGCCAATGCAGGGGACATGGGTTCGAGCCCTGGTCCAGGAAGATCCCACATGCCACAGAGCAACTAATCCCATGCACTACAACTACTGAGCCTGAGCTCTAGAGCCCGCAAGCCACAACTACTGAGCCTGCACGCCACAACTACTGAAGCCAGTGCGCCTAGAGCCCTGCTCAGCAACAAGAGAAGCCACCACAATGAGAAGCCCACGCACTGTAACAAAGAGCAGTCCCCGCTCTCCACAGCTAGAGAAAGCCCGCACGCAGCAACAAAGACCCAATGTAGCCAAAAATAAATAAATAAGTTTATATTTAAAAAAAAGAATATATCTTTATTGGCATTGTTTGGTCTCTTGTGCAATTAGTAATTTACAAAGTATTTCTTGCCTAAAACCTTTTCCCTTTCATTTTTTCTCATGTCCAACTAACTATTTTCTTGAATACTCATAAGAACAATATTCTTTACACCCTGAATGCTTCTCTGAAACTATGCATATCTTTTTCAACTCATTTTTAAGAAAACTTTAGTAACTGTGTCAAAAATTTTTCTAGGAAAAAAAAAAACTAGGTGTCGTTTATTGCCCTTTGCAGTGGGTTATGGCAATTGAAGATGTATCTAGAGAATTGCACAAAAGTTTATATTAAATAAACTTTGGACAGAAGTTTTCATTCAGAAATAAATGCTTTAGATTTACCTGGGACAGATATGCTCATTCAAAAATAAAAAATGTTCAACTGGGATTATTCAGCTATGTTTGAAATGAGGGAAATTTAGTAAGGGAATTCCCAAGTAACTTTTATGCTTCCAGAGTAAATAAAAGGTGATTAATTCTTAAGAGTCCCCCCTGACTAAAAATAAGCAAACCATTTATAAAGAGTCAGGCTGCATAGTAAGTTACAGGTTGAATATTAGCAATGATACCTGCAGGAATTCTTGCTAACTAGTAAACACATGGCAGGTCACTCTTAATGTGTAGTAATGTGTAGCTCAGGCCATCATCATTCACACCCTTTCTAAGGATATATGTTCTAAGGATGCCTAATTCAGAAGAAACACAGTTACAACCTCACCAAGGAATTTTTGGCCCTTCAGAGATTGTAAACAGATGACATTAGTTAAGCTTTATCATACCTGGGAGTGTGTGTGGAAAACAAGAATAATAACAGGTAAGAGTTAATATTTACTGAGTCATAGATAGATAGATAAATATATACATAACCAGTCTTTTAAGTGCTTTATATCTATTATTTAATTCTTACAACAACCACATGAGGTAGTATTATTTTCTTCATTTATAGATGAATCAGCTGAGGCCAAGAGAGTTTATTTCCTGCAAAGTCATCTAATCAAGAAGTAGGAAATATGGAATTTAAAATGAATTGTTTCTTAACCTATATTCTTAATATTATGCTCTAAAAATACTGTCTGTATTTATTTATTTATTTTGAACTTTTTTTTATATTGGGATATAGCTGGTTATCAATGTTGTGATACTTTCGGGTGCACAGCAAAGCGACTCAGTCATACATATACATGTATCTATTCTCCCCCAAACTGTCCTCCCATCAGGCTGCCACATAACATTGAGCAGATTTCCCTGTGCTATACAGTAGGTCCTTGTTAGTTATCCATCTTAAATATAGCAGTGTATACATGTTGATCCCAAACTCCCTAACTATCCCTCTCCCCCACCCTTCCCCCTTGATAACCATAAGTTTGTTTTCTAAGTCTATGAGTCTGTTTCCATTTTGTAAATGAGTTTGTTTGTATCATTCTTTTTTAGATTCCTCATATAAGTGATATCTATGATATTTGTCTTTCTCTGTCTGACTTACTTCACTTAGTATGATAATCTCCAGGTCCATCCATGTTGCTGCAAATGGCATTATTTCATTCTTTTTAGTGGCTGAGTAATATTCCATTGTATATATGTACCACATCTTCTTTATCCATTCCTCTGTTGATGGACATTTAGGTTGTTTTCATGTCTTGGCTATTGTAAACAGTGCTGCAATGAACATCAGGGTGCATGTATCCTTTTGGACCATATTTTTCTCTGCATATATGCCCAGTAGTGGGATTGCAGTTTCATATGGTAGCTTTATTTCTGGTTTCTTAAGGAAAAGAATGTGAATCATACAAAATATATTCTCAGACTATAATGGAATTAAATTAAAAAAGCAATAACATAAAGATATCAGGAAAAATCCCCAAATATTTAGAAAGTAATCAACATTCCAAAAAATACAACGGTCAAAGAAGAAGTCCCAAGAAGAATTTTTTAAAGTATTTTGTATTAAATGAAAATACAATTTATGAAAATTTGTGCGGTACAGCAGAATCACAGAATCTTTAAGGATGTGGTGCTTAGAGGAAAGTTTAAAGCATTAAATGTATATTTTAGAAAATAAACTCTTACTTAAGGAATCTACAGAAAGAAGAGAAAATTAAACCTAAAACTAACAAGATAAAAGAAAATTTTAAAAAGATCGAAAATCAATGAAATTAAAACCACAAAAAAATAGAGAAAATCAACAAAACCAAAACTCATTTTTTTTTTTTACACTCATCAGGACTTTTTATTCTTTCTGTTCAATTACTATTTTTTAACATCTTTATTGGAGTATAATAGCCTTACAATGGTTTGTTAGTTTCTGCTTTATAACAAAGTGAATCAGCTATACATATACATATATTCCCATATCTCCTCCCTCTTGTGTCTCCCTTCCACCCTCTCTATCCCACCCATCTAAGTGGTCACACTGTGCAATGCAGCTGCTTTCCACTAGCTATCAATTTTACATTTGGTAGTGTTTATAAGTCAATGCCACTCTCTCACTTCATCCCAGCTTACCCATCTCACTTCCCATATCCTCAAGTCCATTCTCTACATCTGTGTCTTTATTCCTGTCCTGCTGCTAGGTTCTTCAGAACCAATTTTTTTTTTTTGGATTCCATATATATGTTTTAGCATACGGTATTTTTCTCTGTCTTACTTACTTCACTCTGTATGACAGACACTAGGTCTATCCACCTCACTACAAATAACTCAATTTTGTTTCTTTTTATGGCTGAGTAATATTCCATTGTATATATGTGCCACATCTTCTTTATCCATTTATCTATTGATGGACACTTAGGTTGCTTCCATGTCCTGGCTATTGTAAATAGTGCTGCAATGAACATTGTGGTACATGACTCTTTTTGAAGTATGGTTTTCTCAGGATATATGCCCAGTAGTGGGATTGCTGGTTGTATGGTAGTTCAATTTTTAGTTTTTTGAGGAAGCTCCATACTGTTCTCCATAGTGGCTGTATCCATTTACATTCACACCAACAGTGCAAGAAGGTTCCCTTTTCTCCACACCCTCTCCAGCATTTATTGTTTGTAGAGATTTTGATGATGGTTCTGACTGTTGTGAGGTGATACCGCACTGTAGTTTTGATTCGCATTTCTCTAATGATTAGTGATGTTGAACATCCTTTCATGTGTTTGTTGGCAATCTGTATACCTTCCCTGGAGAAATGTCTGTTTAGGTTGTCTGCCCATTTTTGTTTTTTTTTTTTTTTTGAATATTCATTTATTTTTAATGACTTATTAGAACAAATACCTATAGATATCATTATATATATGATATATAAATTAATTATACAATATATCATGTATTAATTATTAAAACATACTCTGGTAAATATTATATATTCAATATGAAACAGGAGGAAAGGGGGCAGGGCACAACCTTTAAAAGAATTACATAGCCCGAGGACACAACATAAACTGATTAGAACAAAATAGGTCCAAGATGGCGGACGAGTCTACTTCCACTAGACCTTGAGCCTCAGTATACACTCATTGTAACACATCAGCAAGCTAAGCGACACACCCACAGGTGCCATGACAGTTCCAAGGATGACCATAAAGGTCAAAAAGTGGGCGGTGGCTCAATTCCTAGAAATCCCCACCCCTTCCCCAAAATAGCTGGAATACTCCTCCCACTCATCAGCGTATGAAATTACTCACCCCTATAAAACTAACAACCCCATACCCTGGTGCTGCCCTCGCCTTCTTTTTTATTTTTTTTATTTTTTTTATTTTTTAATTTTTTTTTTATAGGTATACCTGGATTTAATTCTCACTTCTACCGCTTGGTAGCTGGATAGCCTTAGGCAAGTTTCATACTTCCCTGAAATTCACTTAATTCAGTCTGTAAAATGGCATAATAACTTATTATAGCATCCTTTTAGGAATTTTAAATCAGTTCTTGAAATAAAAGTACACAATATATAGACAAGTATGGATTCCTCAATAGATGTTTGACCTTTCATTTCTCCAGTATCCCACCCGCATCAAATAAAGAAAAATACTTTTTAAAATTTACGAATATTTCATTGTTGTAAAGTTAAAGCCATAAAAATAATCAAATGGCCTACTATCATACCGTTAGAAGAAAAAAAAAAAAGGTGTTCATGAGAGTTCCATATTAGAATACAAGTTTTCCTTAGGCACCTGTTTATGTATGCTATTCTGCTCTTTACAATAAATAATTAAATTTAAAAGACTTAATTCCTCACTTTTAAGACCTTATTAGTTTACAAATTACATATTGACCTATGCTAAATTTTATACCGACCCATGCTAATGAATTCAGTACAGAAAACAAAAAACACTGCACTCAAGCAAACTACATATATATATATATAACTTATATGAGAATTGCTACTCCAGCTTTCTTTTGGTTTCCATTTGCATGAAATACCTTTTTCCATCCCCTTACTTTCAGTCTGTATGTGTCTCTAGGTCTGAAGTGGGTCTCTTGTAGACAGCAAATATATGGGTCTTGTTTTTGTATCCATTCAGCCAATCTGTGTCTTTTGGTGGGAGCATTTAGTCCATTTACATTTAAGGTAATTATCGATATGTGTGTTCCCATTCCCATTTTCTTAATTGTTTGGGGTTTGTTATTGTAGGTCTTTTCCTTCTTTTGTGTTTCTTGCCTAGAGAAGTTCCTTTAGCAGTTGTTGTAGAGCTGGTTTGGTGGTGCTGAACTCTCTCAGCTTTTGCTTGTCTGTAAAGGTTTTAATTTCTCCATCAAATCTGAATGAGATCCTTGCTGGGTAGAGTAATCTTGGTTGCAGGTTTTTCTCCTTCAACACTTTCAATATGTCCTGCCACTCCCTTCTGGCTTGCAGAGTTTCTGCTGAAAGATCAGCTGTTAACCTTATGGGGATTCCCTTGTGTGTTATTTGTTGTTTTTCCCTTGCTGCTTTTAATATGTTTTCTTTGTATTTAATTTTTGACAGTTTGATTAATATGTGTCTTGGCATATTTCTCCTTGGATTTATCCTGTATGGGACTCTCTGTCTTCCTGGACTTGATTAACTATTTCCTTTCCCATATTAGGGAAGTTTTCAACTATAATCTCTTCAAATATTTTCTCAGTCCCTTTCTTTTTCTCTTCTTCTTCTGGAACCCCTATAATTCGAATGTTGGTGCGTTTAATGTTGTCCCAGAGGTCTCTGAGACTGTCCTCAGTTCTTTTCATTCTTTTTTCTTTATTCTGCTCTGCAGTAGTTATTTCCACTATTTTATCTTCCAGGTCACTTATCCGTTCTTCTGCCTCAGTTATTCTGCTATTGATCCCATCTAGAGTACTTTTAATTTCATTTATTGTGTTGTTCATCGTTGCCTGTTTCATCTTTAGTTCTTCTAGGTCCTTGTTAACTGATTCTTGCATTTTGTCCATTCTATTGTCCATTCTATCTCCAAGATTTCGGATCAACCTTACTATCATTATTCTGAATTCTTTTTCCGGTAGACTGCCTATTTCCTCTTCATTTGTTAGGTCTGGTGCGTTTTTATCTTGCTCCTTCATCTGCTGTGTGTTTTTCTGTCTTTTCATTTTGCTTATCTTACTGTGTTTGTGGTCTCCTTTTTTGCAGGCTGAAGGTTCGTAGTTCCTGTTGTTTTTTGTGTCTGTCCCCAGTGGCTAAGGTTGGTTCAGTGGGTTGTGTCGGCTTCCTGGTGGAGGGTACTAGTGCCTGTGTTCTGGTGGATGAGGCTGGATCTTGTCTTTCTGGTGGGCAGGTCCACGTCTGGTGGTGTGTTTTGGGGTGTCTGTAGACTTATTATGATTTTGGGCAGCCTCTCTGCTAATGGGTGGGGTTGTGTTCCTGTCTTGCTAGTTGTTTGGCATAGGCTGTCCAGCACTGTAGCTTGCTGGTCGTTGAGTGAAGCTGGGTGCTGGCGTTGAGATGGAGATCTCTCGGAGATTTTTGCTGTTTGATATTATGTGCAGCTGGGAGGCCTCTTGTGGACCAGTGTCCTGAAATTGGCTCTCCCACCTCAGAGGCACAGCACTGACTCCTGGCTGCAGCACCAAGAGCCTTTCATCCACAGGGCTCCTTAATTTGGGATGATTCGTTGACTATTCAGGTATTCCACAGATGCAGGGTATATCAAGTTGATTGTGGAGCTTTAATCCGCTGCTTCTGAGGCTGCTGGGAGAGATTTCCCTTTCTCTTCTTTGTTCTCACAGCTCCCAGGGGCTCAGCTTTGGATTTGGCCCCGCCTGTGCGTGTAGGTCGCCGGAGGGCGTCTGTTCTTTGCTCAGACAGGACGGGGTTACAGGAGCCGCTGATTCGGAGGCTCTGGCTCACTCAGGCCGGGGGGTAGGGAGGGTCACAGAGTGTGGGGCGGGCCTGCAGCGGCAGAGGCCGGCGTGACGTTGCAGCCTGAGGCGCGCCGTGCGATCTCCCGGGCGAGTTGTCCCTGGATCCCGGGACCCTGGCAGTGGCGGGCTGCACAGGCTCCCCGGAAGGGCGTGTGGCTAGTGACCTGTGTTCGCACACAGGCCTCCTGGTGGCGGCAGCAGCGGCCTTAGCGTCTCATGTCTGTCTCTGGGCTCCGCACTTTTAGCCGCGGCTCGCGCCCGTCCCTGGAGCTCTCTCAAGCAGCGTTCTTAATCCCCTCTCCTCGTGCACCAGGAAACAAAGAGGGACGTAAAAGTCTCTTGCCTCTTCGGCAGGTCCAGACTTTTCCCCGGACTCTCTCCCGGCTAGCCGCGGTGCACTAACGCCCTGCAGGCTGTGTTCACGCCGCCAACCTCAGTCCTCTCCCGGCGCTCCGACAAAAGCCGGAGCCTCAGCTCCCAGTCCCGCCCGCCCCGGCGGGCGAGCAGAAAAGCCTCTCGGCTGGTGAGTGCCGGTCGGCCCGATCCTCTGCGCTGGAATCTGTCCGCTTTGCCCTCCGCACCCCTGTTGCTGTGCTCTCCTCCGCGGCTCCCAAGCTCCCCCACTCCGCCTCCCGAAGTCTCCACCCGCGAAGGGGCTTCCTAGTGTGTGGACACTTTTCCTCCTTCACAGCTCTCTCCCGCTGGTGCAGGACCCGTCCCTATCCTTTTGTCTCTGTTTAGTTTTTTCTTTTGCCCTAACCAGGTACGTGGGGGGTTCCTTGCCTTTTGGGAGGTCTGAGGTCTTCTGCCAGCGTTCAGTAGGTGCTCCGTAGGAGTTGTTCCACGCGTAGATGTATTTCTGGTGTATCTGTCTGTCTGCCCATTTTTGGATTGGGTTGTTTGTTTTTATGATATTGAGCTGCATGAGCTGCTTGTAAATTTTGGAGATTAATCCTTTGTCAGTTGCTTCATTTGCAAATATTTTCTCCCATTCTGAGGGTTGTCTTTTGGTCTTGTTTATGGTTTCCTTTGCTGTGCAAAAGCTTTGAAGTTTCATTAGGTCCCATTTATTTTTGTTTTTATTTCCATTTCTCTAGGAGGTGGGTCAAAAAGGATCTTGATGTGATTTATGTCATAGAGTGTTATGCCAATGCTTTCCTCTAAGAGTTTTATAGTGTCCAATCTTACATTTAGGTCTTTAATCCTTTTTGAGTTTATTTTTGTGTATGGTGTTAGGGAGTGTTCTAATTTCATTCTTTTACATGTAGCTGTCCAGTTTTCCCAGCACTACTTATTGAAGAGGCTGTCTTTTCTCCATTGTATATTCTTGCCTCTTTTATCAAAGATAAGGTGACCATATGTGCATGGGCGTATCCCTGGGCTTTCAATCCTGGTCCATTGATATATTTTTCTGTTTTTGTGCCAGTACCACACTGTCTTGATTACTGTAGCTTTGTGGTATAGTCTGAAGTCCAGGAGGCTGATTCCTCCAGCTCCGTTTTTCTTTTTCAAAATTGCTTTGGCTATTCAGGATCTTTTATGTTTCCATCCAAATTGTGAAATTTTTTGTTCTAGTTCTGTGAAAAATGCCATTGGTAGTTTGATAGGGATTGCATTGAATCTGTAGATTGCTTTTGGTAGTATAGTCATTTTCACAATGTTGATTCTTCCAATCCAAGAACATGGTATATTTCTCCATCTGTTTTCTGATTTGGATACCTTTTTTTTTTTGCGGTACGTGGGCCTCTCACTGTTGTGGCCTCTCCCGTTGCAGAGCACAGGCTCCGGACGTGCAGGCTCAGCAACCATGGCTCACAGGCCCAGCCACTCTGCGGCATGTGGGATCTTCCCGGACTGGGGCACTACCCAGTGTCCCCTGCATCGGCAGGTGGACTCTCAATGACTGCACCACCAGAGAAGCCCTGGATACCTTTTATTTCTTTTTCTTCTCTGATTGCTGTGGCCAAAACTTCCAAAATTATGTTGAATAATAGTGCTGTGAGTGGGCAACCTTGTCTTCTTCCTGATCTTAGTGGAAATGGTTGCAGTTTATCACCATTGAGAACAATGTTAGCTGTGGGTTTCTCATACATGGCCTTTATTATGTTGAGGAATGTTCCCTCTATGCCTACTTTCTGGAGGGATTTTATCATAAATGGGTGTTGAATTTTATCAAAAGCTTTTTCTACATCTATTAAGATGATCATATGGTTTTTCTCCTTCAGTTTGTTAATATGGTATATCACATTGATTGACTTGCATATATTGAAGAATCCTTGTATTCTTGGGATAAACCCTACTTAATCATGGTGTATGATCCTTTTAATGTGGTATTGGATTCTGTTTGCTAGTATTTTGTTGAGGATTTTTGCATCTATGTTTATCAGTGATATTGGCCTGTAGTTTTCTTTTTTTGTGACATCTTGTCTGGTTTTGGTATCAGGGTGATGGTGGTCTCATAGAATGAGTTTGGGAGTATTCCTTTTTCTGCTGTATTTTGGAAGAGTTTGAGAAGGATAGGTGTTAGCTCTTCTCTAAATGTTTGATAGAATTCGTCTGCGAAGCCATCTGGTCCTGGGCTTTTGTTTGTTGGAAGATTTTTAATCACAGTTTCAATTTCAGTGCTTGTGATTGGTCTGTTTATATTTTCTGTTTCTTCCTGGTTCAGTCTTAGAAGGTTGTGCTTTTCTAAGAAAAAGCACAACCTTCTTTTCTAAGAATTTGTCCATTTCTTCCAGGTTGTCCATTTTATTGGCATAGAGTTGCTTGTAGTAATCTCTCATGATCTTTTGTATTTCTGCAGTGTCAGTTGTTTCCTGTTTTCATTTCTAATTTTATTGATTTCAGTCTTCTCCCTTTTTTTTCTTGATGAGTCTGGTTAATGGTTATCAATTTTGTTTATCTTCTTAAAGAACCAGCTTTTACTTTTATTGATCTCTGCTATTGTTTCCTTCATTTATTTCTGATCTAATCTTTATGATTTCTTTCCTTCTGCTAACTTTAGGGAATTTTTATTCTTCTTTCTCTAACTGCTTCAGTTGTAAGACGAAGTTGCTTATTTGAGATGTTTCTTGTTTCTTGAGGTAGGATTGTATTGCTATAAACTTCCCTCTTATAACTGCTTTTGCTGCATCCCATAGGTTTTTGGTTGTGGTGTTTTTCATTGTTATTTTTCTCTAGGTGTTTTTTGATTTCCTCTTTGATTTCTTCAGTGATCTATTGGTTATTTAGTAGTGCATTGCTTAGCCTCCATGTGTTTGTATTTTTTTATAGACTTTTCCTGTAATTGATATCTAGTTTCATAGGGTTGTGGTCGGAAAAGATACTTGATACGATTTCAATTTTCTTAAATTTACCAAGGCTTGATTTGTCACCCAGGATATGATCTATGCTAGAGAATGTTCCGTGAGCACTTGAGAAGAAAGTGTGTTCTGTTGTTTTTGGATGGAATGTACTATAAATATCAATTAAGTCCATCTTGTTTAATGTATCATCTAAAGCTTGTGTTTCCTTATTTATTTTCATTTTGGATGGTCTGTCCATTGGTGAAAGTGGGGTGTTAAAGTCCCCTACTATGATTGTGTTACTATCGATTTCCCCTTTTATGGTGGTTAGCATTTGCCTCATGTATTGAGGTGCTCCTATTTTGGGTGCATAAATATTTACAATTGTTATATCATCTTCTTGGATTGATCCCTTGATCATTATGTAGTGTCCTTCTTTGTCTCTTGTAATATTCTTTATTTTAAAGTCTATTTTGTCTGATATGAGAATTGCCATGCCAGCTTTCTTTCAATTTCCATTTGCATGGAATATCTTTTTCCATCCCCTCACTTTCAGTCTGTGTGTGTCCCTAGGTCTGAACTGGGTCTCTTTTAGACAGCATATAGATGGCTCTTGTTTTTGCATCCATTCAGCCAGTCTATGTCTTTTGGTTGGAGCATTTAATCCATTTACATTTAAGGTAATTATTGATATGTATGTACCTATTATCATTTTCCTAATTGTTTTGGGTTTATTGTAGGTCTTTTCCTTGTGTTGTGTTTCTTGCCTAGAGGCATTTGTTGTAAAGCTGGTTTGATGGTGCTGAATTCTCTTGGGTTTTGCTTGTCCATAAAGTTTTTAATTTCTCTGTTGAATCTGAATGAGATCCTTGCTAGGTAGAGTAATCTTCGTTGTAGGTTTTTCCCTTTCATCACTTTAAATATGTCCTGCTGCTCCCTTCTGGCTTGCAGAGTTTCTGCTGAAACATCAGCTGTTTACTTTATGGGGATTCCCTTGTATATTATTTTTTTGTTTTTCCCTTGTTGCTTTTAATATTTTTTCCTTGTATTTAATTTTTGATAGTTTGATTAATATGTGTATTGGCATGTTTCTCCTTGGATTTATCCTTTATGGGACTCTCTGCCCTTCTTGGACTTTATTGACTATTTCCTTTGCCATATTAGGGAAGTTTTCAATTATAATCTGTTCAAATATTTTCTCAGACCCTTCTTTTTCTCTTCTTCTTCTGGGACCCCTATAATTCGAATGTTGGTGCATTTAATGTTGTCCCAGAAGTCTCTGAGACTCCTCAATTCTTTTTATTCTTTTTTCTTTATTCTGCTCTGTGGTAATTATTTCCACTATTCTATCTTCAAGGTCACTTATTCTTCCTTCTGCCTCAGTTATTCTGCTATTGATCCCTTCTACAGGATTTTTAATTTCATTTATTGTGTTATTCATCATTGTTTGTTTGCTCTTTAGTTCTTCTAGGTCCTTGTTAAATGGTTCTTGTAATTTCTCCATTCTATTTCCAAAATTTTGGATCATCTTTATTATCATTACTCTGAATTCTTTTTCAGGTAGACTGCCTATTTACTCTTCATTTGTTTGGTCTGATGGTTTTCTTACCTTGTTCCTTCATCTGCTCTGTTTTTTCTGTCTTCTCCTTTTGCTTAACTTACTGTGTTTGGGGTCTCCTTTTCACAGGTTGCAGGTCAGTCATTCCCGTTGTTTTTGGTGTCTGCCCCCAGTGGGTAAGATTGCTTCAGTTGGTTGTGTAGGCCTCCTGGTGGAGGGGACTGGTGCCCATGTTCTGGTGGATGAGGCTGTATCTTGTCTTTCTGGTGGACAGGACTGCATCTGGAGGTGTGTTTTGGGCGTGTCTGTGACATTATTATGATTTTAGGCAGCCTCTCTGCTAATGGGTAGGCTTGTGTTCCTGTCTTGCTAGTTGTTTGGCATAGGGTATCCAGAACTGGAGTTTGGTGTTCGTTGAGTGGAGCTGGGTCTTAGTGTTGAGATGGAGATCTCTGGGAGAGCTTTTGTTGTTTGATATTATGTGGAGACAGGAGGTCTCTGGTGGACCAATGTCCTGAACTCAGCCTTCCCACCTCAGAGGCACAGGCCTGACATGCAGCCGGAGCACCAAGACCCTGTCAGCCACATGGCTCAGAAGAAAAGGGAGGAAAAAAGAAAGAAAGAAAGAAAGAAAGAAAGAAAGAAAGAAAGAAAGAAAGAAAGAAAGAAAGAAGAGAAAGACAGAAAATAAAAGTTATTAAAATGAAAAATTAAAAAATTTATTAAAATAAACAAATTAAAAATTAATTTAAAAAAAGAAAGAAGGAAAGAAAGAAAGAAGAGAGCAATCAAACCAAAAAACAAATCCACTAATGATAGCAAGCACTAAAAACTATAGAAGAAAAAAAAAAAAAAGACACACAGTACCCTAGGACAAATGGTAAAAGCAAAGCTATACAGACAAAATACACAAAGAAGCATACACATACACACTCACAGAAAGAGAAGAAGAAAAAAAAAACATATATATATATATATATATGTATGTATGTATGTATAAAAAAAAGGAAGAGAGCAGCCAAGTCAATAAACAAATCTACCAATGGTAAAAACCTCTAAATACTAAACTAAGATAAACATAAATCAAAACCAAATTAGATGCGGAAGGCAAACCCCAAGTCTACAGTTGCTCCCAAAATCCACCGCTTCAATTTTGGGATGATTCGTTGTCTATTCAGGTATTCCAGAGATGCAGGGTACATCAAGTTGATTGTGGATATTTAATCTGCTGCTCCTGAGGCTGCTGGGAGAGATTTCCCTTTCTCTTCTTTGTTCGCACAGCTCCTGGGGTTCAGCTCTGGATTTGGCCCCACCTGCGTGTAGGTCGCCTGAGGACATCTGTTCTTTGCTCAGACAGGACGGGGTTAAACGAGCAGCTGATTTGGGGGCTCTGGCTCACTCAGGCTGGGGGGAGGGAGGGGTACGGAATGCGGGGCAAGCCTGTGGCAGCAGAGACTAGCATGACATTGCAACAGCCTGAGACGCGTCGTGTGTTCTCCTGGGGAAGGTGTCCCTGGATAATGAGACCCTGGCAGTGGCGGGCTGCACAGGGTCTCGGGAGGGGAGTTGTGGATAGTGACCTGTGCTTGCACACAGGCTTCTTGATGGCTGAAGCAGTAGCCTTAGTGTTTCATGCCTGTCTCTTGTGTCCGCACTGATAGCCACGGCTCATGCCCTTCTCTGGAGGTAATTTAGGTGATGCTTTGAATCCCCTCTACTCGCGCACCCCGAAAAAATGGTCTCTTGATTCTTCTGCATGTCCATTTTCCTGGACTCCCTCCTGGCCAGCTGTGGCACACTAGCCCCCTTCAGGCTGTGTTCACACAGCCAACCCCAGTCCTCTCCCTGGGATCTGACCTCCATTGCCGGATCCTCAGCTCCCAACCTCCATCCGCGCTGGCAGGTGAGCAGATAATCCTCTAGGGCTGATGAGTGCTGGTCAGCACCAATCCTCTGTCAGGAATCTCTCCGCTTTGCCCTCTGCACCCCTGTTGCTGTGCTCTCCTCCATTGCTCCAAAACTTCCCCCCCACCAACCCCCCTCTCTGCCAGTGAAGGGGCTTCCTATTGTGTGGAAACTTTTCCTCCTTCACAGCTCCCTCCCAGAGGTACAGGTCCCATCCCTGTTCTTTTGTCTATGTTTTTTCTTGGATTTTTTTGCCCTACCCAGGTACGTGGGGAATTTCTTGACTTTTGGGAAGTCTGAGATCTTCTGCCAGCATTCAGTAGGTGTTCTGTAGGAGTTGTTCCACATGTAGATGTGTTTCTGATGTATTTGTGGGGAGGAAGGTGATCTCCACGTATTACTCCTCTACCGTCTTGAAGGTCTCTCCAAAAGTCAATTTTTTGAAAAAATTAATGAAATTGATAAATTTATAGCTAGACTAACCAAGAGAAAAATACATAAATTACCAATATCAAAAATTAAAATGGGTCATCCTTACTGATCCCATGATATTAAAAGATGATAGAAGAATACTTCAAAAAATTCAATGCCCACAAATTTGATAACTTAGACAAAATAGCCTAATTTTTTATAAGACTAAATATTCACTTAAGGAGAAATAGATATGCTGAACAGCCTTATGTCTATTTTAAAAATCGAGTCAATAATATAAAATCTTTAAAAAAATAAAAAGAAAATCACTAGGCTCAGTTGGTTTTACTGGCAAATTCAACCAAATATTTAAAAGAAAAATAATACTAATTTCCCACAATATCTTCCAGAAAATAGAAGCTATGGGACACTTCCTGACTAATTTTATGTTAATATTACCATAATACCAAAACCAGATAAAGACATAAGAATAAAAGAAAACCACAGACCAATATCCCTCAGGAACATGGGGGAAAATATCCTGAACAAAATATTATCAATTTAATCCAGCAATAAATAAAAAGGATAATAACTCATGACCAGTAGGGTCATTTCAGGAATGAAAGACTGATCCAATATTTTCACATCAATCAGTATAATTTATTATACTAACAAAGCTAATAATAACTAGTAGTTAATAATATTCAACACACATTCATAAAAAACAAAACTCTCAAAAAACTAGGAATTGAAGGGAGCTTTCTTTCCCTAATAAAGGGTATATTTGAAAAACCTACAGCTAACATGATACTTATTGGTTAGGACTAAACACTTTTTCCCCTAAGATCAAGCACAAAGTAACATATCTGGTCTTACGAATCCTATTCAACATCATATTGGTCATTCTAGCTGGTGTGACAAAGAAATAAAAACAAAAAAATAAGAAAATAAGAAATAAAAGAAGACAAAGAAAAAATATGCAGCTTGTAAAGAAAGAAAGAAAATTTCTGTATATATGCAGATGAGATAATTGCTTTTGTAGAATATCTACAAATATAATCCTGGAATTAGTAGTGAAAAGGCATTCAAGATTTCAGGATACAAGCTTAATATACAAATGGCAGTTGTTTTTGATATACCAGCAATAAAAAATTTTACTTTGAAATTAAAATAAGCAATACCACTTACTATAGCATCTCCTCCTTCCCCGCAAAAGTACTCTTCTACAAAAATAAACTGTATACTGAAAACTACAAAACTGTCATGAAAAGCATCAAAGGAAATCTAAATAAAGATATTTCAGGTTCATGAATTACAAAAATCAATACTGTTTTGAGGCCAATTCTTCCCAAATTTAGGGTCCTGTTATGCCCTAATAGGACGTTCTACGAGATTTTGAAAACAAGTTAGTACTAAAAAATAGAGTTTTATTTTAATTCTATCAAAGCAGCATTTCATGACTTGAGTTGCAGTTACCTTTATTCTGTCTCTTGTTCCTTTTTAGAATATTGGGGATCTTGAGAATGAACTTAGCATTACCTCTTTTATTATTCTCTATTGTCACCTTGTAAACATGGCTAGGCCAGAGGTATCAGTATCAGCAAATGTGTTTTTCAATTTGGGAAGGATTCAGATGAGTTACCGTCAGTTTTTCTTTTTCCACAATTAAGTAGGCTCATTTTGTAAATGTCTCTGGATCAATGTTAAAGTCATCTTGAGGTTGGCTCAAAACAATTCCAGCTACCTCCTAACAAAGTCTTCCACTGCTGACCCTGAATCCAAATATGTTAGAAGCCAATATTTCTTTTTAAGGATTTTATTTTCTATAAAATCACCATAATGCTTCTTAAAATACTGACCTGCTTTAAAAGGCCATTAGATTTCATAATATAATTTGTGAGATGTGTGGGGTCATCCCAAATGCATGTTCCAAACAAAGTTTGCCAGGAATGATGACAATCTTACTTAAGAATATTTTGCCCTTAGGCAGGTTGCCTTCTACTAAAGGATGCCTATTTAATTGATTGATGCCAGATGATTCTTCAGAAGAAAATGAGTTGTCTTGTTGCTGGGTTAAGCACTCTGGATTTCCTAAAAGGTTCTGGGGATGACTGGTTTTAACTCCTATCAGAAAAGGAAAGTCCTGAAGTTTTGCTCTATCTATATTCTACTAATGAAAGAGTTATGAAAAATACCTCAATATGGGGCTTCCCTGGTGGCGCAGTGGTTGGGAATCTGCCTGCCGATGCAGGGGACACGGGTTCGTGCCCCGGTCCGGGAAGATCCCACATGCCGCGGAGTGGCTGGGCCCGTGAGCCATGGCCGCTGAGCCTGCGCGTCCGGAGCCTGTGCTCCGCAACGGGAGAGGCCACAACAGTGAGTAGGCCCGAGTACCGCAAAAAAAAAAAAAAAAAAAACCCTCAATATGGAACTGTTTTTGAAAGGCAGCCAGAGTGGAAAAGGTAATAATTTGGTTTCCCTGTACTTTGTTCATCAGTATAAGTGGGCATTTTCACCTGTGGCTATTTCTTTGGGTTACTGCCCAGCACAGAACAGGTACATAGAAAATACTCAATATTATAGATATATACATGTGTGTATTGTGTGTGTATGTATATATATATATATATATATATATACACAACAATGAGAATAAACAAACTACAATTATATGCAATAACAATGGTGACTCACAAATACATTGTTGAGTGAAAGAAGTATATACAAATTAATACATACTGTATGATACCATTTCTATAAAGTTAAAAAATAGGTGAAAGTGATTTAGTCTTGAGGGAGGGTAATGATCAGAAGGGTCACCAGAGGGCATTCTCACAAAGGAACAATCAGTTTTCCTAATGTTACAACTTTTTATCTGAGTTCTGGTTTCATGGATTAGCTCATTTTGTAAAAATTTTTGGAGCTGTATTTTTTTTGGTTTGTATTGTACATATGCTATATTTTAATTTTAAAGAATTACAGAAAGTTCCACCGCTTTTAAATCTACCAGTATCGTTTGCTAAACGTAAAAGTTGTAAAATTCTAAATGCTTTTGTTGGCATTGTGCCAATGAGAAAATTAAGATGATTGTAAGATTATTCACATTCCCTATTTTAGCTTTACTCCAGCAATTACTAACATACACAAGAAACTTAATAAGTGGGAGAATTATTTAGAATACTAACTTAGGTTATACATTTATTGATAGTGCAAATTTGGAGGAAAACAACATGAATTAATACAACTGAAGATTTAGTGTGATTTTCTTTTCTTGTTTTGTAAAAACACAAAAACACATGAAAAATTTCTGTAAGTATTGTCTCCACCTGAAGACTGGGAGCTCATTTGTTTAAAAAATAAATTGGTGTTTATTCCTAATGTAAAAAATCAGTGAATCTGTTAAACTTAAGCATGACAATTATCAAAAGAAAATAGTATATTATTGTTTTAGTATCTATGTAAAATGGGGTTTCAAATAAACTATTTTAAATCATACTAAAATTAACTACATTAATGTATTAAAGTAATGCCCCCTAGCATCATATTATAAGAATTTTAGAATCTTTGGTCTTAAGAAACCTGTCTTCAAAACGTTTCTGCAATTTGTCCACTTCTCCCATTTCATTGCTATCAATGTAGTCCAAGCTTCCATAATCTTTCACCTAGATATTTACTATACCTCCACATAGTCTTCCCTATTTCTGTCCCTACCGTCCTGGCATTCTATTCCCAACAAAGTAGCCAGAGTGATTTTGTTAAAACATAATGATGTCACTGCCCTGATCAAAATTCTCAGTGGCATTCCATCTTGCCCAGATTAAAAATCAAAGTACTTGTTATAGCCCTCGAGATCTCATGGTTCTCTCCACACCAGCCACATGCTTGATTGCCTTGCTGTTTCTCTAACCTGTGATACACATTCTTGCCTCAAGGACTTTGCACTTATTGGCCTCACATTATTTGCATGCTCCCTCACTTCCTCCTTGTTTTAAATATACTTTCTCAATGAGGCTTTCCCTTACCATGCCATCTGAAATTTCATAAACATACCCCATTTCATAACTGTCTTTCCAGATTTATTTTTCCTCTGTAGTTGTTTCATTATTTAACATAATACATATCTTATTTACCTTGTTCATTTCTGTTTCCTCTTCTAGAAAGAAAACTCCAGATAGGAAGGGGCTTTTGTCAGTTTTCTTTATAACTATATCACCAGTGCCTAAGTCCTAGCCCTTAATAGATATTTGAATGAAATTTACAGAACATTTGAAAGAATACCTAGGAGTATTTTGTTAAATATAAACACTTTAGGCCATTTTTAACTTTTGAAAAATTATACCCAGAACTTCCAAGTACTCAGTGTAAGAAAAAAATAAAAAGAGGGCTTCCCTGGTGGCGCAGTGGTTGAGAGTCCGCCTGCCGATGCAGGGGACACGAGTTCGAGCCCCGGTCCGGGAAGATTCCACATGCTGCAGAGTGGCTAGGCCCGTGAGCCATGGCCGCTGAGCCTGCGCATCCGGAGCCTGTGCTCCGCAACGGGAGAGGCCAGCGTACCAAGAAAAAATAAATTAATTAATTAAATAAAAGGAGAACACTTCAAAAAAATACTAGAACTTGGACTGTGAAGATAGATTTCTAGCATGAGAAAGACCACCAAAAATTAAAGTTACAGACTTCCAGTTTCTATATGTAAGGGGCATCCTAACAACAAGTAAGAAGTTTGAAAAACCTAAAAGTCAATAACTCTTCTTACATTCACCAGAGAAGCGAGATCGCAGGGCAAACTGCTAAGTCCCAAACTGGAGAGACAGGCGGACACAGAGAATCACAACTTGAGCAGAAACCAACGTGTAGAAACCCCAACAGGAACCAATACCAGGATAGGAAAACCTAAACTGTAATTGATGAATCGCTGGAGGCTCAGTATGGCAAATTCTGAGAGTCAAAAACTCCAGGGGGATCCAGTCGTAAAACTCACACTTTGTGATTTTTAGCTCCAGGCGTTCTACCAGGTTCTCACCGTGAATGTCAGAAAGAAATCTACTCATGTTTCTGGGAGGGGGAGGGGAAAAGGAGCCATGCTGAAACACACATGTTTTTCTTAATAAGGTCTGCCCCCAGGAGAAACTGTTTTACCAGAACCTAACCTGTTAGGGTTTTAGCAGGGCCTAACTGGCCACCCACCTGGGGGAAGAGCAATGTGTTAGATTGGTTATCCACTTGGATTTTATAATCCTTCCAGGACAATGGCAGAGGTTAAAGTGGAGAAGAAAATCCTAAAGTAATGGCAAAATCTTTGATAATCGGGGTACATAACAGCAAAACAACAAGGAAGGGCAGAAGATCAAATAAATAAAATGTCAAATACCTCAAATGTGCATGAGTTTTTATACAATGATGGAGAAATAATAATTTCCAAGCAGTGGTTGAGAAACAAAGAGAAAACGAACCTTACCTCCTGGCTCTAAAGTGTGTGGAAAGGTCTGAGACTCAATTTCAGTCAGGCAAAGAGAAATATATATTCTGTGGAGAGCTTGAAAATGAAGGAGGGCTCCTTTGTCATGGCAATAGGGTTCATGAGAGCACAGTGTGAAGCCAGTGAAGGGGAGGAGCTCCTGGAGGTCATGCAAGGACGTGTTTTATGTTCATAGGTGACCTTGAGTACTGACTGGAAAATGAGGAGGGAATACAGGAATAGGAAGTGCAGACTGCCTGCAACACTTTCTAAGAAACAGTCTTTATGGTCCCTTAGTGTATGGGGGTATCAGTAGCAAGGTCTCTAAAAGTCTCAGGAAAGACAAATGCTTACTTTTTTAAAGCCTTCTTTATACTTATGGTTGATCTGTTGACCATGAGAAGTAAACACGTGTCAGCTTGGGGTGTTTGGGGAAAGCTTTTTTTTCTTGATAGAACAGAACTTGCTGACTTCCAGGCTGAGTTCCAGCACTTAATTGTGGACATGAGGGAAAGATCTTGACCTCATTCACTGAACTATTGACCTAATGTCAATAGCCATATACCTTCAGAATTCTTACTATGTGATTAAGAACAAAACAAACAAACAAAACCCACCTTTCTTTAAGGGGTTGTAGTTTGGTTTTCTGTTACTTGTAATCTGAGGCAATTCTCTCTGATGTAACTTCCATGCTCTTTTCAAGAGGAATTAATTGTTCCCCTCTTTATACTTTTTCACTACATTTAATTTCTTTTCACACCTATCTTGTAATAGTTGTACAATGTGTTGTTATTTGTCTTCCTCCCACATAGACCAGACATTCTTTGAAGGCAGTGAAGCCATTATATTTACATTTGTGTTGTAAGCCTATCTCACAGTATCTCGTCCATGATAAGAAGTCAATAGATATGTTGAATAATGGATGAATTGTGAATATACTGGAGACCTATAGTTTTATCTGGCCAAGAATCACTTCTGGGAACTGTCTTTGCTCTCATACATACATGGCCACTGTGAAACTCTTTCTGCTAAATAAAATAATCTTGAGCTCATGTCACAAAGGACTGATTTAGAAATGGGGTTTTCCATGCTACCGTGCCAATCACAGTCTTTTTCTGGGCATTTGGAATACAGAATTGAGAGGAAAGAACATGTGGAATCATGGAAGCAGAACCATACTATTGACAGTATCTCAGTGGAAGAACTCATGAATTTGTTTAGCTAAGTACCAGAATCTACTCTAATTCCCATGTCCCCTAATGCTTGGTTGATCAATTTCTCCTTGGCTTCAGAGAGATAATAATGAACACTTTCAAATAATTTCCTTTGTGGCCTAACCTAACCAGAGGAGATTCCTATTTCTCACAACCAAATGAAATTTAGTAATTAGGAAACAATGAGATACAGGCTGGATATTGAGGAAGGGTACAATTTCAATATCTGATGGATATTAGGCATGGTAGGTATGAGAGAACATTATTAGGACAAACCTGAAATAAAACATTTTAAGGATTATATCACAAGAGGTGGAGTCAGGTGAAAAGTGTAAAATACAAGCTTAGTTCACATTGTGTAGGGAATTGAATGCAAGTCTCTATTTAACATTACTTCTTAGGAGGGCAGAGCACTCACAACACCCAGTTCTTTGATAGATAAGCAAACCCCTATATGACCCTATAAGCAACTATCACAAAACCAGAGGGCTTGCCAGGGATTAAGCCAGAAATAGAACTCAAAAAATTGAGCTACAAGTCCCACTCTCTAACCATTAGCACCATTCCCTTCCTTCAGTACATTTAGTGTGAAATAGTTTTTTGGTTTCTTTGCATGCTTGCAGTCAACTGAAGTAGGGTGGAAAAAATTAAAAACAGGTCATGCACTAAAAATGCATTTTTTTCTTCCATTTAAGGACCTTGAAATTAAAAAGAATAATTTAAGAAATTTCATGGAAATTAGAAACCCAAAATGTAGTTTTCTACTATCAGCTCTACTTTTTTTTTTGTCCTGGAGCTCTTAAAAAGTAAGTGTAAAGGGCTTCCCTGGTGGCACAGTGGTTGAGAGTTTGCCTGCCGATGCAGGGGACACGGGTTCGTGACCTGGTCCAGGAAGATCCCACATTCCGCAGAGCCGCTGGGCCCGTGAGCCATGGCCGCTGAGCCTGCGCGTCCAGAGCCTGTGCTCCGCAATGGGAGAGGCCACAACAGTGAGAGGCCCGCGTACCGCAAAAAAAAAAAAAAAAAATAATAATAATAAGTGTAAAAATTTTTTATCTGTACATGAAATTAGACTATTTTTCATCTCTTTGAGAAATGGCACTTTTTAGAGAGGGACTATTAATAAGGAACTATTTTCTTTAGATTCTCTGGTCAGGCAAACTTTGACAAGGCAAGATTATCAAAAAGATGAAACTGACATATTTTAAGTTATATCAGACTATTAATTTATATATATTTTTTATTTTTCCAGAGTAAAGGTAAATTAGAATTTTTACAAGCAGAGAATTCAAAGGTAAAGGCAGTTTGGTGTCTAGAGGTTTAGTAATTCATGAAAGAGCCTCTTTTTTCCCCTTTCATTTCCTGTTTTTGAACTCCTTCCACTAGCACCATTCAAGCAAAGAGTAATACTGTGCTTCAGCACAAATGGCTAAAAGTGACATTAATTATTTTATTTATTTACTTTTTGTTTGTTTGGGCTGTCTGCCTGCAGACAGTGGGGCTTGGCAAGCTGCATTCCCTTGCAGATGTGCTAACTTTAATTTTTTTCTGACAAGAGATGATAGTTTTAATAACACTGACTTAAATTAGACAGGAGATTTGACTCCTGGAGCACTAATTGAAAATATGTCTGACTCAAGGCTAAGCATTCAAAATAAAATTCTCTGTGGTCATATATTTATCACATTTTGAATACTTAGGTGGAAAACAAGTGATTAAGTACATATTTTAGAATTTTAACAAAATACCAACGTACCAAAAAAATTCATTTTGGTGTTCAGAAAGATTGTTCTAGTTTAAAATGCTCTTCATTACATATGGCTGCTTTTATTATTAAAATGTGTATCATGTGTCTGTAAATATGTTTATGCTAATACTAAATAAGATCAAGAGTTTTGTTAATAGGAAACTGTAATGAATTCACTTTTTGGAAAATAATGAAGTCATTTCAAACTAAATATTTTCATCCCAAAAGGACTTAGTATAGAACAAAAAGACTTTTGATTGAAAAATAAAGGGTATAAAATGTAAATTTAACAATCATAAATAGTAATATTCAGCAAGTCCTGAACTTGAAAAGGGTTGTTCTAGGGTAAGGCCCTTGATTTCCCAGAGTTCATACCTAGAGTAATTTATGTTGGTGTTTCAAACCCCACATTCTTTTCCTCACCTCAGACCAGATGAGCTTTCAAACCTTTGAATTCCTCTTTCATAATTTCAGCTCTTCATGGTGCTTTGAAATTCATATTTTCCAGAGATAGAGTATTAGTCACAAAGAAAGGAGTCAGTTTTGTTTCATGATCAAAATTTTTCCCCCATATTTAGGTTGTCCCATAATAACTGATCTTTGAAACAATAGAACAGGATTTCTAGACTCACTTCACCCTGGGTGGAATTTTCCATATCCCTTTACCTGCTTAGATTCTATAGTTTTTGGTAACAACTTCTACATTGTTAATTTTAGGTCTTACGCATTCATAAGGGTAGATTAAATTTTCAGATTGAATGCTTTTTCCATTGAAATGTATAATTTTATAATATTTTCTTCAATGACCTTTTTTTTTTTTTTTTTTGCAGTACGCGGGTCTCTCACTGTTGTGGCCTCTCCCATTGCGGAGCACAGGCTCTGGACACGCAGGCTCAGCAGCCATGGCTCACGGGCCCAGCCGCTCCGCGGCATGTGGGATCTTCCCAGACCGGGGCACGAACCCGTGTCCCCTGCATCAGCAGGCAGACTCTCAACCACTGCGCCACCAGGGAAGCCCCAATGACCATTTTTGTCAAGCATTTTCTGAAAATAATAAAATTAATTTTCCAAGCAGGAAATCAAGAAACTGTGAACTTGTTAATGGCAAACACTTGTTTTCCCACTCTTTTTATCTCTAGGATGTAACTCTATGTGTATGGGAAACCCGCAGTCAAAGTTTGTTGAATGCATAAATAAACAACACATTTTCTTAAAGTACCTATAATTTTTTTAAATAAACATTTTAAAGAATGTAGCATTTGACCATCACTGCTCTGGTTGCTACTGAAACATAAAAGAATATACAATTTCACAAAACATAAAATTTCAACAAGAAAATCCACATACCAATGAAATTAATTTTGGTGTTGAAAGAGACTGATATTGTAAAATGCTCTTCATTGCATATTGTTTCACAGAACATCAGATTTAAAAAGAATATTGAAGATTTTAAAAATTCAATGAACTTATTTTTATAAATGAGGAACTGAGTATAGATTAGTTAATGGTGTTACCTGAATTCAATTATATAACAACATACATTTGTGAAGTTGGTTTAGAATCTAAATCTCTTTAAACCATGTTAGTGAACTTTCTAGAATGGGAAAAATTCTTCCCTTTCATAGAATCTAGCAAAGTAAGTATAAAATTATTTCAGATACACACATACACACACACACAAGAAAAATAAATTCCTCTTAATTAAATTGTAATTTCCTAGTGACTGTATAAGAAAAAAACCTTTAAGGAAATATTGTTACTTTTAGTTAAATCATATTTTCCTCATGTCTATAAATCAAACTTGCCAAAGCAAATATGAGAGAGAGAGCACCTTTATTCCTTAATCCCATTAAAAGATAATGATGATATTGGTGGATCCAGCTAGAAATGAATTGTACATGCATGAGTACATATCATGTCTCTCCTACAAGTCTCCAGCACCGTTTAAAGTTTGTTTTCCATTTCTCAAACAAATATTAGCAAAAGGAATGGGAGAAATCCATGATGTCACAGTACACAGGTTAACTTCAGATTTTCCTTAAATGTAGTTAGGAAGTACTGACATCAGTTATTAACCTGGAGATGTATTCTGACCTAAAGGAAAAAGATGACCTCAAGTTACACCATTAGAATATAGTAAATCTTTAAAAATATACTCATGTAAATGAGTAGAACTTTTCTGGAAAATATGATTAAAATTCCTCAGATTTGCTCATCTTATTCAAGAAACTGTACCTCTCTTAGCCTGAATCTACAGGGGAAGACTTGACTTTGAATGAGTTCTTTGAATGTCTTATAAACATAGTTTCATTCTGCTTTGTCCCTGAAGGATTAGATGAGATTTAATCATTCCAAGTATTAATTTTCTAATAAAATTTTAAGCTTTTTACCTAAAATTTATTATTTATTTAATATATAATTGTCTATGTGTTTTCAAATCACTGGTAGTATTTTAAAGGGTGTTTGATACAGTTTATCCAGAGTTAGTATTCTTTCACATGCACTCACATTGTTAGCTCCTCATTTAAGTTGCAACTAGTATGTTCTGTCACAAAGTAGTTAATAAAAGTTGTTATGAGATAGTTTATTTTGTTTTTTTTTAGATTATAGAACTTTGGAGATACATAGTGATCTTGTTTTATTATGTTTGAAGCTTAACATAATCAAGATGATTTGATAACCCAAAGTTCTCAAGTCTTGCAGTAGTGACCTTATATTTAAATATTCAAAAACAAAGACAAGTACTACAATTTTCCTTGCAAGTACAATGGAAAGGTAAAACCAACTCTCCAATATCTTTGGAATGGATAGGGGTGGAGTGTGGGTGGGACACTTCCTTAATCTAGTCAGTCCAGTCTTAACCTCTTTTCTGAAGTTTCTTGTATTCTCAGTCCTGTGACTTTCACCCCATCTAGCTTATTTTTCCACACTTGATACTATCTGCTTGTTTGTTATGATCAGCAATTTCCTAAGGAATACTGGGTTTTGCAAATGAAAGGTGAGTAATAGATATCCTTGTTGTTTTAAAGTTCTGGAACTAGTCTCTGCCTGCCATCATGTTGCTGAGGCCTCCACAGTTTACTGTTTCAGGTGTCAATCCCAGCCCCAATTCTGTACCCAACAGACATCCGTGGAAGACCTACTACCTCATTTCTGTGGATTTATTAAGGAGACCAAATTAACTCTATGCCTAATCTTCTTTGATCTAAATTATGTCCAGGGGGCCCTGCCTTTCAAAGGTAAACTTGATCTTTATTGTTTTTTTCCTTAAGAAAGGATATATAATTTTATCAACAAACCTGTAAACTTATCAACCAGAACTTTCCTTATTAGATCATAAATATAGTTAGTTTAATGGGGGGTAGAAAGTTATGGAGAGTTTATAATAGTCAGCAACTACTAATTTGAGATAATGGCAAAAATTAAAAGAAAGTAAATGTTAAAAGTAACTAGAATTATAACTTAAGTACATTGAAAGAGCCTGTGGTCCATTAATTTGCATTCTTTCCATACTACGTCCAAATATTTTCAGAGATACATTTGTTAAACTAGTGCTTAATGATCCCTAGCAAACCTTTCATAATTTTTGATGTATTCTAATGCTTCAAAACTCTTATGTAAAATTTCCTCTAAATTAAAATCTCTTGTTTTATCTTATAGTTGGTGAAAATGAAGAACAATCGATCACCAACATTGATTAAATGGTTCTATAGACCACTTAATCCTTTAGAAATTTGCATTTACTGAGTAGATTAGATTAGAAATGGGTTTCTGTTAATATTTTTTTCACATACAGACCGAAAACATCATTTAACCAATTACTTTCTTGTCTGTGTTTATAGAATATTCACCTGGTTTATGAATCCTGATGAATTATGTTTAGGATGATCTGTTAATATATATATATATATATATATATATTTGCTTATATTATTACCTATAGGTAGAAAATTAGAATGCTACTGTACAGGCTATCAACATTATTAAGAGTTAAACACTAACAAATATTCTACTATGTTATAAATTAAAATGGAAATTCCCCAAGGACTAGAAAATTTTGCTTTTTTTGCTCACTGATGTATCGCAAGCTCCTGGAATAGTTCCTGTTACAAGTATAAAACTACCGTTATAAAGTTTCATAAATTTTAATTTATCAAAACTGCTTATAAATGAAGAGAAAGATCCAATGTCTCAGAGAAACTGGGTGATAGATGCAAGTGGGAACAATTTCCAAATTCAAAATATAGATTATAAATATGTCAACGCCAGTGTTTATCTAATTTACTTCTAACAGAAGATTTTAAATGAAAACAATAATGAGTTACTTTTTTTTGCCACCGATATGGTAAAGAATCTTAACAGAAGCCTGGCCATAGGCCATAGCCACTTTTGCTATATAATGAACTGGGCCCTATCTTACAAAATTAGTGGTAGTTTCCCTATTTTTCACTTCTGGAGGACATTTTGGTAATAATATAACAAAAGATTATTAAATGCTCTTGCCCTTTGACCTACGACTTACAGTTTTAAAAGTGCATTTTGATGATATTTTATAAAATTGAAAAAAGAAATAATCATTACTCAATCAAATATGGGTTAAATAAATCCTGACACACTGGAACAATGGAATAATATGCAGTAATTAAAATGTTATTGAAGAAAAATATGCCATGTCTTGAGAAAACATTATTTTGATAAGTTAAAAAATAGGTTAGAACAGTATGTACAACATGTTTCAAAATTTATCTAAAAATAAGTTATAGCTTGAAATATACACACGAGTAGAAACAGAATTCTAAGGAATACACTAAAAAGTTAATAGTATATAGAGTGTAAAATTATAGGTGATTTTTATTTTATTGTGTGTTTTTTCTATGATAAATAAGTATTGATTTTGTAATCAGTAAACTTGTTATTTTGAGTTTTAGGATAGATGCGGGGCAACTAAATAAAAATACTATCAAAATTGGGTAAAATTTAATACAGTGCAAAGTGTAAAAGAAAAATCGTGAGTAGTCAAATTATTTTCCTTGACTATAAAGTAATAAGGGCTCTTGAATGTCCTACAAAAGAGAAAAGTGAGTTATTTTGTGGCATGAGTTTCGTCACAAGGAAAAAAGAAATTGTTGTTTCCAAATAAATCGAACATTAGTGGTTTTAGTGGAAAACACCTAAGATCCTCAGGTTATTGGAGCACATTATTGGAGTTTATGGAGATGATATATGTTTTCATTTTAAATTGGCATTTAAAATATTTTCATTTGTTTGAGTAAATATAGAATAAAACAAAACCTTTATTCAGATTCTTATCTGTTGAAAAGACGTATTTTGCTAAAATCAAGTTTGTTCATCATGTTACATTATCCTGACCAAATTTTGCTCTTGTTTCTTTGGAATCCTCCAGTTCCCTTTCTAGGGAAAATAGTTCACCTGAAATATTATAGCTGAGTTACACAGAGGGTGTTCCTCCTACCCCATTTTCAAAGTGACAAGCTAATCACAGCTAATTCTTAAGTAACAGTCATCTGAAAATCTTAAGTTAGCTTTATAATTCTGAAGAATTATTATTTTATCTACAGAGAGTTAATAATCACTTCCATGGTGCATAGCACTTAGTAATTTTGTATTGTTTGGCTTCTGTGCAGTTCTTGCAATTAGGGAGCA
The DNA here is from genome assembly GCF_937001465.1 of Orcinus orca. Classification (NCBI taxonomy): domain Eukaryota; kingdom Metazoa; phylum Chordata; class Mammalia; order Artiodactyla; family Delphinidae; genus Orcinus; species Orcinus orca. The sequence continues at coordinate 121,930,185 of NC_064559.1, forward strand.
TTTATGCTAGTGGGGCGATGTAAACATAGATATAGATATACACATTACATGCACATATTAAGTAAATTATTTTAGATATATTCTGAGCTATACATTTGAATGCTAATATGAATGCATGGAAAACATAACGTAGATAATGGAGTCCAGTTCAGCAGAAAGGTCTCCTGAGTATCATGGATTCTGTTCTATTATAAAATTTCAGAAGAAGCTTGTCAAAAATTTGGAATGACAGTACCTTGCTATTCCAGTGGAAAGGTCATTTTCATTTCCAGGAAATGCAGCACAAATTGTCTTTTTTCCATATGCTACAATATTTAGTATTATCACGCCTAAGGACATTCTGTGGACAGATTTTAAAAAACACAATCACTTTTGCTGAAACTATCCAAAATGCAGAATTTGTCTTTTAGAAAACAATCACATGTATAATCTCTAAATATTAATCTGATGTGAAACAACCTGGTCTTTTATTTATTTATTTTTATAAATTTATTTAGTTTTAAACTTTTGGCTGTGTTGGGTCTTCGTTGCTGCGTGCGGGCTTTCTGTAGTTGCAGCGAGCGGGGGCTACTCTTCGTTGCGGTTCACGGGCTTCCCATTGTCATGGCTTCTCTTGTTGCAGAGCATGGGCTCTAGGCACGCAGGCTTCAGTAGTTGTGACTTGCGGGCTCTAGAGCTCAGACTCAGTGGTTGTGGCACACGGGCTCAGTTGCTCCGCGGCATGTGGGATCTTCATGGGCCAGGGGTTGAACCCGTGTCCCTTGCATTAGGCAGGCAGATTCTTAACCACTGCGCCACCAGGGAAGCCCCCAACCTGGTCTTTCAAATCTGTACTTTTCAGGATGAGAAACCTATATGCTTGCTATTTCTGTGTGTGTATGTGTATCTAAGAGAAATAGAAGAGAGTTGATTTTGTTGATGTATTTCTAATATATAGATAGGTATAATAACATTTTTTTTTGCTTTACCAAAGACAAATTATTTTATGTACAATTAATCACTCTTTTTTTTAATATAGCAGGTTCTTATTAGTTATCTATTTTATACATATTAGTGTATATATGTCAATCCCAATCTCCCATTTCATCCCACCCCCCCCACACACACTTTCTCCCCTTGGTGTCCATGTGTTTGCTCTCTACTATATGTGGAATCTAGAAACATGGTACAGATGAACCGATTTGCAAGGCAGAAATAACATTTTTACCCTGAAAGTGTAAGCTAAATATATCCTTTCTGCATGAGAATTTTTTTTAAAGATCAAATATTACTTTTTAAAAAATTAAGCAGAATTTCATTATGGAAATATATACAGATGAAGTAGGTGTGAAATAATGAAATATAATATTTTGAAAAATGGAGCTTATAAATACAAAATTATAAACTAAATGTCAAAGACCTTGCTTATGTACACTTTCAGCTCTTTTTCAGATTCATTCTTTTTTATTTTTATTATCTTTACAACATATTATCAGTTACACTGATATTATGCATTTAAATAAAATTTTCATTCTCCCTAACTTCAGTGTGCATTTAAGCATACAATTTGAATGATCTTACTAAATATTTTCCAGAAGCCCTTTCTCTAGCTTTTCAAAGTTCTCTCAACTCTCCCTATATATTCCTTATAAATACCTAAATTAGTTTTTTAATCTTTGTGGATTTATTGTACCAAAAATTTGTTTTCTCTATAGTGTGAAACTTTCTCCAGGTTTGCAATATCTGCATTTCACAATTGCAACTCTAGGAAATCACTCTGACAATTGCGAAAGTTGTCTCTGCTCCAGTGAATAAACTTGGGATCAAATATTATTCTGCACACCAGAAACATCCTCAAATTTGTGAGAAAATACAGTAACTGACAATCTAATTATAACATATTTATTTAGTATATAAAGCCCTAAGAGAAAAGGTATTATTTTCCTTGTGTTTTTAAAATTTATCTTCATTTACTTCATTATTATATTTCACTTGCTTTTTTGTTGTCTAAGTTTTGTTTCTAATTGGAAAATCTAGGCTTATTTTTACATGAGAGATACACAAATTCTGTGCATTTTTTTCCCCAAGATGTATCTCATGTGGTCTTTCCTGCCTGTATCGCAAACCTGTCTACATTTATTATCACTATTATTTGCCTAAACTTGCTGGTGGTTTTACTATCCTCCAGATATGAATAAGCTGTGGATTTCATATCTTCAGAAAACCTAAGATATTAGATTAAAAAAACATTAGAATCATAAAGCACTTCTGTATTGACAAAAGTTCTGTATGGAATTGAGAGAAAATCCCATTCACATGGCAACAATTCCTACCACTGCTACACTAATTCAAACTCTTAGGTCTTTTTCCTATTCTGTTCCTACTCCTACTTCTCTTAACACCGCCACCAAGAGGCTACTACTAGTACAACCCTTACTATTGGATCATGACAATAATAAACCCCAAGGGGTGGACATGTTGATAAATAGGAGAGGGCTCTATGAAGAAAACAAAACAGCATCTGAAAGGCAGGAAAAATAAAGCTTGAGTTAAAGACATACTATATTATTATTTAGTTTAAAAAAATGAATTTTGCAAAAGAAATCTATACATGCTAAATTAATTTAAGATTTATTAAATTCTACAATTTCAATCAAACTTAAACAAAATGATCCTGAAGTTTACCTGGAAGAATAAAAAAGTTGTTTTACTTGAGGAAGTATGATGGAGACTTACTTCACATGCTATTACAATGGAGTGTTTATTCATGCATTCGTGAAATATCTAATGAGCTCCCTACTCAGTGATGGACATTCATGACACAGCAGCAGACAGGAAAAGTTTCTCCCTTCATGAAGCTTGCAATCTGATTGAAAATATCAAAAACAGACTAGTAAACACATAAGTGGATGATAACTCCTGATTATGATAATTTCTGTGAAGTATCAATATATTGTAGAACCCAAAATAGACAGAATGACCAGGAAATGTCTTTTTGAGGAAGTTACATTTGAGCAGAGACTCCAAGATGAGAATCAGTCAGTGCTTTGCACAGATGAAAGAACAATATTCCTAGTTCAAGGTGCATGACTCAGGCAAGTCTTTTAATTTCTATGTCCTGTTCTTCACCAGAAAAATGGGGATACTATAGTATCTACCTTATAGAAGAATTAGGAAAATGAGTTATTCTGTGTCAAGTACATAAAACATTGCCATAAATACAGTAAATATTCAATGAATGTTGACAAGCTTTTGATAATACCTGAAACTTCAGTAAAAATGAATAGAGATGAACAGAAAATCTAGCCAAAAAGAAATAAGGATAATAATCATATTTTATATAAAATTTATTCTCATTTACAATCCAAAAATAAATGGGAGTCATTTAATTTTCATTACACACATTTAAAATCATTCTATTTAAACAATATAAAAGAGTAGACTTACAGAACTAACAACCAATAACTTTAATTTCAAATATTGTCAGAATGACTGAATGTGTTTATCTTAAGATCTTGGGGTAATTTGTATTTTTTAAATGAATTTAATGCTTATAAAGATATAGTGGAAACCAAGGAAATCCAGTTATGGGAACATGTAGGCAGAAAATGGGAAATCTGGGTTCCATTATGAAGTTTCCCACTCAGTTTCTCTGCCTACCACCTTGACAATCATTGAGGCTTTCATTTTCTTATACATAGAAAAAAGAAACAAAAAAAGAACATTTAAAAACTGGTAACATTTCTCAGTATGAAATATTTTTAACACCTCAAATCTGAGGTATTTGTGTCTGAGTTATCAGTAAGTGGTTTTTATGATTCTCTAAAAAGAATTATGATATGTACATTTAGGGAAACTATAATAGGTTAATGTTTTCATGGGAGTTGAACAAATAAATGCCAACATGTTACAAGGAATGCTGATATCATTGGAGACTGATTTTGATATTTTGCCTTTGAAATTTCTAAAATAATGATAATAATAGGCATATAATAATAATGATAATACTAATGATACATTTCTTCTTCTGTTACACCTGAGAAATCAAAAACACCAAAAGGAAGATACATACAACTTCTATATCATTTGGAATTTCCAAGATTTCCTGGATTTCTAAGGATCTAGAATGAGGCCTTATTGGATCCCCTGTGAAAAATCACATGGCCTTTGCAAGATTTCTGCCAATCTAACACCCAGAAAACAGCTCCTTCTTCCCAGTGACAACTTGTATCTGATGATGCAGCCGAAGTGTAAATAACACACTCTCCCAATTCCAAGCAATTCTTAAGGTCCAGCCCAGCTCCAAAGCTCCCTGGATTGTAGTTTAACAACTCTGTTAGCCCGTCTTGCTTTCTTCACTCTTCTCTAAGTGTTTATCTTGAAGGCAGCCTTCAATGAACATTGTACAAGCAAATCTCTATTTAAATCTGTTTCTTGGAAACCTTACCTAAGAGGCCCAATGTAAGAAGTGGTTCAAGGAAGCAGGAACTATAATGGGATATTGGAATTGAATCATCAATTGGTCATTTGGCAGGAAGACCCCGTTACTGATGGAAGATAAAGCATGATTAACCTCTGGTGCCATGTAAATGTGAATTGTTAAAACTTTCATTTGTGATAAACTGGGATGGGGTACTGATGAAAGCAAATATACTAGCAGATGCAATATCTCAGACACATCGGAAGCTCAAGGAAAATAAGAATTATGAAATTGGATGCCTGCTAATGAAGGTAATTGATATATGAGAGAAATAAAAGGAAATTTGAAGTATGAGATGATTAGTCACCAAATAAATTCTATGCACAAAAGCCAGAAGGTCACTTTGGTAGTCAATAAAGTTCTTTTATTTTTTGCAAGTGTATTGCAGAAAAAACTGAGCGTCAGGTCCAACACATAATTATAACTGAGTTCTAGAGGTGGTTGAATATTCAACCTGGGAGAGTCTGGTATACCAACCAGAGCCCTGACTGGAGAAATGTGAGGTCCTGTGACATAGGATGAGTACCTCTGACTCAATGTTTCAGAAAATCTTGAATCCTCAGGTTCCTCTGAACCTTTGGGTGTATAGAATTTTCTCAGTCTGTTATGTTCTACTCTAGCATACCTCTTTTCTTGAAGATGATGCAGAGATCTCCTCTTTCAAGAAAACACGCACACTGCTGTGCACCATAACATAACTCTTTTGACCCAGTCAGGAAGTGCTGGCCCTGCTAAAAGAGGAAAGAGATGATACCCTGTTGAAGTGGCTGCAAGACCTTGTACAGTCATGAGTTCCCATAGTGGAAGGGGTACAATGTAATCAACTTGTCACCAAATGGCTGGTTAGTTTCCTTGAAAGATAATTTTATATTGGAAGTTCAGCACTGACCATGCTTTTGACTGGATATCATCAGTGTTGGTAATTTTATCTGTATTTTTTCTTTTTGATTTCTTTGCATGGAGTAAGGGGAGGGTTAGGATTTAGTGTTTGGGTCCTCAGGCTCCAGGACTGTCCAGTTCTTGGCCATTCCCTGAAACCCTGCTGCTCACTATGGCGGTGGCCAGCTGGCTTCATCCAGATCTTCTGCAGCAGCTGCCTTGTCATCCTCAGGCACCGGTTCCATGTCAGCTTCAGCTGGCCCATATTACTGGGAGCCCACACTATTAGACCTATGCATGGCCTCCATTTCTGTTATTGTAGTGCTTCTGTTATTGTGTTCCTTGTGCCAACACTGGGGTAGCCAATCATAGATGTTGGCTTTTGCCAACTCGGCAAGTCATTTGTCTAATTAATTTGGTGTTCCTTTCACTGATATTCTAAAACCACAGGGACTTCTGGGTACTTGTGCTGCTTGCTCCACAGCCTAGATTTACCGAAGATAATGTTCCTACTCTAAGCCCTATCTAAAACTAGTAGTCTTTTGTATCACCCAGTAAATAGACCAGAACAGCATTCATAAGTGTGAAATATGCTACCTCTAAAACTTTAAGAGGTCTACCAAATGTTATCCTTCCTTTTTAGTGGTGGAAGATGTAAGATGCTATATATATATTTTACTTTGGAGGACATGTCTAGACGTGAAACTGGATCCCTAAAATCTTCACTGAAAGGGCAGGTCCTGAATCTTCGTATGTTTTATCTCCTATGTTCTGTAGCACATTGTGGTCATTTAGTTTAACATGATGTCATCAATATAGGGGACCAGTGTGATATTCAGCGGAATGGTCAGATGGTACAAGATCCTCTGGCTATATTATGACAGAAGGCAGGAGAGTTAACATATCCCTGGAGATATTAATATATACTACTTTCTGTCTCAAATGAATTTGAAATGTTTCTAATCCTCTTTCCTGATAGGGATGGAAAGAATGGATTCACCAGATCAATGACTGCATACCATGTATCTGAGACCATGTTAATCTGCTGTCATAAAAAATGTCACATCTTAAACAGGAGCTGCGGGAGTAGGTGAATTTGTATTCTCCTCCAGGATCTGATTACATCCTTTATGTCTTTAAGGGTGGCTCAAATATCTGCCACTACTTCACCCCCACTGCCATGATGTAGTGTTTTTGTTTTACAATCTTGACTGGGAGAGTGTTAGTTTTGGAGTCTTTGACTTAGCTTTTCCTACTATAATAGCTCTTATACCACAAATACAGATAAAATTACTGTCACTGATGATAGCCAATCAAAAGCATGGTCAATGCTGAGCCTCTGATATAAAATTATCTTTCAAGGAAACCAACCAGCCACTTGGTGATAAGTTGATAATACTGTACCCCTTCCACTGTGGGAGTGGCAGTGATTCATCTTGACTGTGTTAAGTCATATCCATGGGAATGAGTTTGTCTTTCCTGCCTACATGGTCTCAGCTAGATTATGAAGTGTTTGATCTGCCAACAAAGTATATGTAACATTATAACAGAAATGTAAAAGGAATTCATTTTATAGCAGCAAAGGAAGTATAGCAATGAATGCATAGTAATGGAATCCACTAGTTCTATCATGTTGCATTACTCAGAGGTCGCTGGCTTGAGAGGGTGATGGAGTATAGTCTTTTGAAGTTAACAACTGAGGAACCAACTTGGAGATGCTACTTTGCGTGGATTGAGCACCATCTTTAAAAACACATTATATACACTAAGTCAACAACTAGTGTATAATTCTGTGTCACCTGTAGGTAGAATACTTGGGTATGGAATGGAAACTAAGGGCAAAAGTAGAAATGGTTCCACTTACCATTACCACTCCAATTACCACTTACTATACAGGAACCTACCTGGGAATTTGTGCTTCCTGGCCTGATAACCCTGAGCATTAGGATTAGATACCCTAGTTTCCAGAGAGGCACTGCTTCCAACAAGGTTCACAGAAAAAGTCCCATAAACTAAACTACAGCTCTGCCATGTCACTTGTCTCCTCCTTCTAAGAGACCAGAAGGTAAGAAAAGGGTTACCATTTTGTCAGAGATAAATTGATTCTTATTAAGAGAAGGTAGGGCTGCTGCTATGCAGTGGGGAAGGAAGAACATATTTGACATCAGGCGATCCACTAGGCTGTCTCTTGGCACCCCTTTGCTCTATCTCCATTATGAATAGACAAGCATATCAACCATGGCCTAAGAAGGGCATGATGCTAAGGTGATCAGAACCCACAGGGATGAGTGTCTGGATTATGACACCAGGTAAGCCACCTAGTCCAGCAAAATGGGTAGTAAAGAAAGAAGAAAATGAATTCCAACCTGAGACAATGTGCAGCACAGTAGTTTTCTCTAATAAAACATACTTAAAATGTTAAAAAGTTCTGGAGGAGCTCTTTCTAGAACTTATATAAAGAGAGTACATTTAAGCTGCTCAAGAGATGGGTTGTAGAAGATGCTATAATGCATCACATAAGTAACCCCTTTAGGACTGAGACACTCGGTCTCTAAGTTGTGGGGAGTGCGCTCAGCTGAGTGACTGCTTAGAAATTGAACTTTGGTGAGCCACACTAGTATATATACATGTGTATAAACATTATGCATATATAAGTCTTAGTATATACTTATGTATTCTGTATTAAATATATTAAAATATGTAAAAATTAAATTTGGAAAAAATAGATTGAAATAGACTAAATGTAGAGTAAATCTTATTTATGATTATTTCTTAATGATAAATTTCCTTCTTATATTTTTTCAGCTTTATTGGAGGTATACTTAATATTAAAAAAATTGCACATGTTTAATATAAACATAACCTCCAAAATAGTTCTTGTGTCCTTTTGTTTTGAGGTGTGTGTGTGTGTGTGTGTGTGTGTGTGTGTGTGTGTGTGGTTAGAACACAACATGAGATCTACCCTCTCACTAAGTTAGATGCACAAAACCATGATGGTAACTAAAGGCACTATGTTATCCAGGAGATCTCTAGAACTTATTTATCTCATATAGTTGTAATGTTATACCCATTGAACAACAACTCCCCCTTACCCTGTTTCCCCAGTTCCTGTCAATCACCATTCTATTCTCTGCTTCTATAAGTTTGATCATTTCAGATACCTCACATAAGTGGAATCATGCAGTATTTTTCCTTCTATGACTAATTTATTTCACTTACCATAATGTCTTTTAGGTTCACCCATGTGGTCCAAGTAGTAGGATATCTTTCTTTTGTTAATGCTGAATTATATTCCATTGTATGTATATATCACATTTTCTTTATCTATTCATCTGTCAATGGACTTTTTGTGTCGTTTCTACATCTTGGCTACTGTGAGTAATGCAGCAATGCAAAGAGATGCATTAAGAGGCATCTCTTTGAAATTCTAATTTGAAGTCCTTTGGATATATTCTAAGAAGAGAAATTGCTAGATCATATGATAGTTCTATTTTTAATCTTTTGAGGAACCTCCATACTATTTTCCATAGTGGCTAAACAATTTTACATTTTCACCAATAGTGTACAAGAGTTTAAATTTCTACACATCCTTGCCAACACTTCTTATCATTTTTTTTTCTTTTCTGATAATAGCCATCCTAACAGGTGTGAGGTGAAATCTCATTGTGGTTTTGATTTGCACCTCTCTAATGATTAGTGATGTTGAGTACCATTTCTGTACCTGATAGCCATTGTATATTTTCTTTGAAGAAATGTCCATTCAAGTCCTTTGTCAAATTTTAGATCAGGATATTTGGTTTTTTGCCATTGAGTTGTAAGAAGAGTTCCATATATGTGTTGGGAATTAATTCCTTGTCAGATATACAGTTTGAAAATATTTCCTCCTATTCTGTAGGCCCTTGTGGTTCTTAGTATGATTGCAAACACTCTCAGCAATAACCATTTATTTCGTTATTGGAAATTTGAGGAAAAAATGTTTATTACTTACAAGTTCTGGAAATTACACACCACACCTTGTGCCACTTAGGGAGGTCACAGGTAGAGCAAAAGAGAGAGAAAGAGTGTGTAAGCCTGGGGTCTGCTTCTATTTGGGTCGAGGGTGGGAACCTAGTGTTTCATGGGTTCTCTATTGATACATTTAAAATATAAGAATGGGAATTTAAAGTGCAGGAAGAGAAAAAAAAAAAGCAGCCCAAATGTTTAGTTATCTAAACCTACCAGTATCTATTAAAAAAAAAAAAAAGAGAGAGAGACCTCGGGGGTGTGGTGTTCAGCCTGGCTTTATACTTAGTTTTGTGGCATAAAGGGGCTGGCATCAAGTGAACAGGCAAGAAGAGTTAATGACTGGATGAAGGACAGGAGGTGGGAGACGGTAGAGCTGAAGGATCCTCAGCAAAAGGAGACGGAGGACAAGCTGTAATTTCACTCATGCCCGACATTGATGGCACAGGTTCTGGTTCCTTGCTGGATTCAGTTCTATCAACCCTTTTGAAAAAATGATCCAGTGATGTCTGGGGAGTAGCTCTTTTCTTCTTCTGATAGATGACACGGTAGCACTGGATTGCATTCTGAACGGCTACTGTAACCTTCATATACCATTGTACGTTTGGGTCCTGTGCTTCAAAAACTAACAGTGCCTTCTCAAATAAAGAAAATCTCCTTGTCATTTCCTGCATCGTGAATTGCTTCAGTTCTTCAGTTACTGTAATTTCTCAAAGCATTTCAGGAAGTTACTGGGCAGCTATGCATCTGCACTCACTGCCTCGCCACTTACTTTTATGTTGTGCAGGTTGGCTCTAGCCTTGAACCGATGAAACTAGTCATGACTGGCATTAAAAGATGCACCTTCTGATTCTTCGCCGAGTTTCTTCTTCAAGTCTTCATAAAGGCTTTTAACTTTCTCTTGAATCAACATTAAGCTGGGAGGGACTCGACGATGATACTGATCCTGCATCCACACACTGAGAGGTTTCTCCATTTCCATCCCTTTTCCACGCTTCTTCAATATTATTGTCAACATCATTGGCACAGCAGATTTGAAATGTTCCATGATCTTGTGCTTGTTCTTTAGAATCGTGCCAATGGTTGAATGATTCACGTTATAAGAATGAGTGACGTCTACCATCTTTTCGCCTCACTCCACTTTCTCAATTATTTTCACTTTTGTTTCCATCGTTATCGTTTGGTGCTTCTTAGCAGTACCAGCTACATCACCAGTGCTTTTATGCTTTCTTCTGGACATCCTGGGCTTAAAACAAAGATACTGTACTACTGTTCTCTATACAGTACTGCACAGTAAAGTACGCAAAAGCACAACCACTTGTAGAGAATGCACGCACGTGAAAATGTATGCCAGACACGTGAAATAACTTAATGTGATTGGACTTGCGAACACACGTTCGCATCATTGAAAGTTCGCAACTTGAAGGTTCATATGTAGGGGACTTACTGTACTGATTCAATCTCCCTACTTTTTATTGATCTGTTCATATTTCCTATGTCAAGATTCAGTCATAGTAGGTTGTACGTTTCTAGGAATTTATCAATTCCTTCTAGGTTATCCAGTTTGTTGGCATATAATTATTCATAGTGTTCTTTTATTTTTCCATATATATTTGTGGCATCAGTTGTAATTTCTCCTCTTTTATTTATAATTTTACTTATTTGAGTTTTTTCTTAGTTTCATTTATTTTTTCTAATGTCTTTCTAGTCTGTATTTCATTTATTTCTGCTCTAATCTTTATTATCTCTTTCTTTTTACTAACTTTGGGCTTAATTTGTTCTTTTTCTAGTTCATTGAAGTACAAAGTTAAATTGTTTACTTAAGATCTTTTTCCTTTCTTAATGTAAGCATTTAGCATTATAAACTTCTCTCAGTTACTTTTGCTGTTGTTTTCATCTTAATTTGTCTCAAAATATTTTAGTTTCTCTTTTGATATTTTCTTTGACCCATTGATTTTTCAGGAATGTGTTAATTTCCACATATTTGTGATTTTTCCAATTTTCCTTCTGTTACTGATTTCTAGTTTCATGCCATTGTGGTTGGAAAAAATACTTGATATGATTTCCATCTTCTTAAACTTTTTAAGACTTATTTTGTGAAATAACATGTGATCTATCCTGGAAAATGTTTTGTGTGCACTTGAGGAGAATGTGTATTATGCTGTTTTGGGGTGGAATGATCTGCATATGTGTTAGGTTCATTTGGTCTATCATGTTGCTCAAGTCTGCCATTTCCTTACTGATTTTTTTTCTGTATGATCTATACATTGTTGAGTGTGAAATATTGAAGTCTCATTCAATAATATATATAATTCTATTACAATACAATAATACATTAAAATAATGCATTGAAAATAATACAATAATAATACTATTTTCATATTACTGTTTATTTCTTCCTTCAGTTCCTTTAATATTTGCTTATATATTTAGGTGCTCTGATATTGGGTGCATATATACTTATAATTGTTATGTTTTCCCAATGAATTTCCTCTGTTATCATTATATAATGATCTTCTTTGTCTCTTGTGACAGTTTTTGACTGAAAATCTACTTTGTTTGATATAAGTACAGCCACCCCTGTTCTCTTTAGATTATCATTTGCATGGAATATCTTTTTCCACACCTTAACTTTAGCTATGTGTGTCCTTAAATCTAATGTGAGTCTTTTGTATACAGCATTTGGTTGAATCTTGATTTTTATCCATTCTACTACTTTATGTATTTTGATTAGGGCATCTAATTCATTTATATTTAAAGTAATTATTGATAGCTAAGGACTAACTACTGACATTTTGTTTATGCTTTATGTCTGTTTTGTAGTTCTTTTGTTCCTTTCTTGCACTCCTTACTGTCTTCATTTGTGATTTGGTAATGTTTTTGTAGAGATATGCTTTGATTTTTTCTCTCAATCTTTTGTGTATTTACTGTACGTTTTTTTTTGTGATTACCATGTAAAGAGGTTCTAGACTCAACTCCAAAGTGTCTGTGTGTGTCACAATTCTCTGACACCAGCTAAAAGTTCTAAAATTCAACTTAATTTTGGCACTATTTACCCAGAGATTGCATCAAATTCCACAGGTTAAGAGCTGAGTCCTACAAGACTGCCCCCTCTCTTATGCCAGTTGAGATGCTAGTCATAACTCCAGGTTATCACCTATGCTTTTGATAACAGGCTATAGATTGAGGGTTCCAGTGACCCCCATCCTTGGGTTTAATTAATTTGCTAGAGAGGCTCACAGAACTTACAGAAACATATTGCTTACCGGATCACTGGCTTATTATAAAATAATACTCAGGAATAGCAATGGAGGAGGTGCACAAGGTATGGGGAAAGAGTGTGAAGCTTTCATGCCCTATCTGGATGTACCAGTTTCCCAGGTTCTCCACATGTTCACCAACCTGGAAGCTCTGCACACCTTATCCTTTTGGGTTTTTATGGAGCTTCATTACATAGACATGGTTGATTAAATCATTGGCCATTGGTGATTGAACTCAACCTTCAGCCTCTCCCCATCTCTGCAGGTTAGGGGTGGGACTGAAAGTTCCAACCCTTAAATCACTTGATTGTCTCCACTGGCATTCAGCTGCATCCTTAAGTGAGCTCCAAAAGTCACCTCATGAACATAGCAAAAAACACCTTTATGGTGTTCGTCCCTTAGGAAATTCCAAGATATTTAGGAGCCCTGTGCCAGAAATGGGGATGAAGACCAAATATATGTTTTTTTGTTATAAATCACAATATTACACATGGGAGTTACATAAATCATCTTATATTTAGAACAGTCTTTTTTTAAATCAATAGTAACTTAATTTTACTCGCATACAAAACTCCAGATTTCTATTCCCCAAACATACTTTATGTTACTGATGTCACTATTTACATATTTTTATATTGTGTATCCATTAACTAGTTCTTGTTGTTATAGTTTTTCTTTTTTAAAAAAAATATTTATTTATTTATTTGGCTGCATTGGGTCTTAGTTGCAGCATGTGAACTCTTAGTTGCAGCATGTGAACTCTTAGTTGCAGCATGTGGGATCTAGTTCCTTGACCAGGGTTTGAACCCAGACCCCCTGCATTGGGAGCATAGAGTCTTAGTCACTGGGCCACCAGGGAAGTTCCTATAGTTATTCTTAATCATTTTTCTTTTAACTTTTATAATAGGGTTAAAAGTGATTTAAGTGACACCATTAAAATATTAGAGCATTATGAATTAATTATACACTTTACCAGTGAGTTTATTCTTTCATATGTTTTCATGTTAATAAGTAATGTTATTTGTTACAACTTGGAGAACTCCCTAGTATTTTATGTTAGGCAGTGAAGGCAGTTAGGCAGTTAGGCAGTTAGGCAGGTAGTGAATTCCCTCAGCTTTTGTTCATCTGGGAAAGTCTTTATCTATTTTGCATTTCTGAAGAACAGCTTTTTTGGGTATAGTAACTTTGGTTGGCAGTTTTTCTTTCAGCACTTTGAATATATCATTCCATTTTCTCCTGGCCTGCAAAGTTTGTGCTGAGAAATCTGCTGATAAGCTTACAGGTGGACTCTCTTCTATACAATGTCACTTTTCTCTTGCTGCTTAAAAAATTCCTTCTCTTTTGTTTTTGACAATTTGATTTAATGTGTTTTCACGGACACCTCTTTAAATTTAGTCTATTTGAGCTTCATGAATCTGGATGTTTATTTCCCTTCCCAGATTTGAAAAGTGTCATCTATTATTTCTTTAAATAGGCTTTCCCTTTCTCTTTCTCTCTTTTGCTTCTAGGAGTCCTATAATGTATATATTAGTTCTCTTGATTAATCCCATAAACCTTTAGGCTTTGTTAAATTTTTTTTTATTATATTTTTTTCTTTTTCATCCTCTGACTAGGTAATTTCAAACAACCTGTCTTCATGCTTGCTGATTCATTCTTCTGCTTGTCCCAGTCTGTTATTGAACTCCTGAAGTAAATTTTTCAGTTCAATTATTGAATTTTGGGGCTCTAATATTTTTGTTTGGTTCTTTATAATAATTTACATCTCTTTGTTGGTATTCTCATTTTGTTCATGTATCATTTTCCTGATTTCATTTAATTGTCTATCAGCGTTCTCTTATAACTCACTGGGATACTGTTAGGTGACTAATTTGAATTGTTTATAATCTAATTCATAAATCTCCATTTATTTGGAGTCAGTTATTGGAGATTTTGGGGGAGGTCAGTCACTGGAGATGTATTTTTTTTTCTTTTGATTGTGGCATATTTTCTTGATTCTTCATGTTCCTCATAGAGTTGCACTGGTGCTTGCTCATTTGAAAAAATAGCACATTTTCCCTGTCTCAGAGAACAGTGCCAGTTGTAGGAGAACACCTGTTTCCTTTCCATTGTTGCTAGCTGTCCCAAGTGCCCAGGCTATGCCAGTCCTTAAGCACTTGCTATGAGGTGAAATCAAAACTGACCCCTCAAGGAACACAATGAAAGCCTGAGACAAGTCTCACTTTGCTTTCTCCCTTCCTCTAATAGGAAGAGCCTCAATTATGCAGCTTTTCCTAATCGCACAGAGCAGTGTTTGCTGTTTGGGTAAATCTACCCCTTTCCCTTTGTTCCTAGCTATTCCAGGCATCTAGGCTGTGTTGGTCTTTCAGTGCTTAGTATGAGATGAGATAGAAATCAACCCTTCAGAGGAGCACACCACAAGGCCAGGAGGTCAGGCAGCCAGGCTCTCACTTCACCCTCCTTTCTCCCTGAGGGGGAAGTCATAGGCCAAAGCAATCTTTTTGGCACTGAGCTAACTGGTTTGGGGGAGGGGTTAATTCAGCCTTATGTTCTTCTGAGATTGCTGCAACTTCATAACTGTATTCTGGATTTCACCTGAAGGTTTTTTGGTCCAAATATGATTGTTATATCAGTGTTTCTGTGGAGGAATGAGGGCTAGGTCTTCTTATTCTGCCACCTTGCTGATGTCACCTCCTTCCTACTGTATTGGTATTTGGTCTCTCTAAAATATAAAAATATTAACAATATTTTCAGTGAGATATATATGATAGAAATATATTCATAATTTCAAAATTTTTGACTTTACTAGTTGTTATAAAAAATATGGTTCTACATTTAATTTATCTTGATACTTCATGTCAGTTGCTGTAAGTGGAAAGAGTCTACTCTTAGTAATAAATACTGATATTCACCGTTCAATCCTATCCATGGCTTAGGTAACTGTTTTCCTTCAACTCAGTAATATTCATGCAAATTTCAGGAAGTGTTCTGTGTCAATATTTTTTTTGCAATGGCTTTAAATTCACTGAAAATCTTTATTTGAAAGGTATTTTTCCATTTCCAATGAGTGCAGATATGGAAGTCTTGTAGGTAAGACAGGTGGTTTTTGGCATTGATCATATAATGACAGTAACATTTCCATATGTATGTTTTCAAAACACTCTCCATAGCGTAATTTTCCACTCTAATGCAATTTCTTTCTTAGTCATTGCTAAAATGTCAGCTTTACTTTAAAGTGATATTTCAGTCTGAAAAATTGATTAAATTATTTACTAGTATGAACAATAGTGACAGCTGCTCTTATCAAGAAAAAAGTTCAGTAAATTTTGAAGATTTTGGGGGAGGGTGGGAAATAACAAAAAGATGTGTAATTTTAATTTTGTTCACTACTGTATTAAATACTTTGTCACCAGATATTTTTGTGGTAACAAGAAACAATATTGTGAAAATGACTATACTACCCAAAGCAATCTGCAGATTCAATGCAATCCCTATCAAACTACCAATGGCATTCTTCACAGAATCAGAACAAAAAATTTTGCAATTTGTGTGGAAACACAAAAGACCCTGAATAGCCAAAGCAATCTTGAGAAAGTAAAACAGAGTTGGAGGAATCAGTCTCCTTGACTTCAAAGTATACCACAAAGCTACAGTAATCAAGACAGTATGGTACTGGCACAAAAACAGAAATATAGATCAATGGTACAGGATAGAATGCCCAGAGATAAACCCATGAACATATGGTCATCTAATTTATGACAAAGGAGACAAGAATATACAATGGAGAAAAGACAGCATCTTCAATAAGTGGTGCTTGGAAAACTGGACAGCTACATGTAGAAGAATGAAATTAGAACACTACATAACACCATATGGAAAATAAACTCCAACTGGATTAAAGACCTAAATGTAAGACCAGACAAGATAAAACTCTTTGAGGACAACATAGGAAAAACACACTTTGACGTAAACCTCAGCAAGATCTTTTTTACCCACCTCCTAGAGTAACAGAAATAAAAACAAAAATAAGCAAATGGGACTTAGTTAAATTTAAAAGCTTTTGCATGGCAAAGGAAACCATAAACAAGACAAAAAGACAACCCTCAGAATGGGAGAAAATATTTGCAAATGAAACAACAGACAAAGGATTAATCTCCAAAGTATGGTGGTATAGTTTGAAACATCTCATTGAGCTGAATGTCAAAAACACAAACAATCCAATTAAAAACTGGGCAGAAGACCTAAATAGACATTTCACCAAGGAAGACATACAGATGGTCAAGAGGCACACGAAAAGATGCTCAGCATCACTAATTATTAGAGAAATGCAAATCAAAACTACAATGAGGTATCACCTTACACCAGTCAGAATGGCCATCATCAAAAAAAATCTACAAACAATAAATGCTGGAAAGGGTGTGGTGAAAAGGGAACCCTCCTGCACTGTTGGTGGGAATGTAAATTGATACAACCACTATGGAAAACAGTATGGAGATTCCTTAAAAAACTAAAAATAGAACTACCATATAACCCAGCAATTCCACTACTGGACATACACCCTGAGAAAACCATAATTCAAAAAGAGTCATGTACCACATTGTTCAGTGCAGCTCTATTTACAATAGCCAGGACATGGAAGCAACCTAACTGTCCATCAACAGATGAATGGATAAAGAAGATGTGGCACATATATACAATGGAATATTACTCAACCATAAAAAGAGATGAAATTAAGTTATTTGTAGTGAGGTGGATGGACATAGAGACTGTCATACAGAGTGAAGTCAGAAAGAGAAAAACAAATACCATATGTTAACACATATATATGGAATCTAAAAAAGAAAAAAAAATGGTACTGATGAACCTAGTTGTAGGACAGGAATAAAGAGGTAGACATAGAGAATGGACTTGAGGACACGGGGTGGGAGACGGAAGCTGGGGCAAAGTGAGAGTAGTATTGACATATATACACCACCAAATGTAAAATAGCTAGTGGGAAGCAGCAGCATAGCACAGGGAGACCAACTTGGTGCTTTGCAATGACCTAGAGGGGTGAGATAGGGAGTTTGGGAGGGAGGCTCAAGAGGGAATGGATATGGGGACGTATGTATGCATATGGCTGATTCACTTTAGTGTACAACAGAAACTAACAGAGTATTGTAAAACAATTATATTCCAATAAAGATCTATTAACAACAAAAAAAAGAAACTTGGACGGGAATTTTCATTGAAGATTTATTAATAGCCACACTGGAAACTACAGAAATGTCCTTCAATGGGTGAATGGTTAAACAAACTGTGGTAACATCTATACCACAGAATAGTACTCAGCAATGAAAAGGAATGAACTACTGATATATACAACTTGGATAAGCCTCAAGGAAATTATGCTGTATTTTAAAAAAAGCCAATTCCAAAAGGATACACACAATATTATTCCATTTATAAAACACTTGTGAAATCATAATTATAGAAACAGAGTGGTTGCCAGAAGTTGGGGGTGTTCATGTGGGGAGAATGGGGGTGAACGTGGCTAAGGAGGGGTAACACAAGGGAGTCTTATGGTGATGGGAAAGTATCTTGACTGTGGTGGTGGTTACCTGAAGCTGCACATGTGATAAAATTGCATAGAGCAACATATACACACACGAATGTATAACTGGTGAAATCTGAATAAGCTCTATGGTTTGTATTATCAATTTCCTGATTTTGGTATTTCACTATAGAACAGTAGTTTTGTAAGGTGTTAACATATGGGAAGGCTGGGTGAAGGGTGCACAGGACCTGCTTGTGTATTTCTTTGTGACTTCCTTTGAATCTATCGTTATCTCAAAATAAAAAGTTTTAAAAATGCCAATAAAAAAGTTAAAAAAATCACAATATATATAAAAAAAATAAAGTGAGTCTTTTTTAGACAGCATATTGTTGAATCTTTTTAAAAAAATTCATTCTGTCAATTTCTGTGTTTTGGTAGGAGAGTTTAATCATTCACATTTAATTACTGATAAAGAAGAGTTTACAACAATGTAGTTTGAAATGATACCAAGTTAGCTTCAATAGCATACAAAATTCTGTTCCTATACAGCTTTGTTCCACACTCCCTTATGTTGTTGTTGTCATGAATTGCATCTTTAGACACTGTGCACCCATTAACATTGCATAAGTTTGCTAGGGCCATCATAAAAAGTACCCCAGATCAGCTGGTTTAAACAATAGAAATTTATTTGCTAACAACTGTAGAAACTGGAAGTCTAAGATCAAGTTAGCAGCAGGTTTGCTTTTCTGAGGCAACTCTTTTTGCTTTACAGATGGCTGCATTCTCACTGTATCCTCACATGAACTTTCTCTGCGTGAGTGCAGGACAAGTATCCCTTCTTCTTATAAGGACACCATTCCATTGGATTAGGGCCCCATTCTTATAACCTTATTTAACCTTAATTACTGTCTTAAAGACCCTATCTCCAAATACAGTCACATTGGAGGTTAAAGCTGGTACATATAAATTTAGGGGGAACAAAATTCAGTCCATAACAAACATAGATTTACAATTACTTTATGCCTTTTATTTTAAATTATGTAAAAAATCAAAAAGAGTGGTTGCAAACCAAAACTAAAGCCATGCTGGATTTTATATTTTCCTATGTAGTTACCACTATCAAAGTTCTTTATTTCTTCATATGGCTCTGAGTTACTGTCTAGTGTTTTGTTATTTGAGTTTGATGGATTCCATTTAACATTTCATAAATAAAACAAAAAAATAAAACAAAAACAACAAAAATGGTCTATTCGTAACAAACTCAATGTTTGTTTATTTGGAAATGGTCTTAATTTCTCCTTCACCTTTGAAAGATAATTTTGCTGTTGGATATAGAATTCTTGGTTGAAAGTTTTTTCTTTCAGCACTTTAAAAAATTTAAACCTATTTTCATCTGGCCTCCATGGTTTCAGATGATAAGTGTGCTGTTTACACTGCATTTTTTTTAATTTGGTGTTTTTTTTTTAATTACAGTAAGTATTTTTTTCTAGAGTTTTAACAGAGTTGATTCTGACCACTTTTGCTTGGTTTTTCAGTATTGCTGTAGAAAGATAGTTGCTTGGATTTGCTTACTCTGTCATTTTTGCTGACAGCCTCTGATCATTCTATGAATATTTGTCTTTGATTATTAAATTTCAAATGTCAAAAATAGTGTCTAAACATAAGATCTGTTGAACTTTTGATAATTACATAATTCATATGAAGTTAAACATCCCTGACAAAACTCGAGATTTGTCTACCAGTTATAGAGGAGTTAATTTACCATTTCTTGATAACTGAAATAACTTAAGCTTATCATTAGTGAGGATCACCATTTAAAAACAGCAAACACAGATTTCAATTGATTTGCTTAATACATATCTTACAGGATATTTTGCATAAGAACCAAGAGATGACTAATTTACATTGCTATCTGATAAGTACAATGAATGACATTTGTGGCAGACAGAATGTTTTATTCCCACCAGAATTCATATATTAAAATCTCATCCCCAATGTGATGGTATTTGAAGGTGGGGCCGTTGTGAGGTGATTATGTTATGAGGGTGGAGCCTTCATGAATGCAATTAGTGCCCTTATAAAAGAGGTCTCAAAGAGCTACATTGCCTCTTCTGCCATGTAAGTTTAAAAGACATTCATCATCTATGAAACAGAAAGTAGGTTCTCACCAGGTATTGAATCTGCTGGTACTTTGATCTTAGACTTCCCAGCCTCCTGAACTGTGAGAAATAAAGTTCTACTGTTTATAAGCCACCCAGTGTATGGTGTTTTAGTTATAACAGCCAAAACAGACTAAAACAACATTTTTCTCTTGAAATTATCTTAAATCCTTAACAATAAAACTAAAGCAGATTGTTGCTGTCCTACTTGAAATTATGTACAAATCCTTGCTTCTTATATTTGTAAGTTTGTTCCTAAGCTTGGCTTATTGTTACTTCTTTTGTTAGTGATGGAAAGACATACTTTAGGTTATATATATATATATATATATATATATATATATATATATATAAAATACAGCTGGGTATAATTCCTAAAATGTTGTTTAGAGAATAGAAGATCAGTTTGTACCAAATTTGCCAATGTAGTAAATTTTTTTCTGGATTCTACTGTCATTATGGTTTAATTGTATATGGAGGAATAATAATTTAATGATTCTAATGCTTCTTGTATAAGTATTGATTTCTCTACATGTGCTCTTTAATTCATTTTTTATATCATTTAACAAATATTGTTTATATTTAGCAGTCTTTTTAAAAGCAAATATTTTGGAGAGTATGGAGAAAGGAATACTATTAAATATTTCTGAAAGAGCTTCCAAAGCAGTTGAGTACTCCATTTTAAAATGAAATCAAAAGTAGTTCAAAAAAAATGGTGTATTAGTCAGGTTTCCCCAGAGAAATAGAACCAATAAAACCTATATATATAAGGTGATTTATTATGAGGAATTGGCTCATGCAGTTATAGAAGATGAGAGGTCCCATGATCTGCCTTATGCAAGATGGGGATCCAAATGGTATAATTCAGTTGTAATCCAAAGGTCTGATAGTCAGGGAAGCCAATAGGTAAATCCTAGTCCAAGGGCAAGAGAAGATGATAGATGAGATGTCCCATCTAAATAGAATATGCAAGAAAATGTATCATAGAGCAGCACTTCTTAAAACATTTTCTGAGACAACTCTTTCTTCAACACTTCTCATTTATAAAGTCTGTTAAGAGTCTCTCTCTTTTTTTTTTCTCTGTTTCCATGTGCTCTCCACATCTCTTTCTCCTACTATTGCCCTGGCCTTCTCCCTTAGGATAAATAATTTTCTCCCATGCTGATTGCTTTTCTTGCAAAAATACTCAAACTTTTATCCCTATCCTAGCCCCTGAGATCCTGAGGCATAAACTTTTCTGGCAATCCAAGTTTAGGAAAATGTCTTAGTAATAGATTTGAAAATGTCTCAAAGATGTCCATAAGCTATGAGAATATAAGGTTGGATAGGCATTCCCTGTGAATTTCCCCCAGGCATATTTCTAAAAACTAGGGTGAAGCAAAGACAGACCCAGGTTTTTTTTTTTTTTTTTTGCGGTACGCGGGCCCCTCACTGCTGTGGCCTCTCCCGCTGCGGAGCACAGGCTCCGGACGCGCAGGCCCAGCAGCCATGGCCCACGGGCCCAGCCGCTCCGCGTCACGTGGGATCCTCCCGGACCGGGGCACGAACCCGCGTCCCCTGCATCGGCAGGCGGACTCCCAACCACTGCGCCACCAGGGAAGCCCTAGACCCAGGTTTTTAATAAATAGCAATGAGTATATTTTCTGTTCTGTCATGAGACAAAATAAGCCACTATACATTTGTCAGAATACTATTTCTGATTATTATGTTATTACTTTTTGTTATAATCTCAAATAAAGATCTATTTAAGACAGTACTAAAGAAAGTAGATTTTAAAAAAATCACTTTCTGTAAGAAATAACATTTACTTCCAAGGTAGGGTGCCTGATTTACTAGGCAACTAATTAACTCATTAATAGATTTTTCTTTCTTTAATATGAGCAAAGTTATAGGATTTAGGCCAATGCCCCATTCAAATATTTATGGAATCACTCTCCATATTTATGACATATTTTTGAGGATAACTCATGGCACTACTTTTGCTGTTATATATTTGCTGTATGATATGAATGTGTTTACATATAAAATAAAAAATGTATTTGTAACCCAATGATTTGAAAACCTTATATGAATTCCTTGACATCTTCATCTTCCATTCTTACCAATTCATCAAAATTTACTCAGTTACCCTGCTTCAGAATCACTGGGTAGAATCAACAAGAGAAGACAGTGGAGACTACAGGAAGAAGTGCTGGTTAGTTGTCAATATCAATGTTCATGGGAGCTTAGACACAAACCATGCAGGATTCTTATTAACATGAGATGGTGGAGATGAGAAGAAGATCTGAACTTGGTGGCACCTCTATCAGCAGAACTGATCCTTCTGAAGTTTTGAACCCTATTTTAGTGAAATATTCCAATAAACTGTGCCTCATGGAGTATGTCAAACTTTGTCTTGATTGTCCAGACCTCAAAAGCTAGTTTCATAGGTAGTGCTGTGTTTAATCTTCCTTCCATGTTGGTCAGAGCTCCATGGTACTGTCAGTAGCTTCCAGGGGGTCCAATCTCAGATTGGGTCTCAGGAATATAGTGACTCATGTCTAAAGTTCCAGTGCTTTAAAATAATGGACAAAATTACATAAATAGACTCTTTTGTGTTTTAAAGAAGAATTAAAATGCACAGTTAAGGTAAGTGTCAACAAAAGCATTCAAAGCTCAATAAGAATGGAGAAGCAAGATAATGAAGATACAGTATAGAATGAGGGTTTTTGCCCTCAAGGAATTTAGACTCTAGAAGAAAATACTTATCTAAGGCTTGATATATACTCTACTCCAATGTTTAAAGCTTGAATTATCAGTTCTTGTATAGTACTTGACAACTTTTAAGATGTTCCATGCATTTACAAAATATTGATGTAGTTATAATTGCATTTCTTCTCTTTAACATATTGAATGTTTTCTTCTTAGGAAGTGTGAAATGACTTAAGGTTCACTTCAGTAGTGTTTTCTGTTTGCAGATGCATATAAAGTTATAAAATAGTTTAGTAATCCCAGAAGAGATTGAAACCTAAGGGTCGGTATTGGAATAAAAATAACTCATCTTCATTTATCTTTAAAAAGAGGTTCTTTGAATGTATTCAAAGATGTAACTCTTTTTATTTATAGATTAATAAGGCTATGGTCACTGACATTACCTTTCCTTATTTTAAGAGTTGTATTACTGGGGATCTCATTCATTTTAATAATTAATCTATAAGGAAACAACATGCTCATTATAAGATACAAAAATATGCTCTAAAAATGCGTTATTTATAAGGAAAGAATTGATAATGAGAGCAGAAGTGTGAAAATAAAATGTTTTTCACATATTCTGCTTCTGTATCCCTAGTTTGAACTTTGAGTGTCCCTAACCTCATCCTTAAAATGAAACTATTGAAATTGCCACATTCCTACCTCATGAAGATACTATGAAGACTAACAACAACAACAAAACCATTAAGTATTTTAAATTAAAAAGTTTGTATTTTAGTGACAAAGGTATTTTACCTTCAAAACTATACCTTCATGGTAAATATTGCTTGTTTTGCAACAATTTTAATCCATATGTGATTTTCCAGCCTTATAGAGTAGATTGGGGAAACTTTTGAAATAAGATCTATTGTTTGTCCAGCATTTGAATGTGCAATAATTTGACCATACCAGTTCTGGCAGAACATGTAATATTGGGAGGGTTATTAAACACTGAGAATCTGCAAAACAAATTAAGTTGGAGTTATTCATCACAGATGTTTTAAAAATCATATCTATTTCAACATTTAACCATACTTACCAACCTTAAATCTTATATTTGGCATTCGTTTTGGCATCAAGAGTATGTATGACTGTCATATAAAAATAACAGAAATATTTTTTTATAATTCAGAAATCTGTTTTGTGTGAGTCTTCAGATTTCTGAAGCATATGCATTTGATTTCAGGATTAAATGAATTGGTACAAATGGTAGAGGCACAAAACAGATTACAAATGGTTGTCTGGAAATAATATTCATTTAAGTCAAAAGTACTGACAAATGTCATTGGGATGGGTAAATCTATGAAGACATGATTGAGGTGAAAAAGAGGATTCACTTATTTTGGAAAGTGCACTGGTATATTTGGTCATTTTTATTATTTATATTAGGAAATAATAAGTGTCAAAGGAAAACTATTTGCATATTCTCATTTTACTACCAAAATTAAATTTAAACATTCATGAAATTGTTATGAGTAGATTTTTAAGAGTAAATAATCCCTATAAAGAATGTAAAATCCTTATCTCCAGCAACCTTATTTTATTAGGAACAGCCAATGTGAATCAAGACAATTACTACCCAACGATAGTTAGGAAGCCATATACAGTGAAATATCATTGGGATATGTTATTGGTGTGGTAACTTCCTTTGGCCATGGTATGTATTTCACTAAAATGTTTAAAATCCCATCTTCAGGAGCTTCAAGATGGCAGAAGAGTAAGAGGTGAAGATCACCTTTCTCTGCACAAATACATCAGAAGTACATCTACATGTGGAACAACTCCTACAGAACACCTACTGAACGCTGGCAGAAGACCTCAGACCTCCCAAAAGGCAAGAAGCTCCCCACATACCTGGGTAGGGCAAAAGAAAAAAGAAAAAACAGAGACAAAAGAATAGGGACGGGACCTGCACCGCTGGGAGGGGGCTGTGAAGGTGGAAAGGTTTCCACACACTAGGAAGCCCCTTCTCAGGCAGAGACTGTGGGTGGCGGAGGGGGGAAGCTTCGGAGCTGCGGAGGAGAGCACAGCAACAGGGGTGCGGAGGGCAAAGCAGAGAGATTCCCACACAGAGGATCGGTGCCGACCAGCACTCACCAGCCCGAGATGCTTATCTGCTCACCCGCCGGGACGGGCGGAGGCTGGGAGCTGAGGCTCGGGCTTCAGAGGTCAGATCCCAGGGAGAGGACTGGGGTTGGCTGCGTGAACACAGCCTGAAGGGGGCTAGTGCGCCACAGCTAGCTGGAAGGGAGTCCGGGAAAAAGTCTGGAGCTGCCAAAGAGGCAAGAGGCTTTTTCTTGCCTCTTTGTTTCCTGGTGCATGAGGAGAGGGGATTAAGAGCGCTGCTTAAAGGAGCTCCGGAGACGGGCACGAGCTGCGGCTATCAGCGCGGACCCCAGAGACGGGCATGAGATGCTAAGGCTGCTGCTGCAGCCACCAAGGAGCCTGTGTATGAGCACAGGTCACTATCCACACTGCCCCTCCCAGGAGCCTGTGCAGCCCGCCACTGCCAGGGTCCCGTGATCCAGGGACAACTTCCCCGGGAGAACACACGGCGCCTCAGGCTGGTGCAACGTCACAGTGGCCTCTGCCGCCACAGGCTCACCCCGCACTCCGTGCCCCTCCCTCCCCCCGGCCTGAGTGAGTCAGAGCCCCCAAATCAGTGGCTCCTTTAACCCCATCCTGTCTGAGCGAAGAACAGACGCCCTCAGGCGACCTACATGCAGAGATGGGGCTAAATCCAAAGCTGAACCCCGGGAGCTGTGCGAACAAAGAGAAAGGGAAATCTTTCCCAGCAGGCTCAGGAGCAGCGGATTAAATCCCCACAATCAACGTTATGTACCCTGCATCTGTGTAATACCTGAATAGACAACGAGTCATCCCAAATTGAGGAGGTGGAGGTTGGGAGCAACTATATATATATATATTTATTTATTTATTTTCCCTTTTCTTTTTTTGTGAGTGTGTATGCTTCTGTGTGTAATTTTGTCTGTATGGCTTTGCTTTTACCATTTGTCCTAGGATTCTGTCTGTCCGTTTTTTTTTTTTTTTTCTCTAGTATAGTTTTTAGTGCTTGTTATCATTGGTAGATTTAGTTTTTGGTTTGGTTGCTCTCTTGTTTCTTTCTTTTTTTATGACTTATATTTTTTTAATAATTATTTTTTATTTTAATAACTTTTTAATTTTATTTTATCTTCTTCTTTCTTCATTTTTCTCCCTTTTATTCTGAGCCGTGTGGATGACAGGCTCTTGGTGCTCCAGCCAGGCATTAGGGCTGTACCTCCAAGGTGGGAAAGCGAAGTTCAGAACATTGGTCCACAAGAGACATCCCAGCTCCATGTAATATCAAACAGCGAAAATCTCCCAGAGATCTCCATCTCAATGCCAAGACCCAGTTCCACTCAATGACCAGCAAACTCCAGTGCTAGACACCCTATGCCAAACAACTAGCAAGACAGTAACACAACCCCATCCATTAACAGAGAGGCTGCCTAAAATCATAAAAAGTCCACAGACACCCCAAAACACACCACCAGACGTGGACCTGCCCACCAGAAAGACAAGATGCAGCCTCATCCACCAAAACACAGGCACTAGTCCCCTCCACCAGGAAGCCTACATAACCCACTGAACCAAACTTACCCACTGGGGGCAGACATCAAAAACAACAGTAAGTACGAACATGCAGCTTGCAAAAAGGAGACCCCAAACACAGTAAGTTAAGCAAAATGAGAAGACAGAGAAACACACAGCAGATGAAGGAGCAAGGTAAGACCACCAGACCTAACAAATGAAGAGGAAATAGGCAGTCTACCTGAAAAAGTATTCAGAATAATGATAGTAAAGATGATCCAAAATCTTGGAAATAGAATGGAGAAAATACAAGAAATGCTTAACAAGGAACTAGAAGAACTAAAGAGAAAACAAACAGTAATGAACAACACAATAAATGAAATTAAATATTCTCTAGAAGGGATCAATAGCAGAATAACTGAGGCAGAAGAATGGATAAGTGACCTGGAAGATAAAATACTGGAAATAACTACTGCAGAGGAGAATAAAGGAAAAAAAAAAAAAGAATTGAGGACAGTCTCAGAGACCTCTTGGACTAGATTAAACACACCAACGTTTGAACTATAGGGGTCCCAGAAGAAGAAGAGAAAAAGAAAGGGATGAGAAAATATTTGAAGAGATTATAATTGAAAACTTCCTAATATGGGAAAGGAAATAGTTAATCAAGCCCAGGAAGCACAGAGAGTCCCTTAACAGGATAAATCCAAGGAGAAACATGGCAAAACACATATTAATCAAACTATCAAAAATTAAATACAAAGACAAAATATTAAAAGCAGCAAGGGAAAAGCAGCAAATAACATACAAGGGAATCCCCATAAGGTTAACAGCTGATCTTTCAGCAGAAACTCTCCAAGCCAGAAGGGAGTGGCAGGACATATTTAAAGTGATGAAAGGGAAAAACCTACAACCAAGATTACTCTACCCAGCAAAATCCTCATTCAGATTTGGCGGAGAAATGAAAACCTTTACAGACAAGCAAAAGCTAAGAGAATTCAGCACCACCAAACCAGCTTTACAACAAATGTTAAAGGAACTTCTCTAGGCAGGAAAGACAAGAGAAGGAAAAGACCTAAATTAACAAACCCAAAACAATTAAGAAAATGGTACTAGGAACATACATATCGATAATTACCTTAAATGTAAATGGATTAAATATTCCAACCAAAAGACATAGACTGGCTGAATGGATACAAAAAGAAGACGCGTGTATATGCTGTCTACAAGAGACCCACTTCAGACCTAGAGAAACATACAGACTGAAAGTGAGGGGATGGAAAAAGATATTCCATGCAAATGGGAATCAAAAGAAAGCTGGAGTAGCAATTCTCATATCAGAAAAAATAGACTTTAAAACAAAGACTATTACAAGAGACAAAGAAGGACACTACATAATGATAAAGGGATCAATCCAAGAAGAAGATATAACAATTGTAAATATTTTTCCACCCAACATAGGTGCACATCAATACATAAGGCAAATACTAATAGCCATACAAGGGGAAATCGACAGTGACACAATCATAGTAGGGGACTTTAACACCCCACTTTCACCAATCGACAGATCATCCAAAATGAAAATAAATAAGGAAACACAAGCTTTAAATGACACATTAAACAAGATGGACTTAATTGATATTTATAGAACATTCCATCCAAAAACAATGGAATACACTTTCTTCTCAAGTGCTCATGGAACATTCTCCAGGATAGATCATATCTTGGGTGACAAATCAAGCCTTTGTAAATTTAAGAAAATTGAAATCATATGAAGTATCTTTTCCAACCACAATGCTATGAGACTAGATATCAATTACAGGAAAAGATCTGTAAAAAATACAAACACATGGAGGCTAAACAACACACTACTTAATAACCAAGAGATCACTGACGAAATCAAAGAGGAAATCAAAAAATAACTAAAAACAAATGACAATGAAAACACGATGACACAAAACCTATGGGACGCAGCAAAAGCAGTTCTAAGAGGGAAGTTTATAGCAATACAATCCTACCTTAAGAAACAGGAAACATTTCAAATAAACAACCTAACCTTGCACCTAAAGCAATTAGAGAAAGAACAAAAATCCCCAAATTTAGCAGAAGGAAAGAAATCATAAAGATCAGATCAGAAATAAATGAAAAAGAAATGAAGGAAACTATAGCAAAGATCAATAAAACTAAAAGCTGGTTCTTTGAAAAGATAAACAAAATTGATAAACCATTAGCCAGTCTCATCAGAAAAAAAAGAGAGAAGACTCAAATCAATAAAACTAGAAATGAAAAAGGAGAAGTAACAACTGACACTGTAGAAATACAAAGGATCATGAGAGATTACTATAAGCAACTATATGCCAATGAAATGGACAACCTGGAAGAAATGAACAAATTCTTAGAAATGCACAACCTTCCGAGACTGAATGAGGAAGAAATAGAGAATATGAACAGACCAATCATAAGCACTGAAATTGACACTGTGATTAAAAATCTTCCAACAAACAAAAGCCCAGGACCAGATGGCTTCACAGACGAATTCTATCAAACATTTAGAGAAGAGCTAACACCTATCCTTCTCAAACTCTTCCAAAATATAGCAGAGGGAGGAACACTCACAAACTCATTCAACGAGGCCACCATCATGGTTATACCAAAACCAGACAAAGATGTCCCACAGAAAGAAAACTACAGACCAATATCACTGATGAACATAGATGCAAAAATCCTCAACAAAATACTGGCAAGCAGAATCCAACAGCACATTAAAAGGATCATACACCCTGATCAAGTGGGTTTTATCCCAGGAATGCAAGGATTCTTCAATATACGGAAATCAATCAATGTGATACACCATATTAACAAACTGAAGGAGAAAAACCATATGATCATCTCAATAGATGCAGAGAAAGCTTTCAAAAAATGCAACATCCATTTATGATAAAAACCCTGCAGAAAGTAGGCATAGAGGGAACTTACCTCAACATAATAAAGGCCATATATGACAAACCCACAGCCAACATCATCCTCAATGGTGAAAAACTGAAACCATTTCCACTAAGATCAGGATCAAGGCAAGGTTGCCCACTTTCACCAATATTATTCAACATAGTTTTGAAAGTTTTAGCCACAGCAATCAGAGAAGAAAAAGAAATAAGAAGAATCCAAATCGGAAAAGAAGAATTAAAGCTGTCACTGTTTGCAGATGACATGATACTATACATAGAGAATCCTAATGGTGTTACCAGAAAACTACTAGAGCTAATCAATGAATTTGGTAAAGTAGCAGGACACAAAATTAAAGCACAGAAATCTCTTGCATTCCTATACACTAATGATGAAAAATCTGAAAGTGAAATTAAAATTAAAAGTGAAATAAAATATCTAGGAATAAACCTACCTAAGGAGACAAAAGACCTGTATGTAGAAAATTATGACACTGATTAAAGAAATTAAAGATGATACAAATAGATGGAGAGATATACCATGTTCTTGGATTAGAAGAATCAACATTGTGAAAATGACTCTACTACCCAGAGCAATCTACAGATTTGATGCAATCCCTATCAAAATACCACTGGCATTTTTCACAGAACTAGAACAAAAAATTTCACAATTTGTATGGAAACACAAAAGACCCTGAATAGCCAAAGCAATCTTGAGAAAGAAAAACGGAACTGGAGAAATCAGGCTCCCTGACTTCAGACTATACTACAAAGCTATAGTGATCAAACAGTAGGGTAGTGGCACAAAAACAGAAATATAGATCAATGGAACAGGATAGAAAACGCAGAGAGAAACCCATGCACATATGATCACCTTATCTTTGATAAAGGAGGCCAGAATATACAGTGGAGAAAAGACAGTCTCTTCAATAAGTGGTGCTGGGAAAACTGGACAGCTACATGAAAAAGAATGAATTTAGAACACTCCCTAACACCATACACAAAATAAACTCAAAATGGATTAAAGACCTAAATGTAAGACTGGACACTATAAGACTCTTAGAGGAAAACATAGGCAGAACACTCCATGACATAAATCACAGCAAGATCCTTTTTGACCCACCTCCTAGAGAAATGGAAATAAAAACAAAAGTAAACAAATGGGACCTAATGAAACTTAAAAGCTTTTGCACAGCAAAGGAAACCATAAACAAGACGAAAAGACAACCCTCAGAATGGGAGAAAATATTTGCAAAAAAAGCAACTGACAAAGGATTAATCTCCAAAATTTACAAGCAGCTCATGCAGCTCAATATCATAAAAGCAAACAACCTAATCCAAAAATGGGCAGAAGACCTAAATAGACATTTATCCAAAGAAGATATACAGATTGCCAACAAACACGTGAAAGTATGCTCAACATTACTAATCATTAGAGAAGTGAAAATCAAAACAACAATGAGGTATCACCTCACACCAGTCAGAATCGTCATCAAAATCTCTACAAACAATAAATGCTGGAGGGATTGTGGAGAAAAGGGAAACGTCTTGCACTGTTGGTGGGAATATAAATGGATACAGCCACTATGGAGAAGAGAACAGTATGGAGGTTCCTCAAAAAACTAAAAATAGAATTACCATATGACCCAGCAATGCCACTACTGGGCATATATGCTGACAAAACCATAATTCAAAAAGAGTCATGTACCACAATGTTCATTTCAGCTCTGTTTACAATAGCCAGGACATGGAAGCAACCTAAGTAAGTGTCCATAGACAGATGAATGGATAAAGAAGATGTGGCACATATATACAATGGAATATTACTCAGCCATAAAAAGAAACGAAATTGAGTTATTTGTAGTGAGGTGGATGGACCTATAGTCTGTCATACAGAGTGAAGTAAGTCAGAAAGAGAAAAAACAAATATTGTATGCTAACACATATATATGGAATCTAAGAAAAAAAAGTTCATGAAGAACCTAGGTGCAAGATGGGAATAAAGATGCAGACCTACTAGAGAATGGACTTGAGGACATGAGGAGGGGGAAGGGTAAGCTGGGACGAAGTGAGAGAGTGGCATGGACTTATATATACTACCAAATGTAAAATAGATGGCTAGTGGGAAGCAGCCGCATAGCACAGGGAGATCATCTCTGTGCTTTGTGACCACCTAGAGGGGTGGGATAAGGAGCGTGGGAGGGAGGGAGATGTAAGAGGGAAGAGCTATGGGGATATACGTATATGTATAACTGATTCACTTTGTTATAAAGCAGAAACTAACACACCATTGTAAAGCAATTATACTCCAATAAAGATGTTAAAAAAAAAATCCCATCTTCTTCTTCTATTGATAGAGATGTTGATGTTTCCTATAACACTTTGTAGAAAGTCTTGTTTAATATTTGCTGACACCCAGGAGCTTCGTAAATGCCAAATCCATTCAATTAAGAAGAAAAAAGATAACAGAGAGTAAAAATATCTTGACAAAGGTCCAACAAATATTTAAGGTTTTGCCCTGAGTCATTCTGTTCTCTGTTCCTCTCTTCTATGTTTGGATAATTATGAAAAAGAACTATGATAGCTTCCTGTGAGTATAGCTAACTAAAGGATATTTTTAAGAGAGATGTACATGAATGTATAAGGCAATAGGTCTTGCTTGTTTGGGGTTCATTTAGATTTGATTTTACGTTAAGTTCTTTTAAACAGCATGGATCTGTCATCTCTGAATTGACTCCTTCAACACCCTAACAGACCAAACTTTTCATTTGAAGATTGTTTTATCATTAAAATTGCACTAAATTTAGATTCCTCTCAAGTTCTGTATGTTATTTCACAGTAAATGTGCAGAAAAATACCCAATCATCACTGTGGGGTAATTGTGAGCTAGGCTGACTATGAAAATAAACTTCTCTATCCCTTCCCCACCCCCCAACTTTCTATAATACAATGGTCCATCTGTGAGGTAAGAGGGACCAACTCCACTTTAAAACAGAAAATATTTTTTAGCCACTCATGTATTAGAAAAAAAAAAGCTGTAAAATAAATGTCAAACTGCTTAGTCATTTCTTTCTTAAAATAATTGACCTAAAGTTCAGAAAAGGGCAAGAAAGACAAACTATTAGGCACAGTAAGAGAGGGATTACATTCAACAGCAATTTTCTTTTAAACATTTTAAGTATTTCTGATATGTGCAAGAGTTTCCCACCTCCATAATAATTTCTCATTCAATAAGTCAAATTTGATGGTTTTAGTTATTGCACAGTATTTGGAGAAAATGTTCATAAATATATATATCTCTTCTCTCTCTCTTTCTCCCTTTCTGTTGTGAATACCAAATCATTTCAAAGATGATGCATCTTTTCAAAATTCTACTTCTTTCACCTAATTCTACCTGTAGTAATTTAAGTCTTAGTGTAGAGTTCCCTCTACCTCAAATACTCTATTACTGTTTGCATTAGGGACATCTAGCTATGGACAAGGTTTCTTTAGTTCCAGTTTGGTTATTGAGGTCTCAATATTTAAAACATTGCTTCTGAATCTGCATCCCCTCATTCCTAGGGATTTTTGACAATATTAAGGGAGAGTTATGAGCATTACACAATGTTTAATAAAGCTCTGTGAACTCTGAAGATTGTCTAGAACATTTAAGTTCCCCTAATATGACCTCTAATCAATTATCAAATTACTCTCTAAGTTTCCCAGACAAGCCAATATGGACAAGTGGTCAATCTAAAATACTGCCACAAAGGATGTGACTATTTTTTCTCTAAACTGTTTTCATCTTGTTTTTGAAAGACTTGTGATGAAAGCAAATTCTACAAAGCTGAATAAATATAACAAGATAGGAAATGTCCTACAGCTAATTGTGCTCCAAATAAAAGACATATGTCAAGAAAATTGTCACATTCTATTACATTTTTGAAGCTCTAAATAACAGTTAGCAAGGACTGGCTGAAAGATGGCCTAGGAAACAACGTCCCTGGAAGTCATCCCCTGTGAAGTTGAAGGTAGTGAGGTGGGTCTCTTCTAGCTTCCCTTTATGCACTTTACTATTTAGCATTATACTTCCTCCTGTTGACTCCACCTCCTGCAAATCCATGGGCAAGTTCCTAGGAGGTTCTTAACCTGGCAGCTAGCTATAGGCTAGAGGGGTTAGGCATTATTAACTATTCCGTACTATGAATCCACTATATTTCCTTCCAGAGCATTAATTCAGACCCAGGTTATGTCCCTCTGGGTAGTGGCCAGAAGAATTCAGACCACAGAATACAGAGAGCATAAGGTAGTAATAACTCTATTCACCCAAGCCACTTTGCCTGAAAGGACCCATTCACCGCACTGAGAAGGCCTGAGATGTGACCAGAAGGTGGGGCTTGCTAGACTGACTGCAACATTTCTCACCTCCTAGAACAGCATCAGGCTATGGAATTCTCTATAAATCCAGAGAGTTACTGAGAAACAGTTTGGAACACCATTTCTACATGTTGCTGCAAGCACTGTAACTCTCTCTAGCTCTTGAGTTGATTTAGGATTCTGGTAGCTTCATAAATAATGTGTTTCTAAACTTTGTATTCATTTCACTGTTTTACATTTAAAAGAAGACCTAGGAAATAAGTTTAAAAATACACCAAGAATTGGACAAAAAATTCAGATTTCAAAAAATTGTGTTAACTGAAAATTCACACAAATTTTTCACTTTGAGAAGATGAAGGATAATGAAGGTGATAAATTTAGGTATATTTTTACCTTAAGGTTCTTAATTTTTAATTATACATTTCAAATTCAAACACAGTATGATATTTAATTATTTTATTAAATTATATTAACAATTTGAGGTTATAATCAGAAAAACTATTTGGTGGTATTTCTCTGCAGCTGATATAAGACATCTCAAACATTCCGCAAGCAACATTATTAATACAAAGTATTTTTTTACCTATTATCTAAGAGGTAAATTTCTTGATGTGGGAATGGTTCTTTGTCACAGAGAGTGACAGTCTTGTTGAAAGTATTTTTTAGTTGCTTTCCTCATTTTACATGCCTCTTATACATGTCCTTATACAATTCCATCTTGGGCCTCAGTATAGTCTCTGAACAGCTTCCTTCCAACTCTTAAACCACATAGCTAGAATATCTGATTAATCTCATGGGTCATGAGGTATATTTTGGTAACTAATAGAAAATTAGATTTCTAAAAATTAGTGGACATATGCACCTCATAAACTTAGTTGAGAATCCTTAAGCCATGAAATATCTTAAATACTCAGCATAGGTCCTGGCCAAAGCTTCCAGTCTTTACCAACAGGAAAATGTATTCATTCACTCAGCACATCTCTATTGAATGGCTAATGTATGCTGGCACCTTGTTTGGCTCTGTTCCAGAAAATTTTTGAGAGACGTCTTAAGAAATATTAAGGAACAAAAAGGAGCCAATAAGAGGGAATAATTTAAACGTGGAAAAAATGACCAGAGAATCGATACTCCAGGTTTAAGTGGATTACTTTGAGGAGGGGTAAGTAGAAGGAATTTAGAAACCTGCCCCCTTCTTATTATTTTCACTGTGGAGTGACCATATTTTCAGCTCCTGAGGCCCTTCATGAGGAGCTGTGGGCCTAGACGCTTGGAGATCTCTGTGAGTTGCTTTCCCTGTCTTTTCTCCTCCCCCTCTGCCCCCTCATCCGGGTTCAGGATGGAATCAGCTGGAAAATTCAATTACTCAGCCCCTTAATGTCAGCTCCCATACATTTCCTTCTCCTCCCGCCTCAGAGTACAGTTCAGCTATTTAAGAGACAAGCCTTTGAATGAAGCTAGCGTAGAATTTAAACATTCAAGAGAGAAACCTGTCAGTTTCAGACCTCGACGGAGAGCTTCCCTATAAGATCATGGGTTTTGACCTCTTGGGTCCCTCCATCTCACCTTCATCCCTTTCTTTTAGTTCCCGGTTTAAAAAAAAGTATTAAAAATTCTTTTCGGAGCAGGCAAAGCAATGAGTCCGCTGGTTCCACGACTGCTATAAGAAGCAGACTTTTGCACAAGGATAAGGTTACGGCTGGCAGCCCAGAACTCCAGCGGTGTGGCGGATCAGACGCTGGGCTCCTCCCCTCCCCCGCCGACGAACGAGAGGCTAACAGACGGGTGCAAGAAGACAAGTAGCTGTTTTTATTGAATACAGAAGCTCCTTGAAAACTCTGTGGACTCCGGGGCTCTCCTGCAATTCCTTTCATTCCCAAAGTGCTGGAGCCAAGCACGCGTCCCCCGTAACTCCCTCCCATTTCTTCTCGGGGATTTGGGTAGGAGAAGAGGGAGGGGAGGAGTGGGGAGATGGGGAGGGGGGTGGTTGGTGGGCTGGGCTTGCAGGGAGACCTGATTCTTGGGCAAAAGAGAGGGGGGCGGGCTCGGGGCTGCCCGCGAGGCGTGTGATTGGGTCTGACCTTCAGCGGGCTTGTCAGTTTCGCCCGGGGTAAGGGGGGCGCCGGAGGGGAGTGGGCGGAGGAGGGGGCTGCCCAGAGCCTCTCGTCCGGCCCACAGACGGCATGAAGCCTTTAGGGGCACGCAGTCCTCACAGATTTTTGGTTGAAGCCCCTCATCTGCCTTCAGTCTGAAGGCAGGGCCCCGCAGAGGACGGATCGGAGGGTCCCGACCAGCGGGGCCGACCGAGAGGGAGAGGAGGGGGCAAGAGACAGGAAGGAAGCAAACCATCAAATTTAAAGAAAAAGCCCTTTGACTTTTTCCCCCTCTCCCTCTCCAATGGCTGTGTAGCAAACATCCCCGACGATACCTTGGAAGGGAGTTGGTCTGCAGTCGCGTTTTCGTGGGTTGAGCTCACAGTTGTGAGTGCGGGGCTCGGAGATGGAGCGGTGGTCCTCTAGGTGGAAAACGAAACGGTGGCTCTGGGATTTCACCATAACAACTCTCGCACTGACTTTCCTCTTCCAGGCTAGAGAGGTCAGAGGAGGTAAGAAAAAATGGTTTTGGGGAGGTGGGAGATTGCTGTCTTTCTCATTCTGTGCCCCTCCCCCCTTCCTTCTTCCAACCCGCCTCCCCCCCCCCACCCAAAGAAGCAATTCTCTTAAATCCAGATTGTAGCTGCCATCAGGTTGGAAGTGAAGACTGGAGAGAGAGATGGATGTAGGCGGGACAGTAATGGGAGAAGAGGTAGCAGGAAAAAAAGATCTGTCAGGCACAGAGCCTGCTGAAATGCCCTTCACCACTTTCCAGGGGCTTTGAAAAGAGGAAAAGTATTACCTTGAACACAAGGGCAGTTGTACAAAGTTTTTGTTTGAGGAACAGTCCTTAGACTGCCCTTTGAACACATATTCTGGTTTCTTCAGATTCTAACTAATGGAAATGCTTTTTTAAAGGTGAGCTGAGGAGAAAATACAGAGAAAGTGTATAAAATGAACCTTGATGAAGTTCTCAAGCTGTTTTACTTTAGAGATATGAGAGGAAGCAGGGGGCCTGAATCTTGAAGACTGAGAACACTGTGTGTGTGTGTGTGTGTGTGTGTGTGTGTGTGTGTGTGTGGCATTTTGAGGAGATGTTAAGAGGAAAAAATGGGAGATTATAAGAAATAGATAAAGATAGGAAGAACTTTTTTCCCGGGATTTCAGCCCCCTCCTCCTCCTGTGACCCCTCCCACCCCCAACTTCTTCTTGCAGGTTGGACGTGCAGCTCTCTTGGAGAATGATGAAACTCGCCAAGCAAATGGGGTGGGGGTGGAGGAATAGGGATTGGAGGGAAGGGGAGGGGGCGTGGGGTGGGATGGGAGGAGAGAGGTAAGGAAAAGTTCCTACGTGGCACCACCAAATATTCAATGACCAGACCTGCTCGGGAGACTGCAGCCCTGTCAGTACCTAAGGAGGGAGAGCGACTTCACTCCTCCCCTCCGCCTCCTCCCTCCCCTTCCCCCGCCCTTTCCCGCAAAGGCATCTGGCTGAAGCGGTCCGTTAGGTGCTGTAGACACGGCTGGCGGGAGGACTCCTTTGGAGTTAAGGGAGCCCAAACAGCTTAGAGTAAAAAAGCAAGCTTTGTCAGGAGTGCGCAGAGAAGTGGGGGAGTAAGAAGGAGGGTGGCGATGATTGGCTGAGGGAGAAAGAAACTGTCAACCCCAAATGCGCAGGCTTTAGTGGAAACCTGAGTCTGACCCTGTGAGTGCCAAGATCTGAGTTCTCCCTAATGGGAGTTAGCGCTCCCGGAGGCCGAACTCTGCGAAACCAGGTCTGTATTTCTTCCCCACACTTTGTGATGTTCACCTTCCTGAGTAGCGGGCAGTGGTGGATTATTCCTCTGTGACTTTTCCTGGAGAATACAGTCAGAGCCTCATTAGGACTATATTTGAATTTTGAAGTAAGTTATGCTAATTACGTGGATTCATTCATTTCTACATTTTAAAAGATAAATAGTAGAGTCTTGAAAGTGGAATCCATCAAAAATTTGTATTTTACCTTTGGTACCTGGTCACCAGCTGGATTGGTCAGTTCTGTCAGCAGGTCTGCCCTCTGCTGGTTTTATTATTTGGAATTCAAGCAACTGTGTTAGTAAATGAGGCCTCTTAAAATCCTTCTAAGGATATACAGTGATGCTGAAAAAGGACACTCGATTAAGGAAGAACAGATATGCTGTTTCTTTTTGAGCTTTTTCAGCTATTTCTTTTGTTCAAACGTAGGAAAAAGTATCATAGTGGCAGCTATTTTTTTTTTTTAATATGGAAACTAAGACTTTCTTCAGTGAAGACAGATGCACTATAAACTCAAGAGACGTTATCATAGGCATTCAGGGGTTATTTCACTGAAGATGTTTCATTTCCACACTGGGACTTCCTTAAAGCTCTAAGGAGATCAGAAAGATCAAATTTCTACACTTGTGATGCATAATTTTTTCATTTAAATGTAGCTGCATACCTAAAACCCTTTTAAACAAACATCTCAGTACCACATCAAATAAATGGTGGAAAAAGAACCTTCTCTATTATTATAAAGCCATCTAATGTGAGAAAGAGCGAACTTTAAGGATAATATGTTGTTTCTGTTTGTCATTTTTGAAGAAATGTCTCGAAAGTTTTATGGTTATTTGGATCTTCATATTGTAAGATTTGGTATTTGTTTCACCAAGTTACTAGGTGCTTATTGCTTAGTGGGAAGCTACACATTTTAAACCTACTCTTGTAGTCATTCTTTGGCCCTTAATGAACTTCAAAAAGGAAATAGTATATTATTTATTAATGCTTAAAAAGGAAACACTAGCCTGAATCATCTCACAAGGGGAAAATAAACTCAATGTCTAGCTCTCATACTAGCCTTCAGATTTGCAATTGATGTAACAATGAATAAGTTCCTAAATAAGGTATTATGTACTAGCATTATACTATAATTTATTGATTTCACTGAGGCACACTGGTGTGATTTGGTTGCTAAACCAAAAGATAGTTTAAAACAGCCTATTTTCATCTAAAATTTTTATTTCTTGGATTAAAAACACTAAAGCCTTAAAAAGTTCTGAGTCATAATAAATTGGATTCTAAAAATGTGTAGTTAGGATCCTGAAACATCTAATCTTACAGAGAAAAGTTCTTGGAGTGAATGAATTAAAAGAAAATTTATGAACAAACACAGAGTTATATTATTTTACCTTGCAAATCCAAACTCTGTAACTTGGTAATCTTTAACTTACTTATTTAAAATTTTAGTATTTATTATGATTTAGCATAAAAGAGTAAGCATTATTTTTTATAATATATTTATTTGCATTAACTTCAATTTCATGATTCATATATTTGCTTATGGTTAATATAAATGTTTTATCTCATGAATTTATTAATTTCATTTTCAATTAATTCATTACTTATTATAGGTAGAACCTGAGATTTACCTGGAATTTATAGTGACTATAGCCTGTGATTGTGTTAAGATAGAGAGTTTTAAGATAGATGGTTTTAAGCGGTTTTTAAAGGAGTTAAGATAAATTGAGTACGAAGGGAAAAAAATATCTAATTGAATCATTTTTCACTAATTAAGATGGTATTCAACCTTTGGTGGTTGAGCCAGTAATGTGCCTTGCAAAAAGTTGATTAATTTTATGAAGAACTTTCAAAGCTTGTCAGCAATTGGTAGTGAGCCCTGCTGGAGTGTTTTGAGTGCCTGGGATCAGCAGGTGAAATGGTGCTGGCTTCCAGAGTATGTGCTAATCCAACTTTGCAAAGAGATCACGTTTGTCCCTGTGATTACTTAATCAGAAATCAGTTAAAAGATCAGATATGCTTCTGATGACAAATGCAATGTCTTCTATGATTATTAATATTGCCTTTCCATTTGTTTTTTAAATCAAAATGGACAAAGCCTGTAATAAACAATAAAGAAAAATAGGTATCTTATGAGAAGCATCTTCCTGAATCTTTTATACAGATAACCTTAGCTTAAGTGACACATATATATTCAGCTAATTATAGACACTTTCACAAAATTGTCTATTAGTTTTGAAATTAATTTTATCAATATCTTAATGTGACAATTCACTTTATAATTAATACTTAACTAGAATCTACTTTATAAAAATCACTCTATAAGAGGTACTCTCAGAGTTTTAAATAGTTATGAAGTTGAAAAACAAGAAATGTATATACCTAGATAGTATGATTGCTTATGATTTATTTAATTAATTTTTAGCTTCTGTATTTGCCTCAATTTGTGACTAAAGTTGAAGGAGCACATTATTCAAGTTATCACTAAAATATAGCAAGGCAAATATGAGCCTCTTTTCATATTTGTGGATAGGATTTCTTACAAAAAACCTAAGTAATCACCTTTCTTTTCTAAAATTTTTCTTCTTTTCTGAGACAAATTTCTCTTCACTCTGGTTAATTTATAGAAGTACTACCTATGTAATGATAATGAATGGACTTGAATCAAGCTTGGGTGAGAGTGTGTAATAAAAAGCTGAATCTTTTCAAAGGAAGAAAAGGTGTTTAGATTTTTTAAAGAGAATGCTTGAGATAGAAATTCTTATAAAAATTGCATCTCTACTACCTTCTCACTTTACTAACGAGGAAACTAAGGCACAGAAAATTTATTAGCTGAGTCCTCTTTCTCAAAAAAATATATTCTTATAATAGTCAAGGTTTTTCTAATGAGTAAGGTGAAGATTTGCAATAGTGATAAAAATATCTTTAAATAACAGTAGTCTGAGACAATGGAATAAACAATTATTACTTAATGTATATGTATTTATAGAATATGGAATGACCAAATATTACTTAAATGTACATGCTGGAGTTTAAATTAGTGAAAAGATAGATTAAGTGAAAATGACTGATTTAAAGAAAAACAGGAAATTATAGAAAGCATTTAAAAATTCCTCAAAGTCCCAAGTTTGGAGATAGGTAATTTGTAATGTTAATATACCTAATTATGTGATTCTATAAGATTATCTGTATCAAAGTAGAAAGCACAACACTTTGTAAAATATTTTTTGTATACATATCTTGCTGAATTAAGAACATAGTTTTTTATCCTCTCTAAAGTTATTAATGGAGGACCCAGTACAGCTTTGAATTTTCAAGAAGCTAAGAAAATTATATATTTATTTCAAATAAGGCAAATAGTGTCAAATTTCTATGCTTTTCATGTTAATTTTAGATTGATTGGGTGATATATATTATATATAATAGTCTGGCTTTTATTAATAAGTCAGACAATAAATTAATTTTTACTTGATATGGGTTATTTGTTTAATAGATAATTTTTTCCAAACAAGTGGTCAACTTTGGTAAAAAATAAGAGAGCACTTAGTAGTGCAAATTCTAATTCAGATTTTTCTTTTGGATTGTCAAAGTGTCTGAAATCACATAAATACCTTTTACTTCAGGAATAAATGGACAGTTAATTTGTAGGGAAGTACTCCCTCTTAATGGGCTACCATGATATGTTGTGCTGGCAACCACTATGGTAGAGCTAGTATTTCAACCAAATGAAGTTTTTTCCTCTCTTTTGGGAAATGCAGTATATGTCCTTAGGGTCCTGAAGAAGAAACTATGGAAGTTAATATTTATACTCATGGCTAACTCTAACAGTTTATATAAGTATAGGGTTTTATAAATATCGAGCCAGTCCTATCATTTTATATAATTTTTAGTGATGGTATTTAAGTATTTTGAAAGCCAGAATCGTATTGTATCCTAAATACACTTTCCTTTCCCATCTACCTTTGGAGAAATAATTAAGTGCAGTTGGTCTGTGATCATTAGGAATTCAGGGCAATTGCAGAGTGGGAGCTGAGGGCTGATTTGCATTTCTGCTTTTACTCCTCCATTTCCTTCATTTAATAGTGGGGAAATGTGGCCTGAGCTGGGTGTGGTGAGAGGAAACCAAACATTTTTTTGTCTGTTGAAGTTTTGTTCCTTAGCAAAGAAGAAAGAGAGGTATGCACAGGTGCTATAAAAAGTTGCAGCGCTCCCTAAGTTGTCTCACTGAAGAGTCCATTTTAAATTCAGTTTTCAGATATACTAAAATATACTATAAAAAATTTCCTAAATTTGGACTTTTTCTACTCATTTATTTTGCAATTTAATTCAGAAACTAAGGGGTTTTGTTTTTCATTTAACTGCCTTCTATATTCTAATGCATCTAATATATTTATTTCTCCTTTCAAAACCCTAATATGATTTTATTTTTATAGATAATCTTGGGTTTTTTTTTTCTACTTTCAGTAGTATCAGAACTCAACATGAATAATACTATCTGGTAGAGAAGATGAAAGTCAATTTTAAAGTGATTTAG
Organism: Orcinus orca; assembly: GCF_937001465.1. NCBI lineage: Eukaryota > Metazoa > Chordata > Mammalia > Artiodactyla > Delphinidae > Orcinus > Orcinus orca. Next base: position 121,972,492 of record NC_064559.1, read on the forward strand.
TGAGTAGTATCTATCAGTTGCAGTCTTTGGCTTACTACTGACTTGGCTAGTGGTTCTTTAGACATTGGCTGATCACCAGACCTACTGTTATCTGGTAAAATAAACTCTTTGCTTGCTGCGCATGGAATTAGAGACAGTGCTATTAATTTAGGAGAAAGAACTCAGAGAAAAGAAAGGTTATCATATTTCAGAGTAAGAGACCAGCTTAAATACGACTTGACAATTGAGAACTAAAACAAACCTGTGTAAAAGTGCTTTAGCACAATCAACTTTTGCAATTCCCTCAAACCTTCTTTTTTTTCCTTAAAAAGCATTTCTTTCTTATTTTAACCAAATTTAATTGCTCTTGAATGGCCCTGTACTGTACAGGCAAATGAAGGTCCCTATTCATAGAACTTGAGCGCATAGGGTGTCAGTGGAAGCTTCCTTCCTCTGTCTGACTGGTAAACTCACATCCGGGCTTAAACGAGCGAACCTTAGATGGTATGAGGTGGTTGGTTTTCCTTCCTCAGATTTTCACAAACAACTTCCCGAAAGGATGCCTGCCAGAAAGAGCAGTAGCTGAAATTCCTGACAAAACTAATAAGAAGCTCTAGCGCACTTTCCTACTTTGTGCTCTTGGATAGCTCTGCAGAGAAAGAGCCATAAATATTAGAGTGGTGTTTGCCCTTAATTCTCTTTTTAGACTAATTGTGGAGGACAACCTACTACTTGCTGTCACTCTTTGAACGCTGATGAATCTTCAAAATACTTCACTGGTTTTGAAGACAAAAGTGTTGTCCAAATGGCCTAGCGTGGTGTAGAGTGCCCTTCAGGATGTGGCCCTTGTGTACGTCCAGGCTCAGGATCAGCCTTTTTCCACCTGCTGCCACCCCACTCCCATTCACCCTGCACTTGTTGAGGCATGTTGAACCTCTTGCCCATATTCTCCCCTATCTTTGAACACACTATTCTTTGTACCTAGAATGTATGTTTCCTTCTCATCCATCTCACAGATGCCTTCTCATACTTCAAGATTTAGCTCAAGCTTCACACTCCAGGCAGATACAATAACAAGCTCTCACACTGAATGCATGCCCATTATGCACCAGGTCCTGTTGTAAGCACTTTTTGTATAAAATATCATTTCATTCTGACAATTGTCCTGGAAGTAAGCTAATACTAAAATCTCCATTTTACCCATAAGGAAATTGAAAAACAGAGAAGTTAATTATCTTTTTTTTTGTTTGTTTTTTTTTTTTGTGGTACGCGGGCCTCTCACTGTTGTGGCCTCTCCCATTGCGGAGCACAAGCTCCAGACGCGCAGGCTCAGTGGCCATGGCTCATGGGCCCAGCCGCTCAGCGGTATGTGGGATCTTCCCGGACCGGGACACGAACCCACGTCCCCTGCATCGGCAGGCGGACTCTCAACCACTGCGCCACCAGGGAAACCACAGAAATTAATTATCTTGCTTAAGACCATACAACTACTATGTGATAGACCTGGGATTTGAACCGAGGCAATCATGCTCTAGAGACCTTGCTTTTGATCACTTGCCCATGTTTACTGTGTATTCTTAATGCTTTTACACAGCCTTCGTGACTTTGCTTATGATTATGGTGCCCTGGGGCCTAACATTAATGCACAAATCATGCAGCTGCACCATAGTGAATATCGTAAATTGTGTGAATAACTTGAATGCCACCAAGGAAAAATATGAAGAGACTCTCATTAAAGATGATGTTATAATTCAGGTAGCTCTTCAGCCTGCACTAAAGTCCAGTGTTGGAGGACCTGTCACCCTTCCCATTTTAGGGACAAACTTCAGCCCTAATGATGGTGGAGAACCCAAAGGGGAGTGGATGGAAGCTAGTAAATGTTACTTTATTTCCTTTGACTGATTGAAGGAGAAGTTGACAGCTGTATCTCTTGGCATTCAAGGTTCAGATTGGGGTTGGCCTGGTTTCATTAAGTTACAAGGACACTTACAAATTGCTGCCTGTTCTAATCAGGATCCATTACAAGGAAGAACAGGTCTTTTCCACTTTGGGGGATTGGTATGGTAGTATGCTTACTACCTTCAGTATAAAAGTGTCAGATCTGATTATCTAAAAGCTGTTTGGAATGTAATCAACTGGGAGAATGTAACTGAAAGATACATGGTTTGCAAACAAACAAACAGACAGGCACACACACATTATAATTATTTTAAAAATTTCTCATTTATATGTTAGCCTTTCTCTAGGAGTTGCTGTAGGGTAATGACTGTGATTTAGTTTTATTTCTTCCCCTGGTGTCTACCAACATGCCAGAATGCACAGGATATGATATAGTCACTATTTAGATTACGAATTGTCTTCTTACTTCGCTCAGCAGACTGGAACAAGGTTAAAACCTAGTTAACTTGGAGTGGTGTGAAGTGACCTCCTCATGTCATGTTGTTAGCAGTAATTAGATCTCTCCTCCCCCCCTTTTTTTACTCATTCTCTGAAAGTGAATGAGTTGCGACTTCTTTCTAGCTTTCTTCATCTGGAAAATAGTTTTGCACATTCTCTCCAAAGATATCTTTAAATATTTGAAGCTCTTGATTGACCATATTACCTCTAAAACTGTAGTTTGCTTTAACATAGGAATCTGATCGAGAAAAATACCACATGAAGTCGTGTTTTTGCTTTGACGGCAACATAAATCATCATTTCATTTGTCTACATGATTTCAATTTGTAAAAGTAATAATTGGGAAATTTCCTCTCATATATTCATTTTTGAAACCTTTATTTCAGTTTTGCATCCTATTAAGGATTGTCTGATTTTGCTTAATGACTATTAGGAAGGTTAGCCTATCTATATTTATTGCTTTATGATTATTTTACTAAACTAGTTCTTTTAGAGAGCAGTTTGCATATTCCACATGTAATTATGATATTAGGAAGTACCATCTTTAAGCAAGGAGTATGTAAAATTTCAAGGGCTTAATAAGGTTAATAGTCTGTAGGTGTAGAATTGTTTTTGATGAAAATTATGTTTTTAATATTATATTCCTATCCATTGTATGTTTTAGTTCCACTAAAATCATTAGGATGGATGTCTTTATCTGCTTAATTTAGTGTGTCTTAAGCACATAGATTGGAACTTAACACATAGTAAACATTTGGAAAATTTTTGTTGAAAGAGGTAAAGGTGTTGATTGCAGCTCTAATGAATTGCTCTTTAATAACCTAACTGATGATCTGAGATGGGATATAGGGTTATGTAGATCAGTTATTGCCAGTGTCTACAGAAGTATATTGAACAAATTTTTGCGATACTATTGTGATTTCCTGAAAATAGCACTCTCTGTTTTTCCTCCAAGCAAGCTATGATCTTCACCCTGAACACTCTCTCAATCTGCTTAGCATTGTTTTTTTACACAGAATTTAAATATTATCTCCTCTAGGAATACCTCTCCTTAACCATGAAGACTAGGATAATTGACCTTGTATAACATCCTAAAGCACACTGTACTAACTCCAACTTGAATACTTATCATAGAATATTTTTGATGCTAAAATGAAAGCAGGGACTGCATCTTTTTCATCTATGTAAAAATTTCTGGCATCTAGGTCTAGCATCATACCTAGATCATAATAGATGGCCAGTAAATATTCATTGAATGAATTAATGAACTCATAAGCAAGACAGTTTCACTAAAGTCAAGAAGACAGGTGTACTCAGTCCTGGCTTGATATCACAATCATTTTCAGTTACATCCCTATAGATATTAATTGAGTAGATTTTGTGAATCAGAATCCAAGCACAGCTGCTTTATAAGGCTCTACATATAATTTTGATGCACAACCAAGGGTTCATGAACCTTCTGTAGTAGGAAATAAATTTATACAAAGATAAGGATGTGCCTAGCTTGTGTAACAGGGTACTGGAAGTCAAGTGAAAGGTTATCTGCTATGTGGAAATCAGTTGATACATACCTTATTGCCAGACAGAAGTGGCTCTGCAAAAAACTGATTTAAATAGATCAACTGATTATGATATTAATAATGCTTTTTAAAAAAATCCTCCTCTCCATAGCATGTGATAAACTAAATGCCAATAAATATTGCTCTTCTCAACATTAAAGTCAAGTTGTTGTAATGAAAATATAATTTTAGTTTTATAATAAACATATTTTAATAGCTGTGACCACTTATAAATCAGAAATGCCATACTTTTCAAATATCCCACTCTCAAATGGTGTTTGTTCTTGCCTCACCATTCTCAGAGTTGTGATACTATTTCTGCTTTCGACTTTCAGTTCATATATGCTTTTTGTGATATGAGAAAGTTCAAGATTGAGGTTGTTTAATAACTGAGAAAATTAAATGACTCTCTTCTATGTGCAGTCACTATGTTAGATGCCAGGACTACAAAGATGGTTTGCCAGCCTCCATTCTCATGGAGTACGTGTGTTACTAGGAGAGTGCTGGAGTTGGGGATGTGGGCAGGGCCACATAACACAAGACCATATGGGTATATTTTTCTGGATAGAATGGATTCATGTGACTAATTTAAGAGTCCAGGGAGGCTGCTAAGATGGCATGGTCAGTGCATACTTTGATATCTGTACTTACTAGGTGGTTCCAATTGGTTGCAACTATTGGATCCTCTGACAAATAACCAGGGAAGTAGAGAACAATGCAGCTTTTTCTGGAATAGCCAACCCACTGTAAAGTCACCTGGGGGTCTCAATGATAATTAGTATAGTTAAGTCACACTTGATATGGAGTTATGGCCTTTATAAAGTTGAAAAATATATGAATGAATAATCTTATTTTATAAAGGAGTATGTTAAGCAAGCATGTACACACTTATAAAGTCTATTATGAGACAAAGTTGCCTAACATTTTTAAACCTTAAACTGTGATTGTTTTGGTTATTAAACAAATTATAGCATGTTTTAGAACATAAAGTGTAAATAGTGATTTTTGTTTCTGAAGATTAATATGTTGGACCAAGGTCTCTATTTTGATTATTTGAGAGAATAAAATATTTATTATAAGCATTTTTAGCATTTTTAAGTCATAATGATTTCTTTCAGGGTAAGTTATATCAAATAGAGTTTAAAAAACATATCATTAATTGAGTTAGTTATAGTTTAAAATAATCTTGATAGGCTCTCAACTCCCAAAGTTTTATTTTTATCCCAGACCTTGCCCCTGAACTTCAGACTCATATACTCACTCAACTGTCTATTCAGCTATTTCCAATGGCATTATTAAGTCATCTCAAAATTAGCACACCTATAACAATTGCAGAACTCTCCTCCTGAAATCCATTCCTTTCAGTCTTCCCCATCTCAGTTAATGGCAACACAATCAGTCATGATGTTTGAGCTAAAAAACTTGGAGTCGTCTTTGACTCGTTTTCTCTCATACTCCACTCTGATCTGCTCTGTCCCCAGAATATATGCATAATCTCACAAAGTTCTTCATCTCTCAGTCCAAGAAAACAATATCAATAAAATTTTACATCTAGAAGACTACAGTTGTTTCTCTGCTCTCTGATTCCACTCCAGTGCCCCTAGAGTCTGTTCTCAACACAGCAACCACAGTCTTCTGAAAAATTAGTTGGTTGATGTTCTTCCTCTCCCCTTAACTGCCAATGGTTTTCCATCTCATTTGGAACAAAATCCAAGCTTGTTGAAGATCCCACAGGACCTATACAAGCTGCCTTCAACATGCCCTCACCCTTACTTCTCTGACCTCATCTCTTATACCCCTTTTATTTCCTTTGCAGGAGATATATTTGTCTCCTTGCATTTCCACCAATGTCTTGGGTCAACTCCTATCTCAGGTTCTTTTTACTTACTATTCCCTTTGCTTACAATGCCATTCTGTAAAAATATCAGGATAGAGGAACATCTTATGCCTTTCTAGAATTTACTCAAGCATCATCTTCTTATTGAGGCTTTTCCTGTCTTTCTTATTTTATATTAAAATCCATGTCTCCTTAACCCTCCCTATACTCATTCACTGATTTATTTTTCTCCTTGGTACTATTCAAATATTTGTGATTTATAAAAAGTTATGACATTTAAATTAAAGGTTGAGATTTTATTTTAAGGCTTTATAAATAATGTAGAATTGGATAATTTTGGAGTACAAATATTGCCTTAAATTTTTTGGGCAGCTTCTAAGCCATATTTATCCAAATAATTCCCATGGCTTTTCATTTCATTTTACCTATTTAGATATAGTCAATATGACAGTCAAAGTCCACGCAGTAAAGCATTTTACTTATTTGATAGACACCATACACATTGATCCAGTTGTCTTAAGAGGTTATAGTCTAGAAATGGTAATGGGAGTTTGCACTTTACTTTACTGGTTTAACAGAGCCATGAGGCAGGACTTTTAGTTACCTAGAAAGTAAAGGGGAGATGTTCCCAACTGAAGACGTAGACAGCAATTACAGATTAGATATTACCAAGAAAATGTAAATACATGTTACTATTCAAAGCAAATTCATTTATTATTCCTAATCAACATTAAATCTGGGATTCTGTGTTTTGTGGATTTCTTTTAACCACTAGATAGGTCAGAATTAGAATAAATCATGAACATTTGGATGTGAATACAATTGATTTTGATGGGAGTCATATTTTTCCATTAGTTCCACTTCAGAGTATTTTACTATGTATTTTTTTTCCCCGATCTTTCCAATTTTGAACTTCACTGTGTAACTGATTTAAAAAAAAAAAAAAACAGAACAAAACAGGGCTTCCCTGGTGGCGCAGTGGTTGGGAGTCCACCCGCCGGTGCAGGGGACACGGGTTCGTGCCCCGGTCTAGGAAGATCCCACATGCCGTGGAGCGGCTGGCCCGCCCGTGAGCCATGGACACTGGGCCTGCGCGTCTGGAGCCTGTGCTCTGCAACGAGAGACCCCAACAGTGAGAGGCCCGCCTACCGCAAAAAAAACAAAAAAACAAAAAAAAAAACCTGGTATTTTCACGGAGCTGTAAGGAAGTACATTTACATTTGATCATTGAGTTTTTATTTTCTGAAATGGTAGTACCAATAGGTTTGTAGGTATTTGGATTGGTAAAATTAACTGTAAAATTCCTAAAACTCTAGGCTACTGTTTTGTTTTTTTGCGGTACGCGGGCCTCTCACTGTTGTGGCCTCTCCCGTTGCGGAGCACAGGCTCCGGACGCGCAGGCTCAGGGACTATGGCTCACGGGCCTAGCCGCTCTGCAGCATATAGGATCTTCGCGGACCGGGGTACGAACTCGTGTCCCCTGCATCGGCAGGCAGACTCTCAACCACTGCGCCACCAGAGATGCTCTAGTCTCCTGTTTTATATTGTCTTTGTCCATGTCTTTCTCAATTTGATGTTTTTCTTTGTTTGAATATCAAATAGTGATTTTTTGCAAGAAGCATAAGAGACCGCTTCTCAAAAACTTGAGCCTTGAGATGCTTATATTTATTTTATTCTTTTTTTTCCTGTAGGAAAATATATACTCTAAGCATAGGCATATACTCTAAGCATAACATTTAAGTTTATTATAGAACCCCTTGGGGGAAAATGTAGTCTAAAACCTTCCCATACCCAGGAATATTTAATGTAAGCTATATATCTATAATCTTATATACTTACAATTTACTGATGTAGTCAAGCAGTTCATTTCTCCCATTTTGCACTTGTTTTGACTACAATGGTTAGATCGCAAAATACAGACAAAAAGTCTGGTAATTTAAGCCAAAAATAGTTGTGTAGAGACTTCGGACACTTATGTGATTTATATCGACATTATTTGTGCCATATAGGCATTTAAAGATGAGCTTTCACACCTTTTTAAATATGAGAGAATTTAGGTCGATATGTTTTATTTTCTAATACGTCATGTTAGTTTATAATACAAGATTTGTATGTGGCATATGTGGGTTCGAAATAAATGAAGGAATAGTATCAGAGGAAAGACAATAAAATATTAGTTTTTAAAAAACCTTTTAATAAATAACATGTCAGGGTTAATCTATAGTTATATCAATGTCTATGAGATGTAAAGAAAAAATTATTGAAAAGGAAAAAATTTCAATGATATCAGTGTATTAATGTCAAGTTGTGCTACAGGGTGGTAATGGAACAGTGAACATGACAGCTTAAGCTGTCGAAGTTCCAGGAAGCCTCCTGGGGTTGTATGTCCTCAGAATAACATAAAATCATGCTGGAGAGATTGCTAAGCATTGCATAATCTTCATGGATGATATCTAGTGGATCTTTAGAGACAGAAAACTGTTCAGTCTTCTACTTGACTATAAAGAGATTTCCCAAGGTAGTCAGAGGAAATGGATGACAGGAATCTAGTGAATTATAGCTCTGGGAAAACACTGGTGGCACTCACTGAGACTGTTAGAGATGTTCAGAAAGGTTAAAATTTAGATGAAATAGTGCTTTCAGGTATTATTTTTATTGAGTGCTTAGACACTATCCTCAGAGATTAAAATGCCTTATCTCATTTAATTCTCAAAATTTGGTTAAGTTGAAAAACCTAACTCTTAGAGAAGTAAGTAGCTTATCCAAAGTTATACAAATAATAAATACCAAACTTGGGTTAGAAGTTGGGCTGTTCCAACTGCAGAAACTGAGTTGTTAATTGTCGTTTATACACTTGTCATATCCTACATTTTAGATTCTTTATTAAGGACTCTTATGATTTTGAAATATAGCAGGGTGTTGGTAGTAGTTAAATTATAACAGTCACTTCTCTCTCATTTTTTCTTTTCCCAGACCTGCATCCCACTACTACATAAACACAGTAGCACTCCTGGTTATTTTATACTTATCTAGAGCAGCAAAGCATTTCATAACTGGGTGGGAGATGACTTATAACTCTGTGCTTTATTTTGTTTTTATTTCTGTCTATAATGATATGCTTCAGGTATGACCTGTAATATGAGGTACAAGGTGAGGATAAGTGACTCCCTAGTAGTGGGGAAAGCATCTAGCATACTTTAGGAAGGTCTCTTCAGACCTGTGTTCTTGCCATACCTGAATCAAATGGAAACAGCCAGACTTGTCAAGCTCTTCAGGGTGCTGTTTGTAAAGGCCACTTTCAACCCTTTTTTCTGAGACTAATAAGAAAGAAGCTTCAACTCTGAGGCAGTATGTGGCTGCCCATTTACTCACTTATTCATTCATTCATTAACCATATTTCTCTTGATTATTTATTGTGTGTCAGCTGCTATGTTATTTATGAATACTGCAGTGAACATCAATAGTGCTGATGTTTGCTGTCAGAGGGTTTACAATCTATCAGGGGAGGCAGACATTAACCGATAAATTACAAGCTTAGCAAAAAGAGAGAAAGAGAAAGAAATTAGTGGCATAAGTATGTAACAGGGAAATCAGACCCATAATTTAGACATACACTGTGGATGAGAGCACACAGCCTAGAGTGAAAATGAGATAATTAAGCAAACAAACAAAATAGAGCATGGAGTTAACCAAGGGGGTATATGGGGCACTTGGGATCATATGAAAGGGTCACATAACCCAGCCTGGGAGGGATAAGAAATGATTTCCTGAAGAAAGTCATGGCTAGGTTGATATCAAAAGATTGATTAGGTCTGAGTTCACCAGGTTTCAACCCCAGCTACCCATTAGGCTCATCTGGGAAATGTTTAAAACATGTGAATGCCTGGGCCCTATGCCAACCCAGACATCTATATGTTTAAAAAGCTTGCCAGGAGATTCTACTGACAGTTAGGGTTGGAAAAAACCACTCAACTATCCTTAGTCAATTGATGAAGGATTGAAAAAAATCTCCAACAAAGGGAATATAGTAAATTTTAGAAGCTGAAAGAAGTTTATTTCAGCTGGACCATAAAATTTGGGGTTGAGGGAGCACATAGGAGTTAGTGTAGATGTCTCACTTGGAGTTTGTGGCTGTGGGTGTTCATGGCAGAGATGTGGTTTTTCTCAAGAACTCCTCAGCAGCCATGATGCCCCCAAGGAGACTTTGAACATCTAAATTTATTCCGTATTGATGTCTTGTCAGGACATGACTAGTTCCATTTTCTTGAACTCTGTACTGTCTTGTATCTGTGCTGTCATATTTGATATTTCTATCACCTTCCTCTTCATTGATGAATCTATCATTCAAGACTCAGCTTAAAAAAACCACATGGTAGATATTTTAGCATTTGTGGGCCACACGGTCTCTGTCAGCCACAGAGCTCTGTCCTTGTGCAAAAGCAGCTATGGACAATATATAAATGAATGGCTGTAGCTGTATTTACAATATAAACCTTATTTGTGGAGACTGAAATTTAAATTTCATGTAATTTTCATGTGTCATAAAATATGCTTCTTTTAGTTTTTTTTCAACCGTGCAAAAATATAGAAACGTTCTTATTTCGTGTGCCATACAAAAGTAGACAGCAGGAGGTCTTAAACCATAAGCATAGTTCTCCCAGCCACTGTTCTAAGGCATTGTTACAAATACCAACTTAGTTCTCACAAAAACTCTAATAGGTAGACACCTTTTGTTATTCTCATTATACAGATGTGGAAACTGAGGCACAAAACAGTAAAGTAGTGTGTCCAAATCACACAGATGCTAAGTGCCAGAGGTGGGTTTCAAACCAGTTTGGCTTTCCAACACTGTGCATTGCTGCTTTATCCTACTTACTGGTCATGGGAGTATGTGAAGAAGTTTAAAGGAGGAATTAATTAGATACTAAACAGTCAAAGTGTTGTGTGACCTTAGAACAGTAATTTAAGTAGACACTGGAGACATGAAGGAGAAAGGATTAAAGACCTGGGATAGACTAATCAATGAATGAATGGAGGTGTTTAAGAGATCAACAGAACACAATAGGAAAGACATATTAGGCCCTCACAAATTTTCGTTTCAAGACCAGAGAGCCCCATGGACTTCAGAGGAAGTTGCTTTTATATGTTTCACATGATTGTGTTTCACGTTTAAATGATATTTTATATAGTCCGCGTGTGTGTATGTGTGTGTGTGTGTGTGTGTGTGTGTGTGTGTGTGTGTGTGTGTACCTGTTCTCTTCTAGTTTTGGAAAAAAGTCAAGTGTAGGCAAATAATTAAAACCAAGTGTGAAAAGCACTATCACAGAGGTGAGTATTTCTAACCCAGCTTTGGGAGATAGGGAATGCTTTCAGGAAGAGATTGCACATTAATTATATCCTACTTATTCCTCAGAACTGGATTTATAAAAGCTCAGAGACAAGAGGAGGAACATAGTGGGTAGTCTGTGAAGTCTGAGTCCAGTATGGCTAGAGCACTGAGTGAGGAAGGAATTAAGGGGTAATGAGATACAAGGACAGAGATGCAGTATCACGGAACTGGAAGAATACATGGGTGTGTCCAGATCATTAAGATTTTATATGCAAGGTATGTGCGTACCATCTGGAAGTTAGTTGGGTTCTCAGAAGGAATTTAAGCAAAAGGACTTGAGGCATGGAGTTTTGGAAGCTCATTCAAGCTGTGGTATGCAGATTGATGAGAAAAGGCATTGAAACCAGTTAAATGGCTATTGTAGTAATGCACTGAGTCTGCTATCCTATTTTCCCATTTAATAAACCAAAAAATATACAATAAAAGGCAGGAAAAATATTATTGAACAAACATTGTGCTGACTGGATACTTCTGAAATGAGAATCATAATCTGTGCCATAAGGATTAGCAACATAGAAACAATTAAAATATTAGGGACATTTAGGAATTGCTTTGAATATCAAAATTACAGTTTTTTAGATATATCGAGTTAAGCTATAATAAATTACTGCTTTTAATCTTTAAACTTTTGAAGTTCAGTTAATAAAATATGAAGAATAGTTTCCCCCCGTGTGTGTGTATGTGTGTGTGTGTGTGTGTGTGCGTACGCGTATAAAACCATCGAACCCATGTTATGAGAATTTGTTAAATGCTATAATTATATCAAATAAGAGGCAGATTTCAAAGTGGCTTAATTTATTATTTAGTTTACTTGAAAGGAAAAATCTTTAAGACTTGATTAACTGAGTTTTACATTTTTGTAACTGTAGATGACTTTTTAGGAAAAAACTATTTGCAATTTTTATTATATATCCCTATTTTTTGATTGTTTTCTGTACAGTGAATTTTTATTTCATATCATATGTCTCTACATAGAACTTTGTTTAGTCTTTAAAAATAGAGCCCTTATTTTGAATCCTGTAGAGGGAGTGTGTTTTTATCACATTGCTTTCAAAGTAGGAACTAACAAATGTGACAAAACCTGTGCTCTTGGAAAAGGTCATCCTGTTAAAAGATAGTTTGGAGAGAAGGAAAGTTGTGGTCCATTTTATGTATTATTTACTGATATGCAGTTGGGACTGTGACCAAGGGTTGCAACCTTTTCTTCACAGAAGGATTACAGCCTTCATAGCTGTGTTCTTGCCGATCCTGGAGTCTTTACCCTATTCAGATGTACTTTTGCTAATGGCTTCAGAGCAAGAAGATAAGATAAAATAAGCAGATAAGATGCTGTGCTTTTAGAAACAGTCTCCTTCAGAGTAATTTATACCCTGAAGCGTGAATTGAGTTTAATTTAAAGCAAATATAAACATCAGGGATCAATGAACTGGCTCAAGATTATCTTAATATATTTACGTTTTAAGTTACTTTTCACAGTGTTTTTATTTGTGGGCTATAGCAATGAAGGTGATGAAGTGGAATGAACTTAGATTTGATTTTGCACAGACTTTAGGAGTATCCATAGTTTGCTTTCTGGTTCTCAATTCCTTCATCTGCACAATGGGGATAAGAACACATGGCTTGCAAAGTTTTTTGACGGTTAATGCTAGGAAGAACTTAGCCCAAGGACTGTCACATGTTAGGCTCTCTGGGCCTGGCAGTTAATATAGTTGTTATTTTCTTAGCTTTATGATAAGAGAAAAAAAGAATGTAAAAGTAGTCAGGTATACTATTGGCCTAAAAAAATTGGCCATTGAAAGCAGGAGTCCTGCAAAAAATGTTCTTGAAAGTTGTTATTATTCTTTTAAATATTCCAAGTCTAAATTAAAGGGGATCATATTTGATAGGGTTAATGATCCCTTCAGTATGTCTGATTTCCATAAAAAAAGTTTTTTTTCTTTTTAATAATTTGGAACGATGTGTAGTCTACTGGAAAATATGTTGATTTTCATTCAGAAGGTTGATGAAATAGGTAGACAGTCATTATTAAAGTACATTTGTTATAAGGTAAAAGGCAAATTATATAAAGCTTCATTCACATATGTTTGTACATATAGAAGTTAATATGCCTAAAATTTAATTAACTAAGGAAGTGATCAGATGCACGTTTCTCACGTACTCATTCGATCATCCATTCATACATTCTATAACTAACTCTAGTTATTATAAAAAAAGTATTAATTGACATTGTAATTTTCGAAGAACACCACTCTATTGCAGATCACTGTCTATTTTGTGGAGTGTGATAAACTGTGCTGATGGTATTTCCTGATTTTACACTCAGTCCCTTTTTCATTCTAAGTCCTCCCAGAAATAGTGTACTTATAAAACCCAACATATTTTGAAATTAGATGGCAATTCTATTTTTTTTTTAACAAAGAACTGAAACTTTTCAAATCAATAATATTGGTCTCACTTTCAGCCAGAAGTGATCTCTTTTCCTTCTAAACAAGAGTACTGTGTGCATCTCTATAAAACTATAAATACTGCCTCCTACGTAATTATTGGGCCCTCCTTAATTAGAATCTAAATACTTGCAGTCAGGACTATGTTTCAGACATGCTCAGTGATGCATTAGCTAACACATGGCCTTCTCTGAATATTTTTATTTTTGAATAAAATAGAAATTCAATAGAAGTATATTGAGTAATATGGAGTCCTAAGTCTATTTTTATAACAATACTTACACCACATAATTCATTTTTTGACTTGCTTAGTGAATTAGGCAGTTGTGGACCAGGGAATTCGAGGGTCTAAAAAATTGTTTGTCCTTTTATGTCTGGTTTATTTCATGTAGCATAATGTTTCAAAGGTTCCATGTGGTAGCATGTATCAGAACTTCATTCCTTTTTTGGTTGAATCATATTCTATTGTATGTATATTATCACATTTTGTTAATCTGTTCACATACTGATCGAAACTTGGGTTGTTTTCACCTTTTGGCTATTGTGAATAATGTTGCAATGAACATTCGCATACAGGTGACTGTTTTAAGCCCCGACTTTCCATTTGCTTAAGTATATACCTAGGAGTGGCATTGCTTGGGCATATGGTACTTCTGTGTTTAGCACTTTGACAGATATTATCTGATTCCCCTTATATGAAATTTCTAGAATAGGAAACTTCATAGAGATGGAGAGTAGATTATCAGTCACCAGAGCCAGGGCAGAGGAGGGGAATAGGGAGTTATCACCTAATGGTTAAACAGTTTCTATTTGGGGTAATGAAAAAAGTTTTGGAAAAAGATTTTGGTAATGGTTACATAGCATTGTGAATGTAATTATGCTACTAAATTGTATACTTTAAAATGGTTAAAATGGCAAAATTTATGTTGTGTATATTTTACCACAATTAGAAAATGAATAGTTTAAGAAGTATAATATACCAGAACTAATAAATTGCACACTTGAAATGGGTGAAATGCATGGTATGTGAATTATATTCCAGTAAAGCTGTTTGAAACATCAAGTTTATCCAAACGGATTATACTTCCAAAGGGAAAGTTTAAGGTTCCAAACTTATTTTATGTTGACTACTTCATGGTAGCAGGAGGTAGCTGGAATGGAGGAATGGAAAATTTATGCTTCTGCCAATAAATGGCCCTGTGTTAGACACCCTAGGGCTATATAAAAGGGGGAAAAATTACTTATCTCCAGGGACTTTCAATCTAAATCATAAGGCATGAAGCAGTGTACATGAAGTTACTCTGGCAAATGCAGAGGATTAAAAACAACAAATTATGCATAGACATATATGCATGCACACTTACAAAGGCACACACAAATACACAGATATATACATATACTTTGTAAATAACTAACATAGGAAAGCACTCAAAACTAGAGCATTATATTTGTTACCTATTCTTTTAAACATCTTTTAACTTATCTTTGGGTATACAATATGACTTAGTAACTGCACATTTTACAATATTTATATATAACATTGTGAATTTGAATCTTCAGAATCACCTTTGTTTAGATTATGAATAGTTGAAGAGTAAATCTATTAGAAATTAATGGAATATATACAGATGCTGGCTTTTTCAACATCTCTTTGCTTCTCTGTAATTTGATTTCTGATTTGAGATATTTTGACTTTGAGAATGTTACAGTTTATATTTTACTTGCTGCTCCACTCCTTAGCCCCCCACCTAAATGTTAGAGAAGCATGGCAAAAGGTAAATAGATTTGAGGAGTAGGACTATAAACTATTTCCTCTGTTTAAAAAATACTAATTTTTATATTAGATTATTTGTTCAATTACATTTTCCTATTTTTAACTTATTTTTCAGCTGCTCCAGTTGATGTACTAAAAGCTCTAGATTTTCACAGTTCTCCAGAGGGAATATCAAAAACAATGGGCTTTTGCACAAACAGAAAGAATTCAAAAGGTTCAGATACTGCTTACAGAGTTTCAAAGCAAGCACAACTCAGTGCCCCAACAAAACAGTTATTTTCAGGTATGTTCTTTTTATTACTACGACTACTGCTGCTTTGCTAATTATTATTTCCCTTTTTATTATGCTATATAATGCACAATTATGGGGGGATTTTTCATAATGGTTTGAAAAATACTCAGTGAATATTTTCTTTCTGTCCATGAAAACACTAAATGACTTAATAGTACTAATTATCTAGAAATCATGATAATGTAGGGAAAGGGAGTTGAGTAGTGAAATGACAATTTCTGAGTGTCACATTTTCTAAGCAGGTAGCTTGTTATGAGTACTTGCCTGCTATAGGATACATGTTGATTATTTTTTGTTACAACTCCACTAAGTTGAGTGGCCTTGCTCCTATTTAACAGAAGAAATTGAGTTTCACTGAGACTCTCTGATTTGTCCAAATTACAGGAAGCCAATATTTAATGCAGGGTTTGTCTGTTGCCAAGGCCAATATTGTCTGTATTATCAAGTATCCCTTTTTGGTGTTTTGGGATCTTTTCAGAAACAATTTATCATTTAAATTCTTCATATTATCCTCAACTGTCTTCACCTGAAGGAATTTGAGTTCCCTATTTTCAAATAAAACTGTTTTCTAACAACAGAAAAATTATAAATCAAAGTACTAAAAATTAACAAAACAAGAAAGCATATTTTTTGGGAAAGAACATTTTAAAGTATTTTTGAAAATACATTTATTTTGATAAATCATTGATTCTTCCAAAATATTTCCTGTTTTGCAATTATTTGTGGTGGACAAAAGTAGCAAACTGCAAATATAAAGACTATTAATGCATAATTTTTCCGACAAACTAAAATTAAAATGGTTATTAAATCCACAAAATATTTTTCAAATCAAATGTGAAAGTTTTAAACAGTAAAAACTAAGCTGCTTTTCTATTTATTTGCACTCTAATGCAGAAATAGGAAAAGGATGGGAATTTTCAAGAGAGAAAAAAATAGATTACTGGAAATGCTGTAGAAATACTGAAGAAGTTAGTTTATAATTTTTTATATTTGGCTTATCATCTCAGGGCAGTTTTTATGCCCTCCAGTGTGATAGTTATTTTGATTATTTCTGTTGTTTTATCTTGGAAAAAGAATACAACCTATGTGTCTAGGATCTCCTTCCATGTCAGTTAACAGAATATATCAACATTTCTCCCTCTTCTCAAAACATTGTGTCTTAGGTATGTGATTCTAATAATGAGTAGTTCAGATAGGAAGAGATATCTATGGTAAAGACCTCATTTTTTCCCCGTGCAAATGATTATAGGCTTATCTTCCTAGAGGATAGAGCTTCTTGTCAAATAATACTAAACGGCATTTAATAAAAATTACCAATGACACATTCACCATTAAAAAAATCTGAACAGTGAAAATGTGAATAGTATTCTCTATAAAAAATAGCAAAAAAGATCTTTGAAAATTTATTTGGAATATTTTTTCTTCCATTACGAAAACACAAAATAGCAGCTTCTTTCCAATGAATAAAGTAAGCAGTATTATTGGAAACTTCAATATTGGGGTGGGGGTAAGAGTTTTCAGATTGTCATAATACTCTGTAGAATTAAGGTATATGTCCTCCAAAGTCCCAATTTGAGACCTTGAATTTAAATATCTGAGAGCTCTGTGCCTGTGAACTGAATAGAAGCTGTAATTTACAAATTCTTTCTGGCCTCTTTAGAACACCCGCTGTAGGACAGATGCTATGAAAGAAACTGTGTATATTGATCTTTATGTTCATAACCACCTGGAAAGGGGAATATTTAAACCCAAATTATAGATTAGGAGTTAGAAAAGTGAAGTATTTGAATATAATCACGGAACCTGTGGATGATATGAAGCTGAGAGACAGTTTGGGGTTTTTTAGACTAAAGTGGGCTTTTCCCACTATGCCAAATGACCTTCACTCCTCATTTAAAAAACCCTACCAACCACTAAGCTACATCAGAAAGAGATTTTATTTAAACGGAGACATATTCTCCATGGAAATATATTGACCACAAGTTAAAAATTAAAATCAAATAATAAAGTTATTGTGCTTTCTTCATATCGAATGTATTCATGGATGCAGTATCTGTTGAGGTTAAAAGCCCATTTTAAGAATCACTATTGAATCTGATATACTCAGCGTGAATTATGATTATTGTCACATGTATAGGATTTATGTATACACACTTATTAAAGGTAGTAATAACATTTTTTTCTTTAACAGCAGTCATTTAACAGAGAGGATGCTTTATTGTTAGTTTGTATTTATAGATTTCAAATCATATTATTTAAGTTGCAAAATTCCACATTTTATCTGGATCATATATACTGATCACTACTATTTTAGATAAAATTTCACATCTTAAGTGGTTGACTTTGTGTTGTTGAACTTATCTCATAGTGAATTCTCTCTCATAAATTTAGTTGGTTATGAACAACTTTGATTAGTATCTAATAGGGAGGAATCTAAGGTAGATGTCTAGGTTATACTGTGAACATTTTGACATCAAGTCATGATTTTTTAGACAACTAAATTTTTTTTTTAAAGGTCATAGTGTAAAGATTATAATTAAAACCTTATTGCTTAATTTTAAATTGGGAAATACTTCCGTAATTGAAAGATTTTACTCAGTGTAGTTTGAAGTTGACAATTTTCAAAAGTTGTGTTATATAAACTGGATGATTAATTAAAATTTGTTACAACTTATTTAGCCTTATATGAATATACTATTTTCTGAAATTCCTCTTTTTCTAAATGTCTCTATGTAGATCTTATATCATAATGTTTTTGCAAAAATGAAAAAGATATTGTTTTCTCCACCTCATAATATTTCAGCATCATTTTTCAATATGAGATATTTGAAAATTGAGGTATTTAGGGAAAGAAGTCCTGTAATTCTCAACATTTTGAGCTATTCATTTGAAGAAAAAACTTATTTGCTGTGGAGCTTCCTCAATAATAAGCTGAATTACCTAGATTTTTATTTGTAGTATAAGCAGCTAAAAGGTGTTTTTGTTAATTGATGCGTTTTATTACCTTTCAATTTTATACACATGATTATTTTTCTCTATTGATTTTCATGAATATAAAATTGGATATATCTGTGACACAAATCTAATCAAACAAAACTTTCTCTCTCTCTCTCTCTCTTCCTCTCTCTCTCTCTATATATTATATCTTTTTTTTTTTTTTGCCATGAAAGCAAGGCTTTTATGATATATTTGTGATATAGTGAAGTTGTATTATTGGTAAGTTATTTTAAAAATTAAAATTGAGAATTTTAAATAAACACTTTTTAGTTTGGAGATATCTATCTAGATTCTAGATAGATAGATTAGAACCAAATAGTTAACATTAATTGGCTGTTTTTTTTGTGACATATTCTTATTTACTTTCCACAACATTTTAAATAATTTCCACTTCATAAGACATCTTTCCACGACATTAAGTGGCTGCATAGATTTCCACTATATAAATGTTTCGTATTTTATTTATCCAGTCCCAACCATTGCAAGTGATTTTAACATTTTATCATTATTCATAGTGTTCTGATGAATTGACTTAACAAAATATCTTTACATATAAACATCCCTATCACCTCTGTAAATTCTTAGAAGTAAAATTGCTAGTCTCCTACAGTTTTTTGAATTTGAATCCATGGCAGTCATATTCATTTATTTTTATTATTTTATACTACTATACATAATAGAATATGGAATGAATGGACTGAATATGGAATCTCTTGGTGTTGGCCCAGATATCATTGATTACATATGCACATATACACCAGTTTTGCATATGGAAAACTTTTTAATTTAAATAATCTCATCCTTCAAATAACAATGCCTGCTTTACTTTTGTCCCAGGGTAGTAAAAGGATTAAATAAGATATATATGTAAAACTATTTTTGAAAAATAGAACCCACAATTTTATATGCAGTGTTTTTATAAAAAATATACAATAGTCATTGCTTAACTACCTGAGATATACTTGTGGTAACCATTTAATTTATATATTTATTTAATAAATGCTTACTAAGAACTTATGTAGATATGGCCCAATGCTGGATATTTGGGATATGATGATGAGAGGGAAAAGAAAAAAAAAATTTCCTTCTTGAATTTAGAATCAAATTAACCAAGTATCTAAAAGTTCTGACTTACAATGACATAAGCTTTTTATTAGTGAAACTTCATTGTGTGATAGGAAAAACTGCTCAGAAACTCTTTAGCTTTTGAAAAGATGACTAAAAGTGTACCTTCATATGTTGTGTCCTTACAATGCCACTTTAAAGAGAGGATAGATGGCCACAGATTAGATAAGGGCAGAAAATACAAATCTTACACCAGAATTTCTACTTAAGTGTTTTAAAAGCGCTTATTGTGTGTTTGATATTGAACTGGCAGTATGATCTTGTTTCCTAACCATGAATTCAATTTTACATAATACTTGTGCTTTAAATGAGTGATGGTAAAGTTTGAATACAGCTTCAACAATTGTTTCAGACAAAGATTAATAGAATCCCTTCTCCATTGGTTTTTAAATCTGTATTGTTATTACTGTTTGAACTTTGGTTACTTGTTAAGGCCACTTAGTAAGCTCAAAAAGAATAAGGTGATCAAGGAATAATTTGGAAATTTAGAATTTTTGACTCTTTGGCATTTTCTTCCCAGGAGGAACTTTTCCAGAGGATTTTTCAATATTATTTACAGTAAAACCCAAGAAAGGAATTCAGTCTTTCCTTTTATCTATATATAATGAGCATGGTATTCAGCAAATTGGTGTGGAGGTTGGGAGATCACCTGTTTTCCTGTATGAAGACCACACTGGGAAACCTGCCCCAGAAGACTACCCCCTCTTTAGAACTGTTAACATCGCAGATGGAAAGTAAGTAGCACAATAATCCAATGTTTTAGCTGTGTTGAAAACAATTCTTTCATTTGATCATTCAACAAATATTTATAAAGTGTGATGGAGGTTTTCTAGGGAGTGGTGATATAGAAATGAACAAAACAATAAAACACCTAATCATACATAGTTTACAGTCTGGGTAGACACATAATGAACAATAAAAACTTACTAATAAATAGTTTATCAGATGGTGATAAGTGAGAGAGAGAGAGAAATATAGCAGTGAAGAGAATAGGGGATGATGGTGGAGAGTGCAGTTTTAAGGAGTGAGGTCAGGGATAGTCTCACTAAGAAGGTGACATGTGAAGGAGGAGGGGTGCATGCCATGCTGATAATTAAAAGCATACTATTCTAGATGGAGGAAAAGCAAATACACAACCTCTGATTCTGGGTGTGGCTGATTTGGTCTAAGCAACATCAAGGATGCTAGTGTGGCAGAAACAGTGTGGGATGATGAGGATGGAGAATCAGTGGGAGGCCAAATGGTATAACACATTGTAGGTGGTTGTAAACACTTTGGATTTTATTCTAAGTGAAATTGAAAGTCACTGTAGACTTTTTGAGCTGAAGAATGACCTGATTTGACTTCCTTTACCAATCATGTTAATATTGACAATCATAGGAAGCTTTATATAGCATCGATATGTGCTACGTACTGTTCTGAACACTTTATACATAGTCAACTCATTTAATTTTTCACGACTCTTGGAAGAAAATAATATTAATAAAGCCATTTTACAGATAAGGGAAGTGAGGCACTGGGAGTTTAAGTAACATATATTTGAAAAGTGGCAGAGATAGGGTTTGAACTCAGGTAGTCGCACTTTCCAGTAACAACCACACTCTTCTCAAAATCATGCTGAATTCTGAATTCTGTGTTGTGAATATTGCCTATCACTTAGGGAGCAGCTAAAGACAAATTAATGTTTATTAAATTTACTCGGTATTTTATTGCTGAATTCAGACTACTAAAAAAATATTTATCGGAAATATGACATTTGGTTGTAGACATAAGAAAGAAATAGCTGTTCAGGTGGAAAAAAGATTCACACTCAGATTATCATTGTCAGGACCATGGAAAAACCTTCATCTCTGTGCAGGGAAAACTGGGCTTTCATGAGTAATTTACATCATTATTGTTAATAATTCATATGAAAAGTGATGATAGTTCTATGAATGAAAATATATCAGGGGCAGGAAAGTAGAGTGTACTGTTTTAGACAGAGCAGTCCTCATTGACATAGTTGCATTGAGCAAAGACATATTGGAAGTGAGAGAGTGGGCATGTGGGGATATAGAGGAGAGCATTCCCTGCAGAGTGAAGAATATGTGAAAGGAACAAGAAGGAGGCAGCGGTGGCTGGGATACTGGGAATCAGAAAGCAAAAATTTGGACATGAGATCAGAGACTGACAGGGCGAGGCAAAGTAAGGACTTCAGTTTTTATTGAGAGTATTATATTAGTTTTTAGCAAGACAGAAACTTGATCTGACTTATTTTTTTAAATTGTCACTCTGGTTGCATCAGAGTAGAAGCAGGGACCAGTTAGGAGTCTAGGTGAGAGGCATGGGTACTTGGACAAAGTTGTGAGCCTGTGAATTCTGTGTATACTGTGAATATAGGATTGACAGATTTTCTGATGATATGAATGTGTAGTATGAGAGAAAAAGAATAATTAAGAATGACTCCAAAACTTAGGGTTAATATAATATTTTGAATATTTTATGTGATACCATGATTATGACATTATTATCAGAGCTTAAATTAATTCAACAAAAATATCAAGTTTAGAGTCCTAATCATCTTTCAACAATTGAAAGAATTCATTTTTATTTTCTGTTAATGAAAAACACATACCCACAATAGTAGAGATGGTTTAATTTAAGACACAGGCTTCTTGGCAGAAACACGTGTAAATTTTACTCTCACAGTATTAAGTGCCTCCTCATATAAATCTTTGCTCAAGTCAAACCAAGCAGATGCCTATGCTAGTTGAAAGTGCTACGGAAAGACCAAAGATTAAGTGTACATGGAAATATACTTGGTCCTCATCAGTAGCCGTGCCAAGTCACATGAAACAGATATTTTAGAAAGCCTCCTGCAACTTTTTGGGTACTTTATTTTATGGATCTAGTCCTAGAAACTTCTGGAATATTAATTTAGCACTTTTCGTTTGGAAAAAAAACAGAGTGGCTTGCAAAATCCAAGTGCGTTCCACTTAGTTGTTTATGTTTGCACCAGATACTGTTAATAAAACCCACCATTTTACAGTATGATTAGGGTATTTATGTTTCCAAAGGGCTGGCCACGTCTCCCCCCAGGTCTGTCATCACTGCCCTGAATTAGCTGGAGCAGTAGCTTCAGAGTGAATTGAGACTCACTCCACACATGCGTTGACTATGCTTTCTTTCAATGTTCCCACTTCCTGCCAACCCTGGAAAGAAGGAGAGATATTGTGTCTCAGTCTTGGATCCTGCCCACAGTAGTGATCTATAACTGTCTTGAAATTGAAGTGGAAAAAGAAAATGAAAGCACTTGAAATAAATGTGCCTAAAGACAGAGAAGCACATTGTGTCTTACAATTAGAACGTTCAGTTGTTCCAGATGGAGCGTTCATTCAATTAGCAGACATACCCTTTTACAGTCTATCTCAGGGGATCTCTCCAGCAGAATTTTTTTAAGTGGAATTCCATTTTGGAAGAAAGCATTTACGTACATAGAAACTATTAATTACTCCATATCCCGCCCCTAATCTCTATCAAATACCGTCATCAGGACATGGTAAGATTAAGCTTTTGTTACAACACAAAGTGAAGCAAAGGATGGTCACTTTCTTATCAACATAGACAGCCAATCCTGCTGTGCATCTTACAGTGCTGGTGTGTCTTTTTGAGTACCTAGCACTGTTCTGGGTTAATAGTAAGTAGTCACCTGTTAACTGATTAATAAATGAGCCTACATTTTGTATACTTTCAGATTATGTGTATAATTTAAAATACATTGTATTTTAATTGTGAATAATGGTTTGGCAACGTCTTTGGAACTTACAAAAGAATTACTTGGCTTTTTAAGGTGGCACCGGGTAGCAATCAGCGTGGAGAAGAAAACTGTGACAATGATTGTTGATTGTAAGATGAAAACCACAAAACCACTTGACAGAAGTGAGAGAGCAATCGTTGACACCAGTGGAATTACAGTTTTT
This sequence comes from Orcinus orca, assembly GCF_937001465.1. NCBI lineage: Eukaryota > Metazoa > Chordata > Mammalia > Artiodactyla > Delphinidae > Orcinus > Orcinus orca. The sequence goes on from NC_064559.1 coordinate 121,996,244, forward strand.
GGAACAAGAATTTTGGATGAAGAAGTTTTTGAGGTAAATCAAACTTTATTTTAAGCTGAATATTATTAAATCAGATGAACTGAGTTAACAGTAACAATCAATATATGCTATAAAGCAAAGTTGTAAACTCTAAAGGGTGACCTACTTTCTTCCCCCGTGGGTGTAGCAGTGATGTTTTCTATTGTTCAGTAAGAGAATGAGTAGACAATGGTGACTGTAACGCCTGGGAAACTTTAACAGAGATTGGTTGATTTAAACACAGGCATGCTATTCTCCTGGGAAGAGCAAATGACTTTCCTCTTAGTACTTTGTATTACTTTCTTTGGAGAAAAGAACATTTTCTTCACTTCCTCCTTTCAGAGATTAATTTAATGAAATGTACAAGTCTGATATTTTGCCTTTCTCTGTTCTTTGTGAATGTTTCCAAGGTAAAATAGAGATACTGCAAAAGATGACCTGTAATTTTAAAAAATCACTATTTTAATAATGTGAAGGTCATGGTAAAAAGCTCCTTTCCAATTATAATTTGCCAGTTATGATAATCACATTCTTTCTTTTAATTCTTCAATCATTGGAAACTCTTGCTTTAATTTTCATTTAGTCAATCATTAACAGAACAAACAGACCAGACCCCATAAAGGGATGCACTCCTGAGATATTAGTCATTACTGAGATGATTGTTTTTATATAATTTCTGAATAATTTATTTTTCAAAGTGTAACAAAGTAAAGCTGTGTAATATATTATGGATTAATAGATAAGTTTTACATGGAAGATTTTCTGTATTCTGTTGAAATGTGTGTGTATATGTATATTTATATATATACACACACACAGATATGTACACATAGAGATGTACACACACACACACACACACACACACACACACACACACAGTATGTATTTTCAAAAAAAGCAATGTAAATTCAGAGGGTCAGTAGAATATTGCGTCCCTGTACTTAGTTATATAATCTATGGCATAATTTTAAATATAATTAATATTTGTGACATTTTCAGATTATTTGGGATTCTATTTGTTTTTGAGTTTCTGCATTAGTATGTACCTAAGCCTTTGACTCTAAACAAAATGTTTTAACACATCATATCATACTAAATTAATGACAGACTGATTCAGGCAATGTATAATAATATAGTCTCAGATCTCTGATATCAGGCATTGATTGCACACAAATGATAAATCAGTATTTATTTATTAGATGAATGAATATTATAAACAAATTAAATTTTAGGCTTACAAAGTTCTATTTTAAAATTAAACTCTTCATGAACATCAGTTTCACAAACTAAACTTATTTTTGTAATATCCAAATCCTTATTTTCCTAGAACATAAATGAGTAATATGGAAGAAATATATCAGTGGATGGTTTCATTTCATACATTAGTTTAATCTATTGCTGTACGTATTCACAGAGCCCATGGAAGTTAAACAACAGAAATGAAAAGTAGAATTTTTTTGTCATAAGTGATTAGAACATATAAAGAGGAAATATAGAAGAGAAAATATACAAATTAATATTAATTAATTAATCCTCAAAATTTACTGGCCCTGAAATATAATATTTGATGTATGTACATGTTGATTAGATTTTTTTCATACAGTTTTGTAGCATTGAGACTTCTATTTTTACCTGAACTTACTTCTAGGTGAATATCATTTAATTTTTATTTTTTACTCCACTCCAACACACATACCAAAACAGACTATACTCCACCTTCTTTCCCATATACTACACTCGGGCTCACTGGGGTCCAGTTTAGAGTTTTCAAGTATAGTTACAGACTATCACAGTAAGTTCTTTTTTCAAAATAAATAATTGAACCTGATGTTGCATATTAAAAAATACGTAATAAATTCCTCTGTGTTTCAGAGGCTGATTATGGTATCAACAACTAAAACACATAAAGATGATTTCCTTAAAATATTTCCATGTTTTCTTTTTTTTACATCTTCACTGGAGCACAACTGCCCTACAATGGTGTGTTACCTTCTGCTTTACAACAAAGTGAATCAGCCATACATACACACACATCCCCATATCTCTTTCCTCCTGCATCTCCCTCCCTCCCACCCTCCCCATCCCACCCCTCGAGGTAGTCACAAAGTACCAAGCTGATCTCCCTGTGCCATGCGGCTGCCCCCCACCAACTATCGATTCTACACCTGGTAAGTTATATATGTCCATGCCACTCTCTCACTTTGTCCCAGCTTACCCTTCCCCCTCCCCATGTCCTCAAGTCCATTCTCTACTAGGTCTGCGTCCTTAGTCCTTATTCCCGTCCTGCCCCTAGGTTCTTCATAACCATTTTTTTTTTTTTTTTTTAGATTCCATATATATGTGTTAGCATACAGTATTTGTTTTTCTCTTTCTGACTTACTTCACTCTGTATGACAGACTCTAGGTCCATCCACCTCACTACAAATAACTCAATTTCATTTCTTTTTATGGCTGAGTAATATTCCATTGTATATATGTGCCACATCTTCTTTATCCATTCATCTGTTGATTCCATGTGTTTTCAACCACTGCTAACCCAAATACCTCTAGCCAAGAGGCATCTAGTAAATAACCAAAGACAAAGGTACTGGAAGCAAAGATTATTATTATTCTCTTTGATTAATTCTTAACTTTCTAATATATAAACCATATTCTAAATCTTGAAGTAACTTCAGCTGTTTATTTCGAAAACCTCTATTAAACCACTAGAAAAATAATCTTTAAAAGACTCATTAATGAAACTTTAGTGAGTATGACAGTGGGTAGCAAAAATAAGTTTATTAAGCTGCTTCGCATCTTGGAGTTTCATGAAAACCTCTGGAACTTTAAATATAACATTTATTTTATATGAAATGCAGTTAGTTTTGAAAAAGCAAATGCAGAACCTTCACTTTTAGGTTTATCTTGTACTATCTTTGATCAATTAAATAGGGAAACTATTTTTACTTAATAAAATATTGGGAAGGCTTTAGAATAAGAATGTTTGAATTGGATGAAAATTTGTATTTATCTAATCCGCATATCAGAATAGTCATCATACATAAATTCACGTCTTACTTCCTAAAGTGTATTATTGTATGGCTATATAAAATTTTAAAAACAATGTAGTCTTCTCCACTTGATAAAATGCTATGAAGAAAGTAAATGATTCAGACACACAGATTTTTAAATCGGAATAAAATTTTCTGACTCCTTTTGTGAAATTAGTTCATCTTATCTGAATATGTTTTTAATGTATCTTTCCCTAAAATTTACTCAAATATTTTTCCTTTCATTTTGGTTTGTGTTATAGTACCTATCTAGATTTTTGAATCTTTGCAACTAAATGTTTAAAAATCGAACGAAAAATGGCAGGAGATAGGAATGGTACCATGTTTGCATTATTTTAGTGTTTGATAAACAGTTGTAGTGATGAAGATGACATAAAAACACCAGTGATTTATTAATCCGAAAACTGAAAATATTACTTCTTTGGAAATAGTATCATTCCACTTTAGATGAAAATTTGTTTAGTGTATCTAATTTTGTCTGTATATGACCCTACATTTATGCAATGGTAATGTTAATGGCAATAAATGCTAAAAATGTCCATATTTGAATTGCAATCTGAAGAGTTTAAAAAATTCACCAATAAACAGATGAAAGCAAAACTGGAAATATTTTAAAAAGTATGATGAAGTGGGCTTCCCTGGTGGTGCAGTGGTTGAGAGTCCGCCTGCCGATGCAGAGGACACGGTTCGTGTCCCGGTCCGGGAGGATCCCACATGCCGCGGAGCGGCTGGGCCCGTGAGCCATGGCCGCTGGGCCTGCGCGTCTGGAGCCTGTGCTCTGCGGCAGGAGAGGCCGCAGGGGTGAGAGGCCCGCGTACCACAAAAAAAAAAAAAAAAAGTATGATGAAGTTAGTTTATATGAAAATGCCAAAATGAATATATAGGCCCATAATTCAGATTATATAATTTCAGCATAGCAGAGTGAATCTAAGAATTGATTCTGGAATGAGAAAAATCTGATTTTGAATGCCAGTACCTAGCTTAATTATGTTTGTCTGTGCAATAAATTTTGCTGGTTTTAATTTCTTAGTCTTCAAATGGGAATAGTAATATAATCTCTCTCAAGTATTTATAAAAAATTGAATTTATGTATATAAAGTGCTTAAAATACTAGTATTTCATTTATATATATGGTTATATGTTATGTGTTAATTTACTTATGCACTAATATGTAGTTTTCTTCATTATTATAACTTCTTTTTTATCTTACTCTTTTTTATCTAACTTACTCTTTTTTATCTAACTCTGACTTTTTAAATATTCTTATACATTTTGATACGAGTGAGCAACAATGATCCATATATCACAAGTCCTTAGTGGTCTGACTTGTAAACGAAGTGCTTCTTTCTGGGCTACTGCTTGTTTACAAGGTACCCTGTGTGAATTAGATAAATTTGCCCTTTCTAGACAGAGGTAGCACCTGGATATGGACCTTAGTGAGTGGAACATGGTCTGAGGGGATGAATATTTTCATGCAGGCACAAAATATCCAACCAACCATAGTCGACAGCCTTGGTTTGTTCTAGTTTAATAATACACTTCAAAAATGTGAAGAAAAGCTAAATTAGAAGAAGAGCCACACTGTCTATATTGATTATTAATAAAATTACTTTTGGAGTCTTATAAAGAGGAAATTTTTTTTACTAAATATCAAGTTGTAGCCATTATAACTTCAGTTTTCAAAGCATTGCTATTTCCATCTTATTTTTCTTTTTTAATGAATTAAAGTGGGTTATTCCAAGTCTTTTATATTTTTAACAATTATCTATCTTTGGGCAGATTGTTTCTTTCTTTTGAAGCAATAAGAGAAATATGATGGCAATTTGAGTGGAAAAGCTTGTTGATGAAATTTTTCATTTTTTCAAACTTCTCAGAAGAGATTTTTGCATTCAATTTTCTTTGGAGAAATTAATGAATAATAATTTATAAAAGCTATACTATTTCAATAGTTCTTCAAGGCCTGAAAACTTACCTTAAAGTAATAATAGCCATCTCAAATATTTTGTTAAGAATTTGATTACTGACTTGTGATGTCCATGTGTCATTTTACTGCATATATTTTCCAAGATACATACTTAAAAAAAAATTGTATGCTAGTAGACATAGTTTTTGTATAGAACAGTGTGATAGAATGCAGGTAGCTTTCCCATTTACCTACCTTTCCCAGACTAGATGCATTTAGGTCATAGTCGTTGAGACTTTTTTCTCTATTTATCAAGGTATAATTGAAGTACAATAAGTTGCAAACATCAAAAGTGTACCATTTAATCAGTTGCGGCATATGTATATACCTCTGAAATCAACATCATAATCAAGAAAATAAACATTGCCATCACACCCAGAGGAAGTGTCCTCCTGCATTTTTATGATCCATCTCTTCTCCCACCCTAATCCCAGGCAATCACTAATTTGCTTTTTATCACTATAGCTTATTTGTTCTAGAATTTTTATAAATGGAATTGTGTTGAATGCACTCTTTAGCTTGGCTTTTTTTTCTGTCAGCATACCATTTTTGAGATTTATCCATGTCTTCATATGTATCTTTATTTTGCTTATTTTTCTGAACAGTATTCCAATGTATGAATAAACCACAATTTCTTCATCCACCTATTCTGTTAGAAGGCATTTGGATTATTTCCAGATTTTGGCTACTGCATATAAAGCTCTTGTGAACAATCATGTATAAATTTCGTGTGGGCATTTATTTTTATACCTAGAAGTGGAATGCTTGAGTTATTTGGCAGGTGCATGTTTAACTTAATTAAAAAAAAAAAACTGAACTGTCAAATTGTGTTCCAAAGTGACATTAATCATTTTACACTCCCTCCAGCAGTGAATGAGAGTTCCACTTGTTCTGTATCCTTGTCAACCCTTTATCTGGTCAGTCCTTTAAATTTTAGCCATTCTAAGTGGTTATGTACTAGTGTTTCATTGTGGTTTTAACTGGCATTTCCCTGATGGCAGATGATGATAAGCATATTTTCAGGTTTTTATTGGCCATTTATGCATCTTCTTTTGTGAGGTGTCTTGCCCATTAAAAAAAATGTCTGCTATATTCTGATTATGACATTTTAAGAGTTCTTTATGTATCATGCATACACTTTAAAAAATAATTGATTAATATATTTATTTTTGGCTGCGTTGGGTCTTTGTTGCTCTCTAGTTTCAGTGCACGGGCGTCTCATTGCCGTGGCTTCTTTTGTTGCAGCATGAGCTCTAGGTGCGCGGGCTTCGGTAGTTGTGGCACATGGGCTCAGTAGTTGTAGCTCACAGGCTCTAGAGCGCAGGCTAAGTAGCTGTGGCACACAGGTTTAGTTGCTCCACGGCATGTGAGATCTTCCTGGACCAAGGCTCGAACACGTGTCCCCTGCATTGGCAGGCGGATTCTTAACCACTGCACCACTAGGGAAGTCCCATGCATGCACTTTGACAGGTATGTGCAAATAATTTTTCCAGCATGTGGCTTGTCTTTTTATTTTCTTAATGATGTCTTTCAAAGTGTGAATACTTTTCATTTTGATAAAGTTCAGTTTATCAATTTTGTTTTTCATGTTTTATACTTTTTGTGTTCTAAGAAACCTTTACCTACACCAAAATCACAAGATCTCCTGCTATTAGACATGTTGAAGTTTTACGTTTTACACATAGGTCATGCCTCATTTTGAGTTAATATTTGTGTATGGCATGAGGTAAATGTCAGCACTGATTGTTTTTACATAAGGATATCCACTTCATCTAGCATCTTTTATTAAAAAAATGTTTCCTTTTATTCATTGGATTATCTTGGCTTCTGTGTTAGAAATCAGTTGGCTACATATGAGTAAATCTCTTACTGAACTCTCAACTATCCCATTCCATTGATTTATTTGTCTCTCTTTTCACTGATACCAAATCATCTTGATTACAGTAATTTTATAGGATGTTGGAAATCAGGTGAGGTAACTGCTCCAACTTTTACTCTTTGTAAACATTGCTTTATTTAATTTAGGTTATCTGCACCCTGCGTAAGTTTTAGAATAAGCTTGTCAATTCCTAAAATAAAATTAAGGTTTTAATTGGGATTGCATTTAAGCGATAGAGCAAAATGAAGAGAATTGATATTTTAACAAACATTGAGTTTTCCATTTTCTGAGTGTGGTGTGACTTTTCATTAATTTTGATCTTCTTTAATTCCACTCACAATGTTTCCTAGTTTTCAGTGTAGACATTGTGGACATCTTTTATTCATTTTGTTGTTTTTATTTTTTTGATGCTATAGTAAATAAAATCATATTTAATTTTACCTTTCAATATCTTGTTGCTATTATATAAAAACACAATAGGTTTTAAAAATATTAACATTGTATCCTCCAAACTTGTTAGATTCATTTTAATAAATGAGTTAGTTCAGGTCTTTTTAAAATGCAAATAATCATGCAATCTGCAAACAGGGACCTTTCACTACTTTCTATTTTTACACCTTTTATTTATTTTTCCTATGACAATGGATAGGACCTCCACCAAAATGTTGAATGGAAGTGATGAAACAGGCATTCTTATTTTTTTGTTTTTCTGTTCTCATGTAAATAAATATTCAGTCTTCAACTATTAAGTATGATGTTGGTTGCAAGTGTTCAATGTAACTTTATCAGTTTGAAAATGTTCACTACTTGTCTTAGTTCCCTAAAAGTTTTTTATCATGAATGTATATTGAATTTTGTTAAATGCTTTTTATGTTTTTATTGCAAAGATAATTTTCTTTTCTGTTAGCATATTGAATTTTATTGATTGATTTTCAAATGTTTAAAATCAACTTTTCATTCCTTAGGTAGACCCCACTTGGACATGATATATTATTCTTTTTATATAGTGTTGGATTTGATTTGCTAAAAAATCTTTAGGATTTTGAGCCTTTATTAATGAGAGGTATTATTAGTATATGATGCTCTATATTTGTAATGTCTTTGTCAAGTTTTGGTGTTAGGGTAATATTGGCCTCATAAAATGATTTAGAAAGTGATCTCATCTGTTTTCTGAAAAATTTTTTGTATGGTTGATGTTGTTTCTTTCTTGAATGCTGCATAGAATTCACCAGTGAAAATGTCAGGTGTCAGAGTTTGCTTTTTAGAAACTTTTAAAACATATTTAATTTCATTCCTAGATATAGGTTAATTAATTTTTTCTGATTTTTAAAACATCAATCTTGATAAATTTTACATTTAAATAAATTTTTCTAGGTCAGTAAGTTGTTGAATTTGTTGGCATAAAGTTGCTTGTAGTATTTTCTTGTCTACATTTAATGTCTGTAAGATTACTGGTGGTAACTACTTTTCATTCCAGATAATAATGATCTGTATTCTCTCTTTTTTTCCTAGATCAATCAGTTCAAGTAGGCCCTTGAAAATTTTGTTGATATTTTTAACAAATCATATTTGGCTCTTTTTATTATCTCTCTTAACTGACCTCTTTTCTATTCCATTATTGTTGTTCTCTCTATCCTAAATTTGGAAGAGGAAAATCTTTTTTCTGGTCTTGCAAAGCAGAAAGTCATTATTTTCAGATCCATTATTTGCCAGTCTAAACATTTAAAACTATACATTTCTCTTTAAACAGTTTTAGCTTCATCCCATAAATGTGTTATACACATTTTTTTATGGACATTCAGTTAAAATAGTTCCTAATTTCTAGTGTCTAGATACCTGTTTTTCTTAGATTGCTTATTATTATTGATGTTTAATTTAATTCTATTTCTGTCTTACAGTAAACTTGCTGTGATCTCATTCCATTCAGATTTATTTACAGTCGTTTGATGGCCCAGCTTGTAGTCAGTCTATCTTGGTGAATGTAGCACATGTCTTTAATAAAAAATGTGTTGTGAAATTGTTGGACTGAGTGCTTTATAGTTTCAATTAGCTGTTTTGAAGTCTCTTTTTTAGAGTTTTAACAACTGGGTTATCTCAGAGTTGGCATTTGTTTATTATCTTTTAAAAATGATTTATTAATATATTTTATTTCTGTAGAGCTCTTTTAGGTTCACAGAAAAATTGAGTGAAAGTTATAGGGAGTTTCCATATAGCCTTGTGTGCACACACACGCAGCTTCCCCCACTAGCAACATCCCTACCAGAGTGGCACATTTGTGGCAGTGGATGAATGTATATCAACACATCATTATCAGCCAAAATCCATAGTTTATATTAGGGTTTGGTACATTCTGCGTGTTTTGCAAATGTATAATGGCATGTATTCACCAATACATGTACACAGTAGTATCTTACGAAATGGTTTCATGCCCTAAAAATTCTCTGTGCTCACCTATTCATTGCCCCGTCTCCCCTAAGCTCTTCCGTTTAGGAGAGTTTTTACTGGCTGCTTAGTTTTGGTTTTTCCAGGATGTCATATAGTTGGAATCATACAGTTTTTGGTCTTTCATGTCAGCTCCTTTCACTTAGTGACATGCGTTTACATTCCCTTCATGTCCTTCATGGCTTGATAGCTCATCTCTTTTTAGTAGTGAATAATATTCCACTGTTTGAATGTATCTCAGTTTATTTATCCATTCATCTACTGAAGGACCTACTGATTGTTTCCAAATTTTGGTAACTATGAATAAATCTGCTGTAAACAACTGTGTGCAGGTTTTCGTGTGGATATGTTTTCAATCTCTTAGGGTAAATACCATGGAGCATAATTGCTGGATCATATGGTATGGGTATGCTTCGTTGTATAAGAAATTGGCAAACTGCCTTCCAAAGGGACTGTACTGTCTTGCATTATCACCACAATGAATGAAAGTTATTGCTTCACAGTTTTGGCACTATTTGGATGTTGTCCATTCTGATAAGTACATAGTAGTATCTCATTTTAGTTTGCATTTCCCTGATGACACGTTGAACGCCTTTTCATATATGCTTACTTGCCATCTGTATATCTTCTTTGCCGATGTGTCTGTGAAGGTCTTTTGCCCAGTTTTTAAGCAGGTTATAGTTGAATTTTAAATGTTCTTTGTATATTTTGGAGAAGAGTTCTTTATCATTTGTGCCTTATGCAGGTACTTTCTCGCAGTTTGGCTAGTCTTCTCATTCCCTTGACATTGTATTTCACGGAGTAAAAGTTTTTAATTTTAATGAAGTGCAGCTTATCAATTATTTTTTTCATGCATCATGCCTTTGATGTGATAGCTAAAAAGTCATTGCCATACCCAAGGTCATCTAACCTTTCTTATATGTTATCTTCTAGGAGTTTTATAGTTTTGCATTTTACATTTAGATCAATGATATATTTTGAGTTAATTTTTGTGAAGGGTGTGAGGTTTGTGTTTAGATTCAGTTTTTTGCATGTGGATTTCCAGTTGTTCTAGTAACATTTGTTGAAACGACTGTCTTTACTCCATTGTATTGTCTTTGTTTGCTCCTTTGTCAAAGATAAGTTGACTGTACTTATATGGGTCTACTTCAGGGCTCTGTATACTGTTCCATTGATCTATTTGTCTGTTCTCTCACGAATACCACATTGTCTTGAATACTGTAGCTTTATAGTAAGTCTTGAAGTCAGGTGGTGTCAGTTCTCCACCTTTGTTTTACTCGTTCAGTACTGAGTTGGCTATTCTGGGCCTTTTGCCTCTTATTATAAATTTTAGAATCAGTTTGACAATACTCACAAAATAATTTCCTGGGATTTCTTTTAACTTATTTTTTTGGCTGCATTGGGTTTTCATTGCTGCAAACGGGCTTTCTCTGGTTGAGGTGAGCGGGGGCTACTCTTTGTTGCTTCTTATTGCGGTGGCTTCTCTTGCTGTGGAGCACGGGCTCTAGGCACACAGGCTTCAGTAGTTGTGACACACAGGCTCAGCAGTTGTGGCTCATGGGCTCTAGAGCACAGGCTCAGTAGTTGTGGCACACGGGCTTAGTTGCCCTGCAGTATGTGGGATCTTCCCGACCAGGGCTCAAACCCATGTCCCCTGCATTGGCAGGTGGATTCTTAACCACTGCACCACCAGGGAAGTCCATTTCCTGGGATTTTAACTGGGAGAGTTGACTCTATAGATCAAGTTGGGACAACCTTACATCTTGGCAATACTGAGTCTTTCTATCTGTGAAAATGGAATATTTCTCAATTATTTAGTACTTCTTTGATATTTCATCAGCATTTTGTAGTTTTCCTCATGTAAGTCTTCTTCATATTTTGTTATTGTTTTCAATTTCACTCATTTCAGCTCTAATTTTTCTCATTCTTTTCTTCTGCTTATTTTGGAATTAACTTGCTCTTCTTTTTCTAGTTTTCTAAGGTGGAAACTTAGATGATTGATTTTCAGTTTTTCTTCTTTTCTAGTATTTGCATTCAATGTTAGAAATTTCTCTGTGACAACTGCTTTTGCTGCAACCTACACATTTTGATAAGTTGTGTTTTTATTTTCATTTAGTTCAAAAATATTTTAAAACTTTCTTTGAGATAGCACCATTGACTCGTGTTATTTGGAAGTTGTAGATTATTCTCCAAGTTTTTTTAAACTTTACAGACATCTTTCTGTTATTGATCTCTAGTTTAATTTCACTGTGTTCTAAGGGCTGATATCATATGATTCTATTCTTTTAAATTGATTAAAACAGACCCAGAATGTGGTCTGTTTTTGTGAATGTTCCATGTCAGCTTGAGAAAAATGTGTAATCTGATGTTGTGGATAAAGAAGTGTATACATGTCAATTATATCCACTTGACTGATAGTGCTGTTGAGTTCAACTATGTCCTTACTAGTTTTCTGTAGCTGGATCTGTTGATTTCTGGTAGAAGGGTGTTAAACTTTCCAACTATGATATTAGATTACTCTATTTCTTCTTGCAGTTATATCAGTTTTTGCCTCATTTTTTATACTTTGATATTCTGTTGTTAGGCACATACACATTAAGGACTATTATTCTTGGACTATTGACTCCTTTATCAGTATGTAATATCTCTATCTCTGATAACTTTTCTTGTTCTGAAGTCTACTGTGCCTAAATTAATATAGCTATTCTTTCTTTTGATTAGTGATAATATGGTATATCTTTGCCATCCCTATACTTTTTTCTTTTTTTTTTTTTGGAGTATAGTTGCTTTACTGTATTGTGTTAGTTTCTGCTGGACAGCAAAGTGAATCAGCCACACATATACATATATCCTCTTCCTTGGATTTCTTTCCCATTTAGGTCACCACAGAGCATTGAGTAGAGTTCCCTGTGCTATACAGTCTGTTCTCATTAGTTATCTATTTTATACATAGTAGTGTATATATGTCAATCTCAATTTCCCAGTCCATCTCACCCCCTTCCCCTCTTGGTATCCATATGTTTGTTCTCTAAATTGTGTCTCTATTTCTGCTTTGCATATAAGTTCATTTATACCATTTTTCTAGATTCCACATATATGCATTAATATATGGTATTTGTTTTTCTCTTTCTGACTTACTTAACTCTGTATGACAGTCTCTAGGTCCATCCACGTCTCTGCAAATGACCCAGTTTCATTTCTTTTTACGGCTGAGTAATATTTCATTGTATATATGTACCACATCTTCTTTATGCATTTCTCTGTTGGTGGTCATTTAGGTTGCTTCCATGTCCTGGCTATTGTAAACAGTGCTGCAATGAACATTGGGGTGCATGTATCTTTTTGAATTATGGTGTCTCCATCCCTATACTTTTAATCTATATGTGTCTTTATATTGAAAGTAGGTTTCTTGTAAACAAAATATTGGGCCTTGTTTTTTGATCCACTCTGACAATCTCTGTCTTTTAGTGGGTATATTTGGACCACTGATGTTTAAAATGATTATTGATATAGATGAATTTACATCCACCATATTTGCTACTGTTTTCTATTTGCTGCCCTTTATTTTTGTTCATATTTGTCTTCTATTACTTTTCTGCCTTCTTTTATGGTTTAAATTGAGCATTTTTTATGATTCCATTTTCACTATTTTCTTGGCATATCAATTATACTTCTTTTATTACTTATTTTAGTGGTTACCCTATCATTTGCAATATACATTTACCACTAATCCAAGTCCACTTTCAAAAAATACTATACTATTTCACAGGTAGTACAAGTTACCTTATAATAATAATGTAATCCTTATTCCTCCCTGCTATCTTCCTGTACACTTTAAATCTTCTATAAGTTACTTATAATACCTAATACAGTGTAAATGTTATGTAAATAGTTGTAAATACAATGAAAATGTTATGTAAGTAGTTGCACACATGCAGCAAATTCAAGTTTTGCTTTTTGGAACTTTCTGGAATTTTTTTCTAAATGTTCTTGATCCACAATTAGTTGAATTCATGGATGAGGAGCCTCTGGATACAGAGGGGCAACTGTGTGTGTGTGTGCATTTTATATATATATATATTATTTTGAACAAACTGAAACAGATCAATTAAGAATAAGAAAAATAAAAATTTCTGTTTTACCTTTATTCTTTCTCCCATTCTTTTTTTCATTATCTGGTTTCTCTGAATTATATCATCTTTCTTTTCTCTGAAGAACTTGTTTTTAAATTGCTTGAGAGACAGGTCTACTGCCAGCAAATTCCCTCAGTGTTTGGCCGAGAAAGTATCATGCTTTCACTTTTGAAGGGTAATTTTGCAGGGTACAGAATTGTAGCTTGTTGTTTTTTTTTCTCTCAAGACTTTAAATATTTCACTCTACTCTCTTTTTGCTTGTATAGTTTCTAAAGAGAAGTCAGATGTAATTACTGTTGATACCTTTGTATCTCTGTAGGTAAGGTGTTTTTTTCATCTGATTTTTTGAAAATTTTTTCATTATTTATTATCTGAAGTTTGGATATGACGTGCCTAGGTGTCAGAGGTTTTTTGGGCATTTATGCAGCTCCTGGTTCTCTGTTCTTCCTGGATCTTTGAAGGGTGTCTGATATTAATTTGCGCAAAATTTCAGTCATTATTGCTTCACATGTTACTCTGTTTCTCTCTCTTTTTCTGGTATTCCCATTATGTGTATGTTATATCATTTGTAGTTGTCCCACAGTTCTTGGATATTCTGTTCTGTTCTGTTTGATTTTTTTTGAAATCTTCTTCTTTTTTGCTTTTCAGTTTTGGAAGTTTCTATTGTTATATCCTCAATCTCAGAGATCTTTTCTGAGCCATGTCTGGTCAACCAATAAACCCATCAAAGACATTCTTGTTCCTATTACCATTTTCTTAATTATTATGGGTTTCTTTTTGTAGGTCCTTTTCTTCTCTTGTGTTTCCCACTTAGAGAAGTTCCTTTAGCATTTGTTGTAGAGCTAGTTTGGTGGTGCTGAATTCTCTTAGCTTTTGCTTGTCTGTAAAGCTTTTGATTTCTCCATTGAATCTGAATCAGATCCTTGGTGGCTAGAGTGATCTTGGTTGTAGGTTCTTCCCTTTCATCACTTTAAATATATCATGCCACTTCCTTCTGGCTTGCAGAGTTTCTGCTGAGAAATCAGCTGTTAAACTTATGAGAGTTCCCCTGTATGTTATTTGTTGTTTTTCCCTTGTTGCTTTCAGTAATTTTTCTTTGTCTTTAATTTTTGTCAATTTGATTACTATGTGTCTCGGCTTTTTATCCTTGGGTTTATCCTGCCTGGGACTCTGTGCTTCCTGGGCTTGGATGGCTATTTCATTTCCCATGTTAGGGAAGTTTTCGACTATAATCTCTTCAAATATTTTTCTTGGGTCCTTTCTCTCTCTCTTCTCCTTCTGGGACCCTATAATGCGAATGTTGGTGCGTTTAATGTTGTCCCAGAGTTCTCTTAGGCTGTCTTCATTTCTTTTCATTCTTTTTTCTTTATTCTAGTCCACAGCAGTGAATCGCACCATTCTGTCTTCCAGGTCACTTATCCGTTCTTCTGCCTCAGTTATTCTGCTATTGATTCCTTCTAGTGTATTTTTCATTTCAGTTATTGTATTGTTCATCTCTGTTTGTTTGTTCTTTAATTCTTCTAGGTCTTTGTTAAACATTTCTTGCATCTTCTCAACCTTTGCCTCCGTTCTTTTTCCGAGGTCCTGGATCATCTTCACTATCATTATTCTGAATTCTTTTTCTGGAAGGTTGCCTATCTCCACTTCATTTAGTTGTTTTTCTGGGGTTTTATCTTGTTTCTTCATCTGGTACATAGCTCTCTGCCTTTTCATCTTGTCTATCTTTCTGTGAATGTGGTTTTCGTTCCACAGCCTGTAGAATTGTAGTTCTTCTTGCTTCTGCTGTCTGCCCTGTTGGATGAGGCTATCTAAGAGACTTGTGCAAGCTTCCTGATGGGAGGGACTGGTGGTGGGTGGAGGGGTGGGCAGAGCTCAGTAGAATTTTAATCCAATTGTCTGCTGATGGGTGGGGCTGGGTTCCCTCCCTGTTGGCTGTTTGGCCTGAGGTGACCCAGCATTGGAGCCTACCCAGCTCTTTGGTGGGGCTAATGGAGGACTCTGGGAGGGCTCATGCCAAGGAATACTTCCTAGAACTTCTGTTGCCAGTATCCTTGTCTGCATGGTGAGCCACAGCCACCCCCCCGCCTCTGCAGGAGACCCTCCAACATTTGCAGGTAGGTCTGGTTCAGTCTGCTACGGGGTCACTGCTCCTTCCCCTCGGTCCTGATGCACACACTATTTTGTGTGTGCCCCCAAGAGTGGAGTCTCTGTTTCCCCCAGTCCTGTTGAAGTCCCGCAGTCAAATTCTGATAGCCTGCAAAGTTTGATTCTCTAGGAATTCCTCCTCCCATTGCCAGACCCCCAGGTTGGGAAGCCTGACATGGGGTTCAGAACCTTCACTCCAGTGGGTGGACTTCAGTGGTATGTGTTCTCCTGTTTGTGAGTCACCCACCCAGCAGTTATGGGATTTGATTTTATTGTGATTGCGCCACTCCTACCATCTCATTGTGGCTTCTCTTTTGTCTTTCGATGTGAGGTATCTTTTTTGGTGAGTTCTAGTGTCTTCCTGTCAATGATTGTTCAGCAGTTAGTTGTGATTCTGGTGCTCTTGCAAGAGGGAGTGAGCACACGTCCTGCTACTCCACCATATTGAGCCAATCTCCAAAGACTTTCTTAATTTCTGTGATCTCTAGCATTTCTTTTTGATCTTTGAAATTCCATTTCTCAACTTACATTATCCATCTATTCTTTTAGGTTGTCTATTTTTTCTATTAACATTCTTAGAATATTAATAATAGTTTCAAGAAACATTCCTAGTCTGACAATTCCAACATCCTGCCATATCTGTCTCTGATTCTGATGCTTGTTCTGTCTCTTCAAACTTTGTTTTTAGCCTTTTCATATGCCTTGTAACTTTTTGTTGGAAGACAGACATTATATACTGGGTAAAAGATGCAGGGGGAGGGGAAACATTCTATAGTCCTATGATTAGGTCTCAGTATTTTGGTTAGCCTATGCCCCTTCACTGTGAAGTTCACCAGTGTATTTCAGTTGTTTTTCCTCCTGTCGGAGGGACAGGAAGTAGACGAAGATGTATTTTTCTTCTCCCACATGGAAGGCTAAAGGGGCTGGATTGGGGTATTTTCCTTTCTCTGGTTAGGTTAGGTTCTAATAAAACCCCCACAGGTTAGAATCTGGGTAAATTGTTTCTGCCTAAGGGCAGGTCTTGCTAAGAAGAACAGAATGCCCTGGTATATTTCAAAATGGTTTCTTTTCCTCTTCTGGAAGCATGAGGGGATTTTTCTCCAGTATTCACTGTGAAGCCTGGTAGAGCTCCTGGTAGTAAAACTCAGAAGGTGAGTGTCTCTTTTATGACTGGTTTCACCGGAGGTTTGAACTCTCAGTTTTGTTTTGTTTGTGTGTGTTCAGGAGCTATTGTGAGACTTGTATTGATAGTTTTAATCTCAGTTCTGTTCTCTCAGTTTTAACTAAATTGGTTTGAGTTCATTACACATGTGTAGTTCTGGAGGTAATTTTATATTTTTGTGGTTTATACACAAAGGTAGGTGATTTCCTCTTTCCATGTATTCACTTCAGATTCCCTCCATGTCTTCTAACATGCATTTTTTTTTTTTTTTAGCTTGTTCCTTTGTCCAGAAACAGGGTTTCTGTCAAAGTTCTAGCCACAGCACTGTTGCAGTGCTCAGCTACTGGCTTCCACTGTAGGGACAAAACCTCAAGGGAAACGCCACCCCCCTCCCAAAACACACACAGATAACTTATCATATGTGGGTTTACTTCTTCAAGGTCGAACCCTCCTTCATGACCTACCTGCTTTTCAGAGTTCTCAGGGAATTGTTCATTGCATTTTGTTCAGTGTTTGTAGTCATCATCAGCATGAGCATTGGGCTGTAATGGCTTTACACTGTTATAGGAGTACTACAACTTCCAAAATATAAACATTTAAAAGTGTTAATTCCTTATCATGAAAAAATTTATATTGCTATGAAGGTTTATGCCTGGTACTTGGCTGTGTCTCATCTTCAAAATCTCTAAAATTGGTAAAATTCTAGTATCACAAAATTTATCTCTAAAACCTTCTTGCCCTGGCTTCTCTGCATCTTCTTTAATTAAGGGAAAAAAGCAAGCTATCACTGTATTTAAAAATTATCATTATGTGATTTCAATCTAGATTCTAAACTGAAAAATATAATCACTAATTATTTATTTAATTTTTTTCTTTATAAATATTTAAGATCTTTCATAAAATATGAACTTTAGGAGCAAAAATGTAGAAGTGAGTGAACACAGATGATAAAGTCATTTCCATTATTTCACTTGGGAAATGA
Source organism: Orcinus orca (assembly GCF_937001465.1). Taxonomy (NCBI): domain Eukaryota; kingdom Metazoa; phylum Chordata; class Mammalia; order Artiodactyla; family Delphinidae; genus Orcinus; species Orcinus orca. The sequence goes on from NC_064559.1 coordinate 122,014,018, forward strand.
AAGATGAAGACAAAGGTATCTTTCAGTCTAATAAGTAAAGAAGTAGTTAAATGAAAAAATGTTATGATAATGATTATTAAGCTTTTTTAAATTAAGCTTTTGCCTTTTTTAACCATATGCATGGTAGTTAGCAGCATTGACTCGAGTCAGACAGCCAGGGTTTGATTTTTGAATTTGGAACTTAATCAGCTTGAAGATCATGGGCAAGATACTCAACCTTTCTCTGTCTTTTTCCTCATCTGTAAGATGGGATAGCTGCAGTAGTTAACTCATAGAGTTATTTGAAGATTAAATGAGTTAACATTTATAAAATATTTATATGTGTGTCGTGCAGTACTGAATGTTTTATAAGTGCATGTTTGAAAAAAAAGCTTTCTTCTGTTGATTATTTCTGAAACTAGGGTAAAACAACAGATATGGCTAACATAGGAGTCACATTTGGCTTTGTAAAAGACACTATAGTTTATTTTAAAGAAGGCTTCAATAGCTAAAAGAAAAAATAAAATGTCATTCTGGAATGGGATTTTATTACTTACTCTGTCAAAGTAACATAGAACCTGCAAAACAGAAAAACAAGAAAGCTTTGAGTTTACCATGGCTACTCAGTTTTGTCCTTGTCCTGTAAATCTTTGGTTAAGATGTACATTTGGGAATGTAGCTATGGTTCTTTTTGTAATTTTTGAAACATTGTCTGGAATCAGTTTTGTGATTCATGTTTTATGGAATGTAGTAAGACATCAAAATTATTTATTTATAAATTTCAGGAAATAATGTACAATTTTAAGAGGAGTAACAAATGTGGATACCAAACATGAGGTACAGATTTGATAGAGTTGATGTTCAAACATAGTCCAAGTACACATTGATTGTAACAAACACAACTTCAATGCAAATTAGAGTTAAAATCCAAAGGCACACCACACACCCATGTAATATTAGGGTTCAGCAACAACACTGCTTTACAGACTCACTGGATTCATGGACATGTTGAATTTCTCTAATATACAGAACAATGATGCATATGTGTAGTTATTTCTAAAAGAGGATCTTATGGCTTTTATGCAGAAATAGTCCAATGTATCTACATGACAGTATCTTGTAGTAGTAGTTTTGTAGAACATAGTTTTTCTTCCTGACAGTAACAAATTTAGAAGTTGTCAGATTTCATTTAGACTCGGTGTTAATAATCAATTATTTACAAAGTTGTGATGACAAATATGATTTTTCCCTGTGGATTTTTCTGTTTTGGGGAGATATTTAAGTTTTCCTACAGATCACATGCATGGGTAGATCAAGATACAGCATTAGTTTAATCCTTTTTTGAGAGTTATTTTTAGCCAAGTCTGAAAGGAGCTTCTGCTTTTGCCTTCTAGATGTGTAATTACATTCCTTATTATTGCACACCAAGTTGGTATGACAAGCGTGGTGAGGGAAAACACACAAGAATGTGCTGCATTATTTATGACCAAGCTTCAGCGATGCTGTAGGACTTTTCCTCAGTTCTCCATTCTAGACATCACTGTACTTTATTATATAACAGCCACATGCTATCCTGTTGTCATTCAGACTATGATCGAATCTGTGCCACTGTAGTGTGATATGCAGATAACAGCTTTTATTTTGTGACTCTACTAATAATTTACTGTAATTTCATATTTAGTAAGATTTATGGTTGGAATTGTTTCAAGAAACTCAATATAGCACTTGAGGTGGATTCAGATTTCAGAACTCAATAGAAGATCCAAAGTACCACTTATACAAGATATTACTTGTCCTCTAATAGGATCATTGCCTTGTTTGGTTTGTTGTCTATTTTTTGATTAGTGCATGATTAGGTTATCTGCTGCCAGCAGTGCACAATAAAGTGTCACACATTTTGTTTTGTCCCTTTTATAAGTCTTATCTCTGATTACTTGTCTTCTTTTTTCCCATTTAATGTTTATTATTAGTTTGTGGCATTTTATTAACTTCTCCCCCCAAAAAGCCATCTTGCATTGCATTCCTGTTGTCACTGTCTATTACCATGTAGTTTTATAATTATCTATTAATATATAGCTTTCTCATTAGACTACAAATTTATTGAGAGCAGGATTTATATCCCCTTAATTTAGGTACTCCAGCAGTGGCATCAAACACAAAGTTTGCACAGTGTTTATAGCCAATGAAGATTAGTAAATATGTGAATGAGTGCTGTATATGCAAGTGGTTAAGGCTTAGTTAGAAGTGTCTGGGAGGAGAAGGGTCAGGGAGAGGTATAGGATAGCATATGTCATTTGAAAGTCAGGTGTTTATTAAGTAGCTGACTATTCTCTGTTGAAACAGAATAAATATTATATGACAAATATTGTGCTTAAATAATTGATGTAGCGATACAAATAAATAGTTGTAATAAATATGATTCTGCCCATAATAAAGATATAGGTATGTTCAAGGGAGAAAATAACAACTGTATCCAAAATGATGAAAAATAAAAGGGTATTTAAAGATGAGGGCACCTGTGCAAAAGATGAAAGTTTGGAATGAGCTCAGCACATCTGAGAATGCAATTTGCTTTGGGGGTATTTGGGAGACGAGCTGGTAGGATGAGTTAGGGCCTGTGTATGGACTGAATTTTATAACATGCTGAGGGGGTTGAACTTTAAACCATAGGTCATAAGAAGTTTCTTTAAGTAGAGGAATTAAACATTGAGTCTTGTTTTTTAAAAGTTCTTTTTGTGGCAGTGAAGGAGTTAGTCTAGAATCAGAAGAACCTGGTGGGAATAAAACACCAAAACTGATATGTTGAAACATTAGTTCAAATAAAAGGTTACTTACAGTAGAGACAAGGCCATGACAGAAGAAATGGAGAGAAGGGTCTTGCTTCAGAATGCTAATGTGGGATAGAATTGACAGGTCTTAGGGGCTGATTAGGTATGTGGGGTTAAGGGAGAGAGGAACTTAATACTTTATGCTTTACATAGAGTATTAAATAGTCAATGTTTCCTTCTTAAAAACATGAACTGTTTGGAATTTTAACTAAATTCAAAAGTCTTTAGTTCTCTTTTTTACGATTGATGAACTACATGCTTTTAATGAAGCTTTAAAAGGCCATAGGATTATCCTGGACCAAATAATCTTATTTCACCATGTTTCTATATACTTCTGAGCTTTACAGTAAAAACATAGGTAGTGTGAAATTATTATTAGCTCAAAGAAGTAGAATAAGAATGTGATAAATTATTTAAATTATTTTATATATTTTTAGGAAGTAGTTTTTTTTAAGGCATGACCTAGTTCATTTTGGTTTACAATATGACTATATAAAGTTCTTAGAAGAGCGGCAGGTATACAGTAAGTGCCAGTTAAGTATTATTTATTATTATAATTATTAACGTTATCTATTTCTTGGAAAATTGCAGGAGGCTTTTAATTGATCTCCCTGTGTCTGTCTGCCCATCTGCTAGTCTGTTCTCTAAGCAGCAAGCCTAGACTAGCAGGCATATTCCTGTCAAATAGCACCTGGCTGAAAGAATGAATGAGTCAGTAAAGAATGTCACTTCCTTGTTTATAACTGTCTGGTGGCTTTTCATGTCATTTAGAGTACGTTAAAGTTCTTTCAATATTCCGTCGTCTCCTAAGTGATTCATCCACACCCTCTGCCCCTTTTCTCTGACTTCATCAATGATTCCTTTACCCCCTTGCTCCCTCTGACCCACAAGGCATCCCGTTTTGAACACATCAATCATGCTCCAGCCTTGGGGTCTGAGCATCCACTCGTCCTTCTGCCTGGAAGGCTTTTCCTTAGATATTTCTATGAATTTCTTACTTCCTTGGTTCCTCAGTTGTCTCTGTCTCAGCGTCCCTTTATCAGCAAAATCTTTCATGATCACAGTTTGTTATATAGTATCTTACTTTCTACAATCTCTCCTATCCTGCTTTATATTTTTAAAGCACCTATTACTCTGATACTATATTTTGCTTATTTTCTCTTTCCTTCTCTGGAATGTAAGCTCCAAGAGAGCAGAAGCTTTGTATTGTATCCGTAGTGTCTACAGCACTGCCTGAAAATATTTTTTAAATGGATGAAATAAATATGCTTTCTAGCATTTATTAATTCAAGGAGTATAGATCATCTTGGCCAACAAGGAAGCAGGAAGAAAGATTTGTTACCTTTTTCCTAATCATTTTTTCTTTCCTCGTTTTCTTTTATTATTTTTTTTGTGGAATAGAGCCACATTGATAGTTCTCTTTCAGTAGGAATGTTTATTAGAAAGTATAAGATAAACATGCCCTTTTTGTGGTAGTGTTTTATACAACTTTAAAGTTTTAAAGTATTGCATTTTTTGTAATACTTGGTAAATAGTTGTTGAATTAGTAGTACATTCAAGTAACATAGGATCACTACTCATTTTCTTAAAACTGATTTCTTAAGCTGATTTTGGGACACAGTGAAATATAAGGACTGTGTGGGTAGCAGTTCTGTCTGTGATTATGTGGTTTTTTTCATTTTTTCCTTTGAATTATAGTTCAGATGCAATCTCTGATGCATTTTTCAATTAAACTAAAATTTGAAGCATTTTGGCAGCTTTCCTTTTCCACACAAAATAGTTGAGAAAGAATCATTAACCGTATAGAATGTCTGGAAAAAAAACTATGATGTGAGTTAATGCCTTGGCAAATTCAGAAGTCTTAGTAGGCAAGAAGCATATTTTTTCAATTAATCTTCTGATAATCTCTAATTTTTTGCGCATTTTATGCCATGTTTAAGATTTAATGTCAATCTTGTTCCTGGATATACAATCAAAAACCTCTTCCAAGACCCACCATACTTTTCAACAAAGCTCTAATATCAAATGTGAGCAGAAGTTTTAGTGTCCAGGGAATATCTTATGGAAACATTGTAGAATTTTTTTAAGCTATTGCTTTTACAGTGGTACATGCTGGAAACTGTTTATCTGAATGTATTTTTCTTTCTCTTCTATTATACTTTTTCCTTATGGGCTTTACTTATAGAATAATAACTTTAAGTCTTCTGAAACTCAACTTTTTTGGAATTTATTTATGGAACTAATAAAAATATATTCTCCAGCAGCATTTCTTAAATTTTACAGTCTATAAACACATCTAGAAGTTTAAGCTCAAAGGTGTGTTCTCCTTTAATTGGCTTCAAGTACTATAATAATTATACCTTACGTCTGTGTACACTTACACTTTAAAAATTGCTTAAGTAGGTATTAATTTTTAAAGAATCTGTAGGAAATACAAGACAAATAATAGTATTCTTAATTTACAGTTGTTGAAATTGAGTCTTATAATGGTGAATAAATTAATTGCCTGGATATCTATTTACCGAACAAACTTTTGGTACATACTCACTACGTGCAGGCCTATTCCAGGAATTGTGGAAACCTGGGAGAACAAAACAGACAGGTCCTTACTCTCATGAAGTTTATATTCCAGTGAGTTTAGCTGTATAATGTAGATTGGCTTATTAAGAAGAGGAGCCCCTGGGGGTTCCTGATAGCCTAGTGGTTAGGATTCCAGGCTTTCACTGCCATGGCCTGGGTTCAGTTCCAGGTCAGGGAACTGAGATCCTGAAAACCGCACGGCATGGCCAAAAAAAAAAAAAAAAAGAGGAGCCCCAACCACAAACTGTGTGTATTCTAGTAGATACAGTGTACTTTCCTGGAAAGTGATATATACTGATTACTTGAATCCTTAAACTTAATATATATATAAAACGAAGATACCAATTACTATTTTAGGGCCTTCAACTATGGGGTCTTTCTCTAACTTCTCATACTCTCTGTGAGTGAGTTCAGTGTGGGTTCCAGCAGGAAACTGAATTTCTACTCAGGTGATTTCAGAGGTTTGAACAAGGAGGCAGAGTTACCTGGCAAGGAGTATTACCTTTCCAAGTGTTAAGTGGGCAAGGGGCAGAAATAGCAGTACAGTGAAAGCTGGAGCCCTGCACTAGTGCTTTCTGACAGTGGCACTAGTGGTCAAGGTATCAGACTGCCGTGACAGACAGGAAAGTGTCTGGTGAAACTACCCAACCTCCTTCTCTTCCCACCTTCCTAACTCCTAACTCTTGGTGGTCACTTCCATTGTCTGTACTGGAAACCGACCTGCCAAGACAGTCTGATGATGTGGGCTATGGGGTCATATTCTTTAGGCACAGGGTAAGAGAGAGCAATGATTAGGATTCTGGGAGCCAACAAAGAATACCAAGTATCTTTATATTTAAAAGAAAAACTAGACACTTTCTCATTAATTATCTCATTTATGCCAGTTCCTTCTAGATTATTCCTTTGATTTTCCGAGATGAAAATTGTGTCATTACCCCACCCCTGCCACCCCAATTTATTTATTTTTCATAATTGGAATATAGTAAGTACTAAAGAAATATGTTTCTTATATATCATGTCTGTGTATAATTAATCTCCCTTACCAGGTTATATGCTATCTGAGAGTAGGATCTGGGTCTGATTTCCCTCTTTATTTTTCTTTTGCCTATCTATAGTGTCAGCATGTTACTTTGCCTCAATAAATATGTGTTGACTAAATGGATAGATGACTGATTGATAGACAACCAGGGGAAAGGATTCTGAAAGTTATCTGGCTGTCAAATTTCTGTGTAAGTTACCACTAAAAGTTATAGAAGAAATACATTTATTATCTGACTTATAATATATCTGTGCCTATTAATAAAATTATGTGTTACTTCTGCTGTTTTCTTTTTTAAGAAAATATTTTGTTTGGGGGGAAAAATGTAGCTTGTCTTAAAATTGTAAGGCATGAAGTGCCTCCTGGAATTAGGAATGCTGTGTAACAGGTTTGCTTTTTTTTTTTCCTTCAAAAGTATAGTTCTTTGCAAATACTCCCATTTCAATAGGGAATTCTGGCTTTCAAATTTGAGAGCATGACCCCCATCTTTCACTGTTCAGTAGACATATATACAGTTTGACTACATTCTGTAGTAAGCAAAGAAGTTTTCACATTGGTACTAAAAAAACAATTTTTTCAAAATTAAAAAAGAGTAAAAGGTATATCAATTACTTTATAATGTATATGCATACTTTTAAAATCCTCTTAGGCTTATATATTTCATAAAATGGCCAAATTTTGATTTAATAAAACTTCAATTCACTAAAGAAATGTATCATTTATTATAGTAGAGGAGTGCAACAGAGTAGAAATAAGGAAGTATTTAAAAATATTATTTCTAGGACCTATTACTGGGACAGTAATTACTGGACAATATTACTTCTGGGACAGTATCATTGCATGTAGAACTAGAATGATAAATGTATAAAAATGCTACTACCAATGACTTCTTTTCATCCACTGATATTTTCTCTAGACTTAAAAATAGGCAATAAAGGGCTTCCCTGGTGGCGCAGTGGTTGAGAGTCCGCCTGCCGATGCAGGGGACACGGGTTTGTGCCCTGGTCCGGGAAGAGCCCACATGCCGCGGAGCGGCTGGGCCTGTGAGCCATGGCCGCTGAGCCTGCGCGTCTGGAGCTTGTGCTCCGCAACGGGAGAGGCCACAACAGTGAGAGGCCCGCGTACCGCAAAAAAAAAAAAAAAAAAAAAAAAGGCAATAAAAATGATGATGCTAAACAGATATGTGGAAAGAAATGATACAGTTTATTTGCTTGTGTTAAAAGAGTAAATGTGCCAGTTCAACTGTTAAACTCTATGAAATGATGAAGAGTCTATCACTTCTTTTCATATTCAAAAGATGATAATTACTTTAAAATAAATTCAAAATTTACTGTCAAGTCAAGGCTATGAAATATAAAGTAAATGTCAAATTCTGCAGTTAACTTTGTGTGACAGGCAGCGAAAGTCATACCTGCTTGCAAAGGTCATATTTGACCTTTATGCTGGTATTACTTATATGAATTTGTTCTTTGAGTCTGTGTTAAAATACAAGTTTAAAATATTAAATGATACATAATATTTTTTTCATACAAATAATATTTTTTTCTCAAGTTAATTTTTAAAGATAAGGTCTCAAATGATTTCCATTTTGTTTTAAAATCCTCTTTTTAGATTTTAAATGTTATCTTCAGTTATATTATTTTGAACAACAGATGTTTGTAAAAAGTATCAGATGACTTTATTTTGGGAGGAAGATCAAATTTTGATTATTCATATTTTAAATGTTCATTATTTAATGAACATTTGAAATGAAGAGTCTTTTTGTAATCTGAGGATCATCTCAGTATTTTTTATGGTTTGTAATTTAACTTTGCATGTCTTTTCTTAAATCAAGAAAGAACCAAGTATGTTGTTTTACTTTTGATTTATATTACTATGAATAGATAAAATGAAGTATAGAATACAAAAAATGTATTATTCTGATTATATATATTTTTTATATTATATATAAAAATGATAAAACACTTTTCTATTGCTATTTTCATTGTTGAAATGAAGTAGAATTAGGATATAATTTCATTAATATGGAGTTGATACAACAAGGAATTATTTTAACTTTTTCACTAGTGTAATGAAATTGCATTTTTAAAAAAATCATATAAATGGTTGTTTAAACTCACTATGACCTCTAGCATAATTTAATTTGATAAAGATCTTTAAAACTCTGGTAAGTTTACTTAAAAACTTGTTCCCTTCAAATTCTTTATTTATACTTGGAGACAAATATTTATTTATCATTCTCACTTTCTACTACCTCTAATGCCTGAGGGATATTTACACATGATGATACTGTCGGGTGTATGATAACCTGTGATTACCCTGAGTTCTAGCTGCTTGCCAAATTAAATCAGTCAATATTTCCACAGCATCTACTTAATACCAGATCCTGGACACAGTTAGAGATTACCCATGTTACAAACAAACAAAAATACTTGTTTTGAAGTGCTCTTCTTTATTCTGCTATGAAGATAATACTTGCAAGATATAAATAAAAACAAACTAGTATTTATCAGTCTGTATTTGTTTGCTAGGGCTGCCATAACCGAATACCACACACTGTGTCTTAAACAACAGAAATTAATATTTTCACAGTTCCAGATGCTTGAAGTCTGAAAGCAAGATGTTAGCAAGGTTCATTTCTTTTGAGGCCTTTCACCTTGGCTTGTAGATAGTCATCTTCTCCTTGTATCTTCACATGACCTTCGCATTGTGGTGTCTGTGTCCTAATCTCCTCTTCTTATAAAAAGACCAGTCATATTGGATTAGGGCCCTCCATAAAGATTTCATTTAATCTTACTTCTGTCTTTATAGGTCCCATCTCCAAATATAGTCAGGTTCTGAGGCTAAGAACTTAAACATATGAATTTGGGGCACGCAGGTCATCCCATAACACTAAGTCTAGACAAGTTCATTTTGTCTTTGATTACCAGTGAAAAAATGGGTATAAATTGCTACAGAAAGAGGTATGGGCTGTCCAGCTAAAGGGAAAATTTCTGCTGATTCTTATTGATGCTTATAACTTAGTTTGGTCTCAGTGATATAACCTGACAGTCGGCACATAGAGGAGTACAATTCGAAAGTAAATAAAGGTAAGTTTCTTAAAAAAAAAAAAAAGACTTTTTCTAGAAAAAAATTAGTTATCATTTCACTTCATAGACTTAAAAGGTTGATCCCCAATTTTTCCTTTTTATTGTTTCTCAACTGAGTAAATGGATTTTCCGTCTTACCCTTGCTCATACCAGAAACTACAGAACTACCTTCCACTCTTCTCTAATGCACTTCCTCCCTCTCTACTTGCCATTCCCATTCCACTCCATCATCATTACCTAGTCAGTTCTCAAATCTCACACGTTTTTCTCTAATAAACTCTATGTATCCTCTACTCCATTCCTGCTGTTGCTGAGTTAAATTTCCCAATGCTTAACTGTGATGGATTCCTAAGCAAGATTCTCATGCTTCCAAACTAGCTGCTTTCAAATCATCCTTCCCTATGTAGTCATAGCAATTTTGTTAAAATACGTCATTGATCAATTTGCTCCATAGTTCAAAGTCCTTGAATGACATTCTGTAACTTTTAGAATTCAGTTCACACACAAAGCTTTTCTCAGATTGGTTCTTTGCTTGGTTCTTTTTCTTTCTTCTACTTTATCTCTTTCATCCCTCAACCCTCACTGCTCATTATCACCATATAGGGCCTTCCTTCCAACTATACAGCACTATATGTACTTTTCCAACTTTGTCAGTTTCATGCATCCAGATTTCTGTTTAAGAGGTTTCCTGTCTTTTTTAAAAATTAATTAATTAATTAATTAATTTTGGGCTGTGTTGGGTCTTCGTTTCTGTGCGAGGGCTTTCTCTAGTTATGGCAAGTGGGGGCCACTCTTCATCACAGTGCGCGGGCCTCTCACTGTCGCGGCCTCTCTTGTTGCAGAGCACAGGCTCCAGACACGCAGGCTCAGTAGTTGTGGCTCACGGACCTAGTTGCTCCGCGGCATGTGGGATCTTCCCAGACCAGGGCTCGAACCCGTGTCCCCTACATTAGCAGGCAGATTCTCAACCACTGTGCCACCAGGGAAGCCCCGTTTTCCTGTTTAATACTATTTCCCTCTCCATCTTCTTCATCAACCTAACTCCTATTTGCTTATAATATACAGTCAAGATTTTAACAAGAAGCATTTTATAAAAGCATTCATTCCCGTTGAGATTCCTGCATGTTAAAGTTAATGGAGGTAAGAATGTGCTTCGGGAAATTTGGAGGCTAGCTGATTTTATAGAATGCAATTGCAGCATGTGATTTACAACAGGTTTAGGGGAGATGAAATTTCTAACTCTAGAAAGCTTTGAAATTCAGTGAGACACATAGTCAATAAATACTTGGAGTCTTCTTTTCCAGATATTACCGAAAGTAAGTTATTCTCCTAGAATATAACTAACACCCAAGTTTTAATATTAAAAGTTTAAATCTTCCAAGATTCATAGTGGAATTAAAAGCCTTATAGGATTGTAGAGTTACTAGTTGCCAGGTTGATATTAGAGAGAGTGTTTATAAATAAGCTGTTTAAAAACAAACTGCTTATTGAACAATTATAGTTGTATATTGATCCAGCCTCTGCTTTAACTGTTTGGTTATGTCTGAATCTCCTCTGTCATTCTTGGGATCTTATTATGCTTCAAGCACATAATTCATTCACAGGTTACCTTATTCAGGCACATGGAATTGAACATGACAGCTGATCAAAACCCAGTTTTTCATTGCTCATTCTCAGGAATCAGCTGCTGTTGCTGTACAGTTCAGTGGATGCTCAGGCTGGGAACTGACTTCAACCAAGCACTGGTTGACTTCATAGGATGCAGAATTGAATCTGAAAATTCAGACACTTAGCATTGACACATTGACATGTGACCTTAGATATTATACCAATTTCTTGGACAACACTTTTTCAATAAATGTGATTTCTTGTACATGCAAAAAAGCTAAATGTGTATTAACTTGTGTATTTCCTGAGTTATAATGTAATTACGTTCATAGCAGAGAAAACGGAAATAGCTAGGCCTTATAGAGAGTTACTCTATATATGCATATACAAATAAAAATAACAAACAAAAATTGTTAGAATAGGTGAATTATATTTTAGTTTTGAGAGGAGGATATGCTGTTATTTATATAATTGGTCTTGAAAAAAATGTGGCTGGATCCTTTTGCAATGCATGTGACATTCAGAAGAACCTCATTTTTCTATATAGTTTCTGTTCAGTTTTCTTGCATTTGTTTTGCTTCCCTCCTCTAGACTCATTCTGTCTATAGAAAAATACTATAGTATAGACCTAGTTGACACAGCTGTAGATAGCAAGGTAATTGTTTCAGCTCTACTTTAATTTTGGCTTTGTAGAGCATTAGAGGAGGAGGATGTCTTTTTCATATGTTGTGTACAGCAGATGCCAATTTTACTTGTTAACTTCACCCTTTTCCAGCTGTAGAAATTTTTATGACTGTTGAATCTAAATATTTATAGTTCATTCAAGCTGTCAGGATGCTTTGTTTGTCTACAGACTGTCTCATAACATGTCATATGATTAACATAAAACACTATAAAATGCCTTCCGGGGAAAATAGTGCTGTAGGTTTTTAACACAATTTTCCAGTTTCTTTCCAGTAGTACTATATTTAATGGCTGAATATCAAACACCTGAAAAAAGAATTTATTGTGGAAAGGTTGGCAGGCTTCCATTTAATGAAGCGGAGTGCCTTGACTAGAACAGTTGAGTACTCAGGAAACCAGTATTCTTCTAAAAAATATACTGTTAAAAATACTATATGTAATAAGATAGGCAATTTTTTGTGTTTCAGCAAAAGCTTCATTTGGTTTATTATATTATCTATAAGTTAAGTGTGGAACTCTATAATTTTTAGTTCTGAAGAGGACCTTAGATATGATCTCTAAAAGCATTCATTTTGGGCTTCCCTGGTGGCGCAGTGGTTGAGAGTCTGCCTGCCGATGCAGGGACACGGGTTCGTGCCCCGGTCTGGGAAGATCCCACATGCTGCGGAGCGGCTGGGCCCTTGAGCCATGACCGCTGAGCCTGTGTGTCCGGAGCCTGTGCTCCGCAACGGGAGAGGCCACAATAGTGAGAGGCCCGTGTACCGCAAAAATAAATAAATAAATAAATAAATGCATTCACTTTACAAATGATGAATTAGGGTAAGTGACTTGCATAATTCCAAGTAATTAATGGCAAGGCTGTGATTCAAGAATCAGAATTTCTGATTGAAACCCTCAGTGATGACAGTACACAAGAGGTACTGAATGATGCATTTTTTTAACAACAGAATGAAGAATATTCAAATTTCTCTGTTACTAGTTATTACTCATTTATAATAATTCAATTGTGGCTACTCAGTGTTCTAAACTCATAAGTTAGTGTTTGAGAAATGTTATCAATAAATTTTAAGAACTTATATTCGTTTGCTGTGAGAATGTTTAAAATCAGTAGGCATAAGCTAAATATTAGAGTCTATTCTAGCTATTTACAAAAAAGAATAAAAGAAAATCTCAGAAACAATCTAATTTGTTTGATTGTACTGCCTCATAACATATAAAAATAAATAATTTTGATGCTGGACACACTAATAATAGTATGACCATTATAAGCCATATAATTTTGTGGGTAGGTATTTGCTGATTCTGCTTTATTTCATGTTTTACTGGGAAATAAAGTAGGTGTTTCCTTATTTGGGTGTTATCTGAACATATTAACATGTTACATGCACTTTCAAAGCACTTTTTGAATGAATGATTGAATGAAATGACTAAATAACTGAAGAAATACAGTTAAATCTGATTGTAGAGAAATTTCTGAATTCAACAAAATTTATCTCAAGGATTACTAAACATTGTAATATATCATGTCAATGAAATTTTTATTGGCAGATGTGTGTTTTTGACATTTTAATTTTAGTCATTTTTCTGTTACTAATGAAACATTCTAGATGCAGATCTTTAGCAAGTAGTTGGCGGTGTTCATTTAACTGTTAGGATATTGAGCAAACAAGGATCAGACAAAGACACTAAAAATAAAAAGTTTGGAAATGAGATGTCTATAAAGGTCACTGAGGTCCAGGAAAGACCTGAAGAGACCCTAATATCTCAAATATTACTGACCTTGAGGATCTGCATAGCAAGAAATGAGATCTAAGGCAGAGTTGTAAACTGTTGGAATATTATAGGCATGCTCACACACAAATACATACTCAAAGTCTCTTGGCAAATAGTGAGAGATTTTTAAGGAATTCTCTGCCCAATCATTTGCTCATCACTAATCTAACTGAGCAGACACCTCAGTGGACACAGGAAACAAAGAAAATTGACATATATAATTACTTCAACAGGTCACCAGACAAGCAGCAAAAACAACCACAAACAAAATAACAACAAGCATTGAGGGGAGGGGGCAATGGAATCCAGTCTCCACAGGTGACATTTAAGATGTGCAGCTGTCAACAAAAAATTATGAGACAGGCAAAGAATCAGGAAATTATGTCCCATACAAAGGAAAAACAAATCTATAGGAACTGTCCTTGAAGACATGCAGACATTGGACTTACCAGACAAAGACTTTAAATCAGCAATTATGAGTATGTTAAAAAAAAAAAAAAAAAAAAACTAAAGGAAGCCACAGCTTAACAACTACATGAAAGTATGAGAATGAAGCCTTATCAAATAGAGATAAATAAATGTAGAGTGTCTTAAAAAAGAACAAAATAGATTGGGAGTTGAAAATCAATTGAGATTACTCAGTATGAAGAAAAGAAAGAATAAACTTGCAAAAAGTTTACAGAGCATCAAAGACCTGTGGGACACCATCAAGCATAGCAACATAGACATAATAACGAGTCCCAAAAAGAGTGGAGAGGAAGGAGGTACAAAGCATATTCCAAAAAATAATTACCAAAACCTTCCCAATTTTGATGAAACCATTAATCTACATATCTGAGAATCTCAAGAAACTGCAAGATAAATTTGTAGAAATCCACACGCAAAGTATTATAATCAGTCAAAAGACAAAGAAAGAATCTTCAAAGCATCAATAATAAAATAACTCATAATATAAAAGAGATTCTTATTAAGACTAACAGCTAATTTTTTGTCAGATTTCATAGAGGCCAGAAAACCGTGGTTGACATATTCCAAGTTCTGGAAGAAAAAGATTGTCAACCAAAAATGCTATATCCTGCAAAACTATCTTTCAAAAAACAAAGAAGAAATTGACATTCCCAGATTTATGAAAAACAAATAACGTATCAAAAGTAGAGCTGCCTTACCAGAAATAAAAAGGAATCCTTTAGATTGAAATGAAAGGACATTGGACAGTAACTCAAATTCACACAGAGAAATAAAAAAACACTGGTAAAATTACCAACATAAGTATATATAAAAACAGTACAAATTTTTGTTGTTGTTGTTTATAGCACTTTCCTTCTCTTATCTGTTTTAAAATACAATTGCATAAAGCAAAATTTATAGAACTATGTTGATGGCTTATATTGTATAAAGATGTAATTTGTATAACTATAATATTACAAAGCAGGGGAAAAGGGAAGAGTTATACAGAAACAAATTTTTGTATAGTGCTGATATTAAGTTGATATTAATCTGAAAAATGTTATAAATTAAGATAATTATAATCCCCAAGGTAATCACTAAAACAAGAACTCTCTAAAATATAGTAAAAGAAACAAAATCATTAAAATTGTTCACTAGTAAATATCTATTTAGCACAAAAGAAGATAGCACAAAATAAGAGAGTAAAAGAGTAACAAAAAAGGAATGACATATAAAAAACAAATAGCAAAATATCTACTAAGTTGAGACAACTCAAATAGCTAGTAACAGCTGACTAGATAGACAAAATGTATTCAATAGTAGGTTCATACAGAAAGTTGTTATTTCAAAAAAGGAATGCAGTACTGATACACGTTAAAACATGGGTAAACTTTGAAAACATGACAAATGAAAGAAGCTAGTCACAAAAGGCCTCATGATGTATGATTCCATTTATATGAAATGTTCAGTGGTTACCAGGGGCTAGCAAAGGAAGAGATAAGGTGTGACTGCCATTGGTTATGGTGTTTCTTTTAGGGGTGACGACAATTTCCTGAAATTAGACATTGGTGATAGATGGAAAACTCTGTGAATGAACTAAGAAACACTGAATTGTCCACTTTAAAGGAATAAATTCTATATGTAAATTATATCTCAGTAAAGTGATATGAATGAAAATATAGATTTATGATCCATTAGCATAAATGCTAATTTTAAGAGTAAGAATATACAGTGCTTTTTAGACAGAAGAAAGAGCAATGCAAATAGAAATAACTATCACACCAAAGATAGGAACCACAGTATTCAATAAAGGATTGCCAGCTAGAACTAAATAATTTAATTCTTTTCTTGGCACTTTTCACAAGAGTCTGCTATATCTTTTCAAGTTATAAATTTTATTCTCCATTTTATTACAGTTTTAAATCTTAACCACTATATTGCACTCTCCAAGGGCAAGGATTACATCAAATTTATGTTTCCATCTCCAGTGATACTATGTTCAATGTCTTGTGTATAGTACTTTCTCAATCCACATTTGTTGATGAATAAATGAATATTGTGGTATAAAAGTGCTATGAATTCTTTCCTGCTCTCTAACTCAATGTTAGAGACTTCTAAAATTTTCATCAGGCTCTAAAGAGCTTATGTTAATCAGACGTAGAGAAAGCTGAAGTAACTTTGAAATTATTCAAAATGATATCAGGAGTTCTGTGAATCAGACTCATGAGCTCAGACTTACAGGGACTTGAATCACCAAGTCAAATGGATATTAACCCAGACATTCTTCTAGGACTGAATATAATTCTGAATTAATATGGTCATGACCCATAGATTTATATCAAACTAGTTTCATGTCAAATTAGACCCATGTGGAAATATTCAGATGGGTTTGAGAGAAAAATATTTGATCTTCCTCTTGTTTACACAGTTTCCAGAACCTCCTGGAACTAAAACTCTTTAGATAACCCTATTAATTATTTCTAATGTTTACTTTTTATTAAAATTATTCAGATTTCTAAATAAGTGAGTTTGATATATGCTTAGATGCTCCATTTTTAACAAAAATATGCCAAAAGCAAATATGCTTTTTAATTTGGATTTTTCTGGTCTCTGCATTTCTCATTCATATTTGTAAGTAGAAATTTCTTTTGATATTCAGTTCTCTAACAGAACTCAATAGTTGGATCTATATTTTCATTTAAAAATTCTTGTATAAACTTGCTTAAAAAATAATTCAATCGAACTCTTCCATTATTTAATATTGGAAATACATTACAGTTTTATAGTTTTAAAATCTTACTTACTTTTTTATTAGCTTATTATTCACATTTCATTTGTCTATTCCACACAGAGTAAACTGTGAATGCAGTTAAACCAAGTTTTAGCAAACAGATGAATATACTATAGATTCTCTGAACCACAATATAGCAGAAGATCTGATTTGTTAAACAGGTGTGAATTTCTCTCTCAATCCTATAGGACTGTTTTTAACATTGAAATGTAAGCGATTTCTTCTCATATTTAAAGATGAACTACACTGTGTCTTGGATAAATCTTGTTCTGGATATATGTGTATTCAAATATGCTGACTACATAACCATGTTTGTTTCTTGGCAGGGGGACATCCAGCAGTTGTTGATCATAGGTGACCCCAAAGCAGCGTATGACTACTGTGAGCATTACAGTCCAGACTGTGATTCCTCAGCACCCAAGGCTTCTCAGGCTCAGGAACCCCAGATCGATGAGGTGAGGACCGTAAGGTCAAGGGCAGATTTTCTCATTCCAATGGTAAGGACATAGGTTTGCAGTTTGTAGGCTCACCTCCATTTATTCACTTTTAATTAAACTTCACCTTGTATTTATAGTGTTTTAACGTTTCTAAGAATATGTGATTTAAAGAAGATTTTTGGTGTTTGTTTCCATCTTAAGTATTTTGTTACATAATTTCTTAAAAATACAGATACTTCACATATACTGCGTAGAGGAGCATATTTTATTTGGAGGGAGATGAGAAAAAAGATAATTTCTCAAAGATATATTTTGTCCTTAGCATTTCAGTAATTAAAACAGCCTCAAGACAAGGGTAACTATTTTCTGGCATACTTGCCATATCCACGGGCCTTTGGCAATTCATGCAGATAAGAAAGGGACTTTAGTGCTATCTTAAAGTTGTCAGGCTGAGTTGAATATTTAGAGGGATTTTTTTTTCCATTTCTGTAAGGCTATGCTATATTGATATGTAAGTTTTCTTTTTCTTGCATAAGATTTGATACAGAGAGCAATGAAATGAAAAGCATTATGAACTGATTGCCGTAACTAAATATTCATATTCTTTGATTAATATTATGTCACTTTATTTGAAACTTGGGTGTGAAACCATTCTTCCATGCTATTTTTGCAAGAAAATTCACCATAATGAAATTTGACTCTATTCTCTCTCAAACCAAAAATAAGTACATTTAAGTTAGCCATAGCAATTTTGTCAGACTTGAATATCCCCAAAAACAAAAAAAATATAGTACAGTGTATGCTTTATGCAGGTTTTTAGATAATTCTTTAATGTGAATTTTCTGGAAATTAGAAAGCAAATACTGGAAGGAATTGAGTCTTTAGTTAGCAGCAAATCTATATTTTTATTTTTTTCTCAAGGTGAAGAGTTCTAAATTTTAGAAGGTGAGGGGGGAAGTTTAAAGACATCAAGACTGTCCTTATGTTTGAAAATAACTCAAATAGCTTTCTTCTTGACTATTAAAATACTATTAGATACCATCTTTTGAGTTCTACTATTTAGAATAGGTTAGGATCTTATCTCTTAATTTTAATTTACTGTTATTTCTGCATGATAATTCAATTTGGATTTTACCATTTAAGTGCTTGAAATATATTTTTTGACATTACTTTCCTTTTTGAGGTATGATAGTGAATTCTGTTGCACTGATCTTTTCCATGACTTTATATTAATGTTTTTTTAAAACAGGATAAAGTCTTAAGAAGCTAACAGGAAAGCAAATATGAGAGAAAAAAGAGAAATTACTTGGATATTTGTGTTTGCTTCTTTCAGTTCTCAAGTGCTTCATTCTTTTTATTACCTCATGATTTATTAAAACAGTCTGTGAATTCCCTCATGATTTATTAAAACAGTCTGTGAATTCCAAGAAGATAGGTAAAATGTCCATCAGGTTTTAGTGTTTTTATATCTTAGAGATTATGTGGTGATTCAATATTAAAATTTATAACATTTAGTATGGGTGTTCAAGATGGGTGAGTTTTATTTTGCTTTTGTTTTAAGAAAGATAAGTCTTGTTCTTTTTAGTAACAGATATGGCTCTGATTTTTGGAAGAATGAAGGTATGCATTCTTATTATATCACCTTGAGGTGTTTTATTCCCATGTTTTAATGCTATTACATTAGGTAAGCAGAGTTGTTTTAAAGCAAAATAATATTTTTAACCATTTTTGTCTTAAATTCATTTAGAAGTAGACTTTCCCTTTTTGACCTTAGTTGTTGATTCATAAATTTAACATTCTGTTGATAAATCAAACTTGTTTTTACTGGAAGCAACTGATAAGGAAAAGAGCATGCTGCTATAATAAAACCTTCATGAAAATCTGGTTGGGTGATGCAATAATAGCATTTCTTACAGTTTCTATGTTGAGTATGTCACAATGAAAAGTTTTTTTGAGGAATCAGCTCTCACTTTTTCCCCCAGTACTAAATTACATTGATACTTCAATAATAAGATAACTATTATATACTAGTATGAAAAACACCTGGTTAACAGAATTAGCAAGCCATCCTTATATTACTTTTGAATGATAGCCATTAATACATTATATTACAAATATGCATTTTAATAATTGCACTACAGATGTTTTACCTATACAAAATAGCAATGCAATGTTACCAGTGAATAAAGAACATAAAGTGCAAAATAGAGCATCAAACATACATGTTGTACTTTATATTGCTTAATTTATAATTAATAAATTTGAAAAATTGCATATTTATTATTCTGATTTGGATTAATAAATATATCAATTTATTTTATAAATTAACTCAAATGTGTTTTATTCAACTTGTGCTTTTGTATAGTTCATATCCTCTAAATAACATATTTTAATTCATTGTTAGGATTACATTTTTTATGTGTTTGGCACAGTATCACATCATCATCATAGAGTGAAATGTAAAATGAAGATAGATTTAGACATAGTGATAATATCAAACTGTTATTCTATGTGAACCTCCACAATACCATTTATATAGCAAAGTAACTAATATTAAAATTATGATGGTTTTGTATTAAACCATCGTGTTAAATTATCCTTATATCTTAATAAGAAATTAGATGTTAAATCTACATATGGTTCTTTCTTAATGTGCTACACAGACTACAATGCCCTTTATACACTAGGCAATTGATGTTCTTCTTTTTAAATATATACATAAAGGATGGAAAAAGAAGCAGCAAGGGAAAAACAATATTTTATAAAGAAATTTCTTACCTTAATATTTTTTGCCCTCAATATTTATCATATATTCTAGTTCTCAAAGACGTTCAGGTATTTACTTATGCCACTATTTTTCTAACAAACTGAATAAGAACAAACTTGACATTTCTAGAAGAAGACCCTTTCTCCTCACATACTATAACTTATGCTAGGCAACTCACAGATCATAGGTGAGATCTTTCCATCACTGCACGTTTTTTTGCATATATACATCTGATTGATTACAAGTAGTTCTCTCTTCTTTACCTGTCTTTGAGACACCCCCAAATTCCATAGTAAGAAGGGAGAATCATCTCCAAAACTAGGTTGTAAAGCTTCGTGTAGACCAGCAAAGTCCTAAGTATATCAATACCCACCAGAAGGGGCATGTTGTTTAGATAAAGAAATAAGGAGAAGAGAAGCAGTGATTCTTTTCACTGACTGCTGATGGCTCTAAGAAAAACATGTGCTTTAGTGCCTAAGCAGGTAAGCATGTTACTGCCTTCATTATTCCACGACCACAGCTAGTCTGCTTGATCTCCATGTGGAAAAAGTTTAAATAGAGGAGAGAATTATGGAGGTTGGAAAAGGTTTCCTCCTATAAGGAAAAAAAAAACATGATATAAAGATAGTAAAAGTAATTGGTGCTTTGAATATCAGGCTTCATTTAAGATGCATTTAAATTGTCCATTTTTACAGTCCTTTATGCCTTTATATATTGTCTTATGTTTTTACAATTCATCATAGATACATAGGATTCTGAAAAGTCTGCTTAATTTTAAAACTCTAAAGCATAAATTAGCCTGGCTAATCTTTTTTCATGTTTTAACTTCAAGCTGCCAGCTAGTAATTATATAAATCCACTATTTCTTATTCCAACATGTGTGACTATAACTATGGAAAAAAACTATTCATTAGACAATATTCAGTTTCCATTAATTATTTTAATATGTATCTAAATTCAGTATTTAATTGTTTTATTTATTTAATGATGCTATTGATTAATACATACTTTACCTTTCCTAGAAATAGTCGGCATTATATCTTGCTTGCAGAGTCATGAAGAAACACAAATGTTCAAAAAGTTATATATGCATTCTTCTATTTTAACAAATTCTACTCAAATACTAACTAGAATGAAGATTTGTTGAAGTCTTTAAAATGTATATTCAAGGAAAATTAAACTATTGCTAGATAGGTAAAATTATGAATTAATTTCAATTAATTTAATCAAATTGAAGTTTTGACAATCATAAACACTGAAAGTATGTCTATATATATCAATATGACCTTCAGCTGAACCATCTAGAAAAGTTTCCTCTAGTGAGGGTATTTCATTAAGGGCCAGATATACAATATTGCCAGGGGGTCAGTTTTGAACATGTCTCATTATATGTCTTTGTGAAATTTGCACTCATTTGCATTGCTATATCTAATAGAGCTTTAAAATTAGAAGGCACAGTGATCACAGTTCTCTAAAAGACATGTGGTGAAGAGTTATTTTTCTGGCACATTAAAAGAGATATTTTGTCAATTTGAAAATACCAAGAGAGGTCCAGGTGGGATATAATGAAAATGTGACCAAATATAATACTTAGGGAATTTCAAATAGGTTGCTTTTAGCATATATATATATATATATATATATATATATATATATACACACACACACACACACACATAGGTATATATGTATATATACACACATAAATATGTATTATACATAATAAATATATGTATACATATATATAAATGTATATTATACATAATAAATATATATGTGTATATATACATAAATATATATACTTATACATAAATATATATTATAAATAATATATAAATATATATGAGTTTTAGCTTGTTGAGTTTGCTGCTTAGTATCTTTTGTTATATATGATCTTAATGGATTTACAGTTATTTTAATTAAAACCAATAATTAAAATATGTTTCACAATACCTATGTTGGTGTTTAAAAATTAAAATTTTGATAGAGGTGTTTGGCTCTGAAGGTGAGCAAGCATGTTATTTACAATATTAATGATTGTATTGCACATCCCTCTACTGAGAAACATACCTTTTTCTCCTAAATTTTTTTTTAATACAGAATAATCTAGTATTCCATTTTTCAGTTTGAGTTACATTTACATGGTTTAAGGTATCTAAGTGTTATGCTCTTTTTTCAATAGAAAAAATGCAGTATTTGTAAAACTGAAATGTATTAATTATAAACAGATCTAATTTTGAATCTTTTAATGGTTCACAAGTATTCTGTGCTCATTTTGATCTTAAGTAAGTCTATAGCAAATTAGTTATTTCTGAATAAACTTTAGATTGTATTTTTACATCGGTTCCAGTATTCCAAATAAAATATAGACTCATTTCATGTTCCTCTGTTCCCTTTCGTTTCTCTCCCCTTTCTGTCTCATAATAGATATGAAAATTCTTTCTTGCTTGGGAAGACTACTCTCCATACATTTATTTTTAAACATGTAGTTTAATGGGAAAAAAAAGGACCCATTGAAATTGCTGTAAGATAAAGGAGGCTTATGTGCAATTTTTACAAATCAAAATTAATGTGACTATTTAACAACTATGTCCAAGTATGTAATTGCTATGTTTGAATTAATATTCAACAATTAAAAGTTTGAATTAATATTCTAAACTTTAATTTCCTCACAATCCTAACCACTATTCTGCTCTTAGAAAACCTGCTTTGTCACTGTTATTATACTCTGTATAAGACAGTATTACTTCTTGTAACACGAAGTAATATTTAAATAACAGTATTTACTTGTCTCTTAACTTTTACTAGTAAAAGTTAAGAACATGATTACCACTTTGTTAATAGTATTACCTGCAACTAACAAAATTGCCTGATATTTTTTCCTTTGCGATGTAGTATGCACCTGAGGATATAATGGAATATGACTATGAGTATGGGGAAGCAGAATATAAAGAGGCTGAAAGTGTAACAGAGACTCCCACTGTAACTGAAGAGACAATAGCGCAAACCGAGGTAAAAGCAAAGTAGCGCCTTTGTGTATGGGGTCCTGCTGTTTGTCATCCTGTGGTTCCTTATGTCCACTTTTCCTCAAACTTATCATAAACCTTTCATTCATCTGATTTCTATGACCTGATAACTGTGATTTTTATTGACAGTAGCTGTCCTGAAGGAATGATGCCCGGTTTGCTTTGCTTATCCTTCCTTTCATCCATGCTCTTTATTTCCCTTTTCATTTTATTTATGTTTTCCATTCCATCTTTCACCACATTTTACAGAAAAAGAAATTCAATTTCAAAATGAAGACGAAGACAGTGGCCACTAACTCAAAGAAAAAGTCCAAAAAGTTTACACCCCCTAAATCTGAAAAATTTGCAACCAAGAAGAAGAAAAGTTATCAAGCAGCAGCAAAAGCCAAGCTAGGGGTAAAGGTAGCAAAGAAAAAGCAATCAAGATCTCTCCTAGATAAGCTGGAAGATCTCTGATGATGAGTCATTGTCCTAACCCAACTAGATAAATACTCATTTGGCTAATACGATACCCCAGTTAAATCATGATTTCCATAGATTTTGGATTACCTTACATTTTTACTAATTGATTTTCTTTTGAATTTACCATTAGGCAAATATTGTTGATGATTTTCAAGAATACAACTATGGAACAGAAAGTTACCAAACAGAAGCTCCTAGGCGTGTATCTGGACCAAATGAGGTAATGCTCATAGACAGCATTAAATTTTTAAAATGTGTAATATTTCTTGGTATATTTCACTCTGGAAGAATCTATAACCTCTGAAAAGTTTGACATTTTTATTCTTTTACTGAGGTAAGAGAAACAATAGAATTGGCTCACTATTACTAAAAACAGTTCATTTAAAATTAATGGCAATTCAGATTTTGCATGACTCTTTGCTTCATGCAAATGCTAAATTGATCAAACTGAATTGACTGCTATCATTTTCTTGATTCCTCCTGGGATTGAGCAAGCTTCTCAAAATGTTGTGATTAAGGGTATTCACAACATGACCCTTCTGTGAGGAGGAGAATCCTCTAAAGTAACAACTGTATCATCAAATGATACAATTAGAATTTACTCCATCTGACCAATAATCATGCATTTTTATGACACAAATATTTTGAGAAAATATAGTCTTAGTTGGTTTTAGTGGCTATTTACATTTTCAAACTTAATTATGGTTAAAATATTATATCTTAACCTTTTCCAGTCCTTTCTATGAAAATGTTTAAGTACATACAGGTACAAATAGAACAAATAGAACAATCTTCCTGAATTTCATACTATGCCTATATTCTGATTATGAAAAAAATAAGTATACAATTCAGTTTAACTGGTATGAGGAATACCTGAATCATTTTAATTATTAAAAATTTATATAACATGTGTCCCAGTGAGGCAAATTAACTGAGTGAGACTTTATATGCAAACACATAATTTAGAATAATAACATTTTAGGGTAGGAACCAATTTCAAGTTTCATTTAGTCCAAAATAATCATTTTCCAAAAATGGTTATCTTGATTCAAGGTGTTTATTTATATACCCAAATTCATTCATCTTTTGCTCAGATCTATGAACATAGTAATATTCTGATCCCAGATGATATGCACCCCCTAATGATAGTATATACTCATTGTTTAAGAATACAAAAATATTATGGTTATTGGACATTTTATTTTAGTTAACAATCACTAAATTAATCATTTAGCCACATTTTTCATTCACATGACTTTATGTAACACTACGTATTATTCAATATTGTTCTATCATCTAGATTCACTATGTTATAGCAAACAAGTTATTTATGAAATTCAAAAGTAGCAAGATAAATTATTTAATTTATCAAATTTATTTAATTTATCAAAATCATATGGCCCAAAATTACCTAATAAATATCATTCAGATTTATGCTATTAATGAGAATTATTTATGAAAAAAGGAAATTATACTAGCTTTATTTTTCTATATCTCTGAAATAGTATTTTTGATGTAATTTTTACTTTTAAGTGAATAATCTCATACTCTTTATGAGACTACACGGTGACATATTCTATTGTATTAAATTCTGAGGACTATAATTTACATTTTATTTGCTATAAAGAACTCTTTGGTGATATAATACTTCCCTACATTCTAGATACTCTGCATAAATATTGCAATGATAAATCTCAATATTGGCATTAATATTTTATTTTTCGGATTGAGAGTCAAACTTACATGACTTTTCTGGTAGCAATTATATTTCATTATGAGGTTCTGTGAGATTTGAAAATTAAGCAAAGCTTTAACTATATATTTTCTATATATACATATATATATATTATTCAAGTCAAACTATAAAGTAAATATCAAATTGCATAACAAGTTTTTTCCAATGGAACAAGCAAATACACATGTTGAATCTATGTGAATATTTGCAGTTTATTGGCAAAAGTTCTTTGAAAGCAATATTTCCTTGTACATACCAATGTACAAAAATATTTCTTTCAATAATGCTGAAAGGCTGTCTTTCCCAGCTTTCAGACTTGCTTGAGTAGTATTCAGACCACTTCCTGTCACATTCCATCAAACTGTAATTGCAAATGCTTACCTTGCTTTACTAACAGTAAACTTCATGTTCTCCAATTCCTTGCAACTTAAATTAATAGCCAAATCCAGTTGAAGAAGTATTTACTGAAGAATATCTAACTGGAGAGGATTATGATTCCCAGAGAAGAAATTCTGAGGATATGCTATATGAAAACAAAGAAATAGACGGCAGGGACTCTGATCTTCTGGTAGATGGAGATTTAGGCGAATATGATTTTTATGAATATAAAGAATATGAAGATAAACCAACAAGCCCCACTAATGAAGAATTTGGTCCAGGTGTTCCAGCAGAAACAGATATCACAGAAACAAGTGTAAGTCAGTATTCTGCTCTGTGTCATTGTATGTCTTATTTCTGGAGTACTTTCGTGTTCATCTTGATGTCTTTTCAGGTTTAAAATGTAGGTTATGTTCTTATATAAATCATGAATATTTATCACTACTAGGTTACCTTGATAGGTTCTTCCTCATGGGGATCTTCAGCAGTTGTATCTCAGGCCACACTACTGGAGTCTTCATTTGAAAGAATAATCTTTAATAGAGTTGTATAAAAGTTTTCTTGGCATTGATAAGATTAAATTACAGTCATTGTCATTCTGGGTACTAAGACTGTTTTCTAATTTTTAGACTGTTTTATTTATTTTTCTTTTCTGGTGATGCTCAGGAATGCACCATATTAATTATCATTTTATCATTATAATTATTATTATTTAACCTTTTGAACCCCTTTACCCATTTCTTCCCTCCACCTCTATTTTATTGAATTTAATTTGATGACACTTTTTGCTTAGTACCTTGGGATAATAATGAGGTCGACAGATATCTTTATCTTTTTATAATGTGTCTTTAAGAAACAATTGTTCAATCTCATTCAAGATTTAGCATTAATGTTCATTGTGTTTCCGTTTGTATATTTTCAGTATTTAAAACTTTAATAGGTTTCTATGTTAAAAAACACATTTTAATAGATTGTTTTAAATGCACTTAGATGATTAAATGATCTTTTAAAAATACTTAAATGGCCTTATTTACTTAAAGACAGGCTGCTTGAATTTTTCACTCAACAGATAAATGGCCATGGTGCATATGGAGAAAAAGGACAGAAAGGAGAACCAGCAGTAGTTGAACCGGTAAGTACTGGTATGAATACATTGTAATAGTACCATTGAAAATTCTAATGTCCGAATGTTTATAATGCCACAAGTAATGAGTTAGTAAGGCCAGTTCTGGCAAGTAGAATTTCAATACACCAAAAAAATATAGAGATACAGAATTTTGGAATTTGAAACTAGCCGACAATGTTTTAGTCTAATTCTCTCATTTAAAAACTAAGAAACCTAAGACCTAAAGGGTTCAAATGTTTGGCGGTTGAGATATGACCAGACTTTACCTCTTCTATTTTCCAGTCCAGTGATTTTCTCCTCTAATTTCTATAACTTAACATTATTAGAAATATATTATTTGACATAGTACTTATTTGTTTCATATTCAAATCACATCATGTAATAATATGAAAACGTTCTTTTTAAAATTTGCTTGCTTTTCTTCCATTGGAAAAAATCTTCAAATCACTTCAAAAGTGACTTGAAGATTTATATTAATGTTACTACCACTCAAGATATTGGTAAGAAGCAAATTCTTACTGGAAGTCAATTTTACTGTTGTTCTCCCTAATGAGCAATTTGGGAAAAGTATTGCATTAGAACTAAAGGAAGTATGTTTAACTATTTGCCTCAAGCTAATGAAAATCATTTCAGGAACTACAAGGATGTAAAATTTTTATAAAAGATGGAGGAGATAAAACTATAAAAGATGCATCTCTAAGAACATTGTTATCTGTTTATTACTCCAAAATCTGAGAAAGCACATCATATGCTCACCAAAGTCTTTAAAAATAATTTTTCAGAATAAATTTGTCCTTGTTATGAAAATTTACAACCAACTTTTTAAATGACAAGACAGTTTTCAACAGTAGAATCATAAACTTTCTAGAATTGTGTTCTTATCCTGAAATAGTATTCTATTCTCTTGTCTTTTTAAGAACTTATATTTATGTCCAGTTCTTTAACATGGACTTTTCTCCCCTTTCCCTGAGTTAAAGTGCTTAGGTGCTGCTTTCTTCCATCCTTTCATTCACACAGCAAATATTTATCAGGTTCTTGCTTTGTGCCTGGCATTATTCTGGGTGCTAGGGAAAACTTGGTTAAATGTCTTTGCCCTCTTGGGGAGCACTTAGCATATTCTCTTTGTAATATTACTTACCTGAATATTTATTTCCTTGCTAATTAGTTCACAGATTTTCTCAGGACAGGGATTATGTCTTCTATCATTTTTAATTTCCTCCCTTCCCCATGCAAAAATGCTTGTAATTGTTTTATATGTAGGAACAGATAATTTACCTTTTAAAATGCAATGATGTGGTGCTTTCTAAGAGCCAATTAGATAAGAGGTTAGGGGTCACATTGCCCTAGTAATGACTCTATCTTTTTTTAACTGTAGGGCATGCTTATTGAAGGACCACCAGGGCCAGCAGGACCTGCGGTATGTAAATGTTTTAAGATTATTTTTGTCTTGATTTTTTAAATAATCAGATATAAGATTTCTATTACACTGTTGAATTTATACATTTTAGACTAATTTGAGTATTGAATTATAGAGGCAAATACTTGGTCAGAGGACCCGGTGGCCTTCAATCGCTTTCTGATTTGGCTATCCAAATGATATTCTTTTGAGAGCTATGAAATTAAATTTTGTTTTAAATATTTTTGTTGCTTAAATATCTCTGACTTTTCTAACCTCATCTTCAATTTTGTGCCTGAAAGTTATAAAAGTAAAAAAAAAGCCCTCTTTTTTTTTTTTTTAAGAGGTATAGATATATCTCAAAGAAGAGAGCTGAGAATTCTAAGTGGACTGTAGCTGCCTTATCTGTACTTCTGAATGGAGTGACTATCAGCTTCCATTGTCATTTCCTAATAAGGCTAATGTTACTCATCAGGGTGTCTTTATTGTCAGGTAGTTTTACTGATCTGACTTTGTAAGAAATCCTCTTTCTTTTGTGGAATTAATTAAATTCTTGTCATGTGAAATAAATATATTATACTGATGCCTTTAAATACTTTTACCCATAAAGAATATAAATGATTTCTACATTTCAACTTCACTGTCACATTTTTGTAGTCTAATTAAATGAGTATACCATTTCTTCAGTAAGAACTAGGAACAAACTTCCACCTCAGGGACTGTACATTGGCAGGATTTCCTTTCCTGTTCTTCCTTGGAATGTCTGTCTCTACCCTGAGAGCAGCCTCGTAGAGGAAGAGTTGAGCTAGCTACAAAGTGGTCCCTATATGTTCTCTTTTTATGGGAAGATAAATAGGGCAATTGTTTGGGAGAAGAGTGTTTATTTATGAATATGAGTTCTTCTTTGATTTTGGTAGGATGAATTTGCCTGAATACTAACAAAATCAGGAATCTAACTCAGATTATGGTTTATTTCTCTGTAGGGTCTTATGGGTCCTCCAGGTCTACAAGGCCCCACTGGACCCCCTGGTGACCCTGGTGAGAGGGTAAGTGAAGGGACTCATAACAAAAGAATGCAACATAAATGAAAAGAATTAAAATATATTCTACAGGTTTAACATATTATTCTCACTTGGATAACATATGAATTCAGTGTTGTGCAAAATTTTGTTTAACTTTTCTAACTATAATTTTAAAAGTGAGGTGAAAGAATGTGCATTTATCTATGTTATAATTAGTAAGAAAATTTTTTATTTTTAATCAATTTCCATTTTGATATGAACCCAATACATTAGATTAAGTTCTTCCTTTTGAGTTCAGACATATTTACCAGAAACTCCCATGACTATTTAGTTGAATACTGATAGACTGAATTAATAAGGCTACATCCTAATTTGAAGATCACATCCTGGGTCACATGGAGAAATAGACCATTTGCGTTAAGTCTATTGAAACTCTTCTTGTAAAATCCCTTTTTTTCTCCTTCCTTGAGTAGGCAATAAATTTGTGCATTATTTAAATTATATAAAACTACTGCAATGAAATACAATCCTCTCTAGGTATCCTTACTAAAAGGAGATTAAACAAGAAGTAGAGGACAAACACAAAGTAGATAATGTAGACTTATGGTATTCAAAGTTATTCTGTTTCTAATACATTTAATTATTTTATTTATTGATTAATTTTGATGATTTTATTTACTTCCCTAGGGTCCCCCAGGACGTCCCGGTCTACCAGGAGCTGATGGTTTACCTGGTCCTCCTGGTACCATGTTAGTGTTACCGGTATGTTTTTTATAGTTATAAAGATGACCCAATGTTTTGTCATCCTACTGCTGAAAAATATTGCTTAGCCATATTATAGATCAATCAAAAAAACATTGTATGAGGTAGAGATACTTGAAATGAAGCAGCCTTCAGAAATTGTGATAAATTTTGCTAAAGCAAAATTCTGGTAAATATTTATTTCTGCAGTAGAACTGAGGCTTTATTATTTCATTATATTTTTTGACAAGAAATCTTAGAGGATTTTCTTAATATTTTTAATCATGTGCTTTATCCTGAGTCATATGAGTTACATGCATTTCATGTATTAACATAAAGTTAATATGCTATTTACTACCATATAGACACTAGCTAATACTTTTTAAATACAATATATCTATAGTATTATTCATTGTCCAAAAATTATTTGTTTTACCTTAAGATTGCTTTTTAAAGTTGCCCGAAAGAATTAATATTGTTAAAATGGCCATACTACCCAAAGCAATCTACAGATTTAATGCAACCTCTATCAAATTAACCTTGACATTTTTCACAGATCTAGAACAAAAAATCCTAAAATGTATATGGAACCATAAAAGACCCAGAATTGCCAAAGCAATCCTTAGGAAAAAGAACAAAGCTAGAGGCATAACCATCCCAGACTTCAGACAATATTACAAAGCCACGGTAATCAAAGCAGCATGGTACTGGCACAAAAACAGACATATGGATCAATGGAACAGAGTAGAGAGCCCAGAAATAAACCCACGCACCTATGGTCAATTAATCTTTGACAAAGGAGGCAAGAATATACAACGGGGAAAAGATGATCTTTTTAGCAAGGGATGTTGGGAAAGTTGGAGAGCCCCATGTAAATCAATGAAGTTAGAACACACCCTCACACCATACACAAAAATAAACTCAAAATGGCTTAAAGACTTAAATATAAGACACGACACCATAAAACTTCTAGAAGAGAACATAGGCAAAACATTCTTTGACATAAATCATAGCAAAGTTTTCTTGGGTCAGTCTTCCAAGGTACTAGAAATAAAAGCAAAACTAAACAAATGGGACCTAATCAAATTTATAAGCTTTAGCACAGCAAAGGCAACCATAAACAAAACAAAAAGACAACCAACAGACTGGGAGAAAATACTTTCAAAAGATGCGACTGTCAAGGGCTTAATTTCCAAAATATACAAACATCTCATACAGCTCAGTAACAACAAAAACAAAAAAAAACAATCAAAAAATGGGCAGAAGACCTAAATAAACATTTCTCCAAAGAAGACATACAGATGGTCAATAGGCACAAGAAGAGATGCTAAACATTGCTAATTATTAGAGAAGTGTAAATCCAATCTACAATGAGGTATCAACTCACGCCAGTCAGAATGGCCATCATTAAAAAGACTACAAATAATAAATGCTGGAGAGGGTGTGGAGAAAAGGGAACCCTCCTACACTGTTAGTGGGAATGTAAATTGAGTCAGCTACTATGGAAAACAATACGGAGGTTCCTCAAAAAACTAAAAAATAGAGTTAACATATGATCCAGCAGTCCCACTCCTGGGCATGTATCCACAGAATACTCAAATTTAAAAAGATACATGCACCCCAGTGTTCATAGCAGCTCTATTTACAACAGCCAAGACATGGAAGCAACCTAAGTGTCTAGTAACAGATGAATAACAGTAACCGATGAATGGATAAAGAAGATGTGGTATATATATATATAACAGGATACTATTCAGCCATTAAAAAGAATGAAATTATGTCATTTGCAGAAACATTGATGAAACTAGAGATTATCATACTGAGTGAAGTAAGTCAGACAGAGAAAGACAAATATCATATGATATCACTTATATGTGGAATATAAAATATGATGCAAATGAACATATTTACAAGATAGAAACAGACTCACAGATTTAGAAAACAAATTTATGCTTACCAAAGGGGAAGGGAGGGGGGAGGGATAAATTAGGAGTTTGGGATTAGCAGATACAAACTACTAAATATAAAATAGATAAACAACAAGGTCCCTCTGTATAGCACAGAGAACTGTATTCAATATCTTATAATAAACCATAATGGAAAAGAATAAGAATATAATACACATATATTTTATATATATATATAATATATATATATATAAAATTGAATCACTTTGCTATACAACAGAAACTAATACAACTATACTTCAATAAAAAAATTTTTTAAATAAAGTTGCCCAAGTTCTTGTGGAAAAAATTTATTTGTTTAAATGTAATAAAGATTCAAGTAATAATAACATAGAGAGAAATTTATTCATGCTGCATTTTGAGTTAAAATGAAAAAGGAGCTTTAGCATTTTATAGAGGGATACAGAAAGGATCAGTTTCCTAGTATAATTACTTAAGAAAAGGTAAACAAACTGAATCTATCTCAAGGAAGATTTCCTCTGTGTTCACAGAGATTCCAGAAGTTTTGCTCAACAAAATAGCAGTTGATCTACAACACTACCGAACTTAGTGCATTTAGAATTTTTACAAATGAGTGAGTAGAATGGGTAGCGTTTGTGCAGGTAAAGAAATGGATGATAGCTTATTCCATAGTTTTCAAAAATTATGGAATTTAAAATTGTAAAGGAGTCTGTAGTCTCTTCTACAAGTGGTAAAGCATGGTCTAGAAAACTTCTATAATGGACAGAAAGAAAATTTAAAAAAAAATCTAGGTATCATGATTCATGATGGAGTTACCATGGACTTTTGTAAAATCCCACCATTTTAAGTAAGTAGTTTTTAATCTAGTAATTAATGCACCTATTTGAGAAATTCTTATTTTGAGCTTCTGTATGTTATCTTTTCTTAGTTTCGTTATGGTGGTGATGGTTCCAAAGGACCAATCATCTCTGCTCAGGAAGCTCAGGCCCAGGCCATTCTTCAGCAGGCTCGGGTAAGAAAGGATCAACATGTAGTTCCATAACCTGATTCTGTGCCAAATTATGCAAGAGAGAGAAAGTGTGCCTGTGTGTGTGTGTGCGTGTGTGTGTGTGTGTGCGTGTGTGTGTGTGTGTGTGTGTGTGTATCTGGAGGGTGCTACTATTATGAACAAAATACTTCTGAATAGTATGTTGAATTTAGATGGAGAAGATACTAAGATAATATCTATTTTTCCGATAGGAATATTTTCTTTAATTTAATATTTAATTTAAATGACTGACCCTTGCAGTATTGCCATACATAATTCTGGCAAAAACATGCAGACCATAATACACAAATTTTCTAATTTTTTTTCAAAGAGTACTGATGGATTTATATGTATCACCCTTTATCTTTCACATCCAGTTTTCCCTGCAAAGGCATATGTCAATGACCAATAAATAAAGTAAGAGGATAAAGTTTAAAATAATTTTTCCACCCAATCTTATAGATTATTCAGGATATCCCAAATAATCCAGAAAATTAAATTTCTTAGGCATTCTTGTGGAGGAAAGAAACCTTCAAATATGTATTCTAAGCTCGAATCATTGTAATCTATATTTTAAACCAAATCCATTCAGTTCATATTTGTTTGTCAGCTAAAAGCTTTTCACTATCTGTATACTTATAAAATATAAAATTGTTTGCTTTTTAAGTTAGCTCCAGTGCAGTTAAAATATAGATAAGAAAATCAAAAGAATGGATCAGGAAAATGTTGAAAGTCATATAATACTTTTATTCATAGTATAGTCTTTTTTTCTTTTCAAGGAAAAAGGAAATAAAGGGCTTATAGTTGACATGGATATGGGTACCTGCTTCCTAAGTGATATAAATCATTTTGGTGATAACTTTATCACCATAAATTTATGAGTGCATAAATTATCTGAGAGTGTAAGTCTATTAATCTGAAAAGATGCCATTGTTTGGTTACATCATTTATAAAGAAAATGAAAAACTTAAATATTTGTTTATTAGAACTTGGCATAATACAAATCTAAAAATATTTAAATTGATTTACTAATGATGCCTACAACTTATAAATTTTATTACTTTGAACAGATTTTAGGTAATTATTTAAGCTTAAATAGTTTATTAGGCCATTGAATTCCTAATTTTATTAGTCCTTTTAACCTCCTTGGAAATAGGTAGCAAGCATTATAATTCCAATTTTTCAGATATTTAATCTCAAGGATTAAGAAGTGTATTGTCAAAAATCTCATGGTGAGTCAGTAGTGAAATTTTGGAGATATTACTGTTTCCATCTCATGCACTTTTCTAATTTGATTTTACATTATTTCTATTACAATATTATTTTTTATATCTGTTTTGGCAATCTAAATATTCATCTTTTGGAATCACTAATATTAAAAAATAGCACACCATACTAATTTAACATCTGTCAAATATTTATCCTTTTACTCTACTTGTTCTAGCTTTCCAAGTGCTAATTTCACATTTCTAATATTCAGTGTCAATAGTGCATGTAATCAGTCTATCATGCCTATGATTCTACAAAATAAATGCATTTTTCTATAAAGCATTAAATTTGAGATTTGTTAAAATAACTGTATTATCTAAGCACTTTCTGATCAATTTTGCTTTTTACTGTCTGGCTTGAATTGTCATAGTTTTTATCCTAAAATAGTGCTAGAAAACTTTCACTTAAAGCACTTCAAATTGTTCACATCTAAAAGTATTGTCAATGAGAATTACACCTACATATTTAAGAGAAGCCTATGCAATATTCTCAATGCACTTTTGAGTAGAAAAATCATCAGATATTAAATTTCTTATTAGATGTTAAAATCTATTTTAACTTTTGTCATTGAATAAATCATAATATATATGGTACAAGATTGTATATAAGTCACAACAGCTTAAAAAATGTCTAATACTTATTAGGTCAATTTGTCATTCTAAAAACTTGTGATTCTTCAGTAATCAGGCACTCTTTCTACTATGTAGCTATTATGCCTCTGTTGATGAGCTGCTACTTAAGGGTAACTTGTGCAAATGAATATTGTGGTTTAATATGCTCATCCAGGGAGGCATTCCTGAATTTGCTATATTTTATTTTCTAGATTGCTCTGAGAGGTCCACCTGGCCCAATGGGTCTAACTGGAAGACCGGGTCCTGTGGTAGGTTACCCAAAAAGATAATATATGGTTAAATTCCTGTATTAGTAGTTCCTTGTGCAACTTTGGCCAGGCAGTTTTCATATCTCTGGCTGGTGAAAGTAGGGTAAATATACCGACTTATACTTGGATTTGGTTTCCATTTAAGAAATCTCTCTGAATTCAGTCCTCAGTAAATTTTAATGAAAAGGTTACAATGGAAAATTCTCAAATCAAACAAATACAGTGAAAAATATAATTGAATCACGTATCCAATTATTAACTTTTCAAACTATAATTTATTTGCATAATAGTTTGAGTTGTTGAAGTTCAAGTGTACAGTAAGTTCTTGAGATTTAATTTTATGTTAAACAGAATTTATTAAAAAAGAAAAAAATATTTGAGGCCAATGAAAAATTTTCCATAATCTTAGGAGAAAGCAGGAGACTTGGCTTAAACTTTAAGTTGCCTCTAGTATTCCATTAACTGCTTCAGATATTAGAGAAATTATTTTGTCTTTTAGAGACTCTTGGCAAATAAGTGTTTTATTTTCCTTACAAGCTTACTGACAAGCTAATATTCTATATATTTTTTAAAATATTTTGAAACTTACCAAATGCTAAACAGTGTAGCAATTCACACAAACACAAAACAAAGATTCTTTTTAAATCATACTTTTTTCTTAAGGGAAAAGAACATTGTATAATTCCAACCTGAGTTCTCATTGATTTTAAAATGAATGGAATACTTTCTATTTTAAGTATTTTTTTGATATAAAAAGCTGTAGTATACTTTCAATATGATCTTATATGCTCACAATGTTTTATTGAAATAATGGTATTTATAGAAATTATTACTCTGAACATTCAAAGTTTATCTTTGGTTTACTTAGTAGACACAGCAAAATGATTTTATTCAAATTTGAATCAATTAAATAGTTTTACTGATCTTATTAGGAGGAAAAATAGTTTTCTTCATGTAGTTTATTTAAGAGTTTGTTATCTACTTTTCCATAAATTTATGGTTCTCTTCAGTCTTGAAATTTTATAACATTTCATATATTTTGGAGGGCTTTATACTCAATCATATGAGCTCATGTGGAACATGTGTTCTGGCAATATGTTCCACAGAATTTAAATTATACACACTTCTAAATGCATTATTATGTATTTATCATGTAGTTTTACTCTTCTGCCTTTCAAAATATAGTAGGGAAGATGAAAGATTCCATGTCATTTAATAAAGGAAGAAATAGAGTTAATATGTAATTGCTTGTTAATAATAACACATTTACATGACTGAGGAAAATCAGCAGTATGCTAGTGTTTTACAAATTTGGGGGCAGAAGAATTACCCATATATTTTATCAAAAGTGAAAGTTCCTGGGGCCTTGAACTTGAGGCTCTAATGATGCATATTCAGGGTCGGAACTGGCAAACTATATTTTCAACGAGTGCAGCAGGCTGATTCTTACAGTCAAGCGTGTTTGGGAAACACTGCCTTTTGCTTAAATTAAAAATATCAGCCTAGCATCTGTAAGTTCTTGAGATTTTTTATTATCCTATTATCCAAAGGAATTTTCCTGCTTATCATCCTGACAAACACAAGTCTAATGGATCTGTAGAGGGTAAGAACAGTGATGAGCAGAACCAGTGAAAGCTTGTTACGTTAAGCTGTTCCTGTTTTCACCAGTCCTTAAGGGTCAGACATTCACAGCATGTTGGCAAAGAGAAAACATTGACAGCCATGTTATTACATTACCATTCTCAATGTAATATCCAAGATTAATTGATTTTACTACTTAAGTCTTTGTTATAGAAAGTTTTAGCTTCCTAAAATATTAAAGGTTGATATTGAGAGAAAAAAATCACATTGTTTGTTTTTACCATTTTCTCTTCTCTTATTCTTTGCTCCAAAACATAAAATTATAACAGACTTTAAAAAATCTTAATTCTAGAGTCTAACGTATTTTATATATTAAGATTTAAAAAAGAAACAATATTTAATACATAAATATGTTCATTCTTTCAGTGAAATATTCCTTTTTTCAATTATTTGTTTCCAATTGATTTTATAGACTAAAAGAGATCTATATTTTAAAATATTCAGGAAACATAGAAAATGTTCTTTACCCTATTCTGTTCCTGTCAATTATTACATGGCGATTTTTAGAATAAGTGTTTGGGCAAAGTAATTATAATCTGTTGAGTAGGTTGTGCTTATATACAGAAGATATAATGCAGTAAAGTAATTAAAAATAGACTGTCCTTTAATTGCATTCAATTCTATGCTTAATAATCTGATTTAATGTAGAACCCCAGTTTCTCTCTTGAAGAAATTTAGTTGCAAGAATTCTTAATTAGACACTTGTAAGTCATCATTCTTGTAATTTTCAGGATTGGAATATTCATGTTACTTGACTTGTCATATTTTTTGGCAGTCATATTAATAATTATTTTACTTTGGAGCCACCAGGAGGCTCTAGATACCTAGCATTTTCAGGCTTAGCATAATTTTAACCTTTTTGCACTTTGATTCACTGTAGTATTTAATTGAATCTCTATTGATTTAAATAAATCAGAAACTTCTTAAACACACAAAGTATACTTCTTCAGAATGAAGTAACTATTACCACTATGTTCAATTTTAGTGTTCTAAAGCTTTTTAGGAAGATGAATGGCCTAGTATTTATTTTTTAAAACTCACAGCACTTTTATAAAGTGGTTTTATACTTTTTTCCAGTTACTATGCCAGGCTTTTGTTGCACTTTGTGAATTATGTAAATATTTGGAAGAGGCATTTGTCATAAGGACTTATTCTCCTAAGGAAAAATAG
The DNA here is from genome assembly GCF_937001465.1 of Orcinus orca. Taxonomy (NCBI): domain Eukaryota; kingdom Metazoa; phylum Chordata; class Mammalia; order Artiodactyla; family Delphinidae; genus Orcinus; species Orcinus orca. Next base: position 122,051,841 of record NC_064559.1, read on the forward strand.
ACCAATCTAGGAAAAAATGCTTTGACATTATTTCAGGACAATTATAATAACAACAATAGCATCTGTTCTTGACATTTTATTGCTATAGAATTCAGTGTCTGAGAAGTTTCTGAGTATAACAGCATTAATATTTGCCAAGTTTCATAAATGAATTCAATGTGTACCCGATTCTGTAAAAATGTATTTCCTCTAGTACTCCACCACAGAGTAATGATAAATAACGCCTGTGTATCATCGTAAGTGCTCTGATGGCATACACATTAAAGAACATTTCAATGTGATTTCATGAAACTTGCTTCTGTGTAGTTATCAGTAAAATATAGACTTTTAAATATAGTTCACACACTGGAATACAGTCAAAATCTGAGAAGAGATGTATTTCAATCAAAGGACTTGAAAATTTTGTTGTATTAACTAATAAAATCATACTATTTGAAGAAATGTATTTTGAATAATGTTTAATTATTTCAAGTGAAAATGGTAGGAAAAAAACTGGTTAGGGAATTACAAAATTAAATGATTATGTCTTCACCTTTTCTCTACAGGGGGGGCCTGGTTCCTCTGGGGCCAAAGGTGAGAGGGGTGATCCAGGTCCTCAGGTAAAAATTAACCTATTTCACTTATTTTATTTTTGAGTTTATTTTATCTATTAGGGTAATTGAAGTGTCTACCATCTGTTTTATGAGTAAAAAAATTACTTACATTACCTTTAAGCTCACATCACCTTCTTCAATTGAAACATCTCTAACGGTCAGTTGACTGCCAATAACTTTATTAATTTAAACAATATTAAAAGAAGATAATAAGCTAGAATGGGAAAGTCTTGATAGTAATAGGTCTTCAGAACATTAGATTGGCTTGAGATTGTACAGAACAGAGAAGCACTATTACAATTGTATTTATAGTGGCCCTGCCACAAGCCTAACATGTTTCCTGTGGAGAATAAAATCTAGTAAATTCTCTCAGAAAAAATATTTAATATACCTAAAAGAAGCTAATTTTAAGCCCTTTGTAGAGCTGAGGAAATTAAGAGAAATTGAGAACATCTGACCTGTAATTCTTAAAAAGATCTTACATTATATTTACATGGTGCCAAATTAAAAGTATTATTTTTCCTTGAATGATAATAAGTAGATAGAGACATTCACTATAAGCACATTATGAATTATACTTATTCTAGAAAACTGTAAAAGCAAAATGTGATGTATTTTTAAAATTCATTTTTAATGAAAATGCTTTCTGATATACTCAATACATATAAACTCAGATTGGGCTACAGGAGCTCTCAAGTGGCCATCCAACTAATTTTTTTCTTTTTTCAAAATTAGTTTTATTTTAACAATATTATAATGTAAACTTGAATGTGAACACCTATATGTATTCTTCGTCACCACCACCACAGTCATAACCCCAAGCAATTTCTTGGTGCCACTTTACAGTCACAACTTCCTCATACCCCTAATACCTGACAAGCACTGATCTGTTCTTCATCACTACAGTTTCATGTGTCCAAGAATACTACATAAATGAAATCACACATTATGTAATCTTTGAGACTGGCTCCTTTCACTCAGCATAATGCCTTTGGGGTTTTTTGCAGTTGATGAGTGCATCAATAGTTTATTCCTTTTTGTTGCTGTATAATATTCCCCTGTTTGGATGCACCACAGTTTATTTTGAAATGAGAAAAAAATCCCCCCAAAATTTAGAAAGATATTTGGGTGGCACAGAATGTGGCAACCTTCTTTTTCATGCTTGTTAAATGTTGCCATAAAGAAATGGAAAACATTTGTACCTTAACTGAGAATTGCATAAAAATATTGATATGTCTTTTGCAAAGTTTATGAACTTTTGGGTCAGACTCACCTCTTTACAAAATGGATGAATCTGAAAACATGCTGCAGTAGATTTCATGGTGTTTGCAGTTTTCCTTAACTCCAATGAGATGCAATATCAAATGAAGGATCATTTTCATTGAAAACTAACAAGATTTGTCCTGTTATTATTGCTCCTTGCCTTCCAGCTGGGGTATAGGATAGAGTTTTCTTGCTGCAATAGTTTTTTAAAAGCTATATTCTTTTAATCTCTAATTATTAGGCAACCTTAATTTCATATTTCTATAATCAACATTTCACAGTAATCATAAGAATTATTTGTAATTTCAAATATGTGTTGCATTTTCTACCTCACTCATTATATGCATATTGTTTAAACTTAAAAAGGGTATAGTTAATTAAATACAAAGGCCTATATACTATTTTTACTGGATCTATATTGGATCTATTATTAGCTGTGTAATTTTATTTTAAAAAACACATATATTAATTCACAAATAAGACATTGTATATTGATATAACACTGTACTATACTGCTTCAAGAAAGATATTGAGAATCTTTAAACTTTAATCTGACATGGCATGGTGCCAGTCAATAATTTGAATTAAGGTTTGCCAAGTGATCCTCCAGGATTTTGTAGATGATTGAAAGAAATATGTACCAGCACTGTGCTAAATTATAGGAGTATAATGGAGAAAAAGATTTAGTCCAAAATCACAGTAGTTAACAATTTAATGGGAGATTGAACTATGAAAAAAAGACAATTATAATTCAATGTGATACCTGCAATAAAAGAATAAATATCCAGAATAGGATCTCCAAAAAATGAAGAGAAAGGTGAAGGCGAAGAGAAGAGGAATAAAATGGAAGTGTTTTCAGTCAAGTGAAATGTAAAACTGCAAGGTTTTGAGAATATATTTAGTAATTGAGGATTTTTTCAAACTTAAAATATCAGTTTATATGCCTTTTGTTTAAATGTAATCGCATGTCTATATAAACTTAATAAAATAGCATGACTCCTTTTTGGCAAGAAACCATTTGGAAAAATCGATTCTCTTGTCTTTTTGCTTTATGTAGAATTTTACATAAGAAATAATTTTCTTGTGTTAAAATGATTAAGGTAAAGCTAAGAAGATATAAATTTCTAAAGCCCTTTCTCTTGATGTGATTAAGTTTACTGATCAGGAATTCTATAAAATTAATTAATTATGATGTTTTGTATAGGGCCCTCGTGGTGTCCAAGGTCCTCCTGGTCCAATAGGAAAATCTGGAAAAAGGGTATGGTTAGTTTTCATTGTACATTTTGAGGTCATCTGAAATCATCAGTTATTTTGTTTTCTTTTATTCTGTCTATTTGGAATCCCTTTTGCTTAGTCATGTTCTTGGTATTATCAGGGTCGTCCGGGTGCTGATGGAGGAAGAGGAATGCCAGGAGAACCTGGGGCCAAGGTCGGGAGCTCATCTCATACATTTGTATTTTCAGATCTCGTATCTCAGTTCACCCCTGAAATTTTTATGTTTTAAAATAGAGTTTCTTGATATGAAAGAACATTTCACACTCAAATTACAGTACAGAAATAGGCTGGAAATGTGATTATAATGATGACGGTGATGATGATGATGATGATGATGATGGTGATTTTACAGGGGGATCGAGGATTTGATGGACTTCCAGGTCTGCCAGGTGACAAGGGTCACAGGGTAAGATATACCATTCTGTACATTTTATACTTTTTATATTGGGATAATACAGGAATACTACGAAATATTGATACACTAAGATATAAGAAGAAAATTAATTTAAGTATTTGTGAACTCATATAAATTAGTACATCTACTAGATACTTGAAGAAAGATAAGTAGAATTATATGTGTGATACTCATATAAGTTCTTTAATTTCTTTTAAACATTAAAATACTCAGTTTACACAAATATAAGTTGATGTGGAATCTTTATGTACATGTATATGGAAAATACATTTATAGAACAAGTGTGGAGATTTAATTTTGCCTCTAATTTTTTGATAATTGCCTCAATTTCCTTATTACATTTTGTCTGTGGAAATATACTCAAAAGAGGACATCTATAGGCAGTTTGTCATTAATATAACAATATACTGGGCACTGTATTTTATTATACTAATTAGATGGCTCCAGTAGATTGAGACACCACAAGCTACTTCTTTGTGATAATATTAGTTTGCAGTCCAGTGCAAGAGCTTATAATTCACTAAGGCTAAACAAAATACAATGTTGAACGGCAATCCAGTCAATATTTTTAGTGGGAAATTAAGCAAAGATGTGGTCTTTCGAAAAAAGATCAGAATTGGATCTTCACATTTTTCTTCTCCAAAAGTTAAGAAGGAAGATGGGACAACCATTAGGAAATTGGAGAATATAAAAAAATAGAAAGATAAAGAAAAGAGAGCACTATGAATGTCTAGCAAGTGCCTATCACATGCTGAGAAAAATATATAATTTTGTTTTTTAAAAACTCCAAAAATTTCTTTAGTCTTCTAGAACTGTGCTGATTTAATAAGAATTATTTTAGAAGCAGAAAAAATGTAAATTAAATAAAAATCAGCAAAGTGTATCCATGTTTAAGACAGTCTTCAGCAAAATACTTTTCTATTAGTTTGTAATAATTAAATGTCTGAAAATTATTTGGGAATTTCATTTAAAGCTTTTTGTTTTCAAAATTGGGGGAACATTTTTTCCTAGCATACTAATATATAACGCCAGTTAATGTAAAATTATGATTTATCTTTGAAGCGTTTTGAGGAGGGAAAATAGAGCATAAGTTTTTTCTGCAAATGTTCCGTTATATTTGGTAGGATAGCTGTAGGATAGACAAACATTCTAGTTTATTTTGTGTTATACTTGGATTTATTTAATAGGGTGAACGAGGTCCCCAAGGTCCTCCTGGTCCTCCTGGCGAAGATGGAATGCGGGTATATTAAACTTCATTTCTTTTAAGAAATATTTAAAATTAAAACATAGAACAAAATCATGCTGAAATGTTACATTGTCTGATTGCATCACTCTCCCACTCATTTTGTCCATGACAGGGAGAAGATGGAGAAATAGGACCAAGGGGTCTTCCAGGTGAAGCTGTAAGCAACTTTCTTTTTTTTCTTTTTAAATAATACCCCGTTTTGAAGGAATAGTGATTGGTGTTACATATATAAAGTCAATAATAAACTCAGATGACTATTGCCGTCTTGCCTAAGCTAAGCAGGTAATTGTTATGTGAAAAAAACATTTAAAAATGATACTGAGAGCTCTTCTTTTGTTACAGAAAGTCTTAGAAAATCAAGAGAAAAAATTGTGGGATATAACATCTTGTCAGGCAAAAACCTTACCTAGTTTTTGTTGCTGTTTTGTGTTTTGTTTCAGTTTTTATATCATCAATAGCTCTAGAATCTAGTTATGTGTTTAGGATAAATTAATCTTATTATCAGAAGAAACACAAAAATGAGGTGCTTAGTATATACCAGATAGAACTATAAAATTTACTAGATTATATCCTTTTTTCCACTGATTTTTACAAATGAGGAAACTGAATTGGAAAGGTTTACTCAAAGCTAGTTAATCAAAGAACCAGACTAGAAGCAGGCCTCCTAGTTTTAGTCCTAGTTTTCCACATTATAGAGCCTGTCAACTGAAAGGCATAGTAGCTCAAGTGAATATGACAGTAAGTCATTGTATTCACTTTTCTAAAGAAGGAAGAGAAGGAGGAACAAATGGAGGAGGGGGAAGAAGAATAGAAGAAATTAATTAAGTCATAATAATTTTAAAAATCAAGCAAATGGTTTCTATAATCTTGCTAACATAGTTATCCAGCTGTTTGTTTCTTTCTCTCAGTAGAATATTCTTTCATGATGGAATTTACTTAACTGTAAAATAAATGAGAATCAGGACTCTTCTATTTGTGTAGTCTATCTTATTGAATAATAAGATTTAATAAGATTCAGTGTTGCTATTCAAATTGGAATATGACACAAAAGTGACTTATTTAAAGCATTAAAATATTTCCTATTTTTAAAATTTCCCAAGTGATTCATATGTAAATTTATAAAAATCAAAGATACGGCTTCTGTATTAAAGACTTTCTTGTCCATCTTGGCTTTTGGATCAATATAAACACTAGATATTTGTGTCATATAAAAATGGCATTTTAAACACCATTAAAAGAAGATGAACAAATATTTTAATCTAAACATTACATTAATATTTATTTAAAGGAAGAGGCATGTTTTGAAGGCATTTCTTATGAGAATGTGTTTTTCTTTTCCTCCTAGGGTCCACGAGGTTTGCTAGGACCAAGGGGAACTCCAGGACCTACAGGACAGCCTGTATGTATTGTTGAAAACATTCAAGATTTCCTAGGGAAAGCTTGTTACCAGACTTTTTAAAGCCAGGAGGCTGTGAAAGCTTTCAGTAGACAGCCAAGGGTTTACTGCTCTGTTATATTCTAAGACCTAATGATGCTGCCTATCAGTTTAACTGAGCATACCCTACTCCACTGGCTTCTTTCTTTTTTCTTCCTTTTAGTTTACCTATTTTATTGTTTCGTGTCAAATTCCGAACTCGCAGTGGAAAATGCTGTTAGGTTGTCTCCATGGGCATGGAGAGGAGAGTATAGACCTTGCTTTTTCCATTAAGTTCTAAAATGATTTTTTAGTCAACCTGGGCTACTGGGTGTCATATTATTAGGTTAGTCTTCTAAATTTTCCATTGTAGCATCTGAACTTGTTAACACTCAAGCATATTTTTTTCGTCATTGAAGGGTATCGCAGGTGTGGATGGCCCCACAGGACCAAAAGGGAACATGGTATGTAGAAAATATCCATAAGATAACTCGTTTCTGTAATCTAAGTACTAACAAACCACTTTTGTTGCTAAATCTAAAATTAAGATTTCTTACAATGTGTTGCCAAGTGCTTCTGCCAGCATTAATATTTTGCAAGATTTTCTGGATTCTCTATAGGGAAACATGATTTGGGGACTATTTTTCAACTGAGAAGAAAAAACCTATTATGTGAAATAGTTTTATTAAAGACTCTTTATATTTTCCTATGGCAGGGTCCCCAAGGGGAGCCTGGACCTCCAGGTCAGCAAGGGAATCCAGGACCTCAAGTAAGTCTAAACCGTCACAGCTTTTTTGAGATAATGGGATAAGATTGTATCTTTATACAAGAAAATTGACAGCCTCAGAATTTTCTATGTAGGGCTAAGAGTTTTTATTGTGAATGTAGGAAGAGGATTCTTTTTTTTTTTTTTTTCCTTTTTAAAAAAAATTTGAGCAAATTTGCAGAGGCCTCTTTCTTCCAAGAGAAAAATGAGTCATTCGGTGTTCATGGAATGCCAGGACACCTGCAGGAGGGTTCTGAATAGGATCACATTACATATCCATTGCCAGAAGAGTAGCTTATGTAAAACCCCTCATAGTGTTGCAAAACTTTCTGGGGAATGTGGGGGAATATATATATAGATTCTCATAAATCATTTCATGTAAAATAGAGGGCTAATCATTTACTATTTTAAAAGTGTATTCTTGTGATGTGATTCTTGACATATGAAATGAATTCTTTTAAAATAGGGTCTTCCTGGTCCACAAGGTCCAATTGGTCCTCCCGGTGAAAAAGTAAGTTATTCTTTTGTTCTAGTAATGTCTGGTAAACAAGCTTGTGTTGTCAACTTTAGGGAGGTATAAGGCCTGCCTTCTGTTTTTAATAAGATATTTAAATGTCCCAGCATATAAAGAATTAATCTGGAGTTAAATTATGAAAGCACAGGGTGAGCAGCAATCATTCATATGTCTCTGAACTGTAAATGATAAAATTTCACAGAGTTTCCATTTGGATAACTTCCAAATGTGACATTCTCAGCTATATTAATTTCAGAAACGTACTGATATGAGTGAGTGTTTTCTCTTTAATTTGGTTCTCCTTTTATTTCTTGTTATTTAAAAAATGTAATTAGGTTTGCTTGTGACAAAAGGCTTTTAGCAAGGTCTAATTAAGGGAAAATTGTGACGTTATTATTGCCACCATTTCTCATGTATAAATGGCAAATGATGTTCTTTTTAATAACTCAATGTCTGGATCAAAACAAGAATAAGTTTTTAATTAAAGAGATGTCTTTTGTCCTTATCTCCTCTGACAGATTCCCTAAGTAATATTTCCTGTCCCCTATAGTTACAGCACAGTGTTACCTAATTCTTTCTAATATATTTTTTTCTTATTTTTGTTGATTTCTATGAATATGTAATATTTTTTAAATTAACAACTTTATTGGGGTTAATTTCATACCCTAAAAATTTACTCATTTTAAGTGTACAAGTCAATGATTTTTAGTGAATTTATAGTTGTGCCACAATCACATTTTTAGAATACTTATACCACCCCAGAAAGAAACCTTGTGTCAATTTGCACTCCCCATTTCACCCACAAAGCTAGACAACCATTGATCTACTTTCTATCTTTATAGATTTATCTTATCTGAACATCTCATGTGAACAAGATATAGGAACGAAATTAATATTTTAATTTAATCATATGAATGAATATAATATGTGACATTTGTGTCTGGCTTCATTTGGCATAATGTTTTTGAGGTTTATCCATATTGCAGCATGTGTCAGCACTTTGCTCCTTTTTGTTGCCAAATAGTATTCCATTGATTGAATATACCACATTTTGTTTACTTATTCAGCAGTTGAGGGACATATGAGTTATGTACACTTTTCAGCTATTATGAATAGTGCTGCTATGAATATTTGTAAAAAGGTATTTGTGTAGACATGTTTTCATTTATTTTTGGTAGATACTTAGAAGTGGAATTGCTGGGTTATATGGTAAATTTATATTTAACATTTTAAGAAGTTTCCAATTGTTTTTCAAAGTGGTTGTACCATATTTCCTTCCTATCAGCAATTTATGAGGATTCTAGTTTCTCTAGATTCTCAACAATACTAATATTGCTTCCCTTTTTGATTATGGTCATTTTTGTTGGTGTGAAATAGTATCTTATTGTGGTTTTAACTGGCATTTCCCTAATCACTAGTGATGCTGAACATATTTTTATTTGCTTATTGACCTTTTCTATATATTCTTTGGTAAAATATATATTCAAGTCCTTTGGTAACATTCTTACCAAGTTACTTATTATTAATGTTAAGAATTAGCATATCAAACTTAAATGATCTTTAAAGTACTTTTTCTCTGTGCATATTTTCCGTATGTTTACAGTATTAGAGTGCTATTGGAAAATGGTTTATTTATTTAAGATGTTAGGTACCAAAGATGATTTAAAATCTTTGCTTTAGATCAGAGATCTTAATCTGGACATATATTCTTAACATATTTCGGATTAGCTCATCATAACCATAAATTGCACTTGAGGCATGTGCCTATTGAATTTTCTACAATAATTTTATCATCTCTGAACTGGATTCCTAGGAAGAATTTGCTTTTAAGGAAAGCTGTTATATCTGAATTCCCTTTGTTGAGTCACAGGTAAAATATAGAATCTGATTCACTGCACTTCTTGTGGTAGGAAGAGAGCTGTCTTTAAGCACAAGCCGCTTCTTTCTCTGCTTTGAACATATCCAGCTCTTGAGTCCAAAGACAGCCTCTTTCCATCAAAAGGAGAAAGAAACTCAAGAACATGAAGAAAGTGCATTTTATTTGTATTGCATTTATGGTGTATAGTTTATTTTGGACCTATATTACTTTTATTTTCTTTATGATATACTGTGTTCTGTTTATTCTGGCTCAAGAGCCTTGTCTTTCAAAACTTGGTGAATAATGTTTTCAGTTGGATCATGCTATAATCTCACAATTAAATATAATTTAAGTAATGTCATATATTTTTAATTCCCAATAACTTTTATATTTTTGTCCTAAGTTATCATAGCCTATGCTGTTATTATATTTGTGACAAAAGATTTTATAAAGTTCAAGCTAATTAACTAAAATGGATGACAACTATATTGCTTTTCTGACACGTTGATAACTTAAATATACTGTTAAGTCCTGTGATTTAATTTATGGCTTCAGAATTTACATCACATATGTTAATGGCTTTACAGAAAACAAATGGTATTGTATAACTATATGAGCTAAAGAAGAAAAAGCAAGACACAAAATATATATTAGTTAAAGGCAAGGACTTTGACGATATGGCTACAGATCTGGATTCATTTATATTGCAATTCTGTGATGTATTAACATTAGTTAATTACTCAAGCTCTTTGATGCTGATATTTCATGGAATTGCTTGAGACTTAAAATGGATATTATAAATATAAATATATTATATATATATATTGCTTAACATAGTGCATAGAGACACAATAAATTTTAACTATTTTATTAAAATCTAAAATATGGTATTCATTCATTTAACTTTTTCCCCATTCCTGTAGGGAGACACCAAGCAGTTAAGAAAGCAGACAAAATATTGTACTGTCATGGAGCTTCCATTTTAAAAAAGATGGATTGATTTTAACTTGATTAAAAACATCATCCTATAGTACAAGAGTTTTAGTGTTTCTCATCTACCCTTAAATATATAGCAACAACATAAAATCCATGTAGTATTGTACACAAGGTCATGGTCTTAGAAATATATCTGCTGATAATAATAATTACTGGAATAGTTTTGCCTTTGTAATCTACATTTTGTTTTGAAGAAATAAGACTATTTACTGAGAGAGAAAAAATGATTTGAGTGAAAGGCAAAATACTGCCATTAAAAAAAAACAGGTTTTATAACAATTGTTTCATAATGTTAGATTGCTTAACTGTATATGACCTTGTAGAGTGGTGAAGGGAATTGAATCTTTTAAATCCTGTAAATGAGATGCAATTAAATTCAGTTATAAAGTCCAGATTTTCAATTTAAAGGTTACCTTTATTTTTGTGTGTTGTTCCATAGTGATTTAAGTGAGACTTTCTTGTTAAGTGATTTAAGTGAGGCTTTCTAGTTAAATTCTGTACTATTCATGTATATGAATACAATGCTTTTTCTAAATACTTTCTAAGAATGGAAAAATCCTCCTACATCCAGCATCTAGGATTGCTGATATATCCTTGCCCTTTTAATTGTTTCTAAATTCTGGCTAATGACTTGACCAGTAAGCAATAATGGCTTAGGCTCTGAAGACTTGATAAAATTAATTATTCTAAGCAGAAAGCCAATTTTTCTCCCATTGAAGGGTCTACTTCTTGTAATAGTCATTCTTAGCATGTTCCAACCTTACCAATGATCAAATTAAATGAGATTTGAAATCCCCTGTGATTAAACACAGATTAATCTGTTGAATAAATAGTTACGGAAGTACAGCTGATTTACAATGTTGTATTAATTTCTACTGTACAGCAAAGTGATTTAGTTCATTCTTTTTCATATTCTTTTCCATTATGGTTTATCACAAGGTATTGAATACAGTTCCCTGTGAATTGGCACTTATTAACATCATTGATGGAAATAGCCAATATTTGCTTTTTCAATGATATAAATCAATGTATATTGATTTTATATTGACCTATATTGTTTTCCTTTTTATTCTATAAGTTCCAGTTTATTGTGGTATGCGAAAACTAACTTGTTAATTTAAAAAGACACATTTAGGACTATTAAGCAGTATGAAAACTTGCATGTCTCTGACAGATGTTAAATTTGGTTTTCATCTATCTTTATATACCATTTCTTCTACATAATATGTTAAAAAGTATTCAGATGTTTTTTGCTTATAGATGAAAGCCAGTGACTCAAGTTAAGAATTTTATTGGCTGTATATCACTATGTACAAAGTCAGACTTTTCATTATTTTCAATTTTTAAGTGAAAAATATTCTTTTTCTCTATTTGATTAGGGACCACAAGGAAAACCAGGGCTCGGAGGACTTCCTGGTGCTGATGGGCCTCCTGTAAGTAATAGTTACCTGGTCATTAAAATTTCTATATGTTGTTTGCAAAAATAGATTTTACATGTGCTTTAGAAGTGATTGTAAGAATTCAGTAATAAAAGCAGTAGAGCCAATAATTAAACATTGATCTCTCTAAAATGCTATTTCATCATGCCACTTCCATACTTCAAACTCTTTAAGGAACTCCCAGTGGGCTTTGGACCACCCTAGGCCAGAATCTCATATTTTCCTACCACTCACTTTTCTCTTAGCATGCTTTACATTTTCTATTGCTATACCTTTTGTTATGTCCTTTTCTTTTCATAGAAAACACTTTTCCATTCTCTCTTCCTTTTCAAAGAACATGTTTCTTGAGAGTCCAGGTGAAATTCCTCACCTTTTGTAAGTTTCCTCAGACATCTTACATGAAAATTCCTCTGCCTTCAGGGATTCCCTACTTTTCTAGAAATATAGCAGTGTTTATTATATCTTATCACATAGTAATAAATAATGTAATTATGTAATCTCCACAGTTGTTATTTTTTTCTCTTCAAACTACTTACTCAGAGCTAGGGTACAAAAATTTTCATTCTGCAACTAGTTGTTTTCATTGAGTATATTTGTTGTGGAGCTGTATGTTTTTATGCAATATTTAGTGACTCTCGATGACTTGATTACAAACACCATTAGTGTTTATGATGTTGCTATATTTTAAAATATATATCCACATATTTTAGTTGCTTTTTAAAGATGTGTGTATGATTATTTGATCAATATGAAAAATAGAAGTTAGATTGAAACACCTTTATGTAAGACTCTAAATGAGACTGGGGTTGAATTGTTGATGAATAATATGTGTTATGTGCTTTTCCCAAGCTCTCGCTCAAGTATATTATGTAGTTGATGAAACTTATACCCATGCAATATAAACTTACTATGTTTCTTTCCAAATGCCACAGTTTCCAGTGTTATTTAAAGCCATATACACTGATGCAAAATGTGCAATATATTTTGAAACAGAAAGACTAAAACCTCAACAGATGGGAAAAAAGGGAACAATTTCATAATATAAATTACCATTAATATTTCATCTCACCAGTCTATATTTTTGATAAATGTAGGGTCATCCTGGAAAAGAAGGCCAGTCTGGAGAAAAGGGTTCTCTGGTATGTTACAAAGTATCCATTTAAATATTGTCACCTTATCCCCTAGAGAAAATGCCTTACTTTGATCATTTCTACGATATATATATATATGTGTGTCTGTGTGTGTGTGTGTGTGTGTGTGTATATATATATATATATATATATATATATATATACATCATATTCTTTGATGATCATTTAGGGATATGAATATTGGAAACTAAGTGCCAGAAAATAGTTATTCTCTACCTGTAATATGTCTTTACTCTCAAAAGAATTTTTGCTAGCATTTAGATATAAATCATGTTTCTATAGTTGCTTTTTATTTAGGGTATAAAAAAGATGTGTCTTAGATAACTTTTAACTTTGCATTGGCAATTTGATCAATTAGACTAGCATTCTCTGTTTTTCTAAAAATATTCTCATGATAAGAAATAAATCCACATTCTGCCTATGTAGTATATGTGGAATAAATGAGTAATAATAATGAAATTGGACAAGAACTACTGAATATCATTAAAGTGTTTATGTCACTTGAATTTTAACTATACTTATTACTTTCTGATAATCTTTACATAAGAAGAGACTAAATTGTAAGGGCAACGATTATCAAAATATCTAAATAAAATATCAAAATAAAAGCTTTCAATGTTAATACTATTTTGGATTACAGTAGCAGGGTAAGATCATTTTTATTTAGAGTAGCTAATTTTGGATTCTTATTAAAATAGTCAACATTACTATTGTATAATATATACTATTGTATATTATACATTATTTCCTTTAGGTAGACTAGTGAAATGAAGCCAGCCATGGAAAATATATAATTTTGATCATATTCTTGATGATGTGAATGCAATAAATTTTTTTAACATCCTTTATTGGAGTATAATTGCTTTACAATGGTGTGTTAGTTTCTGCTGTATAACAAAGTGAATCAGTTATACATATACATACATATATCCCCATATCTCTTCCCTCTTGCATCTCCCTCCTTCCCAACCTCCCTATTCCAGCCCTCTAGGTGGTCACAAAGCACCGAGCTGAACTCCCTGTGCTATGCAGCTGCTTCCCACTAGCTATCTATTTTACATTTGGTAGTGTATATATGTCCATTCCACTCTCTCACTTTGTCCCAGCTTACCCTTCCCCCTCCCCATGTCCTCAAGTCCATTCTCTACATCTGCATCTTTATTCCTGTCCTACCCCTAGGTTCTTCAGAACCTTTTTTTTTTTTTTTTTTTTTTAGATTCCATATATATGTGTTAGCATATGGTATTTATTTTTCTCTTTCTGACTTACTTCACTCTGTATGACAGACTCTAGGTCCACCCACCGCACTACAAATAACTCAATTTCTTTTCTTTTTATGGCTGAGTAATATTCCATTGTATATATGTGCCACATCTTCTTTATCCATTCATCTGTCGTTGGACACTTAGGTTGCTTCCATGTCCTGGCTATTGTAAATAGAGCTGCAATGAACGTTGTGGTACATGACTCTTTTTGAATTATGGTTTTCTCAGAGTGTATGCCCAGTAGTGGGATTGCTGGGTCATATGGTAGTTCTATTTTTAGTTTTTTAAGGAACCTCCATACTGTTCTCCATAGTGGCTGTACCAATTTACATTCCCACCAACAGTGCAAGAGGGTTCCCTTTTCTCCACACCCTCTCCAGCATTTATTGTTTGTAGATTTTTTTATTATAGCCATTCTGACTGGTGTGAGGTGATATACCTCATTGTAGTTTTGATTTGGAATGTAATAAATTTAATGCTAGTTTTTGGTTAGAAATTATTTATCCTTTTGGCTAGCCTATAATTGTTTATTGTAGACATTGAAGACATCAGATTTTTTCAGGCTTAGAAAAGCAGTTATTAATTATATAATTACTTATATTATTTCCCATATTCATAATATTTATCTTACTTTTTGCATGAATATATAAGTTTGGAGTAGATAAGGCTCATCACATGATTTGTTCATGATATCTGACTTTAGACACAAATGATAAAGTACCAAAGAAATCTTCACCAGAAGTAGAAAAATACCATGTTCTTATAGATTATTTGGTAAAATTATAGTACGTTGTGAGTGATGGGCACTTTCAGTGCATTATGTATTTAAATTGCAATGGGTCTTTTTCAGGGTCCTCCTGGTCCACAGGGTCCCATTGGCTACCCTGGTCCCCGAGGAGTAAAGGTAAATATTATTTTTTCCTACATTATTTAATTTCAACGTAAAATATTATAGTTATTTAATCCTTCTAATTTATTCCATAGGGAGCAGATGGTGTCAGAGGTCTCAAGGGCTCTAAAGGTGAAAAGGTAAAACATAATTTATTTAGGTGATTTTAATTGCTATATACCTATTGTATAAAAAATTTAAGTTTATTGAACAGATATTCCATTTCTCAAATATATTGAGTGATTACTTATGTACCAAACAATGCAAGTCTAATTTTGTACTCTATATCCTGGAAACTTTAGAAGTCTTATATCCTCAGGTGATGACTACATTATTTTTTAAAAAAAAAAAAAAGCTATGTCATAAACAGAATCAATCCTGCATCCCTTTTTTTCTTACATGTGTTTAACTTTTCTAAATTATAAGGTTGGCCTTATGATTGGTTTGTTATGCTTGGATTGGATCCAGTTATATGTATAACAGAGGAATGTTTATTCCATTTTTTTCTCTACTAAAATCCCCAAATTTTATAAATTGAAATGAAGTGCAAAATATGAAAGTTAGCAGTAACATGAATCAACTGGGGGAACAGGAAGACTACATATGTGATACTGCATGCACAGCAAAAGCTTTAATAAGAAGGAAATTAAGATTAAAGCCAAGTAAAGGTGGCTGAAAGAATGTGCATTCTTTTAAAAAGAGTGCTTATAGTTTAATTTGATGAAGAAAACAAAATTGAGATTTTTTTCATGTAAATGTTTAACATTAAATGTAGAGCTCCCAAATCCTTCGATGATTGTGTTGAAATGGAATAACATTACTCAGAATCACTATTGCATTAATTCTTACTATATTTCATTTTATAAAACAAAGTTAAGTATAAAATGTTGGTAGATTTGGTGAGAAATATATGCAATACACATTTTGATTTCAAGGATAACTGTTTATTCCCACAGTCATAATATTATCAAAAACACCTTGAATATATTTGATATCAGTAAGGAATAGATAACAAGAAGGGATGGACTTATTATATACATTATATTTTATTTTTCTGAAAAGAATAAATAGGTTACATACTGAGGCACTGTCAAAGTATGCAACTATATTGACAATTCTACTGTGTGAAAAAATGTCATGCATTTAAATCAAAGCTACTTTGATTTGAATCCCAATTCATCCTGGTCATCACAGATGAACTTCAGGGTATAGTGTCTTACTGAGCTAGCACAGTGGTAGTTTGGACAGTGTTGAACTTGTAATTACTTGCAAGTTGCCTATGCAAAAAAATATATTGTCTGTTTGGAATTTGGAATCTCAATTTTTATTGGTAATACATTTAAATATCAATTCAAATTGTTTCTCTGGAATTAGTGCCCACGAAGGATTTTTAGGGAGGGCAGTGTTTAAAGGAAAGGCATTTAATTGGGGTGGGAAAGTTGTGAACTTTTTGGAAAGGGGGGTAGTAGCAAATGACAAAGCAAAATAAAATTATAGATGATGAGATATATGAGGAAAAACCTACTCAGGAAAAAAATAAATATATATTGCTTATATGTAGGAAAACAATTTGAGATTATTGGTTATTTTGTTTTTCTGAGTATATATTATAATTGACCATTTATCTCATAAGAGATGAAGAAGGAAGTTGAAATTATTTTCTTTTATGAATAACAATATTAATTAATTAACCAAAGGTGAAATACCAAGTTAGTACCCTAACTAGAATAAAATTCTCCATTGTTTAGACTCAGATTTGTTCCTTAGAACTTAAGCAAAATAATCCAGTTAACCAAGTGGCACAGGTGAATTCCTTTTTTACATGTTTTCTAAAAATCTGTCTACTTTTTAAAAATGTTAATTCAGACTTGATAATTTAAGGACTGGAAATCTTAGTAGCTTGAAAGTGTTATTTGTTTAAAAAATGTCACTTATTGTAAGGATATTCTTAATAACTTGAGTCATCTAATTTATTTTCAAATTGCAAATGTATTGAAAACAAAGTTTTGACAGAAATATCATCTAGTCCACTATATGCTCTCTTAAAAAACAAATCTCTCCCGGACAA
The DNA here is from genome assembly GCF_937001465.1 of Orcinus orca. NCBI lineage: Eukaryota > Metazoa > Chordata > Mammalia > Artiodactyla > Delphinidae > Orcinus > Orcinus orca. The sequence continues at coordinate 122,068,993 of NC_064559.1, forward strand.
AATATCCTAAAAACTGTTACTGATTTTAGACATAGAGTGCAGTATTTTTTTAAACTAAACTTGGCAACTGTGTAATTGCCTTTCTCTCTAGGGAGAAAGTATTGAAGATACCAGTCAATAGGAAGTTAAGTGGTCATTTTCAGCTTTTACGCCCCTGCTATTGCACAATTGCATTCAGTGCAGAGAGAATCCTAATTCCACAAGGCTACTTTGTGGCCAGAAAGTTGAAAACATTATGCTTGTGTCAAAACTTTTAGGCCTGTCAGAATTCTTGTGTTTAGATAGGATATCAGATTGGATTCCTTTTCCAAGTCTAAGTCTCATATATCCATCATAACCTGATATTTTCTGGACCTTAGCATACCTTACCAAACTAGCACTGAGGAAAGGATGGTTCCAAATGTACATTCAATAAATGTTTATTAAATATCATGATTTTTGAGGGTCAAAATGTACTAGGCACTGGAGATTCAGAGGTTAATTAGGCATGATTCTTGGTTTTGACCATTTAATAGAAAGAAAGAGACCTATGATCTATTAAGTGCAGGATGTTATCTTATAATGCTAAATGTTCAGTGGGGCACACAGGACAAAGAGGTTAATTTTAAGGGGGAAATATTGAGGTCATGGAAAACTTCATAGCAGAATCATGAACTAAATGCTAAAAGAAGAGGAAAGTATCACCAGGTAGACAGAGAAGGAAAAGGATTTGCAGATGTGTGTGTATGTGTAAGTAGTTAACCAATGCAAGAATTACAAATGGAAATACAGGTAATTCAGTTTTTCTAAAATCAGTGTGTTGGATGAAAGTAGAGAGGAGATTTAAGACCAAAGATAAGACTATAGAGGTGAACAAACCCTAGATCATGGTAGGAAGGAGAGGGGGGATGGCAGCTTATGTTCATCATTAGCACTTTGGAACCATTGAAGTATTTTAAAGCAAAACTGACGTGATCAGTTTTATGTTTTGTAGAGCTCATTTGGTAGCAGGATGTGGAAGTGTAGGAACTAATCTTCTCAGCTCTGTTCTCAGACTTGGCCTGACATGCCTTTTTCTCAAACTCTGCAAGTCAATTAGTGCTATTGAATACATGAATGCTTATTCTCCAACTACTAATTAAGGTACCAACTGCCCCCTCAAATCTCCAGATTCACTTCTTACCTCACCAGAACCAGCACCAGCACAGCACATCATCATCATTATCATCATCCTCATGTCTTTCTTCTCTAAACACCCATTCTATTCCACCTGTACCAAAATTAATACAAATTATTGGTAAAACAAAAACTTCAAACTACTCCACAATACTCTGAACAGAGTTATTGCTCAATTAATGCTATTGAATACATGAATGATTATTCCTTAGGAATTTAAATATTTTCTTGAAATTAAGAGACAGGAAGGTTATTGATGAAGCTTATTTCTTAAAAGTCTGCATATAGTAAAAATGACAGGAAATATTTTCATAGTCAAAATTTCTCCTCTCTTTGCTAAAGGATACCCAGTTTTCAGCATCATTTGTTTGTGCATATGATGTGATGATAAGCAATCTCTATTTACACGTTAAGGATAATATTAATTTGCTTATTCTTCACCTGAAGAGAGATTGTAATTAGAGAACAAGTTGAGTCAGAAGACATTTATCTAAAGCACAGGAGACAAAATGAATGATATAAAATTCTTAGTTATATATCAGTAAATTAAAGACATTTTATTTGGTTGTCTAGAGTTCTTGTAATCCAAAGTTAATATAATTAATTAAATTTTTACTTTTTCTTTGTTCAAATAACATAGGATACATTTTGTTATAAGAAAATGGTTATTCCCCCCTATAAGATAGAGAAGATTCAATGGACACATTTGTGAAAACTTTTCTGTTAACTTAGAGGCATTAATTATGGGAAAATGGGAGGATACTGGGGATAAAGGGTTAAAATAGGGAAGAGGAGGTTTCACAACTAAGGTACTTATTTCTCAGAACAATTTTTCCTAATTACCAGTACTCATAATTTGCATAGCCATATTTTAGATTCATAGAAACAATTGATTAAACACTTGTTTTATTACTTATACTTTTTAGGGTGAAGATGGTTTTCCAGGATTCAAAGGGGACATGGGTCTTAAAGGTGACAGAGTAAGTAGAAAGAAATTTGTACTAATACATACATTTGTGTGTTTCTTCTTATAATTAAATATTGCAAACACAGGATAAATAAAAATGTACTACCCGTGATATTTTTCACTTCCATTTTTATATGAAGATTAGGTGTTTAATTTTTGTAGAGATAATATAGTATCAGTTGTTTTGTAGATGTTATGTTAAATCTCTATATGTCCCAGAACATCCATAGTTTTATATATATATAATATATATACATAATATATAGTATATTATATATATGGTATTATTGTTTACAGATATTTTCTAAAATGATGATCAAATTGTTTTACATAATTAATTCAATAGATTTGTTTTAAATTTTGTTCACATATAGTGAGCTATGCTGCCTGGAAACTCTATCTGCAACTTTTATGAATGTTCACTATATAGTTGTCTTGAATTTTTGAATGTAGAAATAGTACACTGTTTTTCTGTTAATGAGTACTTTGAAAACAAAATTGTGTCACCTAAAGTAAATTAAATTTTATTGGGAAGATTTATTTTATAACTAGTATAATAGTATCTAATAAATTTAAGCAAAAAAGGATACTATAGAATATTGATTTTCCTAAAATGCACAGAAAGCCTGTGTCCGGGATAGGGGCAATAACTTACACATTCCAGTTCCTAATACCTTAAATGCGAAAGCCAAGTTTAAAACAGAGACATTTTTCTTGTGTTCCAAACGGTGATTTCTAAAGTTGCTATCATCTGGGAGGAGCAATTATTTTCCCTATTACCCTGATAGGTTCTCAGGCTGGTGCCCTGTAAAATTAGACTGACACAAGACAGATGAACAAGAGAAAAGTAAACAGAAGTTTGCTAGCATATGTATCATGATTATACATGGGAACACTCAGTGACGAGTAACTAAATAGAGTGGTTACAACTGGGGCTTGTATAGCATTTTAGAAAAGGAACAATAAATTTTGAGCAGGGAAAGGACTTCGAGTTTCTAGTACTGTAAATTGTGGGAAGGCAGATATATGGGAAACTGATGGTATATAAAGGCTAGTTGTAAAGTTTGTTGCATAGGTAGATTCCACTGGTACCTGCTTCTGACTCTGGACTGGTAAGGGTCTAGTTATCACTACTGATTAATTTTTGTCCTTTCTAGTAGAGAGGGGAGGAAAGACACCTTTGCAAATTTGTGCCTTTCTTTTAAGCAAGTATGGGGTGGGTAGAGAACTTTTTTTGTATCCGCTTTTTTCAATTGCCTTCAGTTCAAAATAATCCTTATGCCACAGTGGCATATTTTGGTGTAGCATATTCAGCCAACCTACGGTGTCTAATTTTGATTCTTATTTTTTTTTCTCTCTCTCTTTCTGCAGCACAATGTATTAAAATTAATTTAATGTAGGGCTTCTGTAGTTTTTCAACTTTCAGACTGCATTGAGTAGTTTATTAATTGAAAGATTGATGAAATCAAATACTTTCAAGCCTCTTTGTCATATGTAATATGTGAGTAAACAAACCAAGAGTTGAAGAATATAAGTTTTTGATAGACTATAATTTCTGCCATTCAGTCTCCAAGATATTTTAAATTACAAGAACGTTGTTACTCTGTGTTTCAGGGGGAAGTTGGTCAAGTAGGTCCAAGAGGAGAAGATGGCCCTGAAGGCCCCAAAGGTCGAGCAGGTCCGACCGGAGACCCCGGTCCTGCTGGTCAAGCAGGAGAGAAGGTTAGGGAGCAACTTTAAATTCACAGGTCCTCTTGTAGATGATGCTTCACTGTGATTTTAGGGTGTTTTTAATCACCTGTGATGTAAATCTAGAGGGTTTTATTGAATTTCAATTTTTTGAATTTCAGTTTCATATCCATATTACTACTTAGAAGTATAATCGTGAGATGGGCACATTTATCCTCTTTCACTCTTCCTTATTTTCTAGTCCCTTCTGCTTCCATTGGCCATGTAGAATCAACCACTCTTAATGCTCTCCTATATTAAAAGTGCAGAATTTGAGCGTGATTAATGAAGGCTGAAAGAACCAATCAAAGATGGTCTACTTATTATTTTTGAACAACTTGAATCATCTTTGGCCCTCAAACCAAAATGTCCTTTTTCCACTCTTTCCACATTAACATATATTTTTACAGGATAAATGTTTTAAAAAATACTGATGTTCAGGCCAAACTTGAAAAGGTTTTAATTTTAATCTGGGGTTAACTCAAGCACCACTATGTTTTAAAATATCCCCAGATAATATTAATATTAATTGCTTTAAGAGCCACTGGGCTATATGCATAATGTCAAAAAATATTTGCAATCATTATACTTACATTTAGATAGGATATTAGGCAACATTAAAATTATACCTTCGTAGAATATTTAGTGATATTGTAAACGTCTTATAATGAACCTGAAGTTAAATTAAGATAAAACTAGAAATATCTATGACAAATGCTTTCCGATTATATACACTGAAGGAAAATATAAATAATAATTATCTCTAGGTGATATAAATCAAATGATTTCCATTTTTTTGTAAATATGACTATTCTCCAATTTTTATAGTGAGCATGCCATTATTCTATAAATATGGAAATTCCATGCTATGTAAGAAAATTGTCATCTCTGCCCCTTACCATCCTATCCCAGAAGGAAAATATATAAGGATTGTATAGGAATTGTGACTAGACAAATAAAAAATAATTTCCTCATGTCATTATGAGTCATCTGATATCGTAGTTCTTCTACAGTTTCATACTCTCAGTTGTGGCTTGTAAACTGATTAATAATGTCATTGTGTTTAGGCAACGGAGGGAAAAGATAGGATTGGGGAAATAAGGGCTTACAAGGCCTATGACCCTTCTACTTAAAGTGTTCACTTGCCAATAGTTAAGGATACTCTAGGACCTTCCTCTTTTCTCAACCCCACTATATTCTGTGTAAACGGTCCCACAAACTATTCTGAGGCATCAGGACTTTACCCCGCAGTGCTTCATCTTTCACCTTTGATTAGAATTTTCCCTTTTATTGAAGTTGCTTATCACCGCACTGAAAATACAAAGAAATTTTCTGTCTGGATTTATTTTTAAATGACTCTAAAATGAATGAACTTACATTCTAATGTAGTATTAACATAGACTACAAAAGTTTTCTGATAATAATTAGAGAATTTCATTAACCTTGAAATCAGTAGCATAAAACAAGCTGTGATAACTTACTCTATCCAAGGGGACATCATTATAAGTATGCTTCTTAAGGCTTGTTTGAATGTTTTCCATCTGAAGACTGCTTACCTATGCAGTGTTGATCATGAATCAGACAACTGTTTAGTTCAACCTATAATAACAAGGTCATAAACTATATTCCTAACTTCTTGCCTTGCTTCATCCAGTAAAATATTTATTTTTTCATAAAATCCTGCTCATCTATTAATGTTATATATATAGTAATTTGAACTTGTTTGTTTTTATTCTTATTTCATTTAAATGCACATGGGAAATAATGATACTGTGTGTCTGTTAATGTTTAAGACTTTGATAAATAATATTTTATATATGAAATGTACTTTCATAAGATCTTAAGGAAAATGTCACAGTAAAATTCCACAAACATATTTTATTCAATTCATTTATTTTAATTTTATTTTCTCTCTACTCATGTTTTTAATACAATGCTTTGCACAAGGGGCCAATTTTGTTAGTTTAGCATTTTAAACCTCTTAGTATTTGTTATACAACTTTGGGCTTCACTGTAATTTATCATGTTTCAACACTATCAGATTGAGAGGTAATCTCATTGCCCTGGAAGAAAATAGCTGCATATTCAAGTTCCCACCTGTAGGAATTAACACTCCACAAAAATCATTATTTAGCTATATCTCTCACCATTTGGTATTTATTAACCCAATTTATTCAGACATTTGAATAAAAGAAGAAACTTTGCTCGAAAATCAGGTTCAGGGCTTCCCTGGTGGCGCAGTGGTTGAGAGTCCACCTGCTGATGCAGGGGACACGGGTTCGTGCCCCGGTCCGGGAAGATCCCATATGCCATGGAGCGGCTGGGCCCGTGAGCCATGGCCGCTGAGCCTGCGTGTCCGGAGCCTGTGCTCTGCAACGGGAGAGGCCACAACAGTGAGAGGCCTGCGTACCGCAAAAAAAAAAATCAGGTTCAAATTTCTTAGTATAGTTATTTAAACTTTCCTTACTTAGCAAAAAAAATGTTAACTTATGATTGCTTGCTTTATATTTACAGTGAGAAATGAAATAATTTTATCAAATAGATTACCTTTAGTTGGAATGGTAAGATCTACATGCAGTTCTAACTACATCCATTAATTTTAAATAGTATTTAATGTTCATAAAACTTAGATGATTTCTTAGCATATTCTTTAGCTCACAAACAGTCCTAGAATTCTTTTTACTCAGTGTTCTATGTCACTAAAGAAGGCACTGTCACTTAGACAACAGAGGTTAAGTTAGTGAACATTATAGCATTAGCAACATTTTTTTCCCTATTCAAATTAAGAAATATAATGAAAGTAAAGAATGGCAAAAACTTGCAAATCTTCCTTTCAAATGTGCAAATATGTGGTTCTAACTTCTAGAAAAATGACTAAAAGCATCATTTAAACTTAATTCATCTTAGAATTGATTATTATTATTATTATTTTAACTTTAGGGGAAACTTGGTGTTCCAGGATTACCAGGATATCCAGGAAGACAAGGTCCAAAGGTAAAATAATTAGCTTGATTTTTACAGTTTATCAGCCTTTTGTAGATACACTTAAAATTAATCATCTATGGTTACCTTTCAGTTTGTAATATAGAGATGATGAATCCTTAAAATATAATCTTATAAGGGAAAGTCAGAGGCAGTGTGGGCACCTGGAGTGCAGAGAGTTCAGAGATCTTAGGTGATTTTTGATTGGAGTATTTTAGAGACAGACTCATGAAAGGAAGGCACAGTCAGCCACTTCCTTGTAAGTGGAATAAGGACTATTCCAGGGCAGTATATTAATATATATAGAAGCTTTAAGTAGATGACAGGTGATGGATAATAGCTTTTGATTTCCTTTCTGGTACCCTGAAGGTTTGAATGACCACATATTTTTTTTAAAGGAAGAATGACTCTTCTTTCATCCTCTTTATTTTCCCTCATTTCCACAGAACTTGTTTCCTAGGGCTACTGTAACAAATCACCACAAACTTGGTGACTTAAAACAATGGAAATTGACTTTGTTACAGTTCTAGAGGCCAGAAATCTAAAATCCAGGTGTCAGCAGGCCCATGCTCCCTCCAAAAGCCCTGTGGGAGAATCTGTCCTTACCCCTTCCATCTTCTGGTGGCCCCAGTCACATTTTGGCTTGTGTGCAATCTCCAACCCCTTCTCCACACGGATTTTTTTCTGTGTCTGTATCTTCTCTTCTTATAAAGACACTTGTCCTTGGATTTAAAGACCACTTGGATAATTCAGGATATTCTCATTTCAAGATCCTTAACTTAATCACATCTACAAAGACACCTTTTTCCAAATAAAGTAATATTTGCAGATTCTAGAACACTTGGATATTAGATACATCTTTTGCAGGGGCACCATTCAACCCGTGCACTCAATGCACTCAAATTCTACTTTTGACTATTTGAAATATACATATTTTAAGCAAAAAGAAGTTTTAAAAATACACGTTTACTTTGGTGTACTAATTTTCCTCGAGCTAATTATAAAACTTTGCTAAGGCTGCATTTGATGTATTGACTAGTTACATTAAACGGTTAAATGATTTAATATGTAAATTTTGGTTCTTAATATTAAGGTAATTATATGCACATGAGATTATCTATCTATTTATCTATTATTTATTTACCTATATCTTTGTCATCTATCCCTATTTGATCCATTCAGGCTAGACAGGTTTAGTATATAAGAATACATCCTGGGGGGTTTCCCTGGTGGCGCAGTGGTTGGGACTCTGCCTGCTGATGCAGGGGACACGGGCTCGTACCCCGGTCCGGGAGGATCCCAAGTGCTGCGGAGCAGCTGGGCCCGTGAGCCATGGTCGCTGGGCCTGCGCATCCGGAGCCTGTGCTCCACAACGGGAGAGGCCACGGCAGTGAGGGGCCCACGTGCCGCAAAAAAAAAAAAAAAAAAAAGGATACATCCTGGGCTTCCCCGGTGGCGCAGTGGTTGAGAGCCCTCCTGGCGATTCAGGGGACACGGGTTCGTTCCCTGGTCCGGGAAGATCCCACATGCCGCGGAGCGGCTAGGCCCGTGAGCCATGGCCGCTGAGCCTGCGCGTCCAGAGCCTGTGCTCCGCAACGGGAGAGGCCACAACAGTGAGAGGCCCGCGTACTGCAAAAAAGAAAAAAAAAAAAAAAAAAAGAATACATCCTGGTTGGGGATAATAATCCCCAAATATATATTTATTAATAAGTTTCACAGATAAACAATGAGAGACAAAAATATCCTCCCTCCTGACTAATGTGAACTGCATGAACTTGTGACTCATCATCATGTGGCAACGGTATTTTAGGCTTGCTATGTGGTTTTGTCCTATAATATTTCACTGAATTTCTAGAATATATTTCCTTGTATGCTAGGACGTAATTGAGCTTTTCTAAAATAAGATTCATTTAATCTATGATTTTAAAATAATGCAAGCATCATTTATATGTTTCTGCCTACATTTAGAACACTGATTAATAATTTTTACCTTTTAAATACTGTCTCTAATACATTGTCCTGTCACCTAGTTACCTGCCTTTCAAATGTCAAGCATTTTAACAAGTGCTTTGAGTAAAAGAAGATATTTACTTCATAACCCACAACTTTAAACTATTCGTAGATTATTTGGTAAATTTTTTATCTAATTACTAAATTGAATTGCAATGTGGTAGTGTTTAGATTTAAAAGTGGAAAACTTTTTTTACATGTTACATGAATGAGTACAATTTTCTATTAAGTGTTTATTTGACATTTTTATCTTTTTCTGTTTTTCCTAAGTCAATCCTCTATTCAATATTCATTGACTTATTTTTATTTACAAAATGGGCCAGAATGACTAGAGAGAAATATTTCTTCCTAGAGGAATCAAACATTTTATTTTTACCCTTTAACCTAAATGTCTGAAATTTTGGTCTTTATTTTTTTCTATTACTTTTCTTCATAACTTTTTTCTATGGTCAAAAACATTTATGTTTCTCAGTTCTAAAACAAAAAAATGATGGATGCATCAAAGATCAAAGATAGTTTCATATTTTTTCCTATGTGGAAGCCAATGAATTTTGAATAGATTTAAGTCTTTTTTGTACTAAAAATGAAATTCGGCTGCCAATCCCTTTCAAGCAATTTAAGGACTATAATTAGGCAATATAATTTATCCAATATCTTACTAGTAATATAAACCATACTGAGTATTTAAAAGATGCACTGCCATATACACTATAAAATGATAGCTATTTCAAAAAGTAAAATCTATTTTAAGGTAGGATTCATTTATATTTAAAACAATTTAACATAATTTTGAAATTTTCAGTTCACTGAAAGAGCCAATTTCACTATTAACCTTTGACTTTTTGGCCTTTTGTTGGCTGTTTATTTTTTCCATTTAAAAGCAGATAATGTCTTTTCATGGAAACTGTATATTTTGGTGATAATTTTTATGTGAGAAAAGAAGAAGAATATGCCCATATATTACAAACTGTTTAGTTGGTGGATTGGACATTTTTGGCTATTTCCCATAAATTTCTAAGAGCAGAAACCATGTAAGAAAATAAATTTATTAAACGTGAAATTGATGCATAAGAGAAATTTATTTGAATGGAGTCTCTATAAATGTGTTTGTGTTCCACTCAGGACAGATGAATATTTATCCTCAAATTGAATTTGATAGAAGTGAATTACTTTCATATTGGATTATACTCACTTGTCAAATTCCTAGAGTAGTCACATAGTAATATTCTACCAGGTATAACTATCTGATTCTCTCTCGAGAAGAGAAAAGGTTTTGACAGTCCTTCAAAAAATGTCATTTGCAGACATTTTCCCCCATTGTGTGAGTATTACATGTCCTAAAAATTGTCCTCAGGTTGATCACATAGTGGTCTCTATAAGCACGAATTAGAATATATTGCTAAACAGGTCCTAAAATGAGGTTTAGCAGCTCATACTAAGTTTTGTCCATCAAATCCCATAAGGCCTCATATAAAATTTTCCTGACTTGTGGAGGAAATATAAATTATAACATCCATTCTGTACGTATCACCTGGGAAATTGCAGGGTCCAGGAATGCAATGCCAGAGAGTCTGTCTCAGTATGTCTGCAGTGGGATTTGACAGTCCACACTTTTAGCAGTCACTCCAGATTATTCTGATACAGAGGAAGCATTTATCACTTGGAGAAAGATTACTTTAGGTTAGTTCAATCCAAGTGAGTGTAAACTGAAATAGACTCACAGGCATAGAAAATAAACTTATGGTTACCAAAGGTGAAACAGAGAGGGAGGGATAAATCAGGAGTTTGGGATTAAGAGATACACACTACTACATGTAAAATAGATAAACAACAAAGAACTACTGTATGGCACAGGGAACTATGTTCAATATCTTGTAAAAACCTGTAATGAAAAGAATCTGAATAAAGAATACAGATATACATATGTGTAACTGATTCACTTTATACCTGAAACTAATACAACATTGTAAATCAAAAACAAACAAACAAACAAAACAAAACACAAAGATGTATTCAAGTCAAAGAAGGCTGTTACATCTTCCTCAATGCATGGGGAAGTGTGTAAAATCTGCATGTCTACTACTCCTTGCTAGACATTTAATCCATGCACTGGTTGGAATAGGAAAATAGTGAGTGTTTGGAAATCCCCCCAGCCAACCCCTCCCAGGGTTTCATAGTTATTGGTAAGTTGAGGAGCAAGGATTGAACCCTAATCTGCTCTATTTCGTGATACAATGACAAGGCAAACCAATTACAGTCATGTTCAAAGAAATATCTCAGCAGATGAAAATCTGGACATAGGTACAAGGTAAAATAGGGGAATCGTATTCCATTTGTAAAATGTAGCTGTTTGTGGATTAAATTACATAATGCTTTTACAGTGCTTATTACATCTTTAAATAATCATTATTTATTGTTAGCTATCGTTATCATTTTTATACCTTGCTTTCCTTTATTCCGATTTCCTATAAATTTCAAAGTACCTGTAAGATGCAGATGATTGCTCTCATTTTGTAGAAGAAAAAACTGTACTCATTATTATACTATAGTAATGTACCCAATTACTTAAGTGAATGCATGACAAACATAAGTCTTGAATTTATGTCTTCAGAATCCCACAAACAGATTCTAATGCTGAACTGTCTGACTTAGAGTCTCAGTTAGATCTAACCACATTCAAACATCAAACAGAAAAGATGGAAGAAGATTTTTAGTCTTTATGATTTGACCCAGTTCTAAAGGTGTAAAATACTCAACTAAAAAGTGATAAGTATAAGAATACAATAATGTTAATTCAGGAAAGATATTTTATAAAATTCCTATTTTAATATTTGATTATTCATGCTTGTGAAAAATAAATTTTTTTTCAGAGTTGAAGCAAGTATGTAGAATTATAAGTCAAAAATTTATTTAAAAATTTATTTTATATGAAGTGCCCTTGAATTGCTGTTTACTAATATGAGAAATGATATATTTGATTAATTAATTTCCTTAAAGTTAAAAACTAAAATGTTTTATCAATTCATGTTTTCAATGCTTCCAGGATTTCAGGTGTCACTGTAAGTTCATTTTTAAATACATAAATGGAGGTTGTATGGTATCTTAAATTATATTTTTGATATGAATGCTACCAGCTTGTAAGAATCATTGTGTTCCAAAAGACTTTCAGCTTGTGGCTAAAAATGTTAGTTACTGTACTCATTGTTTATTATTTTTATTTTTGTAGGGTTCCACTGGATTTCCTGGGTTTCCAGGTGCCAATGGAGAGAAAGGTGCCCGGGTATGATATACAAGTTTATTGTTCTGGACTATCTAATATAAATGTTCTTACATGAGTACCTATCTCTCAGCACCAGACTCACAATTTACTGTGATATACTGCGTATTGAAACTGTTTGAACTGTCTTTGGCAGGGTGTAGCTGGCAAACCAGGCCCTCGGGGTCAGCGTGGTCCAACGGTAAGTACCTTGATTTAAAATATGATTTTCATTTTTCATCTAACTCTCCTATTTTCTTCTTTCATTTTTCATCTAACTCTCCTATTTTCTTCAATTTCATCTTTGCTCTTATGTGCAGGGTCCTCGAGGTTCAAGAGGTGCGAGAGGTCCCACTGGAAAACCTGGTCCAAAGGTATCATCAGCACTTGTTCCATTTGGGCTTTCCTGTAAGTTCCTCTTCCAGAGGATGGATGTTAACAGAAGGAATCTAAACTGATTTTTTCCGGTTTTTGTGTTGTTGTTGCCAGGGCACTTCAGGCGGTGATGGTCCTCCTGGCCCTCCTGGTGAAAGAGTAAGTACGATACAGTCATATCATATAAAGTAAATATTAGTATGTTGCAAATGTTTAAATTTCTGGGAAAAGTTACAGTTACATGTTTCTGCAAATACATGTACACAGTCATACATAAAATCTAGTCAGAGTTTAAAAAATTCCTATTCTTTAATTTACTTTCCTACAAAAAGCTTAATCAATTTTGTGCTATTAATTTTGTTATAGAAATGAGAGAAATTATATGTCTAATTGGCCTATGATATCAACTTTTAAACAAAAATAATTGTTTTCTTTTAAATACACATGTAACACCTATGCCTTCTCCTCCACTCCTCGTGCTTTCCATACTGATACTCACTTTGTTCCTGGAGCTGGCAGCAGCTTTATGCTGGTAAAATGCAAGCTACCAGTAGCCATTAAGTCACAATCAATATACATTCAAATCAAGATAAAACATCTATTCCAGTAAATAGGAAAACTATTTAGTAATTTGATTTTCAATTGGTATAAAGTAAAGCTAAATATACATAAGTAAGCATGCCTTTTATTTGTTTGTTTGGTTTTTTTTTGGCAAAATATAGCATTTTTTGTAGCCAGATATTTTAAAAGCTATCCTCTTGATAGTAAATTTATTAACTTTATTTTTTATTTAAGTATAAATAAATCCTAACCTAACTGTATTACTTAAGAAATTTTATTTATATTATGTTCCATTTTATATATATTCCTTTTAGGAATATAATTATCATGTTCTGGTCATATAAAGGATTATCTTTCACCATCCTTTTGCTGCGACCAATGTAGTCCTTGTAATAGGGTCTACTTTATGCCTTTTAAAGATATGTAAATCTAAGTGTTGAATAATATAGTTAATTAAGCATCAAGTCAAGAGCAATATTATAAATGTATATTTGGATTTAATGTTAATGAGAATAATTATATAATAATGTTCTTTTCATCTTATCTACAAAAGAAGTTTATACATGAGTAAAATGATAGTGACATCCTCAGAAATAAATACGTTTTAAATATAGAGATTAGCTAAAGGTATCCTCTATGGTCTTTTTGAGATAGTCACTTATTTTTTTCTTTTAATTTTGTATGTCTGTAGAGTCAGAACATTTATAGAATCAATTTTAAAAATAATTTTTCTTTTGGGGGGCTGTGGACTTGAAATATCCTCCATTTATGGATGTGTGTACCCAGTGTTGAAGGTAGATTATCTACAGGGTTCCTGATACATCCATGTTCTACTCATTTTTAATATGAATTCTAAATATTTACAGTGTTCTTCAGCTAAGACCATTGATGTGATGTGCAGTTTTGAGTAGTGAATAGTGTGGAAGATCATCCATTTTGCTTTTAAATTACCATAGACTATCTTGTTGTAATGCAATAGTTCTGCCATTATGTTAAAGAAGCTGTATTTTATATTGTTCTTTATCTGTGGAAATAAACTGCAACGTATAAAGATGTACCTTATAAGATATATTCTTAAATTTCCCCACTGCTTTTTCTCTTCAGGGTCCTCAAGGACCTCAAGGTCCAGTTGGATTCCCTGGACCAAAAGGCCCTCCTGTAAGTGTCATGGTTTTTCTTTCTCTTTCTTCATTTGACAGTGTTTTCAAATTTTGAAAGTCATAGCTTTTATATTAAATAATATCTAGGTACAAATATGAGTAAAAATTCCTATAAAAACAAAATTGTGCTTAATAATGCCAGAGTATGTATTTTCAGCTTATGAAGTTTATCAAATGTTTCTGAATCTAATTTAAATATATCTTAATAAATATTCCTTCAAAGTATATCAAAACTAGAACAACATGAATATTATTCTCTCAACTACTCTTCCACTGCAATGGTTTTTTTTTTTGGTTTTCTTTTGTTTTGTTTTTTTTGTGGTACGTGGGCCTCTCACTGTTGTGGCCTCTCCCGTTGCGGAGCACAGGCTCCGGACACGCAGGCTCAGCGGCCATGGCTCACGGGCCCAGCCGCTCCACGGCATGTGGGATCTTCCCGGACCGGGGCACGAATCCATGCCCCCTGCACCGGCAGGCATACCCTTGACCACTGCGCCACCAGGGAAGCCCTGCAATGAATATTATTGACAGCATTAAAAATCATTACTGAATCTTAAATATTTGGTATATCAATTTCTTTTTTAGCTTCCATTATCCAATGTATCCTTCTTCAAAATGTCACTTCCTAAACATCCTCCAACATTCTGACATTACTTATATCACATTAAGTTCTATTTATTTGTGTTTACTATTTTTGCCTCTATAATGTATTTTTCTTAGAAAATGTAATGATAACCCTTCCTGAATCATTTCCTTTTTATAAAATTTGTTTAGAACCACAGTCTGTAGAATATCTTCATCAAATATTTTCACAAAGTTAATTGAAATCTTTTACTTTCACACAAATATTTGTGGGAATATAGGACATGCTCAGTGCTCAGCTGCTTTTTTCTCTCTCTCTCTTTTTTTTGGCAACCTATTCAGTTTATTTATGAGTTAGAATCAACTTACTGTCTTAGTCCATACCGTCTGCTATAACAAAAAAGCACAGACTGTGTAGTGTATAAACAGTAGAATCTATTTGTTAGAGTTCTGAAGGCTGGAAGTCCAAGATCCTCATGCCAGAATGGTGAGGTGAAGACCCTCTTTTAGGTAGCTGACTTTTCACTGTCTACTCTCTGGAGCCTCTTTTATAAGTCACTAGTTCCATTCATTAAGGTTCCATGAAGGTGGCATAAGCACTGCCCAAAAGTCCCATCTACTAATAACATCACCTTCGAGGGTTAGGATTTCAACATCTGAATTTCAAGGGGACACAGATTTTCAAACCATAGCACCCACCTGTCTAAGGAAATTGTTCTCACAGTGTGGTCCCTGGACCAGAAGATCAGCAGCACTTGCAATTTGTTAGAAATGCAACGTCTTGTCTCCACCTCACTCACCTAATCAGAACTCTAGGAGAGGGGCCCAGTCTGTGTCTTAACGAACTCTCTAGGTAGTTCTGATGCATGCTAATGTTTGTGAACCACTGTTCTAGTCCAGAGTAGACAATGCTATTCAAACTTTAATGTGCATGTAAATCACGTTGGTATTTTGTTAAAAATGTAGATTTTAATTCAGTAGGTCTGGGATGGGTCTCGAGGCTTGACGTTACTGGCAAATGTCTAGATGATGCCAATGCCAGTGGTCAATGGGCCGTACTTTGAATAGCAAAGTTCAAAAAAGTTTTGGCTGAGAATGAGACCAACATAGTTTGAATATTATCTATGCGGTAGGAAACTAAGTATAGTTAAAATTTGCAGTCAGTGATTTGAGAACCAAATGTTTTCTCAATGTAATAATACCAAT
This sequence comes from Orcinus orca, assembly GCF_937001465.1. NCBI lineage: Eukaryota > Metazoa > Chordata > Mammalia > Artiodactyla > Delphinidae > Orcinus > Orcinus orca. The sequence goes on from NC_064559.1 coordinate 122,084,975, forward strand.
AACTAACTCCTAGTGGCAGTTTTACTCACATCCTGGTTATTTTCACTTAGTGGCACATTGATATAGATTTTTGGCTGAATATTTTAAACTGATTTTTGAACTGAATCTTTTTTTAAAACTTTTATTGGAGAATAGTTGATTTACAATGTTGTGTTAGTTTCAGGTGTACAGCAAAGTGAATCAGTTATACATATACATATATCCAATCTTTTTTAGATTCTTTTCCCATATAGACCATTACTGAGTATTGAGTAGAGTTCCCTGTACTATATAGTAAGTGCTCATTAGTTATCTATTTTATGTATAGTAGTGTGTATATGTCAATGCCACTCTTCCAGTTTAATCCTCCCTCCTCCTTCTCCCCTGGTAACCATAAGTTTGTTTTCTACATCTGTTGAACTGAATCTTTTTGGCAAAACCACAACAACATGCACCTTGTGAGAGGAAGTTATGTGAGGATTTTTATATATGCCAATATTTCAAAAATTGTACATCCCAATGTTCTTATTTCTAATAATTATATATAATATAAATAATTATAGTTAGTCAAATATCGTCCAGTAACAATCTTGCATAAATGAACGATTCAGAAAATTATAAATTAAGATGTTATAAATTTAAATAAATGTTACAAATGATTATATTTTTAAACATGTTGAAAATCATTTATAAGTAAATAAATATATTCTCCAATTTTTTAAAATTAATTAATTAATTAATTTTTTGCTGCATTTGGTCTTCGTTGCTGCGTGCAGGCTTTCTCTAGTTGTGGCCAGCGGGGGCTACTTTTCATTGCGGTGCACGGGCTTCTCATTGCATTGGCTTCTCTTGCTGCAGAGCATGGGCTCTAGGTGTGAGGGCTTCAGTAGTTGTGGCTCACGGGCACTAGAGTGCAGGCTCGGTAGTTGTGGCGCACGGGCTTAGTTGCTCCACGGCATATGGGATCTTCCTGGACCAGGATGGAACCCATGTCCTCTGCATTGGCAGGCGGATTCTTAACCACTACGCCACCAGGGAACTCTTGTTCTCCAATATTTTTATATTGAGTTTGAATAACCCCCTCTTTCTCTGATTACTTTCAAATGTAATTTTAGCTCACATATTTGAAAAATGAATTATTTATTGTGAAATACTGACTTAAATGCTGAAACTCTCTTACTTTCTAAATTAATTTTAGACTGTGTTTAAAATACTATTTTTATCACTAACAGTCTTGCTCTAGTACAGCAAACATATCAAGAAAACTTTTTATCTATATTATTGTGTTATGAAAGGATTAATACAAATAGCTAGTATTAAACAAAGGATAATATAGATACTGTCTGCATATAATATTGTTTGCTCACTATTTCAGTTTTGTTCCAAATGTAATATTAAGTCATGCAAAGTTGCACATACAGAGAAGTGAAAATACTCAAAAATGATTTTGCACATAAGATTCTTTCATAAGTATTTTGAAGCCATGTGCATAGATCATTGTTTAGCAACATAAAATCCAGTGATATGTGTAACTTCAACATTATCATACCATTTATATTTGTACAAATTGTTAAGAAGTTTCTCTCATGTAATATAATTTTATTGTCAATAAAGCCATTTTTTCCTCAAACTTTTTCAGTCCATTCTGTCACATATCTTTCAACAACTTTTGAGCCATTGATCATGCATGCATTTTGTCTCTAAGGAGTATTAGAAATATAATAAATGCCTACACTTGAGAAACATGTAGTCTGCTTGGACAGACATGACACTGTTAAGGAACATTGCTTTCACTGCTAAACAAAATGAGTTTTATACTCTATTTCTCTGACAATGCAACATTAGTGCGTGAAATAAGAGTACCTATCATTTCTCTGCTATGTAATTGTATAACATATAGGAAAGAACTGTCTTCATTTCTTTGATATTTAGAAGGAGGGATTCAGGTAGAGAGATAGAACCAAGCTCCTTTTCCTTCAAATTAATTGATTCATTTTCATTGTAATCAGGAAATATATATATATATATACACACACACATACATATGTTAGATATATACATGAAAAATAAATGAAAATATATATATATTCACACAGACACATGTGGAGTATGGATTAAGCACTTAGAATGTTCATGTTTAGAGTCTGTTAATTTCATGCCAGTGTCAGCATAAAGTTATCCCAATTAAAAAAATTAATTTAGGTGATTAGGATTTATAACATGACTACTATAAGATACATTCTATTTAGAGAAAAGTCAAAACTCAGTGCCAGTGTGAAGTGAAAAACATCTTAACATTTATAAGTGTTGTTTCATGGATTGCTTTGCCGTATATGCACCCTCCCCCCATTTAGATGAATTTGTTGTCACTACTCTTCACCAACAATATTAAAGGGGCAGTCTACTTTGATCAATAAAATTATTATATTTAAATTAATGCCATGAAATTATTTGGTAATTAATATGCTTATTTTATTGGATAGTAGTGTGAGGGCATTAAAATTACTTAGGATTGGGCTTCCCTGGTGGTGCAGTGGTTGAGAGTCCGCCTGCCGATGCAGGGAACATGGGTTCGTGCCCCGGTCCGGGAAGATCGCACATGCCGCGGAGCGGCTGGCCCTGTGAGCCATGGCCAAAAAAAAAAAAATTACTTAGGATTAATCACTTAATATTAGGAATAAATACTTAAGAAAAATGATGGTGGTATGAATTCTTTATATAGTCTATTTACACTGCTCCCATAGGATATCTAGGAAAGCCATTAAAAATCATGTTGCATTCATCCCATGTGACATTTTTTAGATGTAAGACCACTGTTTTAAAGAGTTATAATATTTTGCAATAAAAGTGTAATCTATACTTTTCACACCAGCAAATATAACAAGATATTTAACTTTTATATTTACAGATTTGCTAAAAAACATGTAAATGCCTTATACTGATTGCAAAACTCATCATTTGAGATACACTTTAGCGTGGTGGAAAAAAAAAAACCTGACTCATGTTTATTATCCTTTAGCTGTCGCCCTCTATAATTTTAGTTAAAACTTTTACTACTGCCCTCAATTAATGGCATATTTTTTCCCATATGTATCAAAATAGTGATAGAGCACAGGATTTGTTTTTATTTACTATTTTGAAATACTGAACCTAGATGAGGTCCACTAGCAATCAACTACTTATAGATGTGTCTCACCTCTAAACTGAGAACGATACACGTAATGCCTAATACATAGATATGTAATATATGTTTTTGAAAGAAGGGCTGGGTAGATGATATCCAAGAACATTTTGGGGACTTGGTTAAAAACATTCCAGCTTTGGTCCTTTGGGTGGATGGGAATAGAATCACTGAGATGATCCTGGAAAATATGAACAAATCACTGAGGAAGCTATGATCTTGTGAAATATCATAACAGGCTTTAATTAGAGCTGGTAATTTAACCAGTGTGTCAATAAAGATGCAATCAGGAAGCAGAGTTGGTACTAGTCACTGTTGGGAAGGCTTTCCACTGAAACGTTATAACCAAGCTAGAAAAAGTCTTATTCCAGTGGGAAAAAAGCTATCTGTGAAAATGATCTTATTTTGAAATACCTTTTTTCAAACTCAATTTACAAAGAATTGATATTTGAAAATAGCTTTATGTAAATAATGTATTTTTAAATAAATAAGTAGGTTTATTCAAATAATTAACATACTGTGAGAGGTATACCTGTTATCGTTAAAAATGTTATTACAGTGATCATTTCTCTTCATTTATCCAGACATTCTCACCTAAGAATATCTCTGCCTATACTTATTATACATGTTTTGAAAATTGAACTTGGTGCTTAATGGTTTCTGAGTAGTATGAATAATCCATAATGCAGTCTAAAGAAGCAATCTATTTCTACTAAGTATCTAAAACATAAGAACCTCACAGAGTTGTTTACTTTAAGTACTTAGTTAATGGCTTCATTTATTTTTTCAGTTATGACAAAGACAGCATCCTTTACTGAAAGTGATAACATAGTAGATGTGCTCTCCAGTATTTAATAAACATTATGCTTCCAAGAGGGTATTTAAGAAAACCTGCTGGGAAAAATTTGTCCTGATGACTTCTAAAATTGAGCCTTGCACCTTGTTTCCTTTACTTGAAGCAACTGGGAAATAAAATGCCATTGTTTATAAGTTTGTATTTCTTTCACATTCTTGTTAGTTAGAGCTCAGACCACCACTAGAGGACACTATCTATCTCTGGTATCCAAGTCTCAGTGCACAAGAAATTGTATTAGGAACACATCACCAAAAAGAGGGAAAAATATTCATTTGTCAAGTACTGAGGAGCTAACATTTTTACAAAAACAAAAATACAAACCAATATGAATAAGCTTTTTGAAAAGAAAGATGCTAATGAAATTTAAATGTAAAATATTCAGATTACAGTTGTACAATTTTCTCCTGGTCTCATTTATAGCTATAGATATGCTAAAAAGATATATACAGGGGCTTCCCTGGTGGCGCAGTGGTTGGGAGTCCGCCTGACGATGCAGGGGACACGGGTTCGTGCTCCGGTCCGGGAAGATCCCACATGCCGCGGAGCGGCTGGGCCCGTGAGCCGTGGCCGCTGAGCCTGCGCGTCCGGAGTCTGTACTCCGCAACGGGAGGGGCCACAACAGTGAGACGCCCGCGTACCGCAAAAAAAAAAAAAAAAAAAAAAAAAAAACACATTCTACCGTATATGAAGTCAATAGAACATCAAAATAAGATATCTAATGAAGATATAAGAAAATTGCCTAACATGTATTTAGATTATAAATAATTCAAGAAATATTTATGACGTTTGATGTTTAATATTTGTGATTTCAGGGACCACCTGGAAAGGATGGCCTGCCAGGACACCCTGGGCAACGTGGAGAGACTGTAAGTGACCCAGTCTTCTGATTCAAATTTTCTATCTCAAGCACTTCATCATTTCACAGACAGATACTTTATTATTAACAAGTCAATTACCAGGTTAAGGGCAATGGTGAAATTAATTCCATTTAATCTTTTAAAAATATATTTGCAATACATAAATAGACCTATGTTTGTATCTAAACATTTAAATAAATATACTTGAGGACATGGATGTTACTTGATTTTCCTTGTTTTCAATAACAATACTTTACGGATAAGCTGATGGAAAAGACCTCATTGTCTTTTGGATACCTCCACAAGGTTGTCAGCCTTGACCCTTTCACATAAGTCTTTGTTACAGATATATTCCACCCTACCCTTTCACCTTTCCACTCTCTAAAGGAGACACATTACAATAAACTGCAGACAATATACTCTTCTATCCAGAATTAAGGAATGAAATATTTCCTGCTATTGGAACTGTAACGCTGTAATTGGTCTAGAACTATGTCAAATGAATTCTCTCCTCTCAAGTAGGAAAATGGAAATGGAAAAAAATGTAACTTAAATGATGGGGAATATAACATTAAATACACTCTCTGAATAACTTATGTGTATAACAGAGGTGGACAACGGGGAAACTGGCAGCTCAACTGTGGTTTAAGGATCCTGGCAATTTTATTTATTTATTCTGCCACTGTTAACAAAACTTTGTATCTGACTGTTGCAGTGGGATGGTAGTCTAATAAGAAATCACCATGGATTAGCATGTTTCCTTGGAATCAATTCTTGGTTCCTAACATTGATTAATTTTATCCAGATTTCTTAAGGAAACCACAACACAGACTACCTTTGACTGTGTGGCTCAAAATTATCTTAGGGTATTCTGCCAGCGTGAACACATATTTGGGGTTCAATAGAAATACTGGATAACAGATTTGAAAACATGATGATTTTCTACATAGGATAAACAATCTGGCAGCAGCAGCCAATTCCTGTTTTGCTCACCAAGTGACAATTCTTAGTGTAATGACTTTTTAGTTTTAGTCAGATTGTAAACTTCAAAGCCTTGGATTACCGAAGCAAAATCAAGAATGATTTTAGTGAGACCAAAGAGTAAAATTGTTTGGGTTTCCTCTTGGGAAAGACATCTCCATGATGAGCAAGAAATAAACTCTCTAAAGGATAATCCACATTCAAATTTGCAAATGCATTCTCATTCAAATATTGCAGTCAATCATTTTTAACTAAGTCATGGTATAGCTTCTTGGGAATACCTCTCAAATATTTCCAAAATGAGGAAGGGGTACCTAGAGAATTATCATTATAAAATCCCTTTTGACTTTAATTTAATCAAGAGCTTCTGCTTCTATCCAAAGTAACCATATTATACATAACCTTTAAAGTCAAAGTGGAAAACTAGCATATTAACTAATGTTTCTAGGATGGATATTCTCATCTAGTAGTTTTTTGTGAACAACAACTAGAATTATGTCTGGAAAATTATATTCCTGATTTCAAATCCACTTTAAGAACAGTAGTGAGTCACCCTATCACCAGGAACCTTTCTTTCTCATCTTGTTCTGTGTTGACTGTGATTCAAAAGATTATCTTGTCCAAGAGTCAGAATCTAGGTCATCTATATTTTGATATATCTGTTTCCTTTTTTTAAAGAAGAAAGTATTTTATTATATTTGAGATTTGTTCCCATTCATAAATCCTTGAATTGAAGGTTCACTCTGTCATCTTACAATTTAAAGCTTTTTAAGACCACTAGGAATAATTAGAGATAGTCTTTATTATACTGAAACAACCCACGTTTGTCTCAGAAACACAGTGCCAAATCATACTTTGACTGTAGAGGTGATCAGAATAGGAGTTCCATTTTTATTACTCATGTATCAAATTAACTTCTGTTTTTCGGGGTTTTGAAAAACATAATTTAACTTATTATCCTAAAATTAAATGGCAAGGAAAGTCTTATTACATGACAGTATTAGAATAATCACACTCCATTCTGATCTATAAAAGTTTTCTTGTACATAGTTCATCTGTAAGATCCTCAGTGTCAGATTTATAAGATACTTGCAAAACTCTGAATGTTTTGAATGAGCAGGCATATGGTCAATGCTGTTTTCCAGCTCCTTCCAAATCTGTTTCTCACTCAGAGGTACTAGCACCCTCTTAGAACATATGAATACAAGTCTGGGTGGCAAATTTTTCACAGAATTTCCTCAGTTAAGTATTTATTTTTAATCAGTTAATTTTCATAATTAATTATTATTGTGATCAATTTCATCTGCTATTCTTGCTCTCACAGTTACTAAGGAAAAAACTTTATAAGACTAATTTTTTTAAAGTCCTGATTGCACTTACAGCTTTATGTCAAACTCTGTGATTAGAAATTGGGCAAAAGATTATCCAGACAGAGGGAACAGATTATGCAACCATGTGGTGCATGGTTGTTTAGGGAAAGTTGAGATTGTGTAGACTTGGTAATGGATATTTCATGACATATGCTTAGCAATGAGTTGAATAGATTTGCTTTTGTGGCATGATAACAAGTGGACAGGTGAGTGAACCTGACTTGAAAAACTGTAGTGGTCAAGGAAAGTGGCGAGCATAGTTCAAATAAGACAGGTCTGTCTACTCAACAAGAGAGAAGAAGCTGTATTTGCGAGTTTCTGAGATGACATGGTAGGATTAAATGACTGACCTTGAGGACCTGAGGAAAGTCTGGGATCTGAAGTCACTTTGTTAATAAAGGGAGAGAACAGAGGTGGAAAATCAAAGGAGAGGATTCATTTAGTGAGAACAATTTTGAGAATGTTAAGCTGAGGAAAAAACATAAGAAGGCATTGATAACAATTGTGATCATGGAAGTTATTGAGATCATCTAAGGAGTAGCTGGATGTGGGACTAAATGCTGTAAACAAATAAGAGTAACAGCACTAAGAGCTGTTAGCTCTCAGTGAAAAAGAAAAAAAAATATTATGTATATATATGCTTACATATGTGGGTACAAATTTCCACACCATTAAGTTCCTGAAAAGTTAAAATTAAGCAGTCAAGCTAAGTAAATGCTATAATATATTTCCCTTGAATTGATTCACTTTGCTGTTGTTATTGATAACTCAAGTGGAAACCTGATGGTCTTAAGAATTAATGTATTTTTTTAACAGATCTTTATTGTAGTATAATTGCTTCACAATACTGTTAGTTTCTGCTGTACACCAAAGTAAATCAGCCATATGCATACATATGTCTCCACATCCCCTCCCTCTTGAGCCTCCCTATCCCACCTCTCTAGGTCATTGCAAAGCACCGAGCTGATCTCCCTGTGCTATGCTGCTGCTTCCCGCATGTCGATGCTACTCTCACTTCGCCCCAGCTTCCCCCTCTCACCCTGTGTCCTCAAGTCCAAAAAAAAAAAGAATTAATGTACTTTAAAAATAGGAGAAATTTGTTTTCTTTCCCCATGGCATCAATTAAAATAATTACAGATTCTTTCCCTGCTTTTAAGTTTTGTTTTTTATAAATAATGTAATCACAATTATCTGGAAGTTCATGGTACAAGTGTGGGGCTAGTTTCTGCTCTTTGCTTTCTAACTTTCTTATTTCCAATCTGATGTTATAATGAATAAAACTTTTGCAAATACTATTTGCTTTAATTCAGTTCTTTGGCAGGTTTGTCAGTATTTTGAATCTTTATCCAACTGTTAAGTGTCAATTAACTCACATGAGAAGGAAATTTGCTAATCATAATACAGTCATGCAGAATAATAACCCAGGAGTCTAGAGAAATATAGACACCAGAATATATGCCCAAAGGCCTTGTTTAGTTAGTACATGTGCTCACATCTACTGGATTTTATTCTAATGACTGCATTATATGCAAGGTACATTTGTAAGTATATTCTTTTGGGTTTTAAGAAAGAACATTGATAAAATGTTGAAATAATGACAAAGCATGCAAAGCTTTCTTTTTATAAATTTATTTTTATATCTTGTTTATTTTATGAGATTGTTGGAATGCAGGAAAGAGAAATGCATTAATATCACAGACTGTAGATTTATCTCTGTATAAAGAACCAGTGGACTGTTTCAAAGAATGTCTAAATCCTCATTTATTTCATCCATAAACGTTTCTCGATTAAAATTTCTATCTTGTCTGACTCAGTGAAAGAGGGCTAAGAACACATTTTTGCTCCAGCTTCATCCCATTTTCTTGTTTTCTTTTTTAAGCTTATTGAAAGTAATCATAGGACTACAGTGTACAATAGTGAAGATGTTAAGTTTTCAATATAAAAAGAACTGGAATGTAATAATTCATAGGCATTTAAAAATAAGTATTTTTATCCAAAAGATGACTTTCTTTTAATGTGAATTATTCAACTGTCTCAGAGAATTTTAATTTATGCTTTGTGTCCTGGATAGCTTTTATAGATTTTTTTTTTACCTTAGGGGTTTCAAGGCAAGACCGGCCCTCCTGGGCCAGGGGGTGTTGTTGGACCACAGGTACGTTCCATTTACTTTATTTTCCTAACAAGATTTATTTTCTTGTTTATATTTTCACCTTTGCTAAGTTGTGTAAAATTTGCTTATTTTATTGTGAAAAGTTTTTAATTGAAATTTATGTATTTTTATATTTTGGATGGCATTTAAATATATAATTTGCCTGCATCAAATGAACTACAGCAAACCATCAGTTAACTAAAGCGATTTTTCAATTGCCTGAATGAATAAAAGAAAAGAATAAAATAAATGACATTAAGTCAGAAAGTTCACAATGAAGGTGACACAAAAGCCTGATCATGGCATCATCTGCTAAAAACACCACATAATTTTTAAATAGATTGGCCATAATCTTTTTTGGGGATTTCAAATTATAAAATGACTTTAGTTTTCTAAGTATAAATTAGATTTAGAGGTATAATATATTAGAAATATAAAGCTTCTAACACAATTCTTCTAAAATGTCAATATTTGCATTATATTACATGTTTCTTAAAATTTCTGTCTTCATAACAATGATTTCCATCAATGATAAAATATTAGTGTGTAATCTTTGAGTATATAGAAATAATGGCAAAGACAAGTAGCTTTTTCAAGGGAGGTGGCAGAAAGAATCTCAAAACTTGATGCAGTATCCTGAATTATAGTATTAACTACTTATAGAAAATAATTCACAGGGATAGAAAACAATGTTTTTATTGTGGCGTAGCCTATTGAATGGACACGACACATCTAGTTTACTCAGCTGGAATTTTATCCCTGCTAATAACAAATTATAGCAAAAGAGCAGTTGATTGAGTGTTTTAATTATTTAATTGCTTTAAGTAGTCTTTCCTCAGCCTACAATTAGCTCTTAATACTTTGTAACTCAATCACACACCACACACACAGAAACGAAAACTGTGTCTTCTTTCTAGGAATATGTGTGATAGAAGCAAAAACGAAGAGTTCTTGGATTGGTTGATCCCTTTTATTTCAGAGATCACTTTGAGCCAAGGGAATTTCTGTTTGCTACTTTATAAAGAAGAAAACAGTGTGCATGATGCTCTTTTTGCAGATTTCTGTGTGTGTGCTGAGCCTTCCTTTTAACTGCTTATCAGTTTTAATTTTTAAAAAACCCTCTAAATAATTGTTTTCTTCTTTATTCCAAACAACTTCACAGCAATTTTCTGTGGAAAAATCTAACTGAAAGAATCATTCCTATTATGTTATTTATCTCTGAACAGAAATAGAATTAGGGCCCCAACTAGAATGTAAACATCTTGGGGCTTAACTGAACATTTCAGGTCCTCACGATTTTGAAAAGTCATCTCTGCCTAATGCAGACATCCGGTTTCTGAGCCCCGTGTTCTTTTTTGTCTCCCTACTTTAAGGCATAAAAATAACAGGTGTGTTATTGAATATGCATCTTCATTGGATTATTTTTCTTTATTGGTCCTTTTAAGAAAGAAAATTCTATAGCCTATTTCAAATGTAACCGTATTTTCATGTTAGGACAAAGGAAGTGATTTAATAGCAGCAATATTGATTGCAATACTTGATACTCCTTTTTTTGTGTGGTCATGTGAATCACCACTCAGTTTTGTCTCAGTGGTGATAGCCATTAAATTAGGATCAGTTCTACATTCCTTACTATTGAAATTCTGATCAGATGTTTAAGGAAACATTCCTATGGGAAGAAATGTTTATGCATTAATGATAAGTTCGGGACCTTCAGCAATACATAATTAAAGGAATTTAAACCTAGAAATGTACACTCAAATTCGGGATAGATGTGTTTTTTATCCAAGATCAGAAAGTAAGAATCTGTTGCATTTTTAGAAAAATAACAGAGAATGATATTCCATAAGCAACTTCAGTAACACATTCCACTGTTTAACAATCTTAGCATCTGGAAACTTTCCCTTTATATATGTTTAAACTTAAATCCTTCATTTTGTTTTTCTCTAAGTGGAGATAGAGAGCAACTGGTCACCATTCTCTATTTACACTTGAAATAGCACCACAAACCAGCACCACTCAGGGGACACATAAGTGACCTGACATTTTTCACTTTGGCATTTGCAGCAGTTTAAGGCAGTGGGCTATTTGTTATGGTCTTTGGCCGAAAGGAACTGCCAACCCAAACTCATGATCTTCAGGGTCCCCCTGCCACATTGTCTAGACTTTGTCAAATGAACGTAGATTAACAACTGGAAGGTCTCCAATCATGGAAATTCCAAGGAGGACCACTTTGGTTGTTTGGGTTCCAGGGGACCTGAGCTTATTATCAAGCAGTGATTAATTGAGTAGTGGTACCAGTGCCTCTTTTGCTCCTAAACTCATTTGACACCTAATATAAAAAGAGGGCAGGGTATGAAATTATAGTGAAAAAACAGTTTTTAACAATACTTGGCCTCACTCTGAAACAATCTGATATTAAATAAAGAAAACAGCTCTTTGAATTTATCTATATATTTCCCTTATACACTCAGATTTTAATAAAGATTACACATAATCTTTCAGACTTCTACCAGGTAATTTACTTTCACTGCTTTATATGCAGTTTTGTAGGACATCATGAAAATAATTGAAAATGATAAAACTTTGTGAAAGGGAGTGATATTTGTTTTGGGTTTGTGTTATCTTTGCCAAAAATAAAAGAGCAACCTAATGAAGTTTGTTTATCCAATTTAGGGACCAACTGGTGAGACTGGTCCCATAGGTGAACGTGGACATCCTGGTCCTCCTGGCCCTCCTGGGGAGCAAGGTCTTCCCGGTGCTGCAGGAAAAGAAGGTGCAAAGGTACACCATGCTCAAGGAATTTTCTTGGCTGAAAATATCCATTTACTTTTTACTGTAGCTTCTCATTACTTGTCCATAGATTCTCTAAATGCTGGTGTAGTATTTAAATGAATGTCAGAAAGATATGTCAGTAAAATATTCAGTTTATTGTATCTCAAGGCATGACTGGACAATATATAAGAACAGTTAGTTCTATTGACCATAAAACCATCCATTTATATACACTCAACTGTGAATAGTAGCTCATTTTAATGTATATGACATTCCACACAATACTCTCATCATTAAACGGTATTCAGGCTTTACTCACAGTAGTTTAGAGGTAATTACAATTTTGTTTCTGGAAACATGTAGAGTTTACTCTCTATGATGGATGTTTATTATGTTCTTTAGGGTGACCCAGGTCCTCAAGGTGTCTCAGGGAAAGATGGACCAGCAGGACTACGTGGTTTCCCAGGTGAAAGAGGACTTTCTGGAGCTCAGGTATAATTAACATATTAATGAAATATATGAATAAAATTGCTTATTAGAAGCATTTTTTTAGGTCTCAACTAAATAAAGATTCATGAGTAATTAAAGGGAAATATGTAAGCATATGCATTGGTTGTCATAATACATATAGCAATATACATTAGTGTCTGGAAACACTTCCTAATATTCTCATTTTGTCAATCATACATCTCCTCCTATTTATATTCAATTTACATCAATTCGTTATCTTTGCTTTTCACTTTTCCCAGGGTGCACCTGGACTGAAAGGAGGAGAAGGTCCCCAGGGCCCACCAGGTCCAGTTGTAAGTATGATTATAATAAATAGCCATGCTATCCATGATTGCAAATTACAGCTCTTCTTTCATTACTCTCATGCTGTGATCCCACAGTGTGTGGAAGAGAAAATAAACACATGTCAATCAAATCAGTAAGTCAATGCCTGGTTTCTACCAGTTGCATGCTCTAATGAGTGCAGAAACAAAAGAGTTTAGATGATTGAAAATATTTATTTTACCACTGCTGTCAGGAGGTAAAAGGAGCTATCTTGCTTCTTACAATACCTGAGGAAATAAATCATAATTTGTCTGATTCTGAGTACTTGATGAGACTTGAATTTTATCAATGCTCATTAAAAAAATCCAGTAAGTGTGAAAGGCATATATCCATTTTGTATATTATCTAGATTGCTTTATTTAGTCAATGTAACCTTATGAAATAATCGGCGAATTAGTAAATATCAGATTTTTATTTACTTGAGATACATATAACCCCCCCAGAAAGCATTGGAATGCAGCCTTCATTTTTTTCCATTAATTTACCTTCATTCTTAGCTGTACTGTGTGAAGTTACCTATAAGAGCCTAACTACCAATTTTAGCGGTTTCTTCTCATTCTCCATTTTATTTCACCAATCTAAAAAGCTGAAAGTTGCCTTAACTTGCATCTCAACTTCTTTATATAACATATTGAAGTCATACTAGTTCCACCTCCAAAATATTCCTTTAATTTGTCCCCTTTTCTTCATTTCCACTACCACCACATTTGTTCAGACTCTTTCCTTTCCCTCTTTGCTTAATAGTGTCTTATCTCCTTGACTCTCTTTCTTACCCTCTTCTGTTAGTTTTGTCCACTGATTGTAGAATTATAGCTTAATACACAACCTTAACTCTTCCATTGCTCTGCTTATACATATCTCATGGTTCCACGCTGTCTTTGGAAACCAAACTCCTTATAAGGTTCTTCAAAATTTGATCCAAATCACTATAGTCTATTTTATTTTTCTCAAGGCCTACATTCTAATTCTACCCAATTTAATGCACTGAACTTCTTGCTTATCATACTACCACAATCTTTATACTTTGCAGAGAATATAGTTTATACTATTCTTCTTCCAGGAAACCCCATTTTTCCTTTCTCTATTTGAAAAAAATCCTACTCATCCATAGAGATCAAGCTTAAATGTTAAAATCTCTATAAGGTCATCTTTGGACAATTTGCTTCCATTTCATATATTAGTGAAATTTCTCTGCTCTTTGTGCTCTTTGTTATGATTTGCATTTTAGAAATTGCATTGGAATATATTTGGTTGTCTGTCTCTTTCATTAGACTGTGAGTTCCTTATGTTACTTTGGTTATATTCACAGCACAGTGCTGTCAATATAATCATTCCATATTTACCTATTTAAATTTATCATACATCCTGATATTGGAGTAAAGTGTATATAGCATAAATAATACTGAGAACATAGCAATATAATGTTTGGCAGATTGATTAACATTATATTTAATCTGTAGATCATACAAATGTCATTACAATGATTATGGTGGGTATGGATATCTGATAAGGATTTTTTAAAAAGAAAAGCAAGACTTTTCAATAACTATATTTGATATTCATAAAATTATATAGAACATTTTAAGATATCCAGATAAGTTAGTGGTGGTAGCATGAGTAGGAAAAAATAGTTGAATAAGACAGAAGTGCTTATTTGAGCATAGATAGAATCTTCAAAATTTTCAGTGCAATGCAATCTATTTATCCAGAACTTCAGGTTCTAAACTGAATTTTATTTTGGAATAAGGATGCATTTTTTGAGATCAATAGTTATTGCATCTGTGAAACCTGAATCATGAGCACAACATTTAAATTGTTTAAAGTTATTTTTTAGGACCCAAGCAAACAATGTTATCTGAGGTCTTTGGACAGTTGAAATCAATATATTTGTAGAGTGCATAATATGCCCAGGAGATAGAGATATACTTTAGTAGAATATTACTCAACAATTATCCGGTTACATGTGAAAGAACATAGTAAATATGATCAAAAAGATCTAATATTTATTCATTTAGCATCAAGAACCGCTTATTTGGCAATTACTACTTACTTCCCTGTATACAATTAAGCTCCACAGAAGATATACCTCTAAAAGACTTAAAATAAGGGAAACAATTTTGAAAAGAAACACGCCAAAGACCAAATAGCACTATAAGACAGTCAGTGATTAAATGCCTAATGATATACAAACAACAAATATTAATTATTCAAGGGCAGGGGAAGAGAAGAGAAATCAGTAAAAGGGTCATGCAGGAGGTGGCCTTTGAACTTGGCTTCAAAGAGTATAGAGGATTACAAAATCATTAAGATCTAGAGAATGATACTAGGAAAGGGATGAGGTGTTTAGGGAACATCTGGTCTTACCAAAGTGTGACACCTTGGGAGAGGGACTAAAGTGTGATGAATTCTTGCTAGGATCCAGGTACTCTGCTATGTATTTACATAATATAAAATGCTAAAGCAGAAATATAATGTGCCATATGATTATTGAAGCTCTAAAATGCCACGTTGAAGTAATTTGAAGATTTGAAGTTTTTGGAGTAAATGGAGTAAAAAAAAAATTAAAGTTTTTTGGAGCAAACAAATTTAACAAAGTTTTAGGGAAAAAGTTATCATTAGTGTGTAATACATAGCAGAGATAGGAGAGACTCATTGAACATAAAAGTTCAGTGATCAATGTCATAATATGAGTGAGCCAATGATAGTACAGTGGGAAGTCAAAGGCCAGTGCAGATGGAACAAACACTAGGAAGGCATTTATTACTAAGTAGGATTTATTACTAAGATTGGATATGGGCAGTGAGGAAAGATGAAAACTGAATGATGACTTCAAGCTTGTGTCCTTGGGGGAATGACAATTTAGTGATGCCTGGTCAGTTTTACCTGGTCAGGAACAACAACGACAAACACAAAACACTCTCACACGAAAGCTCAAAGCCTCTTAGTAGTCACAAAAGATTTTAAAATGCTTTTATACTTTGCTAATAGAAATGCTCCACAGATGCTGACTGTGAGTTTATTTATTTGGAATTAGAATCTATTCTTACAGTAAATTAACATACGCAATTCAGTAGGCATCAACCAATTAAAATTCTTCCTCAAAGTTGTTGGAAAAGGAACCACTAAAAGGAAAGACATCATCCACATTTATTAGTTCTTTATGTTATTACTCTAATTGCTGTAAAATATAACAGAGGTTCATGATGATGACTCCCACTTCATAACAAGTGCTAAACAAGCCTCAGTTTACTCCAGTTAAAGCAATTACATGCATGTAAAATTTGATTTTGAAATTTTTTAATTCCAAATTACCAAGATTAAAACAAAAGTTGTTGATTTTCTAGATGTAAACTATAATTTATTCAGAAAATTTGTTCATGTTAATTCTCATTTTTTGAGGTTAAAGACTTAGGGGGATTATCTTGCAACTGAGAGTATAAACAAAGAATAAGAAGTGCTGGCTTCTTTGGCAAGAAAGATAACATGTTCCATTTTGCAATGTTGATCAAAGATGTGACATCGAAATATCAGAGGAAAATATCTGGTCAGTTGGTGAGAGACAATGAAATTGTAATGCATAAGGATAAAGGTGTAAGAGTATCCTGTAGAACTCCTGAGTCTGTATCAATCTCATATTAACTTTACCTTAGGGATATTGACCAAGTATTGGTAAGTGCAGGACTAAAATTCACAGGAACAGAGAGGGATAGAGATTCAGCACGTATGCATACTAAGGAAAAAATATCAAAGTGATGAGTTCTCTAAGGAAAAAATGTAAAGAAAGATGTGGATGGTAAAGGAAGTAGAAAAGGGAAAGGAAATTATTAAGAGTATTTATTCTTTCAACTCATGCTAAGAACTTTATAATTGTTATCTTATTTGATTCTTGCAACCTGGCCCAGTAGATATTATCTTTCCATTTTTAAAGGCAAGGGATCTGAGACTTAGAGAAGGTAAACAACTTGCCCAAGTTCATAGTCCTTTGAAAACGAAACACCACAGCACATTACATAGACCCATTTCCAGACATGTGTATCTCTTACTCTGTAAACATTGGCCTAACATTCTCTCTCTCTCCCTCTCTCTCTGTCTCTCTCAGTTGCAGTTTTCCAAGTCCTCTTCATCCTTCTCTATTTTGGTGAAAAATTTGTCAAAAGGAAAAGAGTTAGAGGAGCTAATATTACAGCTAACTAGGCTTTAATATTCCTATATGTGCTCTTTATAATCATTCTTAACTTGAATGAATCAAAGACTAAACTGCTTAAACGGATGTACAAGTTGGATCCTTAATGACCATAAATATTTTCCAGTATACTATTGAATCCTTAACTTTTTTCCTTAGAATACAATTCTTAAGGAGAGTAGTTGTGCTGTCTTTCTGGAATACTAGAGAAATAATAAATTCCCTCATTGCATAGGACATCAATGAACTAAAACTAAAAGCAGGGTTTTTATCAACAGTTCTTGCTCACAGTGAGATTTGTAAAGTGTGTACATGTCACAGTTATGCACGTCAAACACTATACCCTTTCAATATATTCTGGCCCATACAAAGCAAAATGTATTTAATAGTCATCCATCTATACCTGTGTACATGTATACATTTATAAATATATTTAACATCTCTTCTTTTTATTCATAATCTATTCAGTTGGAAACATAGGCCAGACTGTTTGTATCACATTGTTATGACAGCCTATAGAAGTGGGTTTATTGAACTCTGATAGGTCTAGCTATGATGCCATTGGCTTGTATTTAGAGAAACTATAACGTGTAGAGTTGTATCAACCAAAAGTATCTATTTGAGGATATGGGAGATTTGTATGCAAGGCTCCTATTATGAGTATCCTCAGAAGAAATCTCTTACTAATAATAGCATTAGAAATGTTTGTAGTTTCTTGAGCAGTTAGCTGTTTTTTTTTTTTTTCTTTCAACTGTTACAAAAATTAAATTTCTCTTTTTGTTATGGCTTATGGAAATAATGGAGTCAAATTTGGGACACAGTAGAGAAGATAACTCCTTGCTTTTTGACTGTTTTTGTAACTTTTTGCGTTCAACTCTCTACAAAAAGTACATATAATGTACTTTAATATTATCTTCTTTATTTTATTAGAGTTACTTTTTAAAAATGCTGTACAAGACCCATTGCATTGAATTCATAAACCATCAATGGATCATGACCTGCATTTGGGAAAAGCCTTGGTCTCTAGTATGCATTTTTAGATTACTAATATTGTTAGTCCTATTTTTTGCCAATAAAAAAGTTACTTGCTTCTTTACATTTCTTACCTAACATTTCTTATTTATATTATCTTTTATTTATGTCTTCCCTGTAAGCTGCTGTAAGTCTTTTCTTATGGAAAACTATAATTAAATAAATATCTGAATACACCAATCTATTAAGCTGGAGTTTTATAGATTCATTAAATAGACATTTCCTGCATAGAGCTTATGGTTTACTGAGGATGATGGATGTGGAATAGATAAAATAACATATTAAGTAATGAGTAATATATTAAAAGATAGAACAAAGAAGTTGAAGTGAAAACAATGTATTTTCCCTAAAGGAATTAGGTTGGAGTTAAAGATATAAATAAAAATCAATTTGATCTATGAAAAGCAAGTTTTTTATGGGTTAGACTTAGTCTTGAAGTCTTCATCACTGTTTTAGTCCTCTTAGCAAAGAATTGGTATCTCAATGTCATAGTTCTCTGAAGGTCTAGCTACTTGGACTGAATGTATATTGAGAAACAGTTTTTAGTGCTCCTGCTGAAGACAAACAAAATTTATCCCAACAGGATACTGTGACTTTGGGCTTCTAAAATCTGGCAAAAACCAAGCGTTCTCTGTATGCGTGATGATGTACAAAAAAGCTGGTAATAGATGCCCATCAAAGCAGGGCATGTTTTCTCATCTCAGGGGGTTTACTCGCTAAGTGGGTGTCTTGATGCACACACGCAAGGCAGGAAGAAGCAAGGGGCTGAACGGCAAGAGAGGAAGGCAGCACAGCGTTTTTCTCATATGTTGAACACAAACTGAGTAAACATTTTATATTTATGTTAACACAGTATATACAAATATATTATGCAAACGAGTTCTCAGATTGCATTTACCACCTATATTTTCATAAAACAAAATCAAGGAAAATGTATTCCCTGAATAATCTCTCCCTCATATGGTTTTTCTGATAAAAAAAAAAAAAGTCCCCTTGGAGACTTCCCTGGCAGTCCAGTGGTTAAGACTCCGCGCTGCCAGTGCAGGGGGCATGGATTCGATCTCTGGTGGGGGAACTAACATCCCACATGCCGCCCAGTGTGGCCAAAAGATAAAATAATAATAATTTTAAAAAATCTCCTCATTGCCAACAGTTATATCTCTAAAAATAAGGAGATTTAAAAAAATAAAATAGTGTGCTAGTAAAGGCCCTCTATCCTTACAACCACATTTCTTCCCCGTCCTCAGGAGTGGGAGTTAATATGGAGAATGTATATGGGGAGGGGGCAGGCACATAGCTGCTAAAAGGTAAAAGTCCAAGATTTCACAACTGTGCAACGTATCAGTCTTTATTCCTTTCCTATGACTCCTATTTCATGATTGTCCCCTGATGATTCTCTCTTTTCCTCTTTATGTGGTATTATTTCTTCCTGTTGTTGTCTCTCCCTTAGGATTTTATATGCCCTTCTTATCATAATTCCTATTTCTTCTAATTATTTGTCCACATCCCATTCCAGAGAACCTTCTTTTCACTGGTTTTTTATTTCTCAAACAAGGAGCTGGAAAAGTTTTTAGAAGGATTATACTTACTAACTGGGTCATATACTATTCTTTTTAAAATTAAAGCACACTTTCTCTATTGGAATCCGGTTAGACCTCAGGGGGCTATTATGACATCCAATCAGGATGAATCATGTAGAGAGATGGTGGTGGGATCAGTGACCGAAGACTAATCATTCAGAATTTATGTTTTAAACTCTGGTAATGCTTGATATTTTACCTGAATTTTCAGCTTATCTGATCTCAAATACATGTAATCTGCAGAGTGAAAATTACCTCAAACTAGTTTTGCCACGAAGGTCAACTTGGCTTTACAAAGAGAGGGGCAGACTTTTTTCTTTTTTTGCTTTCTACTTGTATAGCTCTGTTCATAAGGACTTGTGTTTATGTTTCTTTTCCTCTCTCTAGTGGGCTGCCTTCTAATTGAAAGTTGATGAGATGATTTCTCTGTTTACCTCTTTCCTTTACTTTACAAATGCTTCTCAGAATATGAAACACCCAGTGAATATAACAGAAAATATTTATCTGGGGTTCTCCTGTGTGTGAAGAGTTAGAGAAATAACCACTATTCTCATTGCTTCAAGGAAATAAACTGATGCTATTGACTTGTGTTTTATTACCATTGCAAGGTTTAGGGAAAAGGGCTGCAGAAGAGGATAAAACTAACATAAACTTAAAGAGAGGTCACTAATTATAAAAATGTAAATTCCTCTCTTTTAAAAATAAGTAAATGTCCAACCTTCAGTTGAAAATAAGTGACCTATCGTGGTTGCTGTTTAGTATTAAAATAACAGAATACTTCATGATATTACGATTGTTATGATTCCTGTAATTCCATACATACCTTTAGAAAACGTTTAATTTACCTTGTGTCCATTGCTATTTAAATCATACATTGGGGAAATATTTTTATAGTTTTTAGCCTCTTTTTCTCTGAGTTCTTTCCAGTTAAGCACTTTTGATGGGTAAAATATTTATCATTGCTATAGAGATGAGTATGTAAACAGTTTAAATTAGGACTAAAAATACTGTTTTGTGGGAAAAGCTCTACTCTTTAACGGTATGGCCTTAGATATACCATACATATTTTGGATCTTAATTTTCTCTCCTATAAAATTTAACTTCTGCAATCATTTGAGATTGCATATCTACTTTTAAAGTATGTAGCTGTTCATGTACAGTACTCCAACATCTGTTGCATTCATATTTTAGGACAGACTTTAGATGTATCAACACAATAATATCAGAAAAAACAGAGGGCAAATTATTTCTGTTCCTATTTTATTGGCAAGAAAATAGAGCCAAATAGAAGTTAATCAGTTTGTTCAAGATGGGAAAGCTACTGGTTTCAGTGCTGAGAAGGAAAAGATCACACATACAGTTGACACTTTTCCGTAGGGCTTGCTATGTGCCAGTAAGTACTCAGAGGGCTGAAGATCAATTTAAAAAACAAGCAAAACTTTTACCTTTGTGAGCCTATTATTATCCATTTAACCTATGTTTAAACCCAAACATGTTCATCTTAGATGTAATTGTTCACTTATCTGACAAATATAAAGCCCTCTGTTCTTCACTATAGCCAGTTATAGGACAATGCAATAAATTCTATAACTATAACTGTCTAGCCTTTATGGAAAAAAATGAATCTGCAGTGTGAGCTTCATAAGGGCTGATGCCTGCCATAATACATTTTGTATTCCCAATCAGTGTCACAAGAGAGTAGTCTCACTATATTTTTGTTAAATATGTTCTCTTTTTAATATCAGGTTTAAATTTTCATTTTTAATGGAATTTCTTCAGTGATTCAATTGGGATTAAAGGATTCATAAGGCTTACTCTTAAAAGTTGACCTGGGAATATTTAAATAAGTTCTGTATGTTGATAACAGCATGTGCTTAATCAGTAGGTATCATCAGAGATTTTCACTTTTCATTTATAGATGTATAAAATAAAATCACTGCAGAGCATGCTGGTATCAAAAATATCTAGACTGTATGAAAGTCAGAGAATGACTGTTTGGACAAAGGAGATAAGCATTGCCATTAATTCTTTTAAGTTTTCTCATTTTAGAAAGTGTTCAACCAATGTGAGCTTGTTCTGGTAGAAGTGGTCTTAAATGGCTTCTATTTCTTCTACTTATTAAAATTTAGCATAATATGTGTGAATTATTGTGGTACAAACAACCAGGGAATTTTTTCTTCACCATTTATGAAGTACTCTGTATTGCAGGAAGAAACTTTGTGTGAATCAGGGCACATGAGCTAGACACTGGGCCTTATGACCGCCTTTACCTGAAAAGTAAACAAGTCGTACAGGAATTAAATTATATTGCATTTGTAAAGTACTTAGCACAATAGTTGTTTAGTAGGCTCAATAGTTGGAAAATAATAAATTTTCTTAATATACACATCTGTTTTCTAGTGAATTTCCTCTTTTATCATTCTGGTCTCATAGCTGTCAAGCTCAACACAGTCTAAAATGATATCTTCCTCAGGTAGTCTTTGAAAAGTTGGGGTTTAAATTTAAAACAGGATCAAAGAGAAAGGTTTCATGACCTGACATATCAAAAATTGCATCTCTTTTTGTATCATCAATTACAAATAAAATATTTCAGCCCTTAAATTGGATGCTTAGTTTAGATTTGATAACACTAATGGGTAGTAATGCTTTTTACAAGTAAAATATTAAAATGAAAATGTAACACACCCACCTTGTATGCACACTGATCCTCAAGAAATCAGATTTTCAGATATTAGAGATTTATCTTTAGGGATGATAGTGTTTACCCAAATAAAACAGAATCACCCTAGTCACACTGTATATTGTTTTCTGCTTATACTTACACCAAAAAAGAGTGCTTTCATTACTGAACTTTTTCTTTCTCTCTTTTCTGTAATTAAGAATTCTTTGCATTCCTCTCAATTTCAGGGTCCTTGCTCTCCTTCTCCTCCTTTTAATCCTTGTCTTCCTTCTCTGTTCTCTCTCTCTCTCTTTCTCTCTCTCATTGTCCATCTTCCTCCCTCCCCTGCCCTCCTCCTCAGCCTCCAGGCTTCCTTTCTTTCTTTGCTGTCTCTGCTAAGTAGAGACAAATCTTTGCATGCCTTCCACTTTTAGGGCTGCACTTCTTGAATGCACTCAGAGGACTCTATTCCCATTTTTAATTTCTGCATTGGCCTCTGGAATCATTCATCCAAAGTCTGCCATCTGGTTAACAGTCACACCACTTGTGGTTGACTCTTTTGCATAAAATATTTTAATATTATTAAATTAAAAATAACATTTTGACAGAGGACAGATGTTTATTATTTAAAAAATACTAACTGAAGTTTTCCTTTGTAATCTCTTCTTCTTTAGTATTTGAATTATGATTGGTAAAAATTTATTTTTCACACAACTCATAAGCACTACATCAATACAAATTGTCATTATCATTGTTCTTGTGTTCATATTTAGTTAGTTCTCTAGCTAATAAAAATAGAAATTAGAACAAAGTCAATAATTCATATTTGTATAATAAAATGACTTCTAATTACATAGGGAGAGTAGTATTAGAAGATAAATGTGACAGTACTATATTTTCCAGCTTTTATAAATCATTTCTTTGAGTTTTAAAATGATGATGTTATTATTTAGACTTCTTAATTATTAAGGAAATCTGCTAATAATCATATTTTCTAATATTTCACATTAGTTCAATCTTGAAAGAAAATGATAAATTAAAACTTAGCCACCCATTTAGGAATCTAATGCAAAGACAATATTCTTGTTATCTTTCAATAAATAAAATTGGAAATGATAAATAGGTTATCTTTGACCTATACATGACTTAGTAAATCTACATTTGCATTTCTTTTATTCTTGCTTTAAATAATGTTTTCTTAAATTGTTGATAGAGATAACTAATATGAAGGCAGTATCCACACTTTTTAAAATTTTACATATT
The DNA here is from genome assembly GCF_937001465.1 of Orcinus orca. Taxonomy (NCBI): domain Eukaryota; kingdom Metazoa; phylum Chordata; class Mammalia; order Artiodactyla; family Delphinidae; genus Orcinus; species Orcinus orca. Next base: position 122,108,674 of record NC_064559.1, read on the forward strand.
AGGTATTTTTTAAGCAAACTAATTGAAAATATATAGCCTCTATTTTGAAACTCAATTGGACGTACCTAGTCAAATGTGAATTATCTAGTGTTCATAATAAAACCCAATGGTCCCTACAGAATCCTAAGATAAATTTAAGGACTTATTTTCAGGAAAAAGTCCAAGCTCTGGGATAGTGATTATTGAACTTTATTATGTAAAAAATTATATTTGTACCTCAAAGCAATGACAATTTCTGAACTCATTTTTAGGACTTTGAAATTGTGATTCAGCAAGTTTGAGGTGAAGTCCAGAAGTCACTTTGAAAAATGCTAGTCTAGACAGTGTATCATGCCAATCCAGAATAATACAGGGAGAAAATTGTATAGGAAGGTACTGTTGGATTTATGTCTTATAAAACATTGTGAACAATTGTGAACACTTAAATGAAAAGAGAAAACATCTGTAAAATATTAAAGATATATAATTTTGAAATATTTTTCTTCTTATCAGTATTTCTTAACTTTAGTATCTGTGCTTAATATTGGGGCTAGAACTTAATCTTTTAAATTGTGAGTACTGTTCCTGTCTGAGATCTTAAAATTGTCTAAAAGTGACTTTTATGTTATGTAAACTGTAAGATTTCACAACTAAATAAGTGATTCTTAAGTGTAAATTTTTCCATCATTAATAACAAAATACCTTTTTTTCCACTGTGCTAGGGCTCACCAGGAGAACGTGGGTCAGCAGGAACAGCTGGCCCAATTGGTTTGCCAGGGCGACCAGGACCTCAGGGTCCTCCTGGTCCAGCTGGAGAGAAAGGTGCTCCTGTAAGTAATTTCAAGGAGGAATATATTATACTGTCATCCTGCACAAGTTATTACTTTTTATTCAAGGATATTAGCTCTTCATAGTCCACTGCATTCTTTCTGCATATGTGCCTGGCATATAAACACACTTATTTTTATATTTATAATACAGAAAATTTCAAATTCATTAAATGAGATGACATTTTTCCACATTTTATGAAACCCTAATATCTGTGGGGGAGTGTGATATTATTAATGTGAAAGGCTTCTGAGTTTGTTCCTTTTGAAAGATAAAACTGGACTTTTGATTAAAACCATACTTTGCTGCTTTATATTAGAAAAGTGTTCACTTTTCACTCCTCTTGTAGTACAACTTAATTTCCAATCACTTTCATGGTCTGTAAGTGAAACGCATAGAAAGAGGCTGCACTTCTCGTGTGATTTGAGTTTTGATCTACAGTGAAAGAGGTGGAAAACATCTGATCAATTATTTTATCTTATATTTATTTAATAATTATGGATATATTCTGTTCATTAGGTTTAAGTTTCATCATCAAGATTTCTCCCCTAATTTTGTTCCTGCTTTTCACTTAATCATTAATTTTCTAAAACAACTAAAGCATTCTCTCATCCTCCAAGGTTAAAACACAAACTTGTTCAGTAAATATATATAAAAATTGCTGATCATTGTATGCAAAAAATACGAGTTCAATACTTTTGTGTATATGTAAGTTTTGACATATATTATCTAGTTTAAGCCTATAATCTTCAAAATACCTTTTAATCACTAAGGACCTAGTTTTAGCAAGTTGAGTGAGATTTAGCAAGTTGCTTTCATTGTCCATTGACATTACTGTTTGTGATCTTGTTTAAGTATTTCCAAATTAAAGTGACTGTTTTTCTGTAATCTACTACCTTTTAGACACATTTAGAATATTAGAATAGGACCATATCACCTGTGGTTAGAATCTTTTGGTGACAGAGAAAGCATTTTTAATTGCTGAGAAGTTTTTAAAGCAATGTATTTCCAGCTTAGTAAATTTGTTGAAAATTTAGACATTATTTTCTGAGATGGTAAAAGACAACTATAAAAAATTGTTCTTTGGCTCCTTCTTACAATTTCTATAATTTCCAACCAATCTCAGACCTAAAGATTTGTCCATACAACTTTTATAGTGTACTGTGCACTGGGAGGGGATATAAAAGATATAGATTCAGGCCCTTTCATACAAGTTCATTCAAAAATTCAGGGCACCCGTATATTGGCACAACACAATGAAGAATGTATACAGAGAAAACAGATATGCATTGCTTTAGTATACCAATTGAGAATATACTTATTAGAGAAGCCAAGAATTCTCTGAAGATAATAAGTTGAAGGCTGGGTTTTAAATACCTTGACTTTATGAAGAAAAAGTAAAATATTGAAACAAAGACAAGAATATGGAAAAGTATTGAAAATGATAATAAATTACTTTGGTGATATAGAGGAGAAATTATTGACAGAAGCCCTTTTCAGAGATAAGATTTGGCCCAGGTTTTGTTGGTGATTGGTGGTATTATGAGGAGGGAGGGAGAGGAGAATGTTCTGCCCACCCGTTCTCTCTGTTATTCCCACCACCAACAAAAACTCCAAGGTGTTCATTCCACTGTTCTTTTATTCAACGAATAGTTATTGAGAGCTACTAAGTGCTGGACACAGTATTAGGTAGTACTTTTGAAGAAGTTATCTATCTAGGGATGGTAGCATCAAATGGTTATAGAAGTGTTGGGTGAAAATACCCATAGCCCTCCATGCAGACGTTTAGTAAAAACTGATGGAGATGTTTGCTAAGAAGTTAAGCAAAGTCTTTTACCTCTTCCTAAATCCAAATATAAATCTGATGTAGTGGTATAGATTCCACACAGATCAGGATCAGAAGAAATAAACAGCAGGTGATTCCTGGCTAGAGATTATGTGTACTGTAATGAAGGCAGTTAAGAATTAATCTGTCTTATTTACAGATACTCTCATATAAAAGGATTGATTTTTGGAGTTCAGTCTCTCAAGGAAATCCAAATTAAGGAGAAATATCTGAATCAGCTCATGTGTTCAAAATAGTGACATTCACTGTGAATAGCACAGCACATTTTATGAGTGGAGATAGTTTTGAGACATTGCAATATTTAATTTGAAGGAAATAAAAGGTCTCCAATGTGACATCAGAGGTATGTGTTAAATGATAATTATGGCATAGTTTTGAAAAATACAATAAGATTGTATGGAACCCAATAAAGTAATAAACTTGTTAACTTTGTTTTATAGACATTTTGTTATTTTTGTTGTCATTAAGCAATTAACTAACTAGACTTAAATGGCTACTCTGGGCCATAGGCCAGCTAGGTACAATGGAATACAAAATCAGACAGCTTCTGCCCTCACACAATTTATTGTCTGATGGGGCTTTAGATAATAAACAAAGAATCACTAAGTACCTGTATAATTACAAGCTCTGGCTAATGATATAAGGAAATGTACTGGTGTATGTCAGCTTATAACAGAGGGACCTAAGCTGGAATCAGAGCCTTTCCTTGGGTAGGACATTGATGATGGAATGTAAAAGATGAGGAGGAATTAACTAAGTGGAGGGTCCTCCTAGGGGCATTCCAGGCTAAGTGAACAACATGTGCTCAGGCCAAGTGACAGGAAGGGTATGGCATCAAGTTGAACTAAAAAAGATCTACATGGGTTGAAATATAGAGAGCAAGGGCAAGGGAGGCTAGAGGCTGTTCCATAGGTAGTAGGAGCCAGGTAATGGCAGACCACACTAGCAGCTTGGTCTTTACCTTAGGAATGGTAAACAAGTAAATTGACTATAAAGAATGTTGGTAAGATGATTGTCTCTCTGATTGCAGTACAGAGGATAGCTTGGAAGTAAGAATAGATGTGAGATAAGAAGGAAACATTTCAATAGTTGAGAGGAAGCCTACTAGTATTTTGGGGTAAGATGCTAATGGTGGAGATAAAGAGAAGTAAATATATTCAAGAGATAAAACTTAGTCATCGTAAATGGACAGGAGGTGGTGAGGGACAGAGGGGTGGGGAGCAGGATAATGTAAATGCAGAAACTAATGACATGGATTCCCAGCTTGCGTAATGGGAGAAAAGATAGAACCACCAACTGCAATCAGGAATAATTTTGTACAGAACTGATGAAGTCTTGACTTTTAGGAAATCACTTATTTAAGCTCTGAAAGGATTTTTTGCTATCTTTATTATCAAGCCTATACTTTTTATTTTATTTTATTATTATTATTATTTTTTTTTTTTTTGTGGTACGTGGGCCTCTCACTGTTGTGGCCTCTCCCATTGCGGAGCACAGACTCCAGATGCGCAGTCTCAGGGACCATGGCTCACAGGCCCAGCCACTCTGCGGCATGTGGGGATCCTCCCGGACCAGGGCACAAACCCGTGTCCCCTGCATCAGCAGGCGGACTCTCAACCACTGCGCCACCAGGGAAGCCCTCAAGCCTATACTTTTTAAACTACACAATATAGTTAAATTTTAAAAAGAGGAAAATAATGTCATTGTCAAAAAGTAAACAAAAATTTTTAAAAAGCTAACAGCCTTGTCATTTTGAATCAGTAAAAGCAGCAATGAAAGAAAATATCAAAATCTAGAAAAATTCATGAAACATTGTTAAAAAATAGAAAAAGTCTACACATAAAGCATATTATAAAGTTGGGTATACAAGCAGCACAGAAAAAGAGTAAAGGGTCAGTGAGTTTTCACAAACATCGAGCATCTGATTTACCAATATATAATGCTTGATTTGAAAATGTGTGATTGAAAGAAAAATTCCAAGTTGGGTCTTAATTGTTTTTGTGACCCATAACTTGAGATTCATAAATTGTTAACAGTGTTAGTATTCTTAGTCACGAAAGAATGTAGAGATCTTTTGTGTTATCATTTGCTACTAGGAAATAGCAATATATTGGGAAAATATACTTTGGGGGAAAATCAAAGCAATTTCCTTGTCAAATATGGAAGCCAGAGTATGACTGTTGTAGCTGTACTTAAAAATTGTAACAATAGCTAATTTATAGGTTTCTTACGGCAAAGTAATGACCTGCTGGATTTTCAATGCAGGGAGAAAAAGGTCCCCAAGGCCCCGCAGGGAGAGATGGAGTACAAGGCCCTGTGGGTCTCCCAGGGCCTGCTGGGCCTGCTGGCTCCCCAGGAGAGGATGGAGACAAGGTGAGTGCTCTTTATTCATATTAGTGCATCCTGTGAAAAATAAATTTTTCCTTAAGAATCCTGGATATAATCTCTTTTAAGATTAGATGTCAAATCTAAAGATATCTTTTCCAAAGTTTCAATACAGCTTCCTTGTGCTCAAAAGTTTTATTTTAGAGGTTGAGAATTATTGTTTTCCCAGGAAATAGTATGTAGGATATAAACAAGACAAGAACAATGGTAGTGAGAAAAAATAACAGATGCCAAAGTTGCTTATCTATTTTTAAATATATGTTTCTGAAATAAATGTGAAATTAATTTAATTAATTACTTGTGTACATTTAGCTGTGGTGTCTTGGATATTGCAGAATTAAAATTTAAGAATGAGCTGCATACATATTTGATAATCCTATACTTCCCTATTTTTTACTAACTTATAAGTAAAGATTCTAAGCTCTTAATTTTGAATGTATAGCTATGCTGTGTTTGAACTGAATATATTTTCTAATATTATTGTGAAATTATATAACAAAATTTGTTAACCAGTGCTCTGATAATGTGCAACATTTTAGCAGTTGGAAAACTAGGAGAAAAAATAACTGATTTTTGATTAATGTGTAATTATATTTTTATATAAATTAATGTATTTTCATTATTAGTTTATACTGGTAATATTTCAGACAAAATTGATTTTGTGAATTAAAAATCCAGCTGCAGTATTCCTCAAAGTCCAGTTCACTTTTGTTTGTCTATATACTAATCAATATTAGAAATCAATATTAGTCAATACTAGAAAGTGAGAAGCAGGCTTTTCCAATTTAAACTGTGACATTAAATGTTAGCACATAATTACATTAAAGTAAAATATAATCATACAATGATAGTGATGACAATGCAATGGCAGGTATGGCATATTAGAGATAAACTTTAACTCAAATCTTTCAAATACAGGGTGAAATCGGTGAACCAGGACAAAAAGGCAGCAAGGGTGACAAAGGAGAAAATGTAAGTTTCCTATTTCTTATTGAGGGGGCATTATTCATTTAACTCCTTTTGGTGTTAACCATGGATATTTTTTCATATTACTATTCCCTTACCTCTCTGAAGATTATAATATTACTACTATATTACCTCTGTGGGAACTATTCAGTTTGAGATTCAGTCAATTTTAATAAAACCTCTTTTCAAATTATGTGTTAAGAAATGCAATAATTCCAACCCTAAAAGCCACAGAATGAGACTAAATCATCAGCAATTTTACCCTCCATTGTTTTTGCACCATTAGTTTGAATACCATATGGTTTAAAGACAAATAATATCTTAAAGTTGTTATGAAAAGGATTTTTGACCTAGTGAAACATGACAGGGACTCAGGTACCCCAGTGGTCCCTGAACCACACATACCTCCAGAACCTATGCTTTAAGCACTCTTCCCACTGTGTGGCAGTTTTAAGAAAAAGAGCAATCCAATCCAATGACTCTTTAATGTTTGGATCTTTTATAGTGCCTGATCAGTTATTTATGTTGGAAAAAAGGACAGTTAAGAAGTAATATTTATGTATGTAAGACTCATAAAGCCATTGAAATCTACTGCTCAAAATAAGGAGTTCTAGTATACTTAATATATAATACTGAGTTTGCATGTGTTTACATATAAAGAAAATTCTGAGGTTTCATATATCATTACTTTCTGTCATATAGAATTCCCCACATCCTATTTTTCATTTAGAAGATAGCATATGGATGCTTTTTTCATGTGCTCTTTCTGACACATACATATCTCATTAAAGAAATCTGGTATTTTGAAATTTTTCAAGTGTGAAACTTCAACATGATTTATATTAGCATAGAAATCCATTTTTAAATATCCACAACATTGTAGTTGAGAATGCTTTCAATAACTGCCAATTTAAAATTGATTGCAAGTAGGCAAGTCTGAGTCTCAAGGAGTAAAATAAATAATGGTTGACTGTACTGAATGCCAAAACATTTTTTTTCCCCCAAGAAATGTAGAGATGATTAATAGATTTTGATCAACCAAATGCTCTGCACTACATAGCTCAGGCTCCTCTGGTTTCAGTTTCAAAATTATAGATTTTTATCTCACCGCAGGGTCCTCCTGGTCCCCCAGGTCTTCAAGGTCCAGTTGGTGCCCCTGGAATTGCTGTAAGTATTCCCCTTTGTTCAGCAAATCTAAAGCCTTACCATTCTCTGATCAGATTTATGAACTGTCACATAACCAGTCTATTTCATGTGGTAATAAGTTTGTATGCTTAACATTAAATCAAGTTTAAATTATCTAATATAGCTAACCAAGCTGATCTTTATAAACAAAAAACACTGTGACTTCATTTGAAGATAGATAATAAACAGTTGAGAAGTACTTCATAGACAGTTTCGAACATTATTTTCCCTTTTTAAATAGCTTTTACTTCACTTGATATACGTGAGAAAATCAAAATCAGTCATATTTCAGAATCAAATAATGTAAGCAAAACTAACAATGGTATATTTGCAGTGGATAATGGAAATGTAACTTACTTTGTACTTGGTAACTTATAAATAAACTGTCTTTGATTAAATTAGAAATGGCTACATTTTTATGATGACTTGTAGCAGAATCATGATTCTTCCAGTTTGTGATCATTTTTATTGGTCTTTTCTAGGGAGGTGATGGTGAGCCAGGTCCCAGAGGTCAGCAGGGGATGTTTGGACAAAAAGGTGATGAAGGTGCCAGAGGTTTCCCAGGACCTCCGGGTCCCATAGGTCTTCAGGTAAGATGTTCTCTGAGTTGCACAACCTTGTCATTCCCACTTACTTTTCACACCAGGTTTTCCGGAAGTTGTAAAACAAAACAGCTTTCCTTCTTTCTATCTGGGAACTAGGATACAAAGTTTAAGTATAATGACTGTTTTACTTAAATGTGTATCTGAACTTTAACTGCTTTTAATCAATTATTATTAATTTTTCTGAAGCTGCATCAGCCCTGGTTTCTGTTTCTGGAGTTTATTTAGCCCCACCATAGGTATAACACCCCTTTTCTTCATCCTCATTGTATTTGGAAAATGAATGACAACCTTCTTTAAGTGTGACAGTTAGAAGCAAGATGTTAGAAGCATTCTTTCACACATCTCACAGCAAGAAAATTAGTACTCCAGATGGCTAGCAAAAATTAAAAGCCTTTTGATAAATAGCAAACTGTCAATCGCAACTATTAACAGAAACTAACAACAAGAAATGTTAAACAATAATAGGTAAAATAAACAAATTAACAGTAAATTGGTCATTTAAAATAACTTCTTAAATTTACAATTATAATTTGTATTTTATGAAACACTTTCAGGGGAGGAAATATTAAATTGTAAAACATTGTAGGCTAAAACATTTTCATTCAAATATGGCTTACAACTGGGTTCTTAGGCAAAACATTGCATAGTAGACATCTGTTCTGAGTTGTTTTTCCACTCTTCCATGTGAGGTTAACTACTTCCTACAAACTTTGGAAACATCTGACTTTCTTCTCCCACTTGCTTATTCAATACCTACCTAGTGATCCTCTAAAAGATTAAAAAATTTTGTTTTAAATGCTATTTGGGTGCCATGTGAATATTAGTTATGCCACATTAGCAATATTAGAAATGATTAAATTAAATCATCTAGTTCATTGTACTCAAAATTTTGTGAAGTTGTGGAAAAGTAAGTAAAAGTTGAATTTGTATAAATTTAATTTTTATCTCTATTTTCATAAGTAAAGCCATAGAATATTAGTTTTTAATATTAACTAGCTTATTATATATATAATTGTACAAATTATATTGTAAAAATATAATTATATTATCATAACAATTATTGTTATAACACTCAATGGATGTCTACCAGTGAACATGATGTTATAATTTTCTACTTTTTTTAATGCCAAAATAATTATTTTTCAACTTGGAAAATGTAAAAACTTCATTTCATATTTGTGTTTAGCCCTTTTATACTTGTTAGACAATAATAAATAAGCAATCCTGAGTAGTATATATCAGTATGTATGAGAAGTACACATATTTGAAAACAACAAGGCATTAAAAATTAGATTGCCAGTGGATATATTACCACTCATTTTCTGCTTTTTCAGTTAACTGATTATTCTGAATCCAAAAGTTTGTAATTTAGAAATTTAGTTATCATGATTAAAAAAGGTGCCTTGTAGCTTATATTTACAACATATTAACATAAAACATAAAAAAGTCTTCATTTCCACAGAGTAAGAAATGTCCTCTTTGATGAGGATGACTCAAGAAATCAGTTCCCTGAAAAATTGATTATATTTTTCCCACAGCTACCTCTTTAAATCAGGAATCTGAAAAGATGCTAATGTAATTAACATGTTCACAATCACATCTGCATACTTTAATTGAGTCTTCATGGCAGAATAGATATTAGCAATTATAATAGACAGAAATAATAATAATCTAATATTCTGTTTAAACGACTTGATTTTTCATTTCTATGTTTACTATTTGTCTGCATATGAAGGAGACATATAGAATGAGAGTTCTTGGCCTGAATTCATTTTTTTATTTCATCACTTATGTAGTAAATGATTTTAAATTGACAGACCTTAAAACAGAGTCTCTCCATGCATAAATTACTCCCTAGGAAAGAGGTAGGACATGTGAAAACTGATTAAAACTGGAGTGCAATTTTGCACATTTAGTTCCTGCAACAAGAGAATTTGACTCATTATGTTTCTATTAATTTTAATAAGAAGAACATTCTGTCTTAACTCGAACTATAATCAAACTTCATAAAAAATAAATATTTAAATATTTTTCTATTGGAAGGTTTCTATTGAACTAATATTAGGAATAATCATGTGTAAATAAAAGATGGAAATGCAGACTGGGCTTATTATAGAAGTAAAAGACAACTATGAGCAAATATTTTATACCATTCAATTTGGGGATCCCAAATTAGATGCGCTCTGTACTAAAAGTGGTGGAAACCTGTACAGAAGATAAGGAATGTGATTGTTAATTTATACAGTGTTTATAAGAACTTAATTATGTTTAAGCTGTAATGCTTACTACTTAAGGAAATGGACTTAAACTGAAATGTTTATTTCATCTGTGTTAAAAATCTACTTGTCTGTTAAGAATTTGAGTTCATGTGCTCCATCAATGAATTAGAATCTCTTAGGTTGTAGATCTGGGAATCTAAAATTTTAGGGATCTCTTTCAAATAATTTTTAAGCAGGCTAAAATCAGAAACACTACCTGGCTCTTTCCTCCCAGGAAACTTACTAGGAACTTCTCTAGTAATTCTAGAAGCTAGCATCAGATGATGATAACTGTTTGGGAAGTACATATGATAGGCTATTTTCCTAGACATCTGAATGATATATGAGAAAAAATAAATGACATTCTGGTATATGTTGTTCATTATAAATCAGTAATTAATATTTCCTCTAAAAATGAATATATGGAACATTAAAAAATGTTTACAAATATACTCGGTAAAGTACTCTCTCTCCAAACTGAGAGTCATATGGAATTAGTAGGTCACAAAAACAATTTAGTGGGTTATTACCAGCATTAAAAAATGAAATATAACAGGATAAGGTAAAATAGAATAAAAATATCAAAGATCATCATCTATCCATTCAAGGTAAGTATTACTTTTTGAAACCTATGTTTCAACTATTTTACATGTGCATGTTTACTAGGTAATAAGTATATTTATTAGTGTGGGTTTTGGTCAAATACTTTGTAGCCACTGTGTGTAGGACCAAGTCAATAACTTTACTAAAATATCAGTAGAAATGTAGAGCTTATGTAGCGTGTATTTTTTATTTCTTAAATAGATTATATCTGAAATACTATTGTAAAAATGTTTAAATATGTATAAAATGTATGATTTATATACATAATGATAAACCCAAAAACATTTTAAAAATTAAAACAATCCATAATTCTACCATATTAAAACCTATTACCACTTTTACTATTTCTGTCCAATAGTCATCATACATATTTTAATACATATTTCACAGTTAAATTTATAGTATACATTCATTTATATTTGTATTTAATACTTATCATAAACATTATTCATATTTAGAATATTAGTATCATAATTATAGTCTTATAATATTCCATTAGTTTATACAACCAAATTTATTTAACTATGTTTTCTTATGATTAAACATCTGGAATAATTGAGAATTTTAACTATCATAGCTAGTGTTACAAGAAACATCTTATTGCATGTAGCATTTCCTGTTGATTTATTTTCTTAGAATTCATTCATTCATCATAAATTCAACATTTTATTAAAATCTCAGTTTTTCCCTGGCCTTCTGCTTATTGTTAGAGATAAAAAATTGACACCTGAAAGAGCACTGCCCAGTGAGGATAAGTATGTAAACAACTGGTATAATTGTGTTTTTAAGTGTACATTCAAATATGTACAAAGTATCATTGTGATATGAAAGAGGAAATATAAACATCTCTGCATGGGGGAACTAGTTAGGAAGAGCAAGAGGAAGTAAAATAATTTTTCCATAAAGACGGGGCCCGGTGAAATTTGTGTGCAGCTGCTCTGAGTTTATTCAGTAGCACAAAACCTCTCCTAAAGCATTTACACTGCAAATGAATGTAAAGGAAATGGATTGAGAGAATAAGGGAAGTGTAATATATCAGGTCTCATGGCCTATGAGTTTTTAAGATTCAGAAGTGGAATTAACAGATTAAAAGTTCAGAAGATATTTGTAACCCTGGATATATACTGGATGGAATATTTATTTTTGAAAGAGTTTTGACTATACCTAGCTATAAAATCCTCCCTTGGATAAGGTGTTCTAAAATAATTTGGGACAAGATTTTTCCAAAAAAGTTTTACAATGGTAGTTCCATATACTACTCATAAAAGATGGAGAAAATGATTTAGTATTCATAAATTCCCAGACCAAATAATGTGCTTAGTTCATGTAACTGAAATCAAACAGTATATTAGACAAAGCATAAATTTTATTAGTGAATGTAGATATAAGATTCCATCCTATATAGTCAATATTTGCATTGTAAGTATTTTGACAAATGTTCGTTTGACTCAATTTCCATGTTCTTATTTAACTTATATTTGATTTTTAATTCTATATTAGAAATTAGCCAAATATATATTTTTTAAATACATGAATGACTTTTATTATTTTCTACTATATTTTCTTAGGGTCTGCCAGGCCCACCTGGTGAAAAAGGTGAAAATGGGGATGTTGGTCCCATGGTAAGTTTCTATGTTTTAGAATTGATGTATGCTGTGAATTTCTACATTACTAACATCTTTCTTAAGGTTTATTAGTATGAACAAAGTAGCCCTAAAGGCTATGATTTTTCAGATTGATGCCTCCCTGATTCTCACCCAAACTTGCATCTGCCGCTATTGAATCTCCCGCCACAGTCTTGACTAATTCTCTATCTTTTCTCTTTCTCACTTTGGAGTAGTGTTTTATACATATATGGTATTCTTAGGTTGATGTATTGTTATATATTTTTTATTTCTATGTGTATTTATTGTTGAAGTGTATATAAACTGCCACACTTCAGTTACTTATTAGTCTTTAGCTCTGGACTTTGATGTGAAACAGGTAAATAATAGATAATAGTTACCCAGGATTTAGATAATTAGCAAATGTTAACAGTATTAAAAATTAATTGTACTTTGAAACAAATTCTTAATTTAATAAGGAATTCTGTCTTAATCAGAATGCTATAACATAAAAATTTGCATTTATTGATTCTGGATTTCTCCTCTAAGTTTAAGTCTAATAATTCAACTAAAAACTTGAAATACATATATTTGCTGATTAAGGACTATCTTGGTTAAGGAAACAATTAGCCAAGGTCATTGAAATCTATGAAATGTAATGAATACATTTCCTAATTGTTCTTTCCCTTCAATAAACATTGCCCCCAATTTTTGCTTCCTTCAGAATACATATTTTTATATTTTTATATTTGCATATTAGATTTCATTTTCTTCAAATAAGAAATTATTCTTATTACAATAAACTTAAAAACTGAGAACATAAATATTGCTGATTCAAATAACTAATTAATACCTCAAACAGCATCATTACATAGCAAACTCCTCTCTAAATACGCTTGCTATGGTTCCCTGAATCATTAATACATTCTTGAAGTAAGGGGTTCTGGTCACCAGTATTTTATAAAAAGTGCCCCAAGGTAATCTTAAAGCACAACCAAGAGAGAGACCCTTTGTTTGAGGAAGACAACTAAATAGTTAATCTTATTCCAATTCTAGCATATGTAACATGAGAGCTGACATAAAAAACAAAACAAAAATATACAAATAAAAATATAGAATTAATGAATTCTAAATCTACTCAAGCACCATTTCTGCTTCAAAGTTTATGTTCCTTTTATACTCTAGCATTCTAGCATATTCTAGCCTAAAATATTTCTAGCTGTATGACTTCATTGTACCAGATAGTAACAATAGACTTTTCTAATTTTTAATTAAATTGTTCTTCCTGCAGTTCTAATTTCCCCATAGCTATGTGTAAATAATCATTTGCTAACATGATGTTGTATCCATCACAAATGACTTATAACACTGATATGCTTCACTGACTATGATTTTGCAGGCTGAAACTTCTTTTAGTTTTCTTAATCACAAAATGAAATATCAGAAATGCATTTGAGTTTAGACTTCATAGACCTTAATATTCATCTCTTACAGGGTCCACCTGGTCCTCCAGGCCCCAGAGGTCCTCAAGGTCCCAATGGAGCTGATGTAAGACTGTGAAATATGTTAATTATTTTGAAGTTATATAGATATTATTTAATAGCAGGTAGTGTCAAGACATAATGGAGACAATTACACTCCTGTTAAATGTTTAAGAGAACAAGAGCTCAAGGATCATTTACTCACTCCATTTTATTTTACAGGAAAAGAAAACCTTTGTAGGGAGCTAGTCCTCACAAATATAATATAGGTACAAAACTTACAGTCAATATATATTAATATTTATTGGTGAATTAGAAATACTAGCTCTAAGAACTGCATTGTTCAGTTCAACATACTGTCTTGCACATAATAACTGTACAATGTTGCTGAATTGTTTCCAATTTAACCTTTATATTTTACAATTGCTTGAGGAGATGGTTGTAATTGGCTTGATTGTACTAGCCTAGGTCTGTACTCCAAACAGCCTTTATTTATGCATCTACTATCTAAAAGTTTTATATTTTCCTTCTATAAAATATGTTAGAGTAATATGTGCATGATAATATGTGCACCTCTTACCATGTAAAAAATGTTTCCTGTCAACTGTATAAAGCTTTCCTCCCCCAAGCTTAATTGTTGACTGACTGTTCCAATATTACAGGAATGTAATGCCATATTTATCTTACTGTTACCATTAACAAATTTATAGGCTTTGATGTTCTGTTTCCATTTGACTTTCCCTTTTCACAAAGAACAAGTCATTTATTCTTGTCTTTATTGCTCTTCTGTTATTCCTGCTTTTAATTTTGTCAGACCAGAACTGGGTAAAATAGATTAGGCACATATGTACTAAAAATGCTTTTAGGTTTTAATTCCCCCTATGTAATTTAAAGTTTAAGAGATGGTTTATATTGTTTTTTGCATGGATTACATAATTCTTAACCAGAATCATATCTTGATCCACTAAAAAAATCTACAAAATCATCTTCTAAATCTGATCTCTTCAATAGGCAGACAGATTGAAGTTATGTTTCAAGTATCAACTAACATGACTAGAGTTGGAAAGTCTCCTACCTTATCTTCAAAATTCTGGTGAATTTGAAAATCAATTTAGTATAATTAAATTATTTGCTATCCAGTAAATTTGACAACTCAATAAAGTTCATCATTTTGTCTCATCTTTCAAATGACTTGGAATATTCTTGCATAATATTTCTCTCCCTCTGAGAATAACTGGACTTATATTTGTAATTTTATATTTTATTTTAAGAGCAAGCGTAACTGTATTCCTTTTCCTACACTACAGGGACCACAAGGACCCCCGGGATCCATTGGCTCAGTTGGTGGTGTTGGAGAAAAGGTGAGGAATGCAGTGATATAGACAGTTTGAAACAGCGAGAATTGAGGAATTTGACAATATTAGCTAGTATTATAAGTGCTTTTAATAGTTCTGTCTTTCTAAGTATTTTACACATAGTTATATGAACTACAGCTCATCTGCTCTAATAGTTAAATAATTAAAGAAAAAGTGATTTAGAGATATCACATTTTTGATTGACAGATATTGTGCTGAGCAGTGGATTATTTCCTTTAATCAACACAGCCCCTCCATGATGATGGCATTACTATTATTACCCACATTTTTAGGCTGAGTGAGCTGAATCGTAGAGAATTTCAGTAATTTCATTAAGGTTTTGTTATTAGAAAGGGATTAAATCAGGATCCACTCTAACCCATCTAAGTTTGACTAGACTGTGGCTCTAG
Source organism: Orcinus orca (assembly GCF_937001465.1). Lineage (NCBI taxonomy): Eukaryota > Metazoa > Chordata > Mammalia > Artiodactyla > Delphinidae > Orcinus > Orcinus orca. Next base: position 122,124,179 of record NC_064559.1, read on the forward strand.
TACCCTTCATTATTGAAAATAGAAGAGATTGGTAACTGACTTAAAAGCAAAAAATATGTAACTGACTTAAATGCGAGAAAAGAATCCTTCATATTATAAAAGAATTAATCATTCAGTTCATCATATTTGGAGTTATGTTTTCATTACTAATACTATGACCTGTCTTTGGCACTTTTCAAAATAGTTGGCATGTGCCATAATATCTGGGCTCAGAATAGCTTATTTTTTTCATGAACATGATTTTATTTAAAATATCTGCTCTTCCTTTACATGAAAATGTCAAAATCATCCTCTGATTTGTTATTTATGCATTCATTCTCATTTCTTAAAATAATTTTCAAGAAAATTAACATTGTTATTTGCTTTATTTAAAAAATAATTTACCAATTTTGAGGGATGAAAATTAAATTTCATATGATAAAATATTATGCAGGGAAAAAAACTTAGAAATTTCCTGAGTTTGCTTCAGTTTTGTTAATAAATATCAAAAGTATAGACTTATCCTAATCATAAAAATGATTCTGTTGTTTAGTCTCAAAAATTTTGACATAGCATATCTCATACTCATTCATTTATCTTAATCAAAGTATTTGGCCCTCAGAAAAAGAAAGGTAGTAGGTTGAGAACCTAATACTTTGGTGTTTATTTCTTCTCAACACCCACATTCTAGCATTTTGATTATAATTAATTTTATATGATTAACTATTATATAGTTTCTTAATTACTAAATTAGAAATATTTGAAAGTTATTATCTAATTCTTACTGCATAAACGGTCTAGTTTTTTTGATTGATCAACTCTTGGTTTATATTCTTAAATTTAAAGTTTCGTGTTGAAAAATGCAGATAAGTTGAGAGTGTAACTGAAAGAATCTCTTTTTTTGTTGAATTCAGTTGTCATAGAAAGAACAGCAGAAGAGAGGACTGGTGTCTAATGGTATCATAACAGTAGACTGATGAAGATGGCCCACACCTTTCCTCTTTCTTCCCTTTGCATTATCCTCTTTCGGCTCTAATACTGACCAGATAGTTGTGAGAACTAGCCTCTAAGTTTAGTTTTTTGCCGATATAGCAAATTCTAAAACCATTTAATAGTCTTTTCAGCCTATTTTACTTGTTTCCTAAAGCTTTTGTGTGCAGTGGGAAAAGCTTTAAGTGCTTTAGTTGCTTCTTTTATGGTTTTATCCTCTGTGCTACCCTTGAAGATAAACATGGATGCCAGATGTTTGGATTTTTGGATAACTTATTTTCCATACTGTTTCCATTTGTTTAAAGCCTATCTGGTAATACTTGGCCAATTTTGAATCTTCACGGAATGATTCAGTCAATGAGGATAGCGTTCAACTTCTTACAATTAAAACATACCTGAATCTAAATTTGTTATACTAAAAAAACAGAGTTTTATTTTTTCTCTGTTTAAAACAGTTTCTATGTGACAGCAGGATAGAAATGAAACCCTAATGTTATTTATTTCTTCATAACCTAGGGTAATATACTATTATGTGGATTACAGATATTTGACATCAACTCTGATTTGGTTTGAATTCTTCCCCGTTTCTATTTTGGAAAATTTATTCCCAGTCACTTATTCAATGAAAAAAAGAAAAGAGAAACAAAGATACTTTAGTCATGCTGCACTTTGCTTAAATAAGTTTAACTTGTTTTCCATGTAATATATATTTTCTATTGATAGATTTTGTACTTTAGTGTTTTCTTCAAAACAAGGAGACAGAACAGGATATTACCTTAAGAATGAATACATCTGTTATGACTTTAGGCATACAGAGTAATTTGCTGTCTCTTCTGAAGGGGGCTTTAATCTTAACATGGGATAAAATAGTTACATGATAAGTAATAATAAATGTATAAACTAGCACCTCCTTTATATGCCAATACTCTTAATAGAATTTATATTATTGTATTTAAATCAATTATTATTACTTAGAATAAACATGGTATAGCCTCATTGTTACTAGAGATATTTAATTTGTATAATGTAGTCTTGTTACAGTGTTTTATTTCTTTCCTTGTGATTTTGTCCTATCCCCTTTCCAAAGATTTTAAATGGGACCTTTATAGATTTAATATTAATTTCATCTTAAGTAATTGCTATTTATATTGTGCACACTTATCTCTAATACTCAAAAAAGGTAATTTTCATATATATATATATTAGAGAATTTAATATTAATGCATTGCTCTCAAAATGAAGAGATTTTGTAGTAAAAATTTGTCTTTAAATTTTTTTAATGTTTTTTATTGTGGTAAAAGTCACATATTATAAAACATACTATTTTAACCATATTTAACTGTACAGTTCAGTGGCACTAAGTATGTTCACATTGTTGTGCAGCTCTCACCATCATCCATCTCCCGAATTTTTCACCTTCCTAAACTCTGTCCCCTTTAAACACTAGGTCCCCTTACCCCCTGACCTACTCCCCTTACCCCCTGACCCTTGGCATCTACCGATGTACTTTCTGATTCTATGAATTTGACTATTCTAGGTGCCTTGTACAAGTGGAATCAAACAGTATTTGTCTGCATCTACTGTATATTGGAATGCATTTTAAGATTAATTTAATATATGTCCTACAAATAGATTGTACCTTCTTTTTTTTCCCCCTGTGCTATACAGTAGGTTCTCATTAGTTATTTGTTTTATACATAGGAGTTTATATATGTCAATCCCAATCTCCCAATTTATCCCACCCCCCCTTTCCGCCATTGGTGTCCATACATTTGTTCTCCATGTCTGTGTCTCTATTACTGCTTTGCAAATAGGTTCATCTGTACTATTTTTTGACAATTATTTAATCCTGTCTCTTCACTGCCTATTATTTCCCTCATTAAAAAAAAACCATAAACAAATGGAATCATTTCAGAATCTAGTTTAACTTTATAGTGGACAGGGATTAAAGGGGAACAACAAAATACACAGATTAATAAAAAACACAAAATATGCAGTTATTTCCCTTCTAGTTCTAACTCTTATGATATCACTATGAGTTAATGTGGTACATGTGAAAACATTTTGTACATAGTAAATAGATTTCCTGTATTTCCTTTTTCCCTAGCTTTATTGAGGTATAGTTGACAAATAAAAATTGTGTATTTTTGTGCCACATCTTCTTTATCCATTCATCTGATGATGGACACTTAGGTTGTTTCCATCTCCAGGCTATTGTAAATAGAGCTGCAGTGAATATTTTGGTACATGACTCTTTTTGAATTATGGTTTTCTCAGGGTATATGCCCAATAGTGGGATTCCTGGGTCATATGGTAGTTCTATTTGTAGTTTTTTAAGGAACCTCCATACTGGCACATATATACAATGGAATATTACTCAGCCATAAAAGGAAACGAAATTGAGCTATTTGTAATGAGGTGGATAGACCTAGAGTCTGTCATACAGAGTGAAGTCAGAAAGAGAAAGAGAAATACCGTATGCTAACACATATATATGGAATTTAAGGGGAAAAAAATGTCATGAAGAACCTAGGGGTAAGACAGGAATAAAGACACAGACCTACTAGAGAATGGACTTGAGGATATGGGGAGGGGGAAGTGTAAGCTGTGACAAAGTGAGAGAGAGGCATGGACATATATACACTACCAAATGTAAGGTAGATAGCTAGTGGGAAGCAGCTGCATAGCACAGGGAGATCAGCTCAGTGCCTTGTGACCGTCTGGAGGGCTGGGATAGGGAGGGTGGGAGGGAGGGAGACGCAGGAGGGAAGAGATATGGGAACATATATATATGTATAACTGATTCACTTTGTTATAAAGCAGAAACTAACACACCATTGTAAAGCAATTATACTCCAATAAAGCTGTAAAAAATATTGTGTATTTTTAAGGCATATAATTGATATCTCGATACATGTCACATTGTGAAATAATGCCCACACTCAAGGTAATTAACATGTTCATCACCTCACAGTTACCATTTTTTGGTTGTGTGATGAGAAAACTTAAGATCTACCCTGTTAGCAAATTTCAAGCACACAATACAATATTGTTAATTATAGTCATATTGCTATATATTAGATCTCCAGAACTTATTCATCTTGAGTATCTGAAATTTTGTACACTTTAACCAACATCTCCCCATGGCCCCCACTCTCCAACCCCTGGTGACCACCATTCTACTCTCTGCTTGTGTGAGTTTGGCTATTTTAAATTTCACATCTAACTGAGGTTATGCAGTATACTATATATATTCCATATATAAAGAATTTAATATGGACATTTTACAGTTGATTTGAATGGCAAACTGCTTAAGTTTTTTTCAAAGATGTGAATAATGACTCATAAAAATATCACTTGCATATTTTTCCATCATACTGGGATAGATGAATGATTCATTGCTTTGAAAATAATGTAAATGCAATATTTTACTTGTAAAGTTTTTTCAAGATAATTGGAAATATTTGCTACCTACTTGAGAGAGAAAATAATTTACACATAATAATACTAATGAATTCTTAGAAAGTACTTGATATCTTCACTCATTATGCAGATAATTCAAGAAGTTAAAATATGTGCATATTCTCAAAGAATAAGAAATTATGTACACAAAATAGTCTCTCCCCTGGAATTATGTTTATATTTAATATAATACATTTCAAACCAATTTATGAGCAGTGGATCTGTGCCAGGAATATTGGAAATAGCTGAGTTAAAAATTAAAGAAAATTCAGGCCTCACATTTTAAAAAAATTTAGAACAATTTTCACTTCAGAGTTTCTAGTACTACTGATTTTGTATAGAAACATGGTACATGAATGTATTGTATTACTTCACTTGGATGATTACTTGAACCGAATATTATGTTTGTATGCATTTCTAAGTGTGAAGAGTTAGTAACAGACTTTCATAAGGGAAGCCTACTAGGCTAGGAGGTTTATTTATTATTGCACTGAGCCATAAAATAGCCATCCACATCTATACATGGAGATCATAAAGACTACCAATATATATCCTCAAACAGAGCAGTTTTAATTAGTATCTAAGTATCTATGTGTATCTTATAAATAGTGTTTTTGTATTTATTTATAGCTCTACTTTAGACCTCTTTAGACCTCTACTAACTAAATTTTATAAGATTATCAAAATACTACGAAATTGATTATTATAGTAAAGTAAATTCATATTTTAGTAAAAAACATTTTAAATTGTTTAATCCATAAACTTAATTATAATATGAATATTGATGCAACACAAATACAAAATTTTTAGGAAACATGAAAATGTCTGTTTTGTGTGGTTTGGTGGTAACTTGGGTTAATGCTCTGGGTATTAACTAACTGATGAGAATTGTAGCATCCAGCTTATCCAGTTCTATCTCCCCACTTGAGAAATAAAAGTATTAAGGTCAGTAATAGGAAAAGTTTTTTCTTTTTATCAAAGTTGTCCGCTGCCTTTTAAATAATATAATGAGTTAAGGGCTAGTTTAAAGTGTCATGGTCATCATTGAAGGAAGTTTAACAAATGTGAAACATTGTTTCTGTGCTATGATACTCTTTTGATCTCTTCTTTATAGGGTGAGCCTGGAGAAGCAGGGAACCCAGGGCCTCCTGGGGAAGCAGGCACAGGCGTAAGTGCTGGCTTATTTTCAATGTAGTGTGTTATGGATCAGATATTTCCTTCAGAGTATTTTAAACATGCAGCTTAACTACTAGCTGTGATTCAGTTCCTTTCACTTTCCAACCCGTTAAGAATCATCACAAATGCAGAGCCTTTTTGTTCAATAATTTTGCCTATCCTCTGCATATTTTGATTCACACAGAAACTGAAAAAAAAATTACATTAGCATAAGTTAGAACATTAGAACTATAAGCTGTTTATTGCATATATCTTTGGTGGACTGTCCACAAAAGAAACCAGCAAACTCTGCTACATCGAGTAAACATTTATGAACTGTATTAGCATTACATTATTCTAATTTAGATTGGTTTAAACTGAGAGTGAATTTCACTCCCAGGAAACATTTGGCAATGTCTGGAGACGTTTTTGGTTATCACACTTGGAGGAATGGTAACTGCTGGCATCCAAGTAAAAGAGACCTGAATGCTGTTAAACATCTTGCAACGCATGAGACAATCTCCCACAGCAGAGTATTGTCTGACCTCGTATGCTAAGGTTAAGAAACTGATTTAAAGCTTGTAAGATAATCATTCTTTTTCTTACATTGTGTAGGGTCCCAAAGGAGAAAGAGGAGAGAAAGGAGAAGCTGGTCCACCTGGTGCTGCTGGGCCGCCTGGTGCTAAAGGACCATCAGGTGACGATGGCCCTAAGGGTAACCCGGTAAGTGACCTTGGTCCTCTTTAAAGTGGCCTCTATGTCAAAGCCACCTGAAGCTTTTCGTAGAAAGACTAGAAATCATGAGACTTTGGCCCATAGCTGGTGAAGTTGACTTTTCATTGTTTGATGTATTCATAAGCATTCTCAAATCATTTCATTTTTTAAAAAAATTCTAGCAGGAGAAGAGAGATATTCTCATATGGTTTTACCATGATTTTTACCTCTTAAATTTCAGAATATCATGACTTTATAATAATTTTTCATTTATTTCCTTTCCTTTAAAAACATTATTTTAGGGTCCTGTTGGTTTTCCTGGAGATCCTGGTCCCCCTGGGGAACCTGGCCCTGCAGTAAGTATCATAGAAAAACAAAGGAATTATTTTGCTGGGGATTGTTCCCAGTTAATAATTAAAGAAAAGTCTTAATTACTTCAGTGGATCCCCAAAAACAGCAATAAAAGGAAGATGTAAACTGTAATCACAACTACCAGAATAAAAATTCATATATTTGGACACTATCAGACTTGTGTTGCATGATTATTATTATCTCTTCATTGGGTTAGTTTTCCAGACTTTGTTGAGTTGTACATACTAATTAACTGAGTAGCCGCATTACTATCATTTCAAAGTTACAAGATTTTTGCTTTTACCTCAGTCCATTCTAAAATGAAAATTCTATCTCAAACTGCACCATATTTGTTCATGGTTAAAGGATGCACTGTCTTTCTATACGAATTACATCCTCCCCTTTCCTTATATTAAGAACATACTATATTTTAAATTTGATATCATAGCAATTTCATACATTTTATGGAAAGATACCATAATCCTTAAAAAAACCAACTGAAAGAATATAATAATACTTTTATTTGTATGTCTGGTTAATAATTTTTCTTAAGGACTAAGATGATACATCATATCTTTTTTTTTCTGATAAAAGTTAATTAATAGTGAGAAATACTGGGTTCATTTTCTATTGCCCATTATAGGGTCAGGATGGTGTTGGTGGTGACAAGGGTGAAGATGGAGATCCTGGACAACCGGTAAGTAAGCACACTATTTTTATTCAATCTTTGCATAGTCTCAAGATATTTTAAATAAATAATCAGAAATAATTATACTTCCAAATGCATAGCTATGTGTGTACACATTCAGGTATATTTGAATTCCAGTTTAAAGTCAGTCTTACATGGAACATTTCTTACTTGATGTGATTTAAGAAATATAAGCAAAGCCTTCATAATAAAAACTGTAGTCCTATTATACTAGTGATTTTGTCATATTATATTACATTGAACTATCTCTCCAACTGTGTTAAGTGGAAAGTCATTTTAAAAACACAAATAAGAATTAAATGAAGAAAACTAGGTTATCAGCCTATTATTAGCATGAATTACTTCAATTACTAACCAGAATGAACTCAGCATTTTTGCACTCATTTTTTATTTTTAATTTGGGAAATGCAGTAGGGGGCTTTGACTACATAAGGTTATTTAGGGAGGAAGTAAAGGAGGGCACTAACTTAAGTAGGAGTCAAAGGCAAATTGCACTCTTAACATAACTTTGTCTCTAGAGCCATACCCACTGGATACTTGGAGTCAAAGAGATACAGACTTATTCTGTGTAGATAAGACTTGTGGGTCATATCCCAGCATGTTGCATGCTCCTTGGAATAAAAATGCTAGTGTTGCACAAGATGAAATTTGAGGTAATAGATTTATGGTTCACAGTTGTATGTGATATACATAGAATTATTAACCATATAATTCTATTAATTAGTACATCTATTGGATGCTTGTCAGATATAAATTAGCACTTAAAAAAGAACAGTTTTAAATAGAAGGAATTCGATTCACTTTTTTTCCAGCTGTGAAGAAGTTTTCCATATGAATTTACCAGCTCAAATTATAGATATCTGGAGGAAGTTTAGGTATCTGAAATAGGGCTAAGATTTTCCAGGAAAGATAGATGTGGAGAAATGAAGAAAGCAGGTTGGCTTAAGTCCAGAGTTTGAACAGTGCTGGGAGCCATAAAATAATACCCAATTGCTTAAAAGGTATTTTTCACATTTTTTAGGGTCCTCCTGGCCCATCTGGTGAGGCTGGCCCACCAGGTCCTCCTGGAAAGAGAGTAAGTTTTTTAAATTCTTTATTTGAAACACCTACTCATTATCCATTGTGTGTATAAATTTATATTATATTTGTAAGCTGTAGGCAGCACATTATAATGGTGCTGAAAAACATATGTCCTAGAGAGTGATTTCTTAAATTTGTCAAAATACTTATTAAAGTAGAATCCAATTTAATTGACAGGTTTAATCTGTCACAATGAAAAATAGTTTCCCACTTCTCTGTGCTTAGATCTCCTCTGTACAAATGCCATAGGCTCTTATAAAAGACTCTACTGATACCCTGAATTTCAGCTCATGGTATCCTACAGGGAGATGAGTTGTCCAAACTCCAGTGCTTGTTGAAAATGTTATAGAAACTTGAATACAGTATCAGTAGAATGAGCTCAGGAATCAGCATATAATGTTAGATTGCTTTACACTGTCAAACAACTCTGATAGGATTTTAAGAAAGAGGTATAGTAAAATATAAAGGTCTTGTTCAAAATATTGGCTACAGTGGACCCCAGGAGATTTGCTTTACTGCCTTTTTCCCACTATTATACTGTTTCTATAATAAAACAATCCTGTTGACCTGCCTCTTGCAGCACTTCTATTAATACACAGTGTTCTCCTGAACCTCCTTTAGTCTATTTTCCAACCTATCCATGAACAAAATATTTGGTCAACATTAAAATATATTTCTTAGGCTCATTTCCTCTTCAGTAATCCAAAGACACAGAGCAATTGGGGCCACTCTGGTTTTCTAATGGTAGCTTTATCTTAGGAGAATTTTCACACTACACATCTTCCTATACACAGAGTGTGACAGGTTTTAATTCTGTCTCTCAGGACATAAATTGAGTCAACATTTACAAGCAAACATTTCTCTTTGCTGGAAATGAACTTAGTTTATAGTAAATATTTTCTCCGAATACAATTTTCTTCTCACTGACCCAAGTGCCTTTTTTACCTTTCTCCTCCTCTTTCTCATTATTATTATTATTATTATTATTATTATTATTATTATTTTGTTTGTTTTCTTTTTGTCAGCAGCCCAAAAGCATAATCTTGATAGAAAAAGAAATATATCCCAAAACAACCATTGGGCTGTTATTCTTAGAAAGTAATTACAAAGTGTGACATGATGTTGAGCTCTGTTGCCTGTTTTTGCCTATCGTCTGAATGTTCTTAAAAATTTCCAAATGGATGAATATCTGTTCTATTACTTCAGACCTTTCAGAAGAATACTTATATAAAATATCTTTGAAAATTGGTAGAAATCTTTCCTGAGAAAACATGAAATCATTTTTTTCTTTCTCCCAGTCAAATGATGGAAGGTTATTTAATGCAGTGGTTAATAAGTCAGTGAAGTCACACTACCTGACTTTTAACCCAGCTCTACCATTTATTACCTGTATTTCCTTAGGCAAGTTACTTATATTGCTTCTCAGGGAGGGCCTACTATACCTAGGATTTATAAGATAACTCATAAAGAACAAAAATAATAGGTATTAACACAATAATGTTAGTGTGTTAGCCTTTAGTTATGAAACAGTTATTGAATAGTTATAATAAGCACAAAATTATCTTATATAGGTATAGGTTATTATGCTTTTGATGCAGAGGGAATTAAACCTTCCTTCAAATTATAACTACTGGAAAAGGAGGGACTATATAAAAATATATTTTGAATATTTTATTAACATCCATTGGCAGCTTCTCAGCTTATTCCATTATCCAATGCAAATTCTCAGCAAGTGCTATATAGTTCAGTTTTATTTTAAAATATGTCAAAACAGATTGTTCACTTACAATCTTTGGTAAGTTCAACTAAGTACCATTTGCTATGTGGAATGTATTCTTTTAATATGTGACAGAGTTAGGGAATGAATTAATTTCTTTAGCGAGACAGTGGTGGATCATGTGGCTTACTCATTTTGAAAACTGAATGATTTTGAAATTTAAAAAAAGTAAATAAATATAAACAATTTACTAGCCTCAAACAGTAGAAAAATATCAACAAAAGGCATGAAAAGGTGTTTTACACAAATGTTCCACAAACACGTAACAGGATGTGTAGAAGTTAGGGAAACGTGTGTTAAAAATGACGTAGAGATGCCACTTACATCTATAAATTGATGAAAATTTAAGTCTGACAAACCAAATGTTGGAAACGATGTTTTTCAAAAAGAAAATAATGGGGATTATCATAAACAGCTATTGTGAGCTAACTGGTACAACTGCTTTAGGAATTGTTCATTATTACCTAGCAGAATTTAACAATGAACTTTCCCTACTATCTCATAATTCCATTCCTAGGTACATGCTCTGGATGATATCTTATACATCTTTACCAAGATACACATATAGAAAAAATAAGTGTACTGAGATAGGCATAAACTGAAATTTTGTATGGCAATGAAAATATTGTATTGCAGATGTGTGAATCAACAAAGATGAATCTCAAACACCTGATGTTAAGAAAATATATGTAGTGTTGAGCTGGAGAAGATATATAATCTCATTTATATAATATGTAAAAAATAAAAACATGTCGTCTAGCATTCAAACATAAGTGGTAAAAGTGATTAAATAAATGAAGGCAATGATTCATTAAATTCAGAATGGTAGTTATTTCTCTGGGAGAAAGAGGGTTACAGTAGTTGCAAGTGACATGTAGGAAGTTATACATTTTTAGGCTGAGACTCTTAGATATTAAAGTAATTAACTGATACATTCCCTGTATCATCCTTTTCATTATTAGAAAATTCTATAGTGGAGTGCTGCCTTTCTGATTTTTGATGAGATTAGTTAAAAATAATCTCATCAAAAATTTTAGAGATGTTCTAGCCTCCCATTTTAAAAAACAATTTTTACGAATATAATACGCTATTTTTATTCTGCTCTAGTCATTTTGAAACAAAATTAGAAGACTTTGTATCTATGAATTTTTAATGATATGAGATTGTGATGACTATGCATTGCTTATAAAGCTATTTACATCCATTTTGATTTAGCAGAAGAATCAACCTTAGGTCAGCCCAACTGAACAGTATTATGCAAGTTTTCTTCTTTTAAAATGTGGCATCATTAAATCTAACCTGAACGATATTTAACGTAATGTGTTAAATTGTGTTCTGTATTAGGATTGGATAGATTGGCAGGTTTAATTGGCTTTCTCTGTTTTACACAATAATCTTTTTTCTTTAGCAGAGTAAAATATATTTTAATGCTGTAAAGATTAGTGTCAACAATCTTATTACTGAAATTATAATTTGCTCTGATTTAACAGTAGCAATTAATGCTTTCATTCTTTTGAATTACAACCAACCAAACTAGTCAAGAGTTCTACCGTAACCTAAAAAAAAAAAAAAAAAAAAGATGGCTAAGATGAAAAAATAGAAATACAGATTATTTACTTAGGTCTTTCTCAGCCTGTAAACTGACACTCTTCATAGCTAACTATCAGGACAAACTAGCCCAAATTTGATTCTAATGCTGTTGCATTAGAATCAAATAGACCTGGTTTCAAATTCTTGCTTTGCTACTTATAAATACAACTTAGAATAAGTTAATTTCTTTGAGTCTCAGTTTTCTCATTTATAAAGTAGGCAAAATAACTAATATTCCATGCTGGAGTGAAGACTAAATTAATAAAATGTATATTTAAACCACTACATCTAATATATGGATTTATCAAGAGTTCAAAGAGTGGATGCTCTTCTTAAGGAGTTAAATACAGGTTTTGAATTATGCCATCATTTATAAACAAAACAAACATATTAAATAAAATATACAGATAAGATAAAGACGTTTTCTTCTAATTTTTGAGTTATATAAATTGAGATGAAAGTTTATTAGCAATAAATTCATAGTAACTTCATAATTAATTGTATTTTTGAAGTATAGAATACTGTGATTCTGTTGAGATGGATACAAATTTGTATTATTTATTTGGTGTAAGTTGATGTAAAATCATGTAGCATTAACTGTAAAGGAATTTCCTATGAGAACTGTTGCCAAAAAACAGAGCATTAAATTCATGATGACTGCATATAATTTTAATAAAATGGATTTGCCAAGCAACAGGGATTTAGAACTAGTTTGAGAGATAATAATGTGATTAAAATGAGTTAGAAGGAAGTACTTGGGAACTTTACTGTATGTCTGTGAGGTCACTTTGTTTATGCACTGGGTGAACACAAAGCTCCTGAGCGTAAAGTGATATGATGCAGAGTGAATTTTGTGAATTGTAGCTGATGAGGAGAATTCTGTCTTCTCCAACCTTTGCATTCAGCCAATAGGCAGCAATGTCTTTGATGCAGGAATCAATTTAATATCACCCTTGTGGAAACAGCAAAAAACATTCCTATACAATAATTATAATATCTAATCTACACACTTATGACTTAATTGAATACAGAATTGCCTTACCATTTATTTCCCTTTAGTTCATCTAGAAAGCATAATTTTAAGTAAGCTTTGTATGTATTTTGTGGAAATTAACATTTCTTTTATCCTTTGTTTTGCTACATTGGAACAACAGAAAAGGACCAATAACAATTTTGCTATAGCAGAAGTAGCAATGAATAGAAATGTATTTTTCCTTGAGTGACTCTTACAAATAAATTATAATAAACCCTCCCAATAGAATATTGGTCAGAATGTTGCGAGTGGCAGTGATACTGAGAAACAACATTCTAACAGTTATTGAACAAGTAGGGAAATTAAGTTGACATTTGTAGTACATGTACATTCTCTCATGCATTTTAATACTTGAGAATAAATGTATATTTCCTTGAGGCACTGGAAGATTGTACAGTTTATATCAGTAAGCCATGGAATTTTAATACTCGGGTTATCATAGCAGTTTGAAACCAAGAACTAGTTCAAAGCCCTTTTACTGAAAAAAAAAGTCTAGAGATTATTTAAAAAAAGATTTAAAAAATCTTAAAAAAAGATTTAAACCTAACCTGAAACTGCATATATTAAATGGAATTTTAAGGAGTCCCATCTCATTTGTCAAAAGAAAATTTACAATAAAAATTAAAACAATAACTAATATTATTAAGTAATAGAAATACAAAGGAAGCTTTAACCTACTATATATGCCCATATATACCATATATGTATTCTTTCCATCCCTATGCCTTTATGAATGAATGTGGGTGGTCAGATTAGAAGGAAACATCCCTCCCATATCTACCCACACTAAGATTAAGATCAGATATTAGGTTCTTAGGAAAGCTTTCCCTACTGCCTAACTAGATCAGTGTACCTATTTTGTACACCTACTTCATCTTTGTGTGTTTTACAATGTACTGTATTTGTTAATTTTGTTGTCTGCCTTCATAACTAAACTTTGTGAACTCCTTAGGGTTTCACTTTTTTTTTTTTTTTGTATTCTCCATGCACAGCACATTTCTGGCATATAAGGAAGACTTAACTATTTGCAACATGTATGGAAGAATGGGTAAATTGTAGAATAATATTATAAAATGTGAATAGTGGAGAGAGGATTATACTGTGTATTTTATATAAAGTATATTTCTCATAGCAAGGAAAATCTCATGTAACGGTGATTACTGGTGGAAACTTAACCAAGGCTTATTTTATTTTCATGTTTTACAAGGCATTTTCCAATCAGAACACTCATTACTTCATGATAGTACAGGAAGTAATTCACTATATTAAGTCCTTGCCTCTCTGCTTATGCAGATATATGAGAAAGAAATGACTAAAACAAGAATTTGTCCATAGGCATTGTTTAGTTTTTTTTAAAGGGAACTTCCTATTCTCTTAAAAAAAAGTGTGTCACCTGTTTTCATCCTGTTTTTCTTAAAAAAATCTGTGCCATCTGGAAAAAATATAAGGAATAAATGAAAATGGGAAAAATGAGATAAAGAACAGAGTAAAACCATTTAATGTGGATTTCCAGCATGATAAACATCAGGCATTCATTCAAAGAGGGAAGAAATCCTTTGGGGATGAAGAAACTTTTTATTGAATCACAATTTTGTGGCCATGTTATAGTTTACTTGTGTTTAATTCTCTAGGCTTTTCAAACTCAGATTTTCTTTTCTCCCTTGCAGTAAAAGCAATATTTTTGTTACATTTTAGACAGCTGATGACTTGCTTTTCCTAAAGCTAGATATTTATAAATTTTCTCTACAATAAAGTTCATATGTGTAATTGCAATCTTGAAGTTAATACCCCATACCTTTATGTCATTCGTTTATGGAAAAATCTTCATAGAATAAAGAAAAGCCCATTATTCAGTTGAATCTCATAATTTCTATTCCCCAAATTATAGTCATTATGGCTGTTTTACCCAGTTTGAACAGGAATACTTCAACCATCACACCAAAAATGTATTTTTTATACATTACAAAATAATCACCACAATAAGTATAGTTACCATCTGCACACCAAAATGACTCAACTCTTTAACACTAAGAAATATTTGAAGCTTATGCTTCTCTACAGAAATCCTCTTGCATAAATAGTATGAAATTCAAAAGATACACTTAAGTTTTAATGCCTATATTATTGTTAACAAATTGTTGCTGCCTCAAGAGACTGCTTACAGGATTTATGCACTTCTTATCTTAGAGTCGAGGCACAATGAATGCCTAATAATATATGAAGTTATAGTGATGATATTGAGAAAATAATTACTAATGATATATTCATTGACTCTCTCAGAGATAAATGAGTTCACAGAACTCTGAGTTTGATGAAGTGCCTGATACCCATTTCAAATGTGGATTTAAAAGACCATATGAAAGACTAACATGTATCCACCATTAGAATATTAATATAGCATCTGAAAGAGAAAGTCATCCTGTCTCACCTTATTTTCACCAATTAACACTGTTTCTGCTACTCTCCCCAAATTCCAACCTCAATCTCAGTTGATGATTTTGAGCACAATTCATAACAAAAATTGAAGTAAACAAATGGAAAACAAGAGAGTCTGGGGAAAAATGAAATACAATTTCCTAGAGATCATTAAGCTTCTTTTTTAAACTTTCTATACTTATGTCTGAACTTGTGTAGAAATTTTCAGCACAGTTAAGATTCAGATTGAATCTTAATGTTTGTTAAGTAATAATAAAAATCAATTAAGTAATGAAATGAAATAAATATTTTATAATACAATTATAAATTTTTTATGTCTTAGAATGCATTTATTATATATATTGTGTAGCCCACCACAGTAAGACGCCAAAAGCACTCTTATTGTATTGGACTATCAAACAAAGTGCCCTGCTTGTGTTGATCTGAGACGCCATAAGTGAAAATATCAATGACCTAGTATAATGAGTAGGAACAAAATTTAGACACAGTGGGAATTATAGCATATTTCTAGCTTGAAAAGTAGTTGTTTTCTTTGATACCTTGAATATTATATGTTATGTAATGTAAATGATTCCTTTCTACATGTTTATTACAAAGATTAGAAATGTCAAGTTTTATATTTCACAAATGACTAAGAGAATGTAAGAACGAAATTTGAATGTCAGATTTCAAGATCTGACTATATATTATGGGATCGTTTAGCTGACTTTCAATTTTCTAGTTAAAACAAGTAGTTTCATACATGGAGTTCATATTTTTCAGGTGTTATAAACAGGATGTATGGAAAAAAGTAAGTTGTTGACATGGTGTCTATAAATGTATTTTGAAAGTCAGTTTTGTTTGACCTGACTTTTAGGTTGCCAACATGGTGAAAAGTATTGGTAAAATAATAGAATTTATATAGAATAACAATATCTAATAATTTTAGTAACAATAATAAAATAACTAACATTTGTAGTGTTCTTTATGTCTCAGGTATTTTTATACACCATTTACATTTACCAACTCATTGAATTCTCATGATGATACTGGGAGATAGCTACTGTTATAATCCACATTTTGCAGAGAAGTAAACTGAATCACTCACAGGGTGTGTAACTTGCCAAAGATCACAAAGCTTATTGATGGCAGAGCCAGAATTTGAATCCAGGAAGTCTGAATCCTGGCTTTAGGCTCTTAAGCTTCAGATTCCATTCCTGTATTTGATACTGATCTACTGGAAGTTCACAAAATACTTTTTCATGTGTTACATTATTTAAATTTAACAACAATTCTATAGCAAGAGAATTCTTATTAATAACATTTTATGGATGAAAGAACTGGTTCAAAAATACTAATAATTGATTAATTATTTATTAATCATTAATTATTTATTTAGCTAAATTATTTAGCTAAATTAATCATTATTTATTTAGCTAAAAATAAAGAGAAATAGGGGGACAGATACCTCACAAAGATGGGGAAAAAAATATATATATATATACAAAGAGCAGTATTATGAAAAGCTTTAAATATATATAAATTATATATAATTTATATATAATAATTAGCATTTCTCCATAGCAATTCATGCAGATATACAAAAGTTATGCAAATACCAGAATATCTTCTTAAGTTTTTGAATGACATATGGAGTATGAAGATTTTTTTCCTGTTTTTTCTCTAATACTAGGTTTTAAAAAGTCATACGATTTTTTATACCACTTATGTGAATTACATAGTTCCAGAGAATGAAAATATAATATCTGTTGACCAACAAGATTTTAAATTTTGTACTTTTCCAGTTTGAACATGATCTTATGAAAATGTATAATGTATGGATCTTCTAAGATTAAGAAAGGAGCCAATCTTAAAAACACATATAATGATGGAAGTGAAATCTGAAACCTTCAATTACTTCCTAATTATACAACAAAATAAATGATATCTGAGTATTTAACACACTAAGGGTGACTAAATCATCAGCATTTCTTTAAAATTTTTATCTTTATTGTTTCCTTACATTGATATGATGTGATTATCTGTATTCTGCTCAATCTGTGCTTCATTTGTTTTTAATATTCTAACTAAAATTTGTACATAAAAAGAGTTTTGCGTTTTCTCAGTGTTTTAAACTAAATTGCTATAGAAATTCACAATTTATTAGACTCTGTTACAAATTGAACTGGGGTATTTGTAAATAAGTCTTCAGTTGCATTACTTTTATATGTTATATATATATTTTAAATGCAATTTTATGTTTATAGGGTCCTCCTGGAGCTGCAGGTGCAGAGGGAAGACAGGGTGAAAAAGGTGCTAAGGTAAAATATACATTACAGGTATTATGCTTGAAAAACTCAACGTGTACGCTGGACAACATCTATTTCAGTACTTTTAATAAAATAATAAAATGTCTTTTTTCATTATTAATGCATTCACATATTTTATTTTCTAACAGGGAGAAGCAGGAGCTGAAGGTCCTTCAGGAAAAACTGGCCCAGTTGGTCCTCAGGGACCTGCCGGAAAGCCTGGTCCAGAGGGTCTTCGGGGCATCCCTGGCCCTGTGGTGAGCATCTGTGCTGAAAGATGTCATTTTGAAAATAATGTCTTATTTCTAAGAAAAATTATGAATGAAAATATTTATGTCAGCATTATTTTATAAATTGTGTGCAGTAAATATTATGTAATAAAGTCAGAGACCCTTAGAATATTTAAGTATGTCATTTATTTAATAAGTTCATGGTGAAATTCTAACTTCTAAAGGTAGAATAGAAAACTAAACCCTGAGATCTCAAAGACGTATAATTTTTATACACACAACCATCCATCCATGTGTGTGTATGTATGTGCATGTAGACACATACACAGAAAGTAAAAAGACTCAAAAATTGCTTACAATATTTGTAGATGTCCTCCACATGATGGAATTCATAGGTGATGTTTGATTTCTTTCTTTTTCGTATTACCAAAATTAAAATAAAGAAAAAAATGTCTGCTTTTGTTAATTAAAAAAATCAATCGTGTTTCTTCTTCCTTAGGGAGAACAAGGTCTCCCTGGAGCTGCAGGCCAAGATGGGCCACCTGGTCCTATGGTTAGTAGCACCTTTTTCTGCTGTTTAGAATTCCAGAAATGAAATTATTTATAAGCTAGAATTCCTGAAATTTTGTCTTATAAATTGGTTTATATTCTGTACAGTATTCAAGGAAGCGTATTACTCAGACCTAAAAAGAGAAAAGTAATCCTAACTGATAAGTTATTTGGAAAATATGCCCTTGATCAGAAGATCTTTCCTTTCTTATGTCCAATGGATGAAAAAAAAAAATTTCCATTCTGAATAAAATGCCACTAATGGCCCAGACAGTTCTTTTCCAAATGTGGACAGTTCCCTCAAATGCATGCAATTACACTTAGTTTCCTGGCACTTCATTTAAAAGAATAACATTGGCACAGGCATACAGTGATTTTTTCACCAAATAAATTTGAGTCATATGGGCTGAAAGATAAAGCATTTACCCCCGTGAATGAAGAGAGGTATAATTGTTATAAAACCAAAGCTTGGTTACTCTCATAAACTGTGTATGCAAACAACACACTTGAGCAATGCAATAAAGCATTTAGTTGACCAGCATATGGTTCATAGATAGAGTTTATTATAGGAGCCAAGGGTATTCTTGCTACAAAATTTGGGCAGAAAGTGAGAATCAAAGTCTTGCCTTTAAAATTATTGCTTACTAAGTAACAGATTCTATTTCATGGTGGAGATATTTGAACTTCATTGTCCAAAATAGTAATATGTAAAGGGATTAATTAAAACAAGAAGCAATACATATAGCACTATTCAAGTGTAATATTTATTGGTTTAAATAGGCAGGTTTGCCCATACAGAAATTTAAATTTTACAAAATTGCCTCTTTTCATGAGTATATCAACTACCTCAGAGGTATGTATGTGCTCAGAAAGCCATCGAAACTAGGATTTGCAATCTTAATCATTCAGGAGAACTTGGCCAATTCCTTTAGGAAAAATTTCCTCTAACATTTCAGATATTTCATAAGTGTTACAGAGATTATTTTTTTAACTTGCACTGAAAAGTTAAAGATCACTTATTTTAATAAGTGGATAAAAGTTATCAAATTTTGAGGAGATTATCAAATCTGCACATTGCCCCATTGACATAGGAACAGGGACTTGACAAAAGTAGGATCATGGGTTCCATGTCTGCATCACTATTTAGGGAATATTCTTCTTAGATATGTTAAATTCCTAACTGTACAAAGTCATAGCCTAGGGAAAAAAAAAATACTTCACCTTAATATCACCCTAAAATTTGCCAAAGATTTTTTTTCTTGTTATTTCATATTTTTCCAATAAGTATTCTGACCTTTCTCCAGATGAAAAAAAAAGAAAGCATCAAGCTGGAGACTTCCTTCAGCTAATATTAAAAATAAAACCATCAGACATACCACCTGATTCTGGCTTGCAAAAGTTTATATTTCTGAATCTTAGGTAAATGTGGGTTTACAGAGCAAAGAGCTAAATAAACAACTCACATCCTTTTCCGCAGTGAAATGAAAAGCATCAGAATTGAGCAACATGGGTGCCATTTCTTTCTCCGGCTGCTTGTTTTACCAGAGAGTACTTAGAATGCAAATCTATTGTAGCTTTTTCATACCATCAAATAGTTTGATTGTGCTAATTTTAATGAAAATGCTACTTGGTCTACAGGAGATGAGGTTTGGTGGAGAAATCATCTTCAGGATGCATTTATGGCAATTTAGTGAACTTTTCAGCTCAGCTAAGAAATACTGGTACTTATTTTAGTAGGCAATTTTGTATTTGAGAAGTAGCATATCGTGATTACTGGTTAAGGTCATCACCTCTCAACCCAAGAACCCTGGTTTCAAAAATGAGCACTACTACCTGCTTGCTGAATAAGTTTTAAGTAAGTTATTCAATTTTTTTAAGCCTTAGGTTTCTCATCTGTAAAATGAGAATTTGAATAGCATCGATCTTATGGAATATTATGAAGTTAAAATGAATTAAATGGGGATATTAATATCTTTTACCCCATGGGGTTCTTATGTTAATTAGATGAGCTATGTCTAAAAAACAAAACAAACAAACAGAAAAACAACTTAGACCATTTCCTATATAAGTAACAGTCTAACAACTTTATATTAACATTTGGATTTGAAATTCTTTGGGCTAGAGTGAAACAAACACCGGTTAAAACTCTAAAGATGATATTTGGTGTCTGACCACTCTATATGATCAGCTCTGCTAGAGTTTAGATATGGTACAATATTTACTTTTTACTTCAAAATTTAGATATTTCTCATGGCAAAAATTAAACTTCTACATATGCATGAATTTTATATACAGATAAATATTCAGAATCATATGGAACTGAGAATAAAACAGTACGTGTGAAATCTAAAAGAAAGCTAAGGACAATGATGAGATTGTATAAAGAATTTTATTTGAGGATTTTTAAAGTTGAACTGCTGGGGTGTTTTTTTTTTTAGGAAATAGCAAAAATCAGATGGGAATAAAATTGAGTGTTTTAAAGAGAACAGTAATGGTTGCTACATTCTCTCCTCTGCTGCATAGTCAAAATAAGCATGCTTTAATCATTTTAAATTAATTTTTATTTTATTTTTTGAAGACACAATTAGCATCTATTTTAGTTTTAAGCTTTTATTTTGTTTTGTTTCATAATCTTTCATTTTAAGAACCTATTTGTTCCAATTTAGCTGAAAAATTGTTCAGTATTTATCTTCAGACAATTTTACCTTACTATTATCATACATTAATTCTTTTCACATACTGATAAGTAAAATATCTGATAACATTATTTGTTAAACCATAAGTGTGCGAATAAACGGTAGGATGGGTTACTGAATTATATTTTGATTTTTTAAATGCTACATTTAACTTATCTGTAAAAAGATTTGAGATGTGTAGCATTCCATAATGATTAAGCAGGTTTAAACTACAAAGTATTTGTCTTTCACCAAATTAAACGTTATTTTACAATACTACATTCTAAATAAACAGTAGGATCTGCATTTTCTTTAAACTTCAGTGCATTAGAATTTTGAGATGCATTTCAAAGCAAATATTCTGTACAGCATAATACAGCAGGGGAACATATTTGATTGTGTATTCTAGACACTTATGAATGTATCATCCCTGTTTTCCTTTTCACTTTATTACTTATGAATTATGTATTTCCCTAGGGTTTTTCAATTTACAATATCCTAAGAGGAAATAGAAAATATGTATACCTGAAATAATATTTTTATATGCAGAGTTGTTATTTTTGATATGGTCCAGGTTCAGAGGGTTATGTATAACTGCTATCAACATCATAGCTTTACCAATTTCTATTTCTAATTGATGAAAATGATAATAAACTGATTTCACTTGGCTAATGCCTCCTTAGATATAGTTCACAATTTTATGAGATTATTAGCTTAGAGGAATTAACACTCTTTTCCTTTAACTCCTTCCTGAATAATATTTATAGAAATGATTTTAAATGCATTACAAACACAAAAAATGTCTAGTATGTTTCCCATTACCCCCGAGCAATTAGAATCCACATTATTTCTTCTTTTTTGCCATTTTAGCTTTTACTATTAGAATGTGATGAGAAAGCTGATTAATAACTATCTGTGGCACATCAGAAACAAATAACAATAATTTACATTACACTTCACTATATGCAGTACTTTTGTAAGCCTGGTTTTTCTTCCATTATCACGATTCTCTGACACAGTTATTATTAGAACACCTTTATAAATAAAGTTCTGAGATAAAAAGGAACAGATCCAAGATTACCCAACTAATGAGTGGTAGACCTGAGACGCTGAATGAAACAGTATTTGGAATATTGATGCCCAGCAAATGACATTCCTATTAGTTCTCCCACTTAACAGCAAAATTTCTGTAAAGTGTATCACATACCAGAAAGAGTTTGAATGTAAAATAAGAAGTAAAGAAAGAAAAAAAATCTGGCCTCTTTAATAGTTTTGTGTTTTCAATCTAAAGAATGTATTTACTTTTAACTGACATATGTCAATTTTAACCAATATTTTTAAATGTTTTTTGCTACTGGTACAGGTATATGGTTCTTTCATGCAATTACATATTTATTAGAACTATTTTTTCATGCTTTTTTATTCCCACTTGTTCTAACATATAGAATGTTTGGCATCTATCCTGATGGTCACATGACCTCAAGGAATTATTTTATTATTTCTATTACTCATTTATATTATTCCTTTAAAATTGTGCTATCAGACAACATTATTTTCCTAACCAATAATTCACCAAACCTTTCTGATGAGATGAGAAAAAAGTAGATGAAAAATATACTTACTTAATTTTAAAATTATTAAACAAATAATACTAAATAGGTAATGTTTTTATTTTAAAATAAATGACATCCTTTATGCTGTTCTGATTTTCATATTGATTTAACAGATATGGGACTTAATGCCACAGAGCCATGTTTCTCAGACCTTAATGAGTAACAAACCTGTGAAACAGATTTCTGATCTCTAACTCCAGAATTTTAGATTCAGTTAGTCTGGATGATGCCTATGAATTTGCTTTGCTAATATGTTCACAAATGATGCTAAGGCTGCTGGTCTGAGGATCAAACTTTGCGATCATCCACTCTGATATAGTGTTAGCAAATGAGATGAAAGTCCAGTGTTAAAACCTAGTCTTAGAATATTCCTGAAAGTAAATTTGGTAATTTCTTTGTAGTCTCCTTTTTATCTACAAGAGATTTAACAAAGTGACAGGATTGTTTATATTTATACAAAAGAGAATCTAAACTGAATTGATATAAACTTACATCTGAGGATTAATAATTTTCTTCTTACTAGAATATTATTAGGTACATTTACATTTAAATTGCACATAATTTCTACAAAAATAATTTATCTATTTTCAATAGAATGATGTAGGGAAATTGTTCACTTTTATATCAATACTTATAGAATTTCAAATTCATTCATGAATTAAAACAAATATAAATATTTCTGGTAACAGTCCAAAATACTATTGATACACAGGACTAACTTATACTAACACTATTCTTACCTTCCTCTGATATTAAGGACTTCAGTTTGAGGAGTAGATTTGAGAAACTAAGGAATGGAAAGCGCTCATCTACACAATCTCACAGTAGCCCCTTGAGACAGGAATTATAATCCTTGGTTTATAGATGAGAGAACTGAAGTTCTCTTTGGTTAGCTAATTTAAATTGCTGATAAGAGAAGCAGGCTTCTACCCCAATCTATTGTATTCTGAACCCATACTTTTTAAATTACATCATGCTTCTTGGATTAGATCCATGGCTTTTAATATATTAAATTCACAAAAATGATGGACTGAGACTCAATGTGCTCTTTCACACTGAAGACTCAAAAGTGCCTAGTAAGAGGGGGAAAAAATTACTTGTGGTAGCCTTGCGGAACATACTATAGTAAAGACTAATCATATAGCTTGGTAAAAATTAAAACAATTTGATTACTAAGTGCCATGTTAAAATCATTATTAAAATTATAATTCAAATAGTTCAGTTCAGTCTATATAATTCAAACTCATAGAGAAAACTCATATTTTGTCTTTGTTTCTTGATGCGGTACTTGTAGGCAGTAGTGACTCATGTGTGGTGGTATTATCTGGGCCCTGGTTTCATCAGTCACAATCTTACAAACCATCTGTCAGTTACATTTTTTCCGACAGAATCTGTTGCCTGCATAGCAACTTGTTGTAATTTCAGAATAAGGATCTTATTTTGTGTTGCCTTCAATTTGGAGTACACTAGTTTTTATATTTAGAAGTCTGTTTAAAAGTCATCATTATGAATATTTTCATGAGTAGGGACCAAGACTAAGAGTTAGTTGCTAAAATCATGCCATAATTTTCATTAAAATATAATTTAGCCTAAATGGATAAATGCCTTATCCTTAGAATATAAAAAGGATTAAATAATTAAAATACAGGTCCAATAATATGAGAAAAGTAAATTATCTTATCTTTACATTTACAAATCATTTAGTTAAGAGATTGAATTCAGAAATTACAGCTAAAAATAGTATCTTGGGAGTTTATTTAGGAAAAATGATTAACAATGGTCAATTGATGGTCAAAAGTTTATTGAGGTTTTCTTCTTTAAATTTTACTGGAAATATTGTAACCTTTGAATGTGAGTTTAACAGAGAAATATTCGATTAAATGAATGTATAACTTGGAAACCTCTTCTTCTAAAATTAGTGTAATTAAAAATGCATCTTTTCTTTCAACTGAAAAACCATATAAATCATGCCCTATTTCTAACTTCATATTTATTTAATCAAACTTATCAATATTATGTTTTATTATTATGGTTAACTATCAAACTGTAGAGTTTTAAACACATAAAATTATTTAGAATCCTGAAAAATAAACAGTGGTCATTATTTTTTTTTCCAGTGGTCATTATTAATTTTAAACCCTATCATATAATCGAAACCAACTTGCCCAGTGGATAGTAATATGATTCTCTAATTTGTAACTACTCTATGTATGTTTATTATTTAGGGACCTCCTGGCTTACCTGGTCTTAAAGGTGACCCTGGCTCCAAGGGTGAGAAGGTGAGAATAAAAGAATGTGTTATTACAATGTTGATTTCTTAATAGCAGAGACAATAATGTTGCAGTCTAATATCACTCAAAAGGAAATTTCAAGGAATACCTTTATCATTCTAACCAAGGAAAAAGTTATCAGTCCTTAGCTTCCAAGATGAATTTAGAAAAGAGAAAATATACAAAGTAATAGTGAAAAATGTACCAGAATTCAGTGTTATATTTCTCAATGTTCCTATGTAGGAACCATATGGAGAAAGCATATGGTTATACTAAAATAACTATTCAGAAAATAAACAGATAGAATAACAAAATGGTCATTTTTTATGTTTTTAAACATGAAAATAAAAAATTTAAACTAGACTATCTTTCAGATGATTTGAAAGATATGTATGCTCTGTTGCACCAAATAAAGAAAATAAAACATTTTTAGAATGGCATTAATATTTTTAAAACTACTTTTAAATCTTTAAATGTTTCTTAGATGCTGCAAAATTTGTGAAGGATAGAAATAATTTCATATAAAATAAGATGCTTTTTAAAATAATGAATTTTCAGTTGTTTGTTTCACCAATATTATATGTAGTCATTATTAATCTTTTAGTTGAAGGAATTCCCTTTAAGTAAATGTAACACTGAAGGGGATATTTTTAGAAAATTTTTTTTCAATAATATTCCCAACCCTTAATAAAGGTCTCACTTAATGTAATCAGTAAATGATCCTGTTAGGTGAGGGGAAAGAGGTTTTTAATCCTATATTTCATTCAGAAAGGGTTAAAGTTTTTATCTAATTTTTTACTCTTATGTTTCATAAATTTAATGTGCAATTATTTTATGACTATAATTTAATATATGTTTGTAATTTATATATTGTTAAAATTTCTTTGCCTTTCAAAGGGACATCCTGGTTTAATTGGCCTGATTGGTCCTCCAGGAGAACAAGGTGAAAAGGGTGACAGAGGACTCCCTGGAACTCAAGGCTCTCCAGGAGTAAAAGGGGATGGAGTGAGTAAAGATATAAATTATTTTCCTACTCCTTTCCAATCATACACTCACACACCTGCAGACATTCCTTTAAACATGACCTAGGAAGTAATTTAGAGCATCTTAATCTCCTTAAGTCAATGATGTTTTCAAAAAGAAATTTATTTAACCTTAGAGTAAATAAATAAAAATATGACTTAAGTTAGAAACCATAAAAATTATAGTTCAATATTTAATTACACAAACATTTATTGAATCCCCAACACATACAAATCATTATTCTGAAGGCTGCAGGAATGTAAAGACATATGCCTAGAGAGGGAGACATTGCAGCAAAATGGACAAAAATACAGCTCATCTTGCAAAAGTTATTTCTTAGATTCACGATGGAAAATTTTAGGCCATTCTTATGTATTTTTGCATTGTCTAAATTTTGCAATGTGTGTTGTTATGCAACATATGAAAATGGAATCGCTGAGAAAAACTCTTTAATTTGGATGATTCTCTCTGTAGGGTATTCCAGGCCCTGCTGGTCCCATAGGTCCACCTGGTCCTCCAGGCTTACCAGTAAGTACAAAACAAAAGAATTTTGTAAAGTAAACTTATAAATACACCAAAGAGACGCACATTCTCCAGACTTTTATGTGTACTTTTGCCTTTGCATTTTCCAGGGTCCTCAAGGTTCAAAGGGTACCAAAGGCTCTACTGTAAGTACCTTTCTCTTTGGCATCTAAATTTTTCAGTGACACCTACTCAAATGCTTTGTTCTCTATTTATGTTGTTCCTTATTCTTTCTAACAGGGACCTGCTGGCCAGAAGGGTGACAGTGGTCTTCCAGGGCCTCCTGGGCCTCCGGTAAGTGCATGGTAAAAAGTGTGATATTCTGACAGTTAGCATCCTGAGACTGCCAGTGATTTCTCTGAATTTATAAGAAGGATTAAAAAGCATATTCTGTCAAAGTGCTGATTTTCTAGGAAATAGCAACTACCTTAATTAAGTACTCAGGTCTACATGCCAACACTTGTCTTTTAATTGGCTTCACTCTTTGAATGTTAAGATACCTTAACTATTGTAATAATCTTGCCTTTATTAGTTTTTCAAGAAAATCATATATTTTTCATGTCACATTTTCATGAAAGCAACTGGTTGTATGCCACAAAGATACATTAATACCCGACTAGGAATAAAATCAAAAGTTCAGATGCTTGACATTTTTTTCCTACTGCATATAATGATAATAATAAAAGCAATGATAATAGTTACCACTTTTTTAGCACTGACATTTTCCAGGCTTCACACAAGCCTGTTAGATCCATGTGAAAAAATTTGAGGCTTCCTTCTTGAACTTGTTTCCAAGTTATATGTGTATTAGTTTGCTAGGATGGCAATAACAAAGTATCACAAACTACATGGCTCAAATAATAGAAATGTATTATATAATAGTTCTAGAAGCCAGAAGTCTTAGATCAAAGTGTCAGCTGCATTGGTTTCTTCTGAGGGGTGTGGGGTAAACATCTGTTTGAGACTTCTCTCCTTGGCTTGTAGATGGCTCTCTTCTCCTTGTGTCTCCTCACATGGTCTTCTGTCTATGTGTGTCTCTGTGCCCAGATTTTTTTATTTTAGAAGGATACGTGTCGTATTGGAAGAGGACCCACCCTTAGGCCCTCATTTCACTTTATTAATTATATCTACAGCCACCTCATTTCTAAATAAGGTCTTCCTCTGAGTTACTGCGGCTTAGGACTTCCACGTATGAATTTTTGTGGGACACAGTTCAATCCATAACAATACGGATTAACTATTTGGTGTAGTTCTACTCTTACACATATATAAATTCAAGTCTGATTGCACTTCTTTTAATTTTGTTTATTTATAAAGTTATAGATGTTTGGAACCAGCTAATGTGTATTTTTAAACATGATATGAATTATTTTCAAGCACAATAGACAACTCATTATATAGCACAAGAACTTTAAATTATTGTTTTAAGCTTCAGAGATTAAAATCTAGTTGCAGAGATAGGACATGTAAATAAGGACTAATTAATATATAAGAAAGTAATGGATATAACATATGTACACACAAATCTGTGCTATGTTACATGTATATAAAAAGGTCCAGAAATCATCTGAATTTTGTGCCTACCTCAATATCTCCACTAGATTCTTTTTAAAAGAATTCACAAAGTTTATATATAAAGAGATATATGTACATAATACGTGTATTTTAACAATTAGAGAAAACATCGAAAATAGGGAAAACAGTGAAAAGTTAAACAAACTATAAGTTCTTATAACAATAACAACAGTAATAACTAATATCTACAGAATATTTTACCTTAGGAAGGTAAAGGAAACAGTTTTTTACCTTTTACCTTAGGAAGGTAAAGGAAACAGTTACATGCACATCCATCTCTTTTACAGGGTCCACCGGGTGAAGTCATACAGCCTTTACCAATCTTGTCACCCAAAAAAACAAGAAGACATACAGAAAACATCCAGTCAGATGCAGGTGATAATATTCTGGATTACACTGATGGAATGGAGGAAATATTTGGTTCCCTCAATTCCTTGAAACAAGACATTGAGCATATGAAGTTTCCAATGGGTACACAGACCAACCCAGCCCGAACTTGCAAAGATCTGCAACTCAGCCATCCTGACTTCCCAGATGGTATGTTGATAATGCATGACCAAGCAAATGCACTGAGCCTCTAAGTTACCAAGGTGCATTGTCAGCTCATTAATTCTAGTTAAATGTTTAATATAGTCTCTAAATAAAACGAGAGTGAACAATTATTAATTCCAATTTTGTAGACAGAAAAAGTCATTTACACTGTTAAAACAACGTCTGCTCTGGAAAATCTTTGTCTTGTTAAGCAAGGTTTCATTAAATTATGACAAGTTCATTTTGGATGATTATAGATAAAACAAATATAATTTTCCTTGTAATAACCATCACAGAATGGGTTTGATGTGTGTACACATATGTGCATGCTACTATATTTATATCCTATATCCTAACTTACTTTGCATTAATGATTAAATAGCATAACTGAATCATATGTGACCTATCAGTTTAGCAATGATTTGAACAGAATATTTAAGAATTAGGATAGTTTGAGGCAAAAATTTATTTCACTGATCCATGAATACCAGAACAACTGTGAACAATTTATTTGTAATAATAATCAGGATAATTTTCTATACCTATTATTTGACAAAACTTTTACATACCTATTCTGAGAAGGAAAGAGTTCCAAGTACCCTAAGTTAAGTGACTAACTCACACAATACTAAACTAACAAGGGGCAGATCTATATCTGATTTTAAATCTCCCACTTTATGTGGAAATACTTTGCCACTCTGTTTACTTGTGGGACTACATTATTTCCCACTATCGATCATATAATGAATGTTGTAACTGAGATCTAAATAACTCAGTATAGATAGAAAAGTTTCACGCAATTCAGGAAGAGACATTTTTTATGACAAAGAATGTCTTAAAATCTCCTATCTTGGGCTTCCCTGGTGGCGCAGTGGTTGAGAGTCCGCCTGCCGGTGCAGGGGACAAGGGTTCTTGCCCCGTCCGGGAAGATCCCACATTCCGCGGAGCAGCTAGGCCCGTGAGCCATGGCCGCTGAGCCTGCGCGTCCGGCTGTGCTCCGCAACAGGAGAGGCCACAACAGTGAGAGGCCCATGTACCGGGGAAAAAAAAAAAAAAAAAAGAAAGAAAAAATCTCCTATCTTAAGCACAGCCCGTTAAAAGGAAAACACAGTTAATTATTAAGGGTGCTTTACAAACTGCTATCAAATGTATTCAAATTTATAATATATTTATTTGAAAAAGATACATTTAGTTTCACATTAATTCAGTGAGTTATAAGGAGAATGACCCAAACTTCTGATCTAGCTAATATAGTCATACATATGTGACTGAAAATCAAATGTAAAAGATGACAGCCTGTACTGACAATATAAAACAACGTGTGATTAACTAGAACCTGAGCAGTCAAGAAAAAAATTTTGTAAATTTTGGGGATGGAAAGCTCACTATGGACTACAGTTCCCTGTGTTTTCCATATATTAGCTAGCTTTATTAATTCTTTAATTAATTAAATTTTAATTAATTACAATTAAATGTTTATTTATTAACTTATTGGTGCCAGGCACTGTTATTCATGCAGAGATTCACAGATAAAGAATAATGCCCTCGGGCTACTATTGTATAATGATGGAGACAGGTAAACCATAAATATTTATAATAGCAAATTATGACAGATACAGATTTCCTCTGCTCTCCAAAATTAGAGGGTTCCTATGAAATCTTTTGCAAGCTGAAATGGCATGAAGCCATAAAGGTATCTTAGTAATTAAGTATATGTTATTTGAAAGAATATTTAGTAACAATGTTGACTGAATAAGACAAGATAAAAATAATGCTTACCATATAATTCAAAATTATATATTCTTTAAAACCCTAAGAAATATCAAAGATTAAGAATGGCTATTCCAGTTGGTAAAATCTTTGATGATTTTTATTTTCTTTTATAAATCTTTCCTGTGAATTTCAATTTGTTCCAGATGTGAACTTATAAGTGGCGCGATCAGAAAAAGTGTAAATTTTTTGTTAAAGAATTTATTTCAAAAAGCAAACTGGCATTAGATTTTCAGGAGTTCCAGTATTAAGCTAAGCAGTTGGAGCTTTTAAGTTGTTCAAAGTTCACAATCAGTGGATTGACATAATTCAAATTAATATTTGAAATGAAGTGTCAGCATGAAAAATGGTAAGAGGAAAGCAAAGTAATCATCACATGTATATCAAGTCTGTATCCCAATAATTCTTGTTTAATAAAAGCTCCATTGTCTATTACTTAAGGGATAACATTTTGTCAGCCCCACTACTTACCATCTTTACTCACCTAACACCAAATTAATCATCATGGTCATTCACGTGATAAAATTTGTTCTGTACCATTTAGATAATAGAATTAATAGCAAACTGCATTTAAATATATAAAATAGACTTTCTTCTTAGGAGCCCATTCAAAGGGGGAGTACACTTACTGCATGAAGTTTTTCCTGTAAAGTAATGCAAAATTATGATACTTGAAGCTAAGTGGATACTCTCACCTCCATCATTACAGATAAATAAATCAAGGAAAAATATATTGATTATTATACTCAGATTACTTAAGTAGTAAATAATACATATGGTATTTAGAGTCAGGTATATCTCATCCTAATGTGCTTGCAATTTATTACACATGGATAAGAGAATGTTAATATTTGAGGAGGTGGCATTTAAGCTGAAACCTAAAAGTAATAGGCATGCTAAGATTAAAAAAAAGAATGTTCCAGGCAGAGCGTATGGGAGCATTTGGCAAAGACAAAGCATTGCTCTTTAAGTATTCAAACATGTACCTCAATATGACCAAAAACATAAAAGTGATTCATGTGGAAAAAGATGAATGAATATTCATTTTTCCTTATTTCTCTAATAAAATTTGGTATATAATATATTCAGTTTTGGGTATAAATGTATTTGTATGACATATTTTTTCCTACTTCCAGGTGAATATTGGATTGATCCTAACCAAGGCTGCTCAGGAGATTCCTTCAAAGTTTACTGTAATTTCACATCTGGTGGTGAGACTTGCATTTATCCAGACAGAAAGTCAGAGGGCGTAAGTACCAATCTGTTTTGGTGGTGACTGTTGACAGTTCCTGCCATGTTTTTGCAATATTGAACTAAGCAGGAAAATTATACTGTCATATTTTCATTTATCTGCTTTTCTTACAGGGTAATTAGAGCATTTCATTTGCATAAATATGAATAAGACACCAAAGTGACAGAGTTGACAAATACTTCTTTTCTTATTTTTTACCCAGATGTATTCTTTATGCACCTGTTTGCTCTCTAAAATTCTATGGCTTTCCATGACACAGCACAGCTGATTCTCAGATTTTAGTGCATGCATAGTATTCTTTCCAATTACCACGTGGTAGAACTCACAGCTGTATATTATGCTCAAAATACACAATTTTATAAAGAACGATTCTTTCACATAAAATAAGAGTATTCTCTGCACTTCTGTACATTTTAAATGTTTAGTCTCTTCAAACACATTCCTTGATTTTCACCTAGCAATATTAATACATGTGAGCTCTATCTTTAAAGTTACAGGCAAATTATTAATATAAGGAAAGATTTTTCACTAGCATAATTACATTCTCCAAACATTTTATAGGTGGGAAATTTTGACGTTATTTGTATTGTTTTAGTAAATCACATTCTTCTTAGGAAGTGGCGTAGGCATGCAGAGGCACGGAAACTCCTTAAGACAAAGTAGCTTTAAGTGTGTAATCTCTTTAGGAGAGACATTTAGTTTGTAAGTGAAGGATGGGGCAGGAGACAAAGCAATTTCTGTTTCCCAACCACACTTTGCATTTGGGGAAGCAGAATAAAGCTCCTCTAACCCACAAAGAAGTGTGGGAAAATGGAAATGCCTCCCCTTACAGGATTACTCAAATTCCCTATAGTGAGGCCTATATACCTAGTGAGGCTTATATACCTTTATTTTTGCTGATCTTTGTAAAGCAAAACAATAAATTCAGATCTATAAAAGACTCTAAACATTTTCTCCAGCAGGGAATAATGGGCTTGCTTCCTGTCAATGACTTTTCCATAGCATCCCGCCCTGAGTTACTAGCTGGATGCTTCAGGATGCCTCCCTTGGCTGTGAAATACTCAAGGTATCTGCCTTGATGGCAGATGCTAACTGGCATTGTGAGGGTTTCCTTTGCAAGGGGTTACCTAAGAGTTCCACCCATGTCCCGTACAGCCAACCCTTAGTATGCCTTTACCAAGTTATTTCCCACCCCCTTCTTTTTGAGCAATTAAAGAAAACAGGAAAAAAAATGACTCAGTCTTCACTAAATTGGAATTCACAACATCTATCTCAAGTTTTGCTTTTTACTTTATTTTGTATAATCCAGGATAGACCATTTTAAAAACTCTTTAGCATCCTAGTCTTACTGAAAATTACTGATATATACATAAACAATACTGTTCATAATTTTAACCTACTTTCTAATTTTCCTGTTCCTTTGCAACAGGTAAGAATTTCATCATGGCCAAAGGAGAAACCAAGAAGCTGGTTTAGTGAATTTAAGAGAGGAAAACTGGTATGTTATTACCTCAGCATGAAGTGGTTTATTTTGAAGCTCTTACATAATACAAGTTCAAATTATATAATCTCTAGACCCTTACTGTGAATGTCTAAATTATAAAAAGCAGGATTCCATGTATTCCCTAGTTTGTTCTATCTAAATCTTAGACCACTTTGTGGTTTTTTGGCCGTTTTTTTGTTTTTTTTTTATTTTTATTGGAGTATAGCTGCTTTACAATGTTGTGTCAGTTTCTACTGTACAGCAAAGTGAATCAGCTATACGTATACATATATCCCCTCTTTTTTGGGATTTCCTTCCCATTTGGGTCACCACAGAGCATTGAGTTGAGTTCCCTGTGCTATACAGTAGGTTCTCATAGTTAACTATTGTATACATAGTATCAGTAGTGTATATATATCAATTCCAATCTCCCAATTCCTCCCACCTCCCTCTTAGACCACTTTGGTATTTTAGAGAGAAGTCTAAAATTTTTGTATCAAAATAAATGGAAATATATTAAATTTACTAAAATATTAAGATCAAATAAAGTATGCATTTCCCTAAGTACCTGAGATAGATATCATAAAAATGGATTATGTTAGAAATATCAGATATAGAAAATATAATGTCTATTTAGTATCTCTGACCCTATTTCACTTCCGTTATACTTGAAAACTAATTTATTCTTTGTTTGCAATTTCAGTAAGAACTTTTGGAATGTGAAACTTTTTTCCGATAGTTACATCTGGAAATAAAGTTAGCTGACTGACCTGACCTTTTACATATTGTAGCACAAGTTTACTTAAATATTTCCATACAATTACCAGTTCGTGATCAATCATTTTATAGAGATTTTAAAATTGGATGCCAAAACTAAATTTGCATTTAAAAGCTGTTTAAAAATATATATGTGTTTAAAATGTTAATTATAATGTATTTAAATGAATGTTTTTCAGTTATTCAGATAATTATTCAATAGCTTAACATTCTTTAAAAAAGGTATTCTTTTCCATTGATGACTATTTACACAGTTATTATCCTATAAGAACCTACTCATATTAGTGAAGTTCTCCACTTGACGTAACTGTCTAGTTCAGTCTTCCAGTCACATATTAAATATCCATGTTACATTTGTATCTTTGTATGAGATAAAGATACATGCACAGATAGAACTCTGTGTGTGGTTTTATTTGTTGCTGTTTTGTTTTGTTTTCCTTAGAGTGGATTTCCCAGTTGTTGTTTTTTGTTTTTTTTTTTCTCCAACCTCTCAAGGATCCTCATCATCTGAACTGTTAATCAGTAAGAATTAAGTAGAATCAACAAAAAGGAGGAAAGTCACAGATAACTGCCTTTATATTGAGTGAATCTATAATCTGGGCGAATTTCTTAATTTTTTTTTAAATATAGGTTTATGTTTCAGCTGATCCCAGATAGTTTATTTATATACAATAAAACAAATTATGAGCTTGACAAATGAGTTCTTAATAATTTGCAGTTAAGACTGTTTTCCTGCTCTAAATACAAAATAAGTATTTCCTGAACAACAAATATTCACTTGCGTGTCTTGGGCAATATGCTTGGTGCTGGTGATACAATGATGAATATAAGTACATCATCCGAGAACAGACAAACAAGCAGGTCTGTGCTGAAAATTAGAAGACCAAAAACCTCTTTGAAGACTGTGCCGCCAAAATGAAAAATTCAAGAACATGTTGAAAAATTTGTCAAGTAGATACGTTAGGAAAATAGGTGAAATCAAACAACATAAAAATAGTTAACCTTTGCATTGCACTGAGATTCCTCAGTTTTCATTTTTACTATATTACCACTCTATTATTTAAAAAGTTACACAAACAGGGCTTCCCTGGTGGCACAGTTGTTGAGAGTCCGCCTGCCGATGCAGGGGACACGGGTTCGTGCCCCGGTCTGGGAAGATCCCACATGCCGCGGAGCGGCTGGGTCCGTGAGCCATGGCCGCTGGGCCTGCGCATCTGGCGCCTGTGCTCCGCAATGGGAGAGGCCACAACAGTGAGAGGCCCGTGTACCGCAAAAACAAACAAACAACAACAAAAAAAAAAACAGACCAAAAAAAAGTTACACAAATATAATGGTACATTTCTTGGAAACAAAGGCATTTTTTGTAATACTTACTGACTGATTAGGAAACTGAAGTATATATAGAAGTAAAGTGATTTTTTTCCAAAATAAGTATTGCTGACAGTACCTAAGGTGGGAGTACATCCTGATTTCATAAAGTCCTGTATCTGGGTCTTCTGCCTCTCAATGCATACTTTCTTTCATTAAGTGAAAATGGGTCTATTGATGGCATCCACATGCTTCTGGGATCACAGTTCACTGTTGACAGTGATTTTATTCTTTTACAACAGAAAAGAGTAAAAGAGTCTTTATGTGTCTCTTTATTCTCTTATTCCCAGCTTTCATATTTAGATGTGGAAGGCAATTCCATTAATATGGTGCAAATGACATTCCTGAAACTGCTGACTGCTTCTGCTCGGCAAAATTTCACCTACAGCTGTCATCAGTCAGCAGCCTGGTACGATGTGTCATCAGGAAGCTATGACAAAGCACTTCGGTTCCTGGGATCGAATGATGAGGAGATGTCCTATGACAACAACCCTTACATCAAAGCCTTATATGATGGCTGTGCGGTGAGTATAATCTCTGCTTGCCTTCTTTCACAGAGGTGAGAAGCAGTGTGTAACCATTACACTTTGGCCCTAAGTCAGATTTCTGTCATGAAGTGGATGTCAATTGTTATTAAGATTTGATGCTTAACACTGACATATTAAAGTACAGTATATTAGAGACCACTAATATTCACACACAAACACACACAGAGACACAGAATCTCTGAAACATACATACAGACACATTTTAAAAGTCATAACAGAAGGTAGTCTCGGATCGTATGTTATTTTTATGGAATTATTCCTGATATTTGAATACTATTACAGCTAGATACTCCTGAAATGAAAAAAAAGAAAAAAATCAAGAGCCTTATTTCATTTGCCTCCTTAATTCATGACTCTAACATGACAGATAAAGGAATCATCATTATACTGTTTATACCATAGATAATTCTTACCTCTGTATTTTGCTTATAGGGGCATGCTTATTGGTACTATGTTACAACAATTTAGTCCGTTATTAGCATTTTGCTATTTTTATCCTCTGGAACTGTCTTTCTCACACATATGGTAATTTCGTAAGAGCAAATGACCAATAGAGCATCCTAAAAAGCTTATTGTCCTAGCTGATGAGTGAAGAGAAGTCACAATTACAAATAAACAAAGTAAGTAGGTTACACATAGATCAAAGAAGAGACCATAATGCATGTAAAAGGAGAAAGCGTTTAGGATTTCCCAATATAATGTATTGATAATTATTCATAAAATTAATACATAGCAATAGAAATGCTTCAGCTTTAGACTTCTTGCATTATAATTCCTATACTGCGTTCAAATTTTTCTTAGCAAATTTGTCTGTGTGTATATATACATATATATTTATGTGTGTGTATATATACATATAGAATTATTATAATAATGGTAAGGATATATTATTTATGTAAGGGTATGACCCAGTACCAATATCAGTTTTCATGTTAAAATGTATTTTTCAGTTCAGTAAGATTCTCTCCAACTGTGCAGTATATTAGAGCATTATCTTGAGTAATTATGGCTAAGTATTAAATACGGTCAACTTTCAAAAGTTAAAACTACATATGACATCAGTGATAACAAGAAGAGTTAATTACTACAAAGATAATGGCAAATTTGTTTTCCACTCTCTTCTTTCTTACCTTCTTATGTCCACTCAGAAGCTTAAGAAAAAATAACATATCTTAAAAATATAAAATGATTGTATAACTTTTTATTTCTGCTTAACTTTACAGTCCAGAAAAGGCTATGAAAAGACTGTGATTGAAATCAATACACCAAAAATTGACCAAGTACCTATCGTTGATGTAATGATCAATGACTTTGGTGATCAGAATC
This sequence comes from Orcinus orca, assembly GCF_937001465.1. Classification (NCBI taxonomy): domain Eukaryota; kingdom Metazoa; phylum Chordata; class Mammalia; order Artiodactyla; family Delphinidae; genus Orcinus; species Orcinus orca. The sequence continues at coordinate 122,161,255 of NC_064559.1, forward strand.
AGAAGTTTGGATTTGAAGTTGGTCCTGTTTGTTTTCTTGGCTAAGATTAGGACAAAGAACATATGAAATCAACAGAAAATATACCTTGGTGCCACCAACCCATTTTATGCCACATGCAAGTTTTGAATAAGAATGGTGTAGAAAATAACTTGCTACGTACATATGTACCAATTAGGAAATATCGATGCCCTTGTGGGAGCAGAATCACATGAAAAAAGCTTTGAAAATCATAAAAATATAAGATAGTGTGGCTAAGATGGAAACAGGCCTTATTCTTGATTCCCAATTTTCATCTCTTCTTTTCCTATTTGGATTTCTTTGGTGCTGTAGAAAAAAAAAAGAGAAAAATATATATTCATAAAAGACATGGTGCTCATTCCCATCCATCAAGGATGTGCTAAAACAGTGTGTTTAATAAATTGTAATTATTTTATGTACAGTTCTATACTGTTATCTATGTGTCCATTTCCAAAACTTGCATGTGTCTCTGAATTCCATCTGACTCTAATTTTATGACAACTGCAGAACTATGATGGCAATAAATACATGTATCATGAAAAAATAAAGTTGCAATTTCTGATGACTCTAATTCCCTTTCTTTGATGAATAATAAAATGCCTTTGTATATATTGATGTTGAAGAGTTCAATTATTTGATGTCGCCAACAAATTTCTCAGAGGGCAAAACCTGGAAGACTTTTGGAAGCACACTCCGATCAACTCTTCTCTACTGTTCGTAATTTTGCTGAATTTCAGCCAAAAACATCATACATTTTAATGCTTTATTCAATGCTATACCTCAACCTTTTTCTTTTCAGAGTCCAGGATTTCACAGGATACTTGTATATGTGGAAAATAAGCAAGTTTATATTTTTTGGACAGGAAAATATGTATGAGAAGCTGTTTTAACAAATTGATGCCTCCATCAAGCAATCAATCAGATGTACAGTTTTTTTTACTACCTTATCTTATTGTCTTCAGTGTGCTTCAACCAGTGAGGTTAATATTAAAAGATGGAAACTAAACAATTATTTATGAATTTGTTCAATGTTATATTTTTAATCAATTTCTTGAATTTGATTCTAAGTTGCATATTATAATAGTCTCCAAATATTATTTTACCTGCACCTACCCAACAACTATTATTTCTTTTCTTTCAAGATAATATCATGCATTATTTGACCTACCTAATTGCTAAATAACATATGGGTGGACTGTTACTAACAGTGCTTGTTTTAAAAGTCATACTTAGTAAAAACAATCAAAACATTTTTTTCCACTAAGGCATTTTCTTTCAGGTAGCTTGAAATAGCAGTGAAATTTTAAAATTACACACTGAACTTTGTATCTATTTTAAGTAATATATGTAAGACTTGAAAATAAATGTTTTATTATTTCTTATATGAAGTGTTAAGTTAATTGATAGCAGATTTCACTGGAACATTTTCAACTGATAATTTATCACAAAAGAACATACCTGTAATATTGAAATTAAAACGTGAACATTTGTCATTCAGAAGTTCTTTTATTTTTGAAATCAAGTTTGTAAATGTCCTTTCAAGAAGGGAGATATGAATCGTATAAATAAACTCAAGTCTTGTCTACCTGGATTGGTCATTCTCTTTCTTAAACATGTTTTAAATTACTCTCTATTGCAGAAAAGGCTTTCAGTTTTGTTTCTTGACCATCCAGGTTAGAATAGTTTTACACTTTTGAAAAAGAATATTATCCTTCAGAGATTAGCTGTTTAAATTCTCCACATTTCTAAAATAAAAACACCACATGGTAATACTCTATTAACAAAATAAAGATAGGGTATATTTAAAATTTCAAAGAAATGTTTTTCATAATTAAATGTTTTACAAAGTCTCAAACATATGTTCACAATTTCAGCATTAAAAGAATTTCCAGAACTTTTATTTGAAATGTAGTCTCTAAATCATACATAAAATAATATTGTCTATCAAGAGGAGTCCATACAACAGAGTATTTACTTTAGCGAATGCATAACAATGAGAGAATATTTTGCATATTGACCTGCATTGGGGAAGCTGCATTTGTCCATTTAAAAAAATGGCTTCAAATTTGGCACTCAGTAGAATTAATGCATAAATAACTAAATCACCTATCCTTTTCTAGGATATGGTCTTCTGCATAGTATCAAATTTTTTTCTCTCTCTTATACTTGATTTAGTCTGGACAAAAGGAAGCTAGTGAAAAGGAAAAAGCATATTATACAACATTCTAGTCTTGGCCCAGCATGTATAAGTTATTCATGTGTAAATTATGGAGAATATTATTGACCTTGCAGGATAGGTAAGTCCTGGGCCTGATGCACGTAAAGTTTGGTACAATTCTCTTTAAAAAAATAATACAAAATTACAAATAAAAAATACAAAAATTACTATTTAGAAGTAAAGATATTATAACAAATCATTAAATTAAAAACTGGACCTATACCAAAAATATCAGAACATCCAAGAAAGTATTGTTTTTATTAATTAATTCTCTGAAGTACTTCTGTAACACTTTTATCCATGTGGTTATTTGTTTACTTATTTATTTATTTATATTTTTTGGCTGCAATCTCTGAGTGCCTCTTCAAATGAGAATTTTATAATTTAAATTTCTTATAGAAATAATAAGTTTCTCTAACATGTTAGGTTAAAAATTCTTATTATCAATAGCTTAGAGATGTTTCAGTGTCACATTCTGTTATTGGTGAGTATTTTTTAATTTTAGATTATTTTAAATTCAGGAAAAGCTCTTTTATATTTCCTTCATACTATACTTCACACTATAAATTTGTGAGACTTTTCCACAGAATAGCCTCTGATTCTATACATTTTTTACCTTGTTGCTCCTCCACTATCACTAGATTTCAGATTCTGGGCACCATAAGACACATGCATACTATGGTATAAATTCTGTTTCATTATCATAACACAGTGGGTGATAGGGTTATTCCAGAAAGCCATTTGTATACTGGGAATACTGGCATTAATTATAAGTAAATAATAACTGCAAGCCACATAATTATATTCCATCATGTAAGCATATTCCACAAACCCCAAGTAAAAGAATCCCTAATTAAATTTCCTCATTACAGTTTCCTTCCACACCACCCAATACAAGAAAGAATGCCAAGGGGAAGTTGGAGTGGATAGACTATGATCTTAGCTGATCATGGTTAAAGAATCTTTGGCAAATTTTACCAATCATATGACCACATGAACATATTTCTAGGAGCTCTCTAAGGTCTTAGATGGTGTCTGTGAAAGAGGATTATGAAGCTTAAGCTTTATTAGTTTCAAGTAAATAGTCCTCTGCATGCTGGATAGCTGCAAAATAAATGAGTTAATTGAGGGCCTAGCACACTGATATATACTAAGAGCTAAATAAGTAGTTGCTACTGCTCTAGATTTCCTCCTCTACTATCATCACCTTAGCATGTTCCTTTATAAAACGTGGCTAATGATATGTGCTACCTACCCCACAAGACTTTTATAAAGATTTAATTTTCAAAAAGTAAAACACTGTACAAATTGCATCACAGATGTCCAAATCAGCAAACAGACTCACATAAAATACAAGCCTTGCAGAGATTCACAAAGGATACAAAAAATAAGCAGTAGCATATACCATATCCAAGAATCCTGAATTCATCAGACAGAGCTTCTCAAGTCCCCGGGATGTATTTTGCTCTCGAGAAGGATGAGTTTAGCTGGTTTTAGGGTCTCTCAAATTTTATATTTTGCTTGTCTCATGTCTCTGTAGTGGTCATACAACTAATGATTCCTCAATGCAGCTGCAGCCCAGAGATCCAGAGATTGCAGAATTATTCACAATTTAAAATCTTTCAGAATATATCCTGCTAAAACATTCCAAGTTCAGTTATCAGTGCATAGGCAACCCCTGCAGTATCCTCATTTCTTTTCTTTTTTTTCTTTTTTTCTTTTTGCCGTGCTGTGCGGTTTGGGGGAATCTTAGTTCCCCGACCAGGGATTGAACCTGGGCCTCCTGCAGTGAAAGAGCAGAAGGGGGGCAGCTGTAGGCTGGGCAGAATTTTGAAGTTAATATTTTCTAAAGATGGAGGCAAGTGGTTTTGAATCATTGAATCATAGAACATCAATGCCAGAAAACTTGATGGTCACTTATCAGTTAATCAATGACCGAGGATATGATTTAGCACCATCACTATTAAAAACTCAACTTTACAAAATAATTAGGTCAGAAAGTGTCTTTGCTATATCCTTAATCACAAATTAATAGAAGAGATAAAACCATCACATCTAAATGAACAGTTTGGACTTCCCAGGTGGCACAGTAGTTAAGAATCCGCCTGCCAATGCAGGGGACACAGGTTCAAGCCCTGGTCCTGGAAGATCCCACATGCCACGGAGCAACTAAGTCCATGCACCACAACTGCTAAGCCTGGGCTCTGGAGCCTGCATGCCACAATTACTGGAGCCCGTGTTCCGCAACAAGAGAAGCCACCGCAATGAGAAGTCTGTGTACCGCAATGACGAGTAGCCCCCGCTTGCTGCAACTAGAGAACGTCTGCGTGCAGCAACAAAGGCCCAATGCAGCCAAAAATAAATAAAATAATTAATTTTAATAAATAAAATCTATTAAAAAAATAAAATAAAAACAGTTTATTGTCAAGGTTCTGACTATACAGATGTTTGTTTGGAGAACTGAAAGAACAATTAATACTGGTTTGTGAGTGTGTTTCGTGAAGAGATGGCACGTCTGCAAATATCTGTAGAGTTTGGATAGGTGTGTATGGAGGTGAGAAGAAAGACCACTTTAAGGAGGAAACCCAGGAAAGAATTCCAGTGGTACAGGTGGGTGTGGCACCTGAAGAAGAGGAGGAGTCTGATAAAGCCCCAGTCATGAGAGAGCATGGCCTGGTGTGAGGCCAAGGCCTGTGTTTAGGGTTGGGTTGTAATAGCTTGAAAATCATGCGAAAGAGCTTGGATATTATGCAGTAAACAATTTTAAATGAATGTTGGTTCTTGAGTAAGACAGTCACAATGAAAGCTGTGTTTAGAATGACTATTTTTGGCAGTTTTTACAGAAATGACCTAGTAGGCATTCTATGCTGGATGGATCTGTAAGATGAGTCAGATAATGGGGACCAAGTATCATGAAACTGTTGTGGAAATTTAAGTGAGTGATAATACAGATTTCGGTTACAGTAATTACACCTCCATGATTTAAGAGGAAGGGACACGTATAAGACAATTTGAAAAAAGAAATGACTATATCTTAACAATATTTAAAATATTCCAGAGGCTTTCACTGAATATATCCACAAATAAGTTATAGTTGTCTAGCCTTTAAGAACATATATCATAAAATAATAGAAAAGAAACCTTGAATCTACTAAAAATCTGAAAAGCCAACAGGTCTCAGTAAAATAAAATGACATCTGACACAATCTTATCAATTGGCTTTGTATCTCCCATTGTATCTCATACATTATTGTAAAGATTACATATGAAAATAATTTGTGATTGCATAAACAATACGACATTATGGGCAAGTGCCTATCTCCTATATAAACAAAAGTTCATGTACATTATCAACCACAGAAGACATACATTTATAGAAAGAAAAATTAACTGCTAAAGCTTAGTTATAGTTTTGTCTGTTGATACTGAAACTTTCATAAGTAAAAATTGGAACATAAAGAATAAGTAAATAGATGGGAAGTCTTGGAAATAATTCTATATTACTAATATGAAAAAATATGATCTGTGTGTGTATGTGTATGTGTGTGTGTGTGTGTGTGTGTGTGTGTGTGTCTGTTAATCATCACATATTATTGGGAACAAGCTTTACAAATATATCAGTCCTTTCATCAGCAAAAGTCATGGCAATTAGTCCTTTCCATATAAAGTTCTCATCTGTAACAAAAAAGAAATGGTGGATCATAAAATAAACACAAGTCAAAAACAGAAGATCTTCAAGCTAATTCTAGTAACTTAATTCAAATAAAGCATACAAAGGCAGACCCAATGATAGGTTAGTGTTGTATACTGGTATCAGTTATTAATTATGTAAGGCTTCTCAGCAAGAATCCTTCACAGTGATGCAGAACTGTGTGAAAGTTATATGCATTATCATCTGACTCATTAGGTCTCTGATGTCTCCACATTGTCGTCTTTAAACAGCACATCTGTTGAACAAAATAAAAGCTGATGTATAGATGTAGATCTTTGGAGAATCACAAGAACTAAAGAACCAAAGGGAGACAAAGACGACATCATTTCTACTTTATCTGTTCCTCTTCACTCGTTAAGTTTTACCTAAATTTATTGATTTTTGTTTTATTTTTATTTTTTCTTCCAGTTTTATTGAAATACAATTGACATACAGTACTGCATAAATTTAAGATGTACAGCATGATGATCTGACTTACATACATCATGAAATGATTATCACAATAAGTTTAGTGAATATCCATCATCTCATATAGATACGAAATAAAAGAAAAAGAAAAAGATATTTGTCCTTGTAATAAGAACTCTTAGGATTTACTCTCCTACAACTTTCATATATAAGCTAGTGCAGTGTTAATGATATTTACTGTATTGTACATTACATCCCTAGCACTTATTTATCTTATAGGTAGAAGTCTGTACCTTTTGACCACCTTCATCCAATTCCCCTTCTCCCCATCACCACTTCACAAATCTGATCTCCTTTTCTATGAGTTTCTTTATTTGTTTGTTTGCTTTTTAAGTTTAATTGACCTACAACACTATGATAGCTCCTGGTGCACAACATAGTGATTCAACATTTCTATACAGTAAAAAAGGATCACCATGATACATTTTTTAGTTGTCATCTGTCACCATTCAAAGACGTTACAAATTATTGACTATATTACCCATGCTGTATGTTTCATCCCCATGACATTTATTTTGTAACTGGGACTTTGTACCTCCTAATCTCCCTCACCTATTTCACTTTTCACCTCACCTCTCCCCTCTGGCAACCACTTGTTTGTTCTCTGTTTTAATGGATGCTTTGCCTGAGAGGAGTTTTTATGAACAAGACATCATAAGTTTTCTAAGATTTGGTGAAAGAAAGTTATATTATATATATTAACACAGACCTAAATAATGTAAAATTACCTAGTTACCTGATGAGATATGTTTTAAAATAACGTTTTAAAAAAGATTGCCCTTTTATCCTTGACACATATGTTCATGAACATTAAACTATCCAAATATTCAAAATTTTATCTTCACTTCTTGTTACCCTTGACCATTAAAGAAAAAAAAACAGTACATGTTCTCATTGTTGTTATGTATGTGGCTGTGCTTCCTATGCTTGTTTTATAAGATCCTTCCCTCTTAGGATAGCACATTCTTTAAAACAGTTGTAGGAAGGATTTAGCTTAAGTTAGAAGACAGGTATGAGGAAGCACTATGATTTTGGCAGAAAGCCAAGGAGCTGGACAGAAAATGGTTTAGTCTTGCTTTATCCTTGACATAATCTGGAACTGGAGCATGTGGAAATTCTACTAACTGAAAGACCAAAGTTTGCTTGTGTAACCTCTTAGCTTTTATGGTAACAAAAATCCACCTGCTTTCCCTGACAGTGGAGTATCTTTGGTGTGTATATTTTAAACGAATCATCCAAGCAAAGACTTTATTTTTGTAAAATATTTTACTGTGGCCATGTATTTTGTAGAATGTGGTAAAATTTTTATCCTTGGAACCCCAAAACCACTAGGTATATTTTGACGAACTGATGAAAGAAACGGCTTAAGGAAAGTTCTCATTTGAGCCATTAAAAAATCACTTTAGAAATATCTCTAAAGGAAATAGCAAAAGTTTATCTACAAAACTTGGCAAAAAGAAAAATAAAATTCCTTAATTCTTACCTACCATTTTTTTAATTCAAAAGCTTTTTCAGTCTTCTCAAAATGCTTTTCATGACTGCCTTACTATGTACCTCAATTACTAGTGTCCTAGTTGGAGCTCCTTCTTAGGTCAGTTTCTTAACTATTACTCTTTACTTTAATTGTCCACCTCTACTTCTTACCTACGCACACAAACACTCCAAACCATACTATATTTGCTGCCTGATTCATCCTTCTTTAATTAATCAAATGTCACCATTTGAGTTTTCTATTACAATAATACTGCCTAATGAACAACAACAAAACTTAATGTTTTAAATATTAAATTATTCTTATTGCTCATGATTCTGTGTGTAGATGGAAGGCCTTTCTAGCCTACATCTGACTAGGCTGATCTTGCTTGGGCTCACTCATGTGTCTGCTGTCTGCGGGCAAATGAATGGCCTGCTGGGGACTAGTCATCAACACTGACCCTGCCTGTGGTGGATTTCTTTCACATGGTTCCTCATCCTCTTGCAAGTTATACCAGGTTTCTTCAAATGGTGATAAAACGCAAGAGAGAGAGAGACATAGATAGAGACAGAGAGGCCGAGAGAGACAGAGGGAGAAAAGGTATACACAACCATTAATTTTAGGCCAGGGTCAAAACTGCTGTGGTGTTAATTAGGCCACAGAATAAGTCACTGGACTAGCAGAGTCCAGTGAAAAAGAAAATAGTCTCCCCCCTCTAATGGAGTGGGGGGCTGCAAAGTCACATTACAAAGTATATGGATGTGGGCAGAAGTAAAAGATTTCTACATTCTACCACACTCACTGTCAATCTCCTGCTCAAAAATCTTTCAAGAACTACCTATTTCATATTCTCATAAAATGTAAACTCTGATCCCAAGATTTCAAATCCCAAAACGGCTTCCATCTAGCGTAACCTTCATTTTTAATCTAATTTAACCTCCCTTCCTATTTTTCCTCAACATACTTCCTCTACCTGAGCCAGATCATCTACTCACTCTGACATGAATATGTCTTACATTTTTAATCATTCATATCTCTATGCTCTCACCCATATCTCCTACATTATATGCCTTTTTCCATCTTTTATACTTAACTCTATTTTTATTAAAATCCAGCTTTATTTTTACTAAGCTTTTATTTTTATTAGTCTCAGATGCTTCCTGATTACTCCAGTGCACACAGCTATTTTTATTTTTAATTTCTGAACTTCTCTAGTATAAACATATGTTCTACACAATTTCAGCTCTTGGATGTATAGTTCTTTGTATCATATACTTCTCTTTAATGAGTGTTAGTTTGGTCTACCCAATGAGAGGTAAAATATGAATTCCCTAGAGTCTAAACATTAGTTCTAATGATATAATACGTATGTTATGACTTAAAATGTGTCCTCTAAAAATTCATATGTCGGACTCCTAACCCCAGTCCATCACAATATGATCTTATTTGGAGATATCTTTATAGAGGTAATCAAGTTAATATGAAGCTGTTAGGGTGGACCTTAATCTAATATACTGATGTCCTTATAAAAAAGAGAAATTTGAACACAGAGACAAACACATATAGAAGGAAGACAATGTGAGGAGACATAGGGAAAGACAGCCATCTACAAGCCAAGGAGAGATGCCTGGAACAGATCTTTTCCTCAGAGCTATCAAAAGGAACCACTACCTCAACTTTGGACTTCTCTTCTCCAGAATTGTGAGATAAGAAATTTCTGTTATTTCAACCGCTCAGTTTGTAGAACTCTGTTAGAATAGCCTTAGCAAACTAATATTAAGTATTAAATAAATATTTATTTTTGTTTGATTAATTGAATAGATGAAAGACTCATGAGTATAAATTAATAATCCTATGTTCTTAGGTGAGAGAAATTTTGGCTGAATTGCTAGAAACTTAAAACTTCTGGATCACACATTCACAATATATAAAACAAGCTTTTAGTGTTTACCAATATTAAAACTATTGACCAATAGAATAATTAAATTCTCTACATTATATTTTAGATATGAGATGAAGAAACATATGTAGATGGAAACAGAAAAGATGACCAACAAGTACTGCACATAGGGAGTAAAGTGGGCTGTTTTTCTCTGTGCAGCTATAAAATAGTGGTTGGCAAAGAGGCACTAAATGTTAATGAACTATATGAAATTAAAAATCAAATATGAAGAGGGGTGTATAAAAGTGTAATCAGTTCAGCTGAGACATACATTACTTATTTGTTCTCCTGGGGACACAATGGTGAATAAGACAGACATAGCCTCCTCACCTTTGAGACTTTAAGGGTAGATATATTAAAAAAGTGAATAATTGATAACAACGACAATAATAATAAGTAAGTAATTTTACGTCAGGTAAAATATAGGAAGCTGAAGTAATCTATGGCAGGGGTTCTAACCTTAACGAGGAACCCAGTTAGGTATCTGTGAGTGAATGACCTTTAGTATGAGACCCAAAGCATGTTTAGAAATTTTCTTCCTCAACAACAGTGAAAGAGACAAAGTATGTTAAGTAAAGGAAAGATAATGATTTTTTGATGAATCTGGGCCAAAAAAAATCTTGGAAGACAAAAACACTGAGTATTATTCTCTTTCTTTTAGAGGGTGGTTAAAAAGGTTTTTCACTTTTCTTCTTTCTTTGACTACATCAGCCCGTAGAACTTGCGTAGTTCTGAAACTTTCCCCGAAACAAGCTGTAGCCCCGCAGGCTGCTGCCTAACCTGGCCTGACACATTAGAAACAAGGAATAAAGTAGCAAGACATGCCTCAGAGACTTGCTTAAACTTCAGCAGTGAAGAGCAACACAGGTCTGACTAGCAAAATTGAAAACCCAAAGCAGTACTTCGGAGATAAAACGATACCAGAAATAGAAACAAGCAATCATCAAGAGAACGATTTAAAGCACTAGCTCATGATTCCATCTCACAGCCCAAGTCAGGCAGAAGAAAATTCAATATTGTTCAATGACATAAATAAAGTATTGAGGAAAATAAAATCCTAGTGCCTAAGATAACAATAGTATTGATGTCTGCAGATTCTGCGTGACAGATGGTCTCAGTCGCCACTGCAGAGGTGGCTACAGAGCTATATACCAGCTCGTGGCATCATAAACTATTCAGCTTAGACAGACTCATCCCCAGGACAGAGTGATTGGGGCAATTATCCTGTGTTCTGTTCTTTGTGGGAGCCCTGCTCTGCTGCTAGCAGTCAGCTGGGCAACGATTCTTTGAGCCAGGGGGAGCTGTTTGCCAGACAGAGCTGAAAAAAGACATGAGACATGATTCCACCATAAGCAGACTTTAAATTGGCCTGATCTCCAAAGCCATCTAGGGGATATCAATAAGAGCCACCTGCAGAACTGCTTGCATAATAACTCCTAGCACTCCTGGGAGAAATCATTAAGGAGATTATAGTAGAGATCCTAAACTGGGGACCAAAGAGCCACATCTGGCCCTCATACCTATATTTTTTGGTCTGAATAATGCTGGCTTGCATACATTCTTTTTGAATCTTTTAAATTAGTTGCTAACCTTTAAAAATTAGAATTTCTGGCTTCTCTTGAAAATTTGGAGGATCTAACACAATGTGAATATGTGCCCATTGCACATTTTTGGGGAGTATGCATTCTCTAATTTGCTGTACCCCCCAGCACTCCCCATTGTTTTGCTTATATCTCATTTGCTTCATTATTTTTTTTCATGTGGGTTGGTCCTTCTAGGCATTTAAGTCCTAAACCCAGGACTAAGCAGGCAAAGGAGGATGGAGATTAGGAAATATTGATCAGACAGGGAATTCATTGTCTAGAAAAAAAACAAAGGCCTCAAAGAGTTATATTGATAAATTCAGAGGTAATTGGGAAGATCACCCACATATCAGGGAAGTGAATTCAGATTTCATGAGAGGTAATAGACAAAGCAAGGAAATAAAACAGGCTATATTATGAGATGGTTTACACTCTTTCAATCAGAATAGTGAAGGCAGCCAAGGACCCAGGAAGATTTGATCAAAGTAAAAGTCTCTGTATTAGTTTGCTTTGGCTGCCAAAACAAAATACCCTAGACTTTGTGGCTTAAACAACTGAAATTTATTTTCTCACAGTTCTGGAGGCAGGGTGCCACCAGGGTTGGCTTCATGTGAGGGACCTCTTTCTGCCTTGCTACCTTCTTACTGTGTCCTCACATGGTGGAGAAAGAGAGTAAACTCTCTGGTGTTTCTTCTTATAAGGACACTAGTCCCATCACGAGGGCCCCACTAACATAACATCAGCTCTTGTTATTTACCTCCAAAAGGCCCCATCTCCAAATGCACATTGGGGGTTAAGATGTCAACATATGAATTTAGAGCAGGGGAACGTTCTGTCCATAACAGTCTCCATTAAAGCTACCCTGTACAAAGATACCCTGTCCCACTTGACCGATAATGGCATCATAAGGAAAATTGAAGTAGTCAGGGTTCTCTAGAAAAATAGAACCAATATGAAGAACCAGGAGAACCAATGGTGTAAATTCTTCCCTAAGTCCAAAAGTTTGAGAAGCAGGAACTTAGATGGTGAAGGTCCTAGTCCTAGGCCAGGAGAAGATTGATGCTTCAGCTCATGCAAAGCAAAAGTCAGGCAAAAAGAATTTATTTTCCTTTGCTTTTGTGTTCTACTCAGGACCTCAACAGATTAAATGATGTCCACCCATGTTGGGGTGGACAATCTGCTTTACTCAGTCTACCACCAGTTCAATACTAATCTCTTCCAGAAACATCCTCACAGACACACCCAGAGAAATAATGCTTAACCATATATCTGCATACCTGTAATCTGATCAAGATAGACACGATATTAACCATCACAAAAATACATCTTGCAAATCAAGTGACTGGTAAATTGAGACTGGACCATCCCTGGTTTAGTTAGCTCTAGATTAAATGTTTAAGAAAGACTTCGGGAAGAGTTTATACCAGAGACAAAGAACAACATATGAAGGAGAAAATATTACTTAGTGCATAAGTGGTAGCCTGAGTCTCCGTACTTCAGATACTGCTAAATGGTTGTTACTCCTTCAGATTCAGATAAAGTCAGTATACATTTTTTAAAAAATCACTGCTGTTTATAAAGCAACCTTAGAAATCTGAAACTCTGGACTGAAAGAAAGCAGAGAGATACTCTTATGGGTTCTTGTGTAAGAATTTGGAGCAATACAGATACAACTGCTTGCACTACTCTCTCCATCCTGGAAGGCTGGACAGCTTAAGAAGAAAAGAGCACAGACAGCAGCCTGGTATATAAACTGACCTTCCCTGTAATCTGAGAAAGCAAGCTCCATTGACCGGCACTGAGCACTACGCACCTAGATTGGTACTGTGCTCTACATGACCACTTGTGCTTAGGGTCTGTCTATATTTTTATTTATTTTACTTTTTTCTATGACTTTCATTAAAATTTACTGAGGAAGTTAAACAGCAAAATTATCTAAAACTCCTCTTAAAATGTGGAGTGATTTGTGCAGCTGGGAAGATGGAGTATATTTACTTTCTTTTACTCCTCCCACTAAGTACAACTGAAAAACCCTGTATTTTATATAAAACAAATATAAGGAGATTCTGAAAGGTCAAAAAAATACAGCAGATCATCTAGGGTGTCACAGTTTGTTACAGAGAGTTCAGGGTCCCTTTCCCTGAATCTCCACTGATACCCCAAAGCAGTGGTCTCATTACTGCTGGGCAATGGTGAAAGGCTTCACTTTCAGCTAGGCTGCCTCTGACACCACCTCAGTGGAGAGAGTTGGGTGACTCTTTATTGTCAGTTGGAAATGGAAATTTAGGCTTCCCATGGGTTTCCACTGACAACATAGAGGAAGCAGGGGGTTGGTGAAGGGAAGGGTTCATTACCAACCAGTAGAGACAAAAGTTTCAGCTTCCTACTTGCCTTCTCAGACACCACTCCAGTAGGAATACTGGGGAGCCTTGTTACAGCCTAATAAGGGTAAAAGATTATGTTTCTTACTTGAATTTTCCTGGTATCAATGGATACAGCACCACAAGGTTTGGGTTGGAGAAAAGCAGTTACTATCTCAAAGTTTTCTAACTTACTGGACTTCCCCTTTCATAGTTTTTTTGGTAGAGCAGGTAGGGGGGTTTAAGTCTATGCCTGTTGAATTCCAACTTTAGCTTCAAGTCTGGTATACATGAGGCTAAAAGAAAACACAGGTGTACTGGGTTGAATAGTATCCCATTTAAATCCAGTTCAATGTAGAACCTTGGAATATGCCCTTGTTTGGTAACAGGGTATTTGTAGATGTAATCAAGTTAAGATGAGTTCATACTGGATCAAGGTGGACTTTAATCCAATATGACTGGTGTCCTATAAGAAGAAGAGAACACACATGGATACAGGGAGACACAGATTAGAAAGGAAGAAGTACAACTGTCCTTCTTGACAGATAGGATGATTGCCTATATAGAAATTCCAAAAGAATCTACAAAATCAGAACTAATAAATGAGTTCAGTGAAGTTGAAGGACACAGATTCCTGTACACTAGCAAGGAACACATGGACACTGGAATTAAAAATACAATACCACGTAACATGCCTTAAAAAATGAAATACTTAGGTGTGTAATTCTAAAAAAACATGTACAGGATTTGTAAGCCCAAACTATACAACACTGATGAAAGAAATCAAATAAAATCTAAACAAATGGAGAGACATACAGTGTTTATGGATTGAAGCAGCAATACAGTGAAGTTGCCAAACTTCCCCAAGTTGATATATAGGTTTAATTCAATTCCTATCATAATGCAAACAAGACATGTTGCAGTTATGCACAAGATAATTCTAACATTCATACTGAAAATCAAGGCAACTAGAATAGTTAAAACAATTTTGAAAAAGGAGAATAAAGTGGGAGAATTGATCTACCTGGTTGTAAGGCTTATTATGTAGCTACAGTAATCAACACTCTATGGTACAGGCAGAAGAATAGACAAATAGATCAATGGAAAAGAATAGAGAGCCCAGAAATAGACACAAATATGTCCAACTAATTTTGATAAAAGTGCAAAAGTAATTCAATGGAGGAAAGATAGCCTTTTCAACACATAATGACAAAGCAATTGGACATTCATAGGCAAAATAAATGAATGTCACACCTTATACAAAAATAACTCACCATGGATCGTGGACTAAAATATAAAATAAAAATCTTTTAGGAAAAAAGATAGGAGGAAATCTTTGAGACTCAAGGCTAATGAGTTCTTAGACATGACACCAAAAGAAGCACGATCCATAGAAAATGAAAAATTGAACTATATAACTTCATAAAAATTACATACATTTGTTCTGAGAAAGGTATTGTTAAGGGGATGAAAAGACAAGTCACTGAGTGGGAGAAAAAAAATTTCAAGTCGTATGTTTGACAAAGGACTAGTATTTAGAATATATAAAGTACTCTGAAATCTCAACAAAAATAAACAGCCCAATTAGATAAAATGAACAATCCAATTAGAAAGTGGGCAAAAGAAAGGAAGAGACAACTCACCAGAGAGGATATACAGCTGAAAATATGCACTTGAATATATGTTCAAACATCAATAGCCGTTGGTGAAATGCAAATTAAAACGATATGTGATAGTCCTACACACCTATTAGAATGGCGAAAAAAAAAAAAAGTGACAACATCAAATGCTGTCAAGGATTCAGATAAACTGGATGATTCATATATTGCTGATGTTAATGCAAAATGTTACATTCTGGAAAACAGTTTGAGAGTTTCTTAAAAACAAAAATAAGCATTGGACTACCATAGAACCCAGCAATTGCACCCTTAGGCATTTATACCAGAGAAATTAAGACTTACTTTCACAAAAAACCTGTAAATAAATGTTTATAGCAGCTTTTTCCATAATAGGCAAAAACTGGAAACAACCCAGATTTCCAGCGGGTGAAGATTCAAACAAACTTTAATCCATCCACACCATGAAATACTCTAGCTATAAAACAAACTATTGATATACACAATACTCTGGATGAATCTTCAGCAAATTATGCTGAGTGAAGAAAAGCTAATCCAAAAGTCACATACCGTATGGTTGCATTTATATAATAGCCTTGAAATGTCAAAATTACAGAAAAGGAGAACAAATTAGTCATTGCCGGGAGTCAAGGAGGGGGTGGGTATGTATGGGAGGAAAGTGGATGTGACTATAAAAGGACAACCTGAGGGATATTTGTAGTGATGGAAATGTTCTGGTTCTAGTTATTGTAGTATATTTTCACACGTTACTGTTGACGAAAACGACGTAAAGGGTTTCACTGTATTGTTTCTTACAGTGGCATGTGAATTTACAATTATATCAGAATAAGCAGTTAAATTCAAATTTGAAATATGTCCTATAAAATAGAATAATATAGAAAATAGGATACTTATATACCCACATTCAGATTAAATACATGTGGTCCCTTCATAAAATAGAGAAATAAAAAGCTATGGGGCTTCCCTGGTGGCGCAGCGCTTGAGAGTCCGCCTGCCGATGCAGGGGACACGGGTTCGTGCCCAGGTCCGGGAAGATCCCACATGCCGCGGAGCGGCTGGGCCCGTGAGCCATGGCCGCTGAGCCTGCGTGTCCGGACCCTGTGCTCCGCAACGAGAGAGGCCACCACAGTGAGAGGCCCTCGTACCACAAAAAAAAAAAAAAAAGCTATGGATAACTGCAAAGGGCATGTCCCCTCCTCCCATTCCTCACCCTTCCTAAGTTGGTAATATGTTTCCCATACTTGTAAGGATACATTTATCTATAAATAAAGGTAACTACAAGCCATATATAATATTATTCATGTGATCAACTTTGAGGAAGTATAACATATACACAGTAAAAACAGTTTTTAAATATGAAGTTGGATGAGCAAGTAAGCCTAAGTAACCACCAATGCAATCAAGATATGAAACACATCTAATTCCTCCAAACTTCATTCACCCCCTCTACAATCCATCCCCTCCAACCCTGGACCCACAGAAACATGTGTCATATTGTTTTAAGTATTATAAATATCTACATAAATTTACCATACAATATACTAGTATATCTTTTTTTTTACATCTTTATTGGAGTATAATTGCTTTACAATGGTGTGTTAGTTTCTGCTTTATAACAAAGTGAATCAGTTATACATATACATATGTTCCCATATCTCTTCCCTCTTGCATCTCCCTCCCTCCCACCCTCCCTATCCCACTGCTCCAGGCGGTAACAAAGCACTGAACTGATCTCCCTGTGCTATGCGGCTGCTTCCCACTAGCTAGCTACCTTACGTTTGGTAGTGTATATATGTCCATGCCTCTCTCTCTCGCTTTGTCACAGCTTACCCTTCCCCCTCCCCATATCCTCAAGTCCATTCTCCAGTAGGTCTGTGTCTTTATTCCTGTCTTACCGCTAGTTTCTTCATGACATTTTTTTTCTTAAATTCCATATATATATGTTAGCATATGGTATTTGTCTTTCTCTTTCTGACCCTAGAGTCTGTCATACAGAGTGTAGTATATCTTTTGGCAACTCGGTTTGCTCTAAGCACTCCCCTTCTCATGTCAGCTGTTTCTCAACCTCTCTCTCTCTCTTTCTCATTTTCTGATTCAAAATGTCTGTGTACTTTTAAATTCCTACAGAGCTCACTGATATCAGAGGGAGAAACTTCTCTTTTCCTGAAGAAAATTTAATGTAAGGGTTTTCACTAGAGGTACAGAAAATACTTATCTCTAGGAAAGAGGAAATAGCTCACAAACTGGGGTACCAGGACAGAGGGTCCTTCTGCAAGATTTTATTTAAAGGACAGGAGCTTGATGCCTGACCAAGGTTTTAGACAGCATTTTACCAAGTTTATGGTCAAAATATTGTAATAATTAGAATAGAACAAAGAGCACCGCTTTAGCCATCCATCACTGAGGCATCTTTGCCCAGGCAATTCTGGCAGTGGGAATGAAAGTGAAGCCGCTAATATAGTTAGAGTGAAATGTTTGATAAGTCCACAAGGAACTCTATGAAGATAGGAAGAAAGGAGGCCTCATCTTGCTCTGTCATTAACAGACAAAGGGACTGTGAATCTTATGGGGGTTATACAAATTGGGGGAAGATCCCTTATATTACCACAACCAATTCCACAATTTGGTTATCAGAAAATGATGAGACATACATTAGCAAGGAATGTACAAGCCTGAAAGTAAAAATATCTAGCACGTGACCTGCGTCCTGCTTACAGTCCTCAGTTGAGAAACTCACTGTGGTTAGACAGACTAAGGGGATGGAAGGGAAATTAGGAAACAAAATGGCACTTCTACTGCAGTTCTACCTTCCAAGATAAAAGAAATCACTGGAAAAGATTAGATCTCTAGGACCTCCAAACCAAGGGGAAGTAAATAAATAACAAACATTTCCAATGTAAGAGGGGACGCCATTGCAAAAGTTTGGCCTTCACTGTATACCCATGAAAAATTGGCCAAGGGGAAAGACTGGCTCTAAGTTAAATTTTAAAAGTGAAAACTCTTCTAAAATAGCCTTGCTAGATCAATTTCTTTGCAGGCAAAGCCTCTGGGCTTTATTGTTTGTGAAAATACAGCCTGATCAAATGGGTCAAAATTTGTATTTAGAAATTTCAGAGTTTACTTAAGTTGGAATACAACCTTTCTACTGGTACAATTATAAGCAAATATATATTTTTAATTCATCCTTGATATGACCTATGCAATAGGAATTGATGGAATATTAGAAAAGTGTGGTAGAGGGAATTCTAAGGTGACTTCATGAGCTCCACCTCCTGCTGCCAAGCCTGTATAATCTCATCCCCTTGAGTGTGGACAGGATTTCTCTTTTGCTTGTAGAAGGTAAAATACAGGCAAAAATGATGGGATATCACACCCTTGACTAGGTTATTTTATATGGCAAAGGTGATGTCTTATCATGATTACATCATGTTATATGAAAATCCATCTTAGCAGATTGGTGAACAAGAAATTCTCCTGCTGAGCCATTTGTGAACTGCCTATGAATAGGGCCACATGGCAGTAAACTGCAGTGGCCTCTAGGACCTGAGGCTAGACCCCTGTCGAAAGCCAGTAAAAAGCCCGGGCCCTCAGTCATAGAGTCGCACAGAAATAGAGTCTTCCAACAACTGAATGAGTGTGGAAGTGGATTCTTCTCCAGGCAGGTCTCCAGATGATAATGCAGTCTACTTGCCACCTTGATTGCAGTATGTTAGACCCAGAGCAGAAGACCCAGTTGAGCTGTGCCTGGACTTGAACCACTGAAATTGTGAGATAATAAATGTGTGTTGTTTTAACCTGTTAAGGTTTGTATCTGTTAGTTGTGCATCACTATTTCTAGGATGAGCCATAATTTCTGAGAATTCAGAATGGTATCAGTCTAGATAAAATTGAATTAAAGTATTATTATAAAATGGGCTGTTTTAAGCATTGTTTTCTTTTTTGGCATAAAATTAATTAGTGAGAGATGTTTTTTCTATAGACTGTGGAGATCTGTTAGAGTGGAGTAGGACCCTGTATTCACACATCAATATAATCTGAAAAATAATTATCAAGTAGTTCTTTCCCAGTGCTAAATGTTTTCAAATTTTTTTCATTAGAATTTTTATCATGATACCACATGATAGGTCTTGACATACTGCCTTCCATTTTTTCTAACAGAGGGTATTTTTGCAGAGTTACAATTGAAATTGGCTATATTTTCTGTTTGAGAAATCATATATATATTTAAATGTTCTAGGAAAAGATGATGGCAATACATCACATAACTCAGAAAATAATAGGATATAAAATGCTGCAAAATGAATGGAGAAAAACAATTTTAGTGAACTAGGTTGTCTTCTGATAACTCTAATCTCTTGAGTAAATATAGGTTTTTATCTATATGGTGATCATTCCATTACAACCAATGCAAAACTGAAGGAGACTGCCATATTTTATTTTATTTGAATATTTAACAATTTACACTAAATCCTGCTTTGGCTATAATTTTATGAATTTTCTGTGTTTGTTTTATGTGAAAATGTGAAAATGTGATTTACAAGAAATATATATATTTGGTTATTCACATGACCAAAATGTGTTTTTCACATATATTTGCAATTTGTCCAAATATTTGATCTTTGTCCTGACTCACAGTTCCCCCAACACTTAGAATTTCCCTAATGTTGAGAGTGTAAAGGTGTCTCTTTTTATGTTAATGAGGTGACTTTTGGAAATCACCTAAGGATGGGGAACCAACCTTGCCAGTGGAACCAATCAGGTGATTAGAGGATTGGAACTTTCAGTCCCACCTCTGACTTCCAGGGAGGGAAGAGGGGCTGGAGGTTGAAAAATTGCCAATGGCCAATGATTTAATCAACCATGCCTATGTACTGAAGTCTCTGTAAAAACCCAGGACTGGGTTCAGAGAGCTTCCAGGTTGGTGAAGGCAAGTAGTTCTGGAAGAGTAGCAGGCCTGGAAAAGGCATGGAAGCTCTGCACCCTTTCCTGTACCTTGCCATATGCATCTCTTCCATCTGACTGTTCCTGAGCTACATCCTTTTATAATAAACCTGTAATCTAGTGAGTAAACAGATCTTCCTGAGTTCTGTGAGCCATCCTAGAAAATTAATTGAACTCAAGGCAGTGGTGGTAGGAATCTCTGATTTATAGCTGTTTGGTCAGAAATAGCCTGTAACAACCTGGACTTACTACTATTGGCATCCTGAGTTGAAGGGGGTTGTTGGAATCTTCAATTTGTAGCCAGGCTGTCAGAACACAGGTAATAGCCTGGGTGTGTGTTGGGGGTGGGAGGTGGGATCTGTCTTGTGGGACTGAGCCCTCAACCTGTGGAATCTGATGCTATTTCCAGGTAAATAGAGTCAGAATTGAGTTGAATTATAAGACACCCAGCTGGTGTCAAAGCATTGCTTGTTGGAGGGGTGTGGAACCTCCCTCTGTCCCCCTCCCCTCACACGTTGGAATTGGGTCCAGTAACCTAATTGAGAAATCTCTAAGACCTGCTAAAAATGTGAGGAGACTATCTGAAAGTTAAGTGCTTACAGAATTGTAACATATTTGTGCTAAATTTGATAGGGTTTTTATAATATACCGGTCTGCTCTTAAGGAGCAGGGCCATATGTAGTGTAAGTCACATAGAGGTTGTTTTATATATAAACATTCTGAGTGAACTTAAAGTCATAATACATGATATTTTTGATGGTTCTGAATATTATTTATTCTGCTTTCTGATACTTTTGATAGATTAGGAGGAATTAGCTCGGGAAAACATGAAGTTTTATATATATATATATATATATATATACATACATACAAGAATATTATAGCTAACAATAAAATTGTTAGTGACAAAGCAGTAAACAATGGTCCTAGTTAAGGATAACAAAGAATGTAATGCGGAAAATAGGAATAAATTAAATGAGTGCAGTTCAAATGGAGGAAGGCAGAGGAGAAGTTTAAATAAAATTTAAGTGTTTACTAAGTATTTGGGGGCTCTGTGACACTGGATTCTCTCGTTAGTAGGAAAGAACAATTTTGATGGTAGGAAAGGTAGAGCTTCTCTTTCTTTCATTTTCAAGTGATTAGGGTGCCTTCTTGTTCTTCAGACTCTAAAGTCAATTGAAGGACAGGTGGGATAGTTTTCAAAAAGAGGAAAGGGGAATAGTAGTTTTCAAAATCTTGAAGAACAAAATTCAAAAATGCTCTTTGATTTGACAGTATATAGCCACCTGGGAATGTTAAAAGTACCGACTAAATTGTGGTTTGTAAATGTCCATATGAAAGCCAAATAAAATGGGACCTAATAACCAAGGCGATTACTTAGATTTATCATTAATTCATGGATTAAAAAAAGTTAAAAGTTGCCTTTGTCCCTACTGAGATGACATAATTAGAGAAGGAAAATTCTTCCACTTGAGTTTGAAAAACAGTAGGTTGAATTCAGTATCGTAGGGAGTAATGGAAAAGAATGGGCAGCAGTACAGCAGGATAGAGAGGGGAAGGATTTGAAAATAGCAAGAGTAACCACTGTGGCCCAAAACATGAGTCTAGGGGCTTCCCTGGCATCCAGTGATTGGAGCTTTGCCTTCCAATGTGTGTGTGGGTAGGTGCAGGTTTGATCCCTGGTGAGGGAGCTAAGATCCCACATGCCTCGGGGCCATAAAAAAGAAAACATAAAACCGAGGCAGTATTGTAACAAATTCAATGGCGACTTTGAAAATGGTCCACATCAAAAAAATTTTAAGACAAACAAACAAACAAAAAACCCGAGTCCACAGCAAATCCGAAGAGCAAGGCTTCAGCAGCACTAAAGGAGACAACATCCTGATGGGACCAGAAGCAGTGGTGTGGCCACTTGGGATCCATGAAGCAGTCCTACCGGGGTATTCCCGTCCAGTCATTCACATCTTCAAGTAAGGCAGATTAGGGGAGGTTTTCTGCCTGTTAATAAGTGGCAGGCTGGGGGCCATGTATCAATAGTTCCAATGACAAGCCTGAAGGCAGAAATGGCCCAAACCAAAAACTCCAAATGGGAATGATAAAATATGAAGAGAAGAGAGATATGCATATTTGTGCATATGGTTTACCTATGCTAAGCTATATATTATCAATATATTATTTCAGAAATAAATGCATTACGAATTATTTTAAGAAGCCTTGCTTACTTAATTATATAGTCTCCATCCTGCCTCACATTGGTACTTCCATCCTTACTTTGCACTCTAGTTTGAAACTGTGCTGCATTGCAAAGTCTTTGTTTCTTTTTGGGGCATAATATATGCCATCTATTTTTTTTGAAGTCCTGCATTCACAATAACTAGCAATTATTCTGTGCCCAGTATATGCTCATTGATAACTTGAATAAACAAATGGCTAGATTGTTCAATCTATCAAGAAATTAACATTTGAAAACTAGAAAATTGACATGTAATGAATGCTCACTTGTAAAGCAGCATTTATAAATTTTCTATAGTATCAAATATAATGTATTTTTCATTTATGCTTTATTTGAACCATAAAGGAAATTATATATTGTCAAAATAACCACTTTTGATCTATCAACTTGTTCATCTTCATCACCTTAAAATAAGGTTTTATATGGACTATGATTCCAACTAATATATTTTACTGACAGACTATTTTGTTCAAATGGGGGTGGCAAGAAAGCTAAATTTTCTTGTCTTAATAGTTCTTTCATTTATTTGTAAAGGCAATTCTTATCTGGTTTTACAATATTAACATACATTATTACTAACATAGGCTTAACAATGTTGCATTTACTCTTCAGAATGGAACAGTATCCCATTCACATAGATTATGATTTAGTGATTTAAGTCACATTTTCCCAAATATAATATGATTATGTCACAGCTCAGCTTGCAACCTACTATGATCTCATTACACATAGAAGAAATCAATACAGGCTTCTTAGAATGGACTGCATCGTCTTTCATAATCTCATTCTAACTCATTTCCAGCCTAATCTCCTAAAACTCCTATCACTAACCTGTGCAATCACCACCCTGAACTTCCCACTGTTCTCTCTACCTGTGTCAGACTCTTCAAAAAAGGAATCTTCTTTCCATATCCACTCCTATTTCCCTAGTTCAAGAATTCATCCTGTTCTACCTGGACTTCTGCAGTAGTTTCCAATAGGTTTGCCCACATGATTTTAAATTAGTTTTCCAGAGTGAATCCAAGGTAAATATTTCAAAACCAAATTCTGAAAATAGTTTGCAATACATCAAGGAATTCTTATCACTCATAGGATAAGAACTAAACAAGGTCTAGGCATGATGTGATCTGCCCTATCTCTCCAGTCTTTCCCAGTTTCACCTTTATATTCATTATCAATGCTCAGCCATACTGCTTCCATTGCTCCATTTTCATTTGTTTGAGAATATTTTGCTTCCTCATAACACTGCCATGTTTCCTTTACCTGGGAATTCTCTTCTGGCATGCTCCATTTCCCTTAGTGAACTCTGATACACTTTTCAAACATCAATTTAAAAATTATGGCTTTGGGCTTTCAGTTTCTTCTTGTAATAAAGAGAGATGGAAAGAGTGCCACTGTCACCCTCAAAAAAACAAAAAAAAATGCATCAAATTACAAATTCATGACTTTTCTTGAACCAAAGAACTGAGCTTGTGGCCCAAGCAACTAATCCAAAACCTAAGAAGAGACTAGAGCCTTGAGGAAATAAAAGAAAGGGGGGAACGTGAGCACTTCTTCACCTGGGATGATGGAGACGGGCACTGACAAGAAGAATGCAGCTATAGTTGCTAACAAATTGACATCTGATTATGTGTTAGTGTGAGAGTTTTTTGTTTGTTTGTTTTTGTTTTGGGTTTGTTTTTTTTTTTTTTGCGTTACGCGGGCCTCTCACTGTTGTGGCCTCTCCCGTTGCGGAGCACAGACAGGCTCCGGACGTGCAGGCTCAGCGGCCATGGTTCACGGGCCTAGCCGCTCCGCGGCATGTGGGATCTTCCCAGACCGGGGCACGAATCCGCATCCCCTGCATCGGCAGGTGGACTCTCAACCACTGCGCCACCAGGGAAGCCCTAGTGTGAGAGTTTTGAGACCTCAGGTGGTGCATGTATTCAGGAGAAGTTCACACCCACTTGTAGGTTTTTAAACATGGATCATAAGAGAGTCACAAAAAGATCAGTGAAAGTTCAGAGGAGAGCTCCTTCACAGTGCAGGGTTGGGGGAGGGAAATGGCAATGGCTGCAAGAGGAGCATAGGGTCCCTAAATAGGAAAGATCTAAATGATATTTCTTCCCTACCTGCCCTACAGAAATTACTGTGGTAGAAAATCAATAAACACCATAGCCTTTAGGGCATTAGTAAAGACTGCTGAAGGAACTGGAGGGGCAGAATCAGAATACATGCTTGTCCAGGGTTACAGCTGGAGTAGGGGTAATTGTATTTTACCACCAGACTAAAAAATAAAGAGTGACAGGTGAACAATTCTGACAGAGGTTCAAAATAGTACAAGACTGGAGAGGAATGATCTCTGGGGCACATTGTAAAGAGAAGCCCTAAAACTGAGGTTAAAGCAGAAACGATAATGCCATATAAAATATTAGCCCCCAAACTAAACACAAATTATTACCAAAGGAATTAAGTGACCAAGGTGTACTGACGGTGACAATAGCAAGAAAACAACCCAAACCTAGGCCACTCCTGTTTGGATAGCCTCAAACCCACACAGTAAAGATCTAGAAGAAGAAAAAGCATGCCAATTTCCAGACCAAAAAAATAATTTACCTCAATAACTACTGTCTTATTTAGGATGTCTGATTTCTTTCAACAAAACATTAAATGGTTTATAAAAAGGCAAGAAATAAACAGTGAACTCCAAGAGACAAAAATAATCAATAGAGTTGACACACATGTCAGAAATCTCTGAGAAGAATGTTAAAATAAGTGTAATTAATATAATAAAGTCTCTAATGGAAAAGGTGGACATCATCCAAGATCATATGGGTAATTTTAGCAGAGAAATAAAGTATATAAGAGAGAAAAAAATTAAAATGCTAGAAGCAAGCAAATTAAACAACAGTAAGAAAGATAAAGAATGCCTTCAACATACTTATGCCCAATACAGCCAATTTAACATGCTCCATATGATCAAAAAAGAAAAAAGAAAAAATCAGTGAACTTGAAGATAGGTCAAAAACAAAAATATATGAGAAAATAGAACTGAAGATCCAAGGGCTATTGGACAATATTAGCTGGTCTAATAAATGTATTCTTGGAATCCCAGAAAGAGAAGAGAAAGATAAGGGGAGGGAAAATATATAAAGACATAATGGCCACAAGTTTTCTAAAATAAGAGACAGATACAAGACACACACACACACACACACACACACACACACACGCACCACCCCACCCTAGTTACTGTCAAACTCCTGAAAATAAATGAAAATGAGAAAAACGTGAAGACATCCAGAGAAGACAGACACATTACATAAAAAGACCAAAGATAAGAATTACACCACACTTTTTATCTGAAATCATATAAGCCAGAACACAACGAATTGTCATATTTAAAGTGCTAAAAGAAAAAAAAAATCTGCCTGCATAGAATTCTATACCCTAAAATATCTTTCAAAGTAAAGGAGAAATAACTACTTTCACACACACAGAGATAATTTATGTCTAGTAGACTTATACCACAAGAGATATTAAGAAAAGCTCTTTAGGCATAAAGAATATGAAACCAGACAGAAACTTGGACATACTAAAAAGGATGAACCCTTGATATAAAATAAATGAAGGAAAACATAAAATTCAGTTTTTTCCTTACTTTTAATACCTCTAATAGTTAGCTCTGTCTAAAGAAAAATAGTGATATATTGTATGTTTAAAGGATATGTTAATGTAAAATTTATGACAAAAATAGCACCAAATATTGGAGGGAAGAACTGGTATGTTACATTGTAAGCATCTTACACTTCATATTAAGTGATACAACATTGTATAAGTAGACAACATTATCATAACATAACACATAATGTAATATTATACCTAAGGGTTTACACCCTAGGAACAACCACTCAGTTTTCAAAAGTTATAAATAATGCATAGTAGAGAAAAATTAGGATTGTAAAACATGCTGAACTAACTTAGGAGAAGGCATTAATTATCTTTTATATACACTTATTTTGCTTTATACACTTATTTCAGCTTATAGAAACACATTTTTTGAGTGATTTATTAGCTGGACACCTTTTTTTCATAAATTGCAAGCTCTATGGGAGTTGGGACCACATGTGTTTTTGCATCAGATTACAT
This sequence comes from Orcinus orca, assembly GCF_937001465.1. Lineage (NCBI taxonomy): Eukaryota > Metazoa > Chordata > Mammalia > Artiodactyla > Delphinidae > Orcinus > Orcinus orca. The sequence continues at coordinate 122,187,969 of NC_064559.1, forward strand.
CCCAACAGCCTAGTATGTATAATAGGCTCAATAAATATTTATTGAATAAATGAATAAAATCTACTTGCCTGTGCAAACAAATTTCTTTGTCTCCAATGCCCTTGGTCCATTTCACTGCCCAGAAGAGTTTCTAGTCTTTCGAGATATAATTCACTACCTCCTTTTGTTTCCTTAATTCCCCATTTGTGCCATACTCTTATTTAGTACTTAATTTCTGTCAGCACTTTACAAGTCAGTGGGGGTGGGGGTGGGGTCCAATTATGAGCTAAATTTGATCCCTACCTAACAGAGTGCAGCATAGTTTATTGACATGATAATTAGGCAACCAATATTTACAATGCAATGAAAATAGTGTAAATATAGTTAAGGGCTTTTGAGGACATCCAGAATGTGAGAGGATACAGAAAACAATTACTGTATACCACTTTACTAATTATTAAGCAATCACAAGTAGAGATTCCACTTGTTGCAAGTATATCATTTGATATTTTTGTTTCCCTGATTTTTTTTAGAAACAGAAATTACCTAGTTTTTTAAAAAAACATTAAATGGTATTTGTATAATCAAGTACACAATAAGTTTTTCATGTGCTCATTTGGTGTGTTTAGTATAATTTATAATTACAGGGTACACAAGTGTACCCTGTAGAAGCAGCTGAGATCTGGTGTAGTTACACATTAGCTCTAATTATTATGTTAAAATTAACTACAAAAAGAGTAATGCAGGTGTTAGACTCTTCCTTGAAATCATAAGCTAAAAGATTTAAGCATACGTATGGAAAACTAGTGTTAGTATGCAATTTATGATAGTTTATAATTTGATATCCCCTTTAATGTTGGGAAGTGTAACACTATACCCACTATTGGACTATTGTAGAGCAGACCTTCTTCCTTTGGCCTCTGTTCTCAGTTTCTAAAGTATGTGAACAATTATATATGGAACTTTTAGCTTTCTAGTGCCTCTTAGGTTCCAGGTATAGACGTGACTGGAAGTGCCCTTTAAGTGAAGAAGTCTAAGATCTAAAGATGAGATGACTCTTATGGAAATGAAAAACAAAATGTGCTCCTTACTCCTGATCTTTAGTTTTTTTCTTGCATAACATGCAGGTTTCAACTGCTCCCCAATATACTCCAAAATTTCAACTCTACTAGCTTGTCACCTACCACTTTTTCTTAATTCACTCCTATTTAACAAGTAGATATCTATATTTACATATATGGATTCATTTTATGAAAGAAATAATGCAAATTATATAGGATTCTAACAAATATAAAATTATTATTGCCCTGATGAATTTAAATTTTTGTCATTTTCAAGTAATTCACTTTATCTCTAGAATGTTCTCAGTCCAAATCAAAAAATATCTTGAGACAAATTAAAATGGAAATACATTGTGGCAAAACTTATGAGATGCAGCAAAAGCAGTTCCAAAAGGGAAATTTACAGTGATAAACATGGACCCTAAGAAAATAGAAAGCTCTCAAATAAACAACCTAATTTTACACTTCAAGGAACTAGATAAAGAAGAAATTCAGCCCAAAGTTAGTAGAAGAAAGGAAATAACAAAAATCAGAGCAAAAATAAATGAAATAAAGACTAGAAAGCCAATAGAAAAGATCAATAAAACTAAGAGCTGGTTTTTTGAAAAGCCAACCAAAATAGACAAAACTTTAGCTAGATTGACTAGCAAAAAAGGAGAGAAGGGTAAAAAAAATTAGAAGTGAAAGAGAAGACATTACAACTGATACCACACAAATACAAATGATTATAAAAGACTACTATGAAAAATAATATGTCACAAATTAGACAAACTAGAAGAAATGGATAAATTCCTAAACACATACAGCCTACCAGAACTGAGTCATAAAGAAATAGAAAGTCTGAACAGACCAATTACTAGTAAAGAGATTGAATCAGTAATCAAAAGCCTCCCAACAAACAAAAGTTCAGGAACAAATGATTTCACTGGTAAATTCTACTAAACATTTAGAAAAGAATTAATGCCAATCCTTCTCAAACTCTTCCAAAAATTAGAAGAAAAGGAACATTTCCAAATTCATTTTACAAAATCAGCATTTGGTTTTACCCTGATACCAAATCAGACAAGGACATGACAAGAAAAGGAAATTACAGGCCAATATCTCTGATGAACATAGATGCAAAAAACCTCAACAATATAGTAGCACACCAAAATCAACAGTACACTACTGTATAACTGAAATTTGCTAAGAGAGTGGAACTTAAATGTTCAATCCCCTCCTTGGATTCAATAATATTCTAGAACGGCTCACAGAACTCAAGGAAACACTTACAGTCACTGGCTTATTATAAGGGCTATAATAAAGGATACTGATGAACAGCCAGATGAAAAAAATACATAGGGAGAGGTTCAGAAGGGTCCTGAACTTGGGAGCTTCTGTCCTTGTGGAGTTGGGGTGCTCTACCCTCCTGGCATGTGGATGTGTTCACCAATGTGGAAGCTGTCAGAACCCCATACTTTGGGGAATTTATGGAGGCTTCATCACAAGGAATGATGGTTAATTAACTTGGTTTCCATCTCTTTGCCCTTCTCCAGAAAACTGAGATGGGCTGAAAGTTTCAAACTTCTATTCATGGTTTGGTCTTTCTGGTGACCAGTCCCCATTCAGGATCCCACCAAGTGTTGCCTCAAAACAAAAGGCATTCCTATCACTTAGGATTCCAAGGGATATAGGAGAGGAGCTCTGTGTCAGATGCTATCACTCAGGAAATTATCAATACAAAGGTCTTAGGAGCTCTGTGTTAGGAATTGGGGGCATATATATAAGTATTTGATTTTTTCTCACTCCATTAAAGCAAAATTCAGTTCTTTAAAAATGATTGAACAGTTGCTAAGAATGGAATGAATGTTGCATAACCTATCAAAGAATATATACAATACAATTTATTCTTGTACTGGAATTCCTCAGCTGAGCAGCAAGGACAAATTAGAGAAATAATTGGTTGAATGAACAAATGGACTAACGAGCTATAAATTTTATTATCTTGAGTGATATAATTTTATACTTAGGTAATCAAATGAATCCACAGTTTAATTATTATAATAGGTTACTCATCATACAAAATAATATACAAAAATAATATATTTCATATAGTGGCAACAATTAAAAATAAAATACAAAGTATTCTGTTTAAAAATAATGTAACAACAATAAATATAACAACAGAAGTGGAAATATCTATGGAAAATATACAATTTTGTTGAGAATTAAATTAATTCTCAACAAATTGGAAACTATAACATGTTAATCGATGAGTCATGCTTTAAATTTTAAAGAATTTTAAAGAACTAATCAATGTTTTAAAATTTCTCAACTCTCAATAAACTAATGTATAATTTAACAAATTCCCATTTAAAATTCCAACTGATTTTGCATGTGGAAATTAGCAATATCTATCTACATTTACAGAGTAATTTATTTAAGAATAGCCAAAATCTGATTCAGTAGAACAAGGTAGGAAAATTTGTCCTAGTAGAGATCAAGGCTTACAATAAAGAGTATAATAAATAGGATTATGTGATTTTGGCATCTTCGTTCAATACAAAGCTTTGTTTTGTGTCTACATTGAAAATCTGTTGTTTAGTGTAGACACCTTCATTAATGATCTTAGCTAGATCTTCTGGATACCCTGCTGCAGCTTCAAAATCAGTACTTGCTGTTTTACCTCACACTTTCATGTTACAGAGACGGCTTCTTTCCTTAAACCTCCTGAACTTTCAAACTTTCCTTCTGTGTTTTCACTTCTCTCAGCATTCATAGAATTGAAGAAAGTTAGGTTCTTGGTCTGGATTAGGCTTTGACTTAAGGAAATGTGGCTGATTTGATCTTCTATCCATACCACTGAAACTTTCTCCATATCAGCAATAAGGCTATTTCACTTTGTTATTATTCATGTGTTCTCTGGAGTCGCACTTTTAATTTCCTTCAAGGACAATTCCTTCGAATTCACATCTTGGCTAACTGGTGCAAGAGGTCTCATTTTCAGCCTGTCTTGGCTTTTGACATGCCTTCTTCGCTAAGCTTGATCATTTCTAACTTTTGGGTTAAAGTGAGAGATGTGCAACTCTTCTTTTCATATAAACAGTTAGAGGCCATTGTAGGGTTATTAACTGGCCTGATTTCAATATTGCTGTATCTCAGGGAATAGAGAAGCCCAGGGAGAGGGAGAGAAATATGGAGTGGCTGGTCGGTGGAGCAGTCAGAATACTCACAACATTTATTGATTAACTTCACTGCCTTATATGGGCAAGTTTCATGGCATCCCAAAACAATTACAATAGTAACATCAAAGATCACTGATCATAAGTCACCATAACAAATATAATCACAATTTTAAAAAGTTTGAAATATTGTGATAATTACCAAAATGTGACACAGACACAGAATGAGCAAAAGCTGTTGGAAAAATAGCACCTATCGACTTGCTCAAGGCATGATTGTCACAAACCTTCAATTTGTAAAAAACACAATATCTATGAGGCACAATAAAGCAAAGTGCAATGAAATGAGGTGTGCCTGTAACTTAATAAAAAAATAGGCAAAGCATAAATATTTCTCCAAAGAAGACATATAGATGGCCAACAGGTACATTAAAGATGCTCAATATTACTCACTAATTATCAGGGAAATGCAAATCAAAACTCCAATGAGATATCACCTCACAATTACTAGGTTAACTATTAAAAAACAAAAGCTAATGAGCGTTGGTGAGAATGAAGAGAAATTTGAACTCTTGTATGGGGCTTCCTCAAAAAACTAAAAAATAGAACTACCAATGATTCAGCAATCCTGCTCTGAGTAGCTATCCAAAAGAATTGAAATCGGGATCTCAGAGAGACACCTGCACTCCCATGTTCATTGCAGCATTATCCACAATAGCCAAGATATGGAAATAACCCAAGTGTTCATCAACAGATGAATGTATAAATAAAACGTATTGTGCATTTTCCCCTGTTAGTGTCAAATTTGATGTGTCTTTAAAATAGTAATACTGTTTTAATGTTCACTTGGGATCAGGCGATGGAGCCTTGGGCCTGCCTGAGTTTGGGATTTAGAATTGAGATCACCACATAAAGTTAGAACTCTTGAAATGCTACAATTTCTGTGAAAATCAGACTGTTAAAAAATTTCTCACTGGCAAAGGAATACCACAAGAAAGTTTTCTGTCTTGGCTTGGGCTCTGGTTGCATTAAAAAAAAAGTCTTATGAGCCTTTTTAATCATGGACCTCCCCTACTACAAATTTATTAACATCAAGTTTCTCCATGCCAATAATTCACCTGTCCTGACAGAAGCAAAAGCAAAAACAAATGCAGCAGGGACTTCCCTGGTGGCACAGTGGTTAAGAATCCACCTGCCAATGCGGGGGACACAGGTTCAAGCCCTGGTGGGGGAAGATCCCACATGCTGCGAAGCAACTAAGCCCGTGCACCACAACTACTGAGTCTGCACTCTAGAGCCCACAAGCCACAACTACTGAGGCCTGCATGCCTAGAGCCCATGCTCCGCAACAAGAGAAGCCACCACAATGAGAAGCCCACGCACTGCAACAAAGAGCAGCCCTCACTCGCTGCAACTAGAGAAAGCCCGCACACAGCAGCAAAGACCCAACGCAGCCAAAAATAAATAAATTTTAAAAAATAAAAATACAGTAGTTGGTCTAAGGGACACATTCTCAATTCAACATACAGGATTCTACAAGAAAAACCTGCTGCAGATGACTTGTCAGTTCAAAGTTAGAAAAATGCCCTGAAGAAATCAAGATGAATGAGACAGAACTGAAAGTAAACAGAATAATTAGTGTCACAGAATTAAAGATGGTGTGACTGTTTTAAAAAGTAAAATAAAGTCAAAAAAGAAAGGTAGAAGAAAGAACAAGATATAACAAAAGTGATTTGGGAAAAAATTTATAAAACTTCTAGAAACACACACAGTTAGTAGAATTAAATATATCACTTAAAATAATTATATAATTACATATATTTACACAGAGATAGATATGGAATCAGACAGATACAGCTTAAAAAAAGAATTGATGGTGGCTTCCCTGGTGGCACAGTGGTTGAGAGTTCGTCTGCCGATGCAGGGGACACGGGTTCAGGAAGATCCCACATGCCACGGAGCGGCTGGGCCCGTGAGCCATGGCCGCTGGGCCTGCACGTCCAGAGCCTGTGCTCTGCAACAGGAGAGGCCACAACAGTGAGAGGCCCGCATACCGCAAAAAAAAAAAAAAAAAGAATTGATGAACCAGAAAGTGGGTTGATAATATTACACTGAATAAAGAATAGAGAAATAAAATGATGAGAAAAAAGAAAAGAATAAGATCTCATATATGTCTTAGAGGCAATTTAGGAGAGGAGGCTAGAAAAGCAAGCAAAACAACAATGTACAGAGACATAGTGACCAAATGGTGATAGGACAATTTATTATTTCTATGCAAAGAAAAATTAGAAAGACATCTTACATCATGCATAATATCAACTCTCAGTGTATGAAAAATTGTAATGAGTAAAAACAAACGTTGAAACATTTAGAAGAAAATATACAAGACTAGATGGAAGGCCTCTGATCTGGAAAAAAATTAAAAAGCACAACCCACAAAGAAAAAGCCTAATAAAATTTACAATGTCAAAAGTTTAAAATATCTATTCAGAAAGGACTGCTGTTAAATAGTTGTAAAACAAATCATAGCCTGTCAGAAGGTATTTGCAACAACAAAAGATTAGTATCCAAACTGCATAAAGAATGTCTACAAACCAATTCTTAATAAAGCAATGGTAAAATGGGCAAGACGTAGAAAAAGATCATAGAATAGGAAACATGAATAAACAAGAAATATGTAACTAAATGGATCACTGACAATTTTAAGCAGTCACTTTACAATCTCTGAACTATTTAACTCTAGACTTCTTTTACCCTGTTAATATAATTTATTGTTATATTGTGTTTTTTTAAATGTATACAGGAAATGTTTACTTCAATTTGATAACATAGAAAACTTTGTAACAAAAATTTAAAGGATGCATGGAATTGATCAGACTGTAGTTATCCCTCCCATTTATTCCGGCTAAGATTCAATGGAACCTATAATGCTCCAGTTCTTAAAAAAAAAGTTCTAGTAAACAGAACACAACACAAGATTTGTCAAAGTAGGCAGTAAGTGTGGTAGGTACACTTTTGTTTGCTTTATCACACTATAGTTTTCTGTATTCTTGAAACTGATCATAATAAATTAATGACATTTACAAATTAAGATTTTGAAAAAATAAGTCTAGAGGAAGATAAATGTGCTGCTGCAATTTTACCATTGGCAAATTCGGATTAAAGTAACTATGTAAGTTCAAATGTGTCAAAAAGTAAAGTTATAATTAGTATTCATATCTGTTCTTCACAGCTCTTTAGCAGAGCCTGCTATTTTAACAGTTGTATTTGTAATGCAGTCTGTGCCTTGACAAAAGTAAATCAACAAAATGATTCTCCCTCTTCTTCCACCCTCAGGCTCTGGGCAATCACAGAAACTATGAACATCTGCTTGAATTCTGATTACCATGTTCACTGATTCAGTGCACCCAAATAAGCAACAATTAGTCTGTTCAGCACGTGTCAAAAGATCCGTCAAGTTAATTCAAATTAAGACAGGATAAATTGAGTCCAGTTGGCATCATGCATATTTGTATGCAAAATTTAAACAAGCATCAACTGTGCTATCTTTTTTTTTTTTACAAGCAAAACAAGAATATATTGTTACATAATTTCAGAAATAACTATTCCTCATAATTTTACTTAGATCATTGTCTGGATATATTTTCTCAGGGTGGAAAAATTTTCTGATATATTTGAGTGGACTTCTGCATTGCATTAGATTAAAATAGTGTCATTTTTTCTGGGACTCATTTATCTTACTGCCATTAATTATCTCCTAGGTACACAAATGGATTTCAAAGCTTGAAATGCATGAATCTCTATAAATTATGTTTCCAAAGGTGGGCACTTTTTAGATATAAACCTGACATTTATTTCTTAAATTTTAAGCATCCCACAAAATGTTAATGTCTTTAAGAGGTCAGGTGATAGATTTCCATCTCATTTATTGGATAGCAATCTGTGGTATCAAATACCTCTTTACTTGAAAGGAGAGAGAATCTGAACATTCCGAGAATTAGTGACAGCTCTTGGGAATCTGACAGGCTCTTAGCAGAAGACAGAATGACTGCAGTGGCATTAATTATAATCTATCCCATTTTCCAGTTGTCACAACTAGACAATGCTCCACATTCCATCTCTATTGATGTTTCATTGGAGTCAGGTGGACAGCCACCAAATAGCTGTACACTGCTGATCTTCAAAGGAGGAGCTCCATCTTGCTGCTGTATCTCTAATACACCCAGATGAAACAGAACTTTTGGGAAAAAATAGACAATTGTTCTACCAAGCTCTTAACTGTTTACTTTTAGTGAGTCATTTCTCCCACTTTTGACACTTCACCATTAGAGAGGAAGAAGAAGGCTGTTAGAATTTGTGATTCTAATTGAAGTTAGAAATAGGAGAACTAAGAAAAGAAGAGGAAGAAGCATATCATATTTTTAGGAAATACAAAACAATATACCCTAGGATTTAGCAGAGAAGTTCACAATGACAATTAGCAAACACTTACCACGATGCCTGCAGATCTAGGCATTGGTGAATATTGCCAGGATATTAGAGAAAGACAGAATCTAACAGGTCTCCATTTGGATAAAATGGAAATAGTTTAATCCTATATGGGTTAGGGAGTTAGAGACACTTCTTCCCTTCTAATATGGATACCAAATAAGTACTAGGTTGGCAAATAGCATTGCCTGATATGATGATATATATACATTTTAATACAAGTTTCAGCTGCTAGAATTGGTATTGCAGAAGGAAGAAAAGAATAAGAAGTAATAAATAACATATTTCCCAAATAGTTAAAATATGTTGACAGTGACTTGCTGCTAAAAGCTGATAATTGTGGGAGCCTTCGGTCTATTTACAGTAGCTATACCCTGGAACAGATTTTTTGCCTTTAAAAAGACCTGGTGCAGCAGGTAAGATGTGTGATCTTAGTGAGCTAGAGCAAAGGTTTCCTTTGCATAGAGTTCTCCAGTGCTAACTCTATGGTGTGTGTGTGTGTGTGTGTGTGTGTGTGTGTGTGTGTGTGTCCTCGTGTGTACATAAATTCATCAGGTGTATACGTGAAAGCTTAAACAGAAATATTGAAATCCAGTTAGATTGAGCTGTATTGAATATACAGTTTCAGAATAAAAGTTTTGCAATTATCTATTTTCAAGCTTCCTGGTCCTTTATTTACTCCATCTTTGATATTTAAAAAATTGTGGGGAGTCATGTTTGGCTTGAACTCTCCCATGAAGGTGCTATTATGTCTTTTAGAAGAGAAATATATAATCCAATTGTTTGCATTACAATTATGTGAATTTGAGCAACATGAGTGTTTGATAGTTATTAGGATGGGCATACGAGATCGAATCAATTTGTGGTTAGGTTTACTTACATACTACATAGACATGACAGAGTTGAGAGAAGTTACAAGTTATCCTGTCTTGAATTGTTTGCTCCAGTTCTGAGATCAAGAACTCAGTATCCACAACATAAAGTCCCCATGCCAAACCAACCACCAACCCGATCTGATGGGGGAGAAGGCTGCATTCCTTGATATTCCCAGCATTCCTGCTGTGAGCTGAGTCTGTTCATCAAGAATTACTTCAAAAAATTATCTGGAGGGTACTTATTCTGATATTTACTTTGCATTCACCCTTTTTGCCTTGGAAATATTTATGAGCTTTGGAGATACCTGGGATAAGGCCAAGAAATGAAACGGGAAGTGGAAAAATTATATAACCTAATTCCTATTTTGTATGTTGTGTCCCAATATATAGACTCCTGCTTTGACAACCAGAGTGACAGAAGCACTTAAATGAGCTGTCCCACGGAAGGCTAAAGAAAATAGAACTGAGTTAAAAGTTTGTGCCATCTCAACTCTGATGCAAACGGAATCATTCAAAAATAGCTTGTTTCCATAAACTTAGCAGAAATGCTAGGATTAATAAAGTCTTCTCATATTTATAAACCAGGTTAGCCTTTTTCTCTGCTTGAGCTCTTCCAGGAATCTAGGAGGGCATGAGTATACATAAGAGAAATTAAGAGAAAAGTATTTTTATTTTAGTTGGCCATTCTAAAGCGAGCCATGTGGTTATTCAACCTCTTCCAAACCTCTTCCTCCTCCTTGAGTCATCTTTGTATCAGGTCTGTGTGTATCCCTATTTCTGTATTTATTCAATTCTTATGTTAAATCTAGAAACAATTATGTTTCTCTCTATTATTATAGTCCTTTATAATTTGTCCAACCTTTCATTCTTCTGATCCTTTCAAATGTGTTATGTCATCAAAGATATTAGCTTCCTCAACCAAACTTTGTCAGAAGCTTCTGTGATAGCCACACCTTTATTCTTGATATCAAATTTTTTTTTAACCGTTCTGTCTTTAAATTCAGAGTTTTCCATCACAGCACAGGAATCTTCCTCTAAATTTAGACTGAATTTAGATAAAAACTGCTCTAAGAAACAACACGCTTTACAACTCTATTTTTAATAAGCTATAGATATGTATTTGTGGTCTGTAAATATATTTATCTTTTCCACAAGTTTACCTTGAGAATGATCACCAAATAACTGAAATAAGGAGATTTTTCTCTGTGGAAACATCTGCCATGTGGCCCAAGAAACATCACTAGCTCCACTCACTGACAACAACTTTTTTATTTTTTTAACATCTTTATCGGAGTATAATTGCTTTACAATGTTGTGTTAGTTTCTTCTGTATAACAAAGTGAATCAGCTATACGTATACACTTATCCCCATATCCCCTCCCTCTTGCGTCTCCCTCCCACCCTGTCTATCCCACCCCTCTAAGTGGTCACAAAGCACAGAGCTGATCTCCCTGTGCTATGCGGCTGCTTCCCACTAGCTATCTATTTTACATTTGGTAGTGTATATATGTCAGTGCTACTCTCTCATTTCGTCCCAGCTTCCCCTTCCCCCTCCCACGTCCTCAAGTCCATTCTCTATGTCTGCGTCGACAATAACTCTTGTACGTATCATCGGGAACTACTCATTCCTCATTCCATGTGGCAGTGGGAACTCCATCATATCAAGTCTTTCCCCAACCATGTCCTAATCCTGTCAAGGAAACATGGTCCCAGGTACACCAGTTCCACTCTCCCAGGTTTATATATTTAAAATATTTTTTGAACAAATCTCAACTTACAAAAATAACATTAGGGCTTCCCTGGTGGCGCAGTGGTTGAGAGTCCGCCTGCCTTTGCAGGGGACACGGGTTAGTGCCTCCACAGCGGGAGAGGCCACAACAGTGAGAGGCCCGCGTACCGCAAAATAAATAAATAAATAAATAAATAAATAACATTAGGGCTTCCCTGGTGGTGCAGTGGTTGGGAGTCCGCCTGCCACTGCAAGAGACACGGGTTCGTGCCCCGGTCTGGGAAGATCCCACATGCCGCGGAGCGGCTGGGCCCGTGAGCCATGGCCGCTGAGCCTGCGCGTCCGGAGCCTGTGCTCCGCAACGGGAGAGGCCACAACAGTGAGACGCCCGCGTACCGCAAAAAAAACAAACAAACAAATAAAACATTAAAAATGTGTAGATTTTCTTTACTCAGATTTGCCAGGGAAATTACACTTGTTTTATCATTCATTCTCTCTTATTAGATATTGGCTTTTTTCTAAAACATTTTAGTGTAAGCTTCAAACACGTTTATCTCTAAATACTTTAGCATATTTTCTAAAAAATAAAGACATTGTCTTACTAAACCACAGCAAAATTATAAAAATCAGGCAATTAACAATGATAAATTGCTATTATATAATCTACAGGCCTTATTATACTGTCATCAATTATTCCAGGACCACATTAGTTGTCTTGCCTTTTTAGTTTCCTTTAACCTGGAATAATTCCTTTACATTACTTTGTGTTTCAAAACCTTACACTTTGGAAGAATTCAGAGTAGTTATTTTATAGACTGCTCCATAATTTGGGTTTATCTAATGTTTCTTTATAATTACATGCAAGTTAGACATATTTGCCAGGAATACTGCAGGAGTGACGTGGTGTTCTTTCTAGTACATGATGTCAGGAGGCACAATGTGTTGATATGTTACATCACTGGTAAGGTTAAATTTACCACTTTGTTAACTTGGTGTCTGCCCTGTCTTGAATGTAAAATTATTAGTACAATGTTTTCCCTTTATCAATAGGTATCTGTGGGAAGATGCTTTGAAACTATGCATATATTCCATTTTCATTATACTTTTTCCTACTAATTTTAGCATCAATTGGTGATTCTTGTCTGAACAATTCATTACTGCCTTAGTGGTTTCCAAATTACAATTTCTATTTTCATCATGCTTTCTACATGAGCTTTCTCTATTCCCCATTTATTTTTCATATCAATATCAACTCATACATACTTTATTCTATGGATTATAATATATCACTATAATTATTTATTTTTGTTGCTAAAATTCCCCAGATTTGACCAGTGGGATCCTCTACAAGCTGACTTATGTGTCTTTTTTTTCCTTTTTCCTTTGGTTGGAAAGGTATTTTATATATATATATGTATATATATATATATATGTATATATATATATATATACATATATATATATACACACACACACACATATGGTTATAGCCATAAGTTTATACTGTTACCTCTAATTCATATACAACTGGATGATATATGTTCTAGCTGTTTTTCCCTTCTATACTTGTAACTCTGTTTTCTAACATTGAGAATACTAGCTCATTTCCACAAAGTGCTTGTTTATTTTCCTAATCCTAAAATAAATATAAAGTAGCGTCAGAATTTTTAGCCCATTCCCAAAAGAGCTGTGCCTAGTGCACAGAATGCATAGAAGAAAAATGGTTGCAAAAAATTGTGAAATATTTAGTTACATTCATCCTTCTCAACAAGATCGTCTTAATTCAGAATTTTTTTAACAGGTTTAATTGACATACAACATTATATGATTAATTTTGGGTGTACAACATAATTCAACATTTATATATATTGCAAAATGATCAACACAATAAGTATAGTTAAAATCTGTCATCATACGTAGTTACAGAAGGTTTTTTTAAAGAACTTTTAAATAGTATTATCTGACTTACCGATATTTAAAAAACTTTTTATAACATCTTTCATGTCTTAGCTGTATGGACTGCACCTTGTTTTTCTAACTTTACAGAAATCTGGTTAATTTCCTAAACTTTTTCTTCCCTAAGAAACTGACTGTTGACCAGTTTCTTCATGGTTTGAAGAACCATCATATCCGACAAATGAAATGAGATAAACAATAGTATCTACTGGTAACCAAGTCATTTTTAAAATAAACTTTGAAAAATAAGTTTGCAAAATTGAATCTCCATATCTTCCCAGGATATAATGATATCTCTCCAGCAAAATACTTTAAATTAAAAAGTTGCTACCATTGGCCATTATAATAGTTTATAATATTACATATTTCCAAAACCCTTAATTACATGATCAATTGTTCTACCTTTGAGTTGGAAATTTTAGTCATAGCAAAGGTCACTAGCAAAGAAAGCAGTGCATCAATATTTTTACTACTAAGAGAATCGACTTGAGGACACGGGGGGAGGGGGAAAGGGTAAGCTGGGACAAAGTGAGAGAGTGGCACTGATATATATACACTACCAAAGGTAAAATAGATAGCTAGTGGGAAGCAGCCGCATAGCACAGGGAGATCAGCTCAGTGCTTTGCGATGACTTAGAGGGGTGGGATAGGGAGGATGGAAGGGAGGCTCAAGAGGAAGGGGATATGGGGACATATGTATGCATATGGCTGATTTACTTTGGTGTACAACAGAAACTAACACAGTATTGTGAAGCAACTATACTCCAATAAAGATGTTAAAAAATATATACATATATTTTTTTCCTGCTAACCTTTTCTTTTCTCTTCAGAGTAACGTTATATTTCAGATCTTTAGGATGGTCATCTCCACAGCAAACTCTTCTTACCCCTGTCTCCAGACGCCAGCTAAGTAGTAGCCAAATGCTTTACTCAATTTCCTATCCTGTAGATTGACAGGGCCATTGCCTCTAGCTGTTGCTTTTTGCTATAGATCTATGAAATGAATTTTTGGAAAAAAACAATATAAACCAAGGTTATGTTTTTTATCTTTTGTGCTTTTTTATTGGAGGGTTGAATTACTGTTATTTTTAGTAAAACTGTTGAATGTGATCATTAAAATTCTATTTTGATTTAATGAAGTTATTGAAATATTAGATCATACTGAAAATAATTGTATGGACTATTTACCATCTGATATGTTTTTAGAGTAATTTTTAGAAATCTAATTTATTCAAAAGTACTTATAAACCAAATGTGTATTACATGTATTGTCTTTATTGACCATATGCTACAGGATATAAATTAAACTAAATTAATACCAAGAGATAAAGTTATGTTTTATGGGCCATGAGTGCCATTTAGAGATATTTGATGCAGTCAGCCTTTAAGAATGTCATCTTACCCAAAATGATAATAATATGGTACCTTAAGCAAATGCTAAGATGAGTCAGTCAGTTCTATTTAAGGTGGATTGCAGAGAAATTATCTGAGCTTTCTCTCATTTCAGTTTAAAACATTAAGACAGTCTTTTGCTTTGCAGATTATATAGACACTGCATTTGCTGCAGGTGATCCATCTTCATTTAAAGCTGTACTCAAGTGCCTTTAGCACTTACTGCTGTTAACAAGAATGTGGACTACCTTAATCCACTGTCAAGAGATCAGGGAGAGTTGGCACAGGTGACAAGAAGAGAAAATACATAAACATGAAATAGTTATCGTGGAAATAAAGGATAAAATTTAATCTAAAAGAACTTTCAAATGAAATGTGCTATTTTATATAGAACATTTCAGGAATCCAGCTATACAAGATTCATCATGGAAAGAGCCATAATTTAAAATTTTTTCTATTTCCTTATCTATAATACTGGATATTGACTAGAAGGTCTGACTTGTTAAACATCAAGAAAATTGACTATAATTTTGGTCTAAATAGTTGGGCTCACTTGAACTGGTATTTTCTACTGAGGTTGATGTTTATATTATGACATGCTGGATTTATTAGCAGATCTTTTTTAAAAACTGAGATAGAAAAATTTGGCAAACATAATATTTTTGGTCACTTCAGCGCTCATTTTAACATGTTTAGTCTTACTCATTTATACTGTCTTTGACCATCAATCTAAAATTCCATGAGTTTATGAGTCTTTCTTTTCATAATATAATACAAAACTGACGCTTTGCTTTATCCTCTATGGAATATATTACTGTGCTCTGTGAAATAAAATTATTTTCACCTTATGATTATGGTGATAATATTCCTGATTCTAGTAAATTGCAAATTTCAGAGGACAGACATACAGGATGCAGTGGGGCTGTGATGAGCAACTCTACTGATAGTCTAAGAAATTAGTGGGGACTTCTCTGGTGGTACAGTGGTTAAGGATCTGCCTGCCAATGCAGGGGACACGGGTTCAAGCCCTGGTCCAGGAAGATCCCACATGCCGCAGAGCAACAAAACTCGTGTGCCACAACTACTGAGCCTGAACTCTAGAGCCCACGAGCCACAACTACTGAGCCCATGCGCCGCAACTACTGAAGCCCGTGCCTAAGAGCCTGTGCTCCACAACAAGAGAAGCCACCACAGTGGGAAGCCCACACACCACAACAAAAGTAGCCCTGCTCGCTGCAACTAGAGAAAGGCCGTGCACAGCAACAAAGACCCAACACAGCCAAAAATAAATAAATAAATTTATTTATTAAAAAAAAAAAGAAATTAGTGGAAATACTTGAGATGAAAAAAAAGCATGAATTTCTCTCTACCACATCATCCCAAAAGAATATTTCGTTTGTGAAAATTCTTTCATTCACTTCATTACACTTCCACCATCCATTGTTCCTAAGCATACCACTACTCCTTACGATCCATTTCACAATTTGAGTTTGATGGTCGGGAAAAGCAATTAGTGGACAATTTTTCTCTTATTGTCTGTATGCATTTTAAAATAAACAATTTACTAATTTATTCTTCTCTAATTTTATGTGTGCATTTAAAAATAATTTCCTACTTAAACAGGAAGGATAAATTAATTGGAGACAATGAATGCCATGTTGAAAGCATTACCCTACCCCCACTTTTTATTGCTGTTATAGTGTCAAACAAGTCCTGAAAATGTTTTAAGCCTCAGAGTCCAAAGCAGTAAGTTTCTGAGTTGGAGTACTTTCTTGACAGACTTTCATGTTTGGTGAGTATTTCCCAGTTGTTTCTGAAATGACTCCCTCTGAGGATATTGTTGAAATGTTGTGTACACGGCTGCTTGTCAAAGCCAAGAAATGATGCAGAGCTGCTCACGTGTGGTTTTCTAATTGTTCTTGTACTAGCAACTGAGGAATTCTCACAGATGGGCTTATCATAACACTTTGTTAGCATTTTTGTATAACAAATGCCTTTTCATCTGAAGGAAACCCTAGAGGAAAATACAACATTCAGGAACAGGGTTGGAATATTAATTAATTGATGCTTCAAGTAGGAAATTTTCTTTTTTAATATGCTAAATGTACATAGTTAAATGTGTTTATAAAATTCAGTTTAAATTTCTTCAAGTTATAGACAGAAGTCATAGTTTCTAGATTTATAATGAATTATTTCTTTTCTATTTAGCTCTTTTATTTTAGAATCTTTCACTTTGATATCTGTAATTCTATAGATGATTAATTTAGGATTTGTTGCATGTTTGCTGTTGTCATCAATATTTCTAATCAATGTCATTGGGTGAGTATTCATTAACTGTAGCTATTTCAAAAAAAGTTTACAAGTTCCCATAGGGTACATTTTAAATTAGAACATGGTCCATTGACTAGGATTTTGGTTTGCTTGGTTGTCTGTTGGCTGGAAGTGTGGTGAATTTTTTAGCAATGAATATTCTTATTTAATTAGTTATGAAATTAATATTAAAGTTACTAAGGTCTTAAAAAATGGTGTTGAATATGGGGCTGTTTTCATACTTTATCTAATAACATTGACACATTCATTATTAAATATCAAATCAAAAAGGAAATATAGAGATAATATTATTTGGAACATTTCAAATTTCAAGTTGATCTCCCTGAGGCAGTTATCCGCAGTCCACTTTTGCCTGTTATTTATTGAATTCTGTCTTTTGTTTGTTTGTTTGTTTTGCGGTACGCGAGCCTCTCACTGTTGTGGCCTCTCCTGTTGCGGAGCACAGGCTCCAGGCACGCAGGCTCAGCGGCCATGGCTCACGGGCCCAGCCGCTCCGCAGCATGTGGGATCTTCCCAGACCGGGGCACGAACCCGTGTCCCCTGCATCAGCAGGCGGACTCTCAACCACTGCGCCACCAGGGAGGCCCCTGAATTCTGTCTTTTAAGCTTATTCTGGGGGGTGTGTGTGTGAGAGAGAGAGATACTAGTAAGAATAGTCTAAAGTTAACATTGCATGAATCCTTTATACTTTCTTTGTTTTCCTAAGGTCTACTAAAATTATTTCTCCTGTCCTTCATATTGAGATGTTAATAAATGAGCAGTATTTAACTTAATGTAAAAAATGAACAAAATAATCTTATATCTTTCTTCTCTATT
Source organism: Orcinus orca (assembly GCF_937001465.1). Lineage (NCBI taxonomy): Eukaryota > Metazoa > Chordata > Mammalia > Artiodactyla > Delphinidae > Orcinus > Orcinus orca. Next base: position 122,205,757 of record NC_064559.1, read on the forward strand.
CTATTATTCTCTCTTAATTAAAAATATGATTAATTCACTAACATTTTCAAATAATCTTTATCGTTAACCCTATTAATTTAAAATTCTGTCAATTAACATTTATTCATGGTCTGCTTTTTATTTGTTTGATTTATGGAAGGCATTACTTTATTATTTTTGTTTGGCAATACAGCTACTTAATGCACAACTTTAAAAAGTGATAAATTTCCTCATATCATTAGTCCTTATTTGTGATATTTATCTTTCTTGTGTTCTAGGAATACAGAAAGGTGTTTAAAGCAAAATATGAAATGAATCATTTTGAAAAGTATCAGTGCTTTGTGTCCAAAATCTACAATAATTCATATTGATCAATGTGGAAATGAGAAGGAATTAAAGCCAGCTATCTCCAATACAATAAATACAAAATGGGTGACAGTAGAAATGCAATGAACCAGCCAGTGATTGCCAGCTATAATGTTACAATGATTAGACTATTGTCAAATTTTAAAACATAACCCACATGGGTTCATTCCAAAGCAACATGCTTGATTTAAGGAGTTTCTCTGATGTGCAAGAATAAGAGCATTTCATAGAGTGATATCAGACAGAGACTCAAAACTTCCTTCAAAGGCTGGCCCAAAGTGGTGGATGAAATAGCAAGCAGGGGGCACTGCAGCTTTATGAAACTATCTCAAAGACGATGATGAGAATCTGGTCTGAGATTTCTTAAGAGTTTAAATATGATTTTCAACTTCTTGTGATATAATTTTGAATGACCTTGAAAGAAAGGTTCTGTTAGGAGTTTATTCTTAAAAATTAAGTCAGGCTTTTCTCACTTGTCCCATTTTAAAACATGATTTTTATTTTAAAGACTTACATATATTTTTTAAAGGATGATTCTTTTCCTTATTATTAAAGAGCTGATTCTCAAGAACCTTGGAGAGTTGGCAAATGAGGTTAGAATTGTAATGTTCTATTCCATTTAATCTGTTTTTAGAAACATTTCTATTAGGGAAAAACCTGAGTTTTAAAGTTAAACTTTGTTTTCGGAACATGTGGTATTTTGGACATTAGATATTTCCAACTCTTAATTTAAATGATATTATTATGTTCAATTATACAGAAGAAAACTTAATACATTTTACTTCATTAGTACCTATTGAAAGACATTGCACATGGACCAAAACAGTCTTCTTTCTCAATATTAAGTCAATAAGGAAGGGTTTTCTTTAAAATATTTTCCTAGAACAAGTATAAATCATAACTTCCAGGGAATAATTTGTTCAATGCTCTTTGTTAATTTTAAACTTTATTCAATTATCAAGTTTATCTGTGTGTATGTAGTAATAATCACATTAATTTAATATCCTGCATAAAGAAAAAGTATTCTAAGCCAACACAAATTGCTGTTGTTTTCTTTAGGTGATAAGAAATCAAAGATCTGATTCTTTAAATTTAATTGCCTGGACAGATAGTTATGAACCTTCAACTACCTCAGCAGAAATACCAAGGTAACAATTCACCTGTACTTTTGAACTCTGAGCAAAGCCTGCAGATCACTGATCAGCCAGAGATCAATTAACCTACCATTTTCTCTCTGATATCCACCTTCACTTTACTAGAAACCTGAAAAGCAGTCTAAGCCACTATAGTGTTCATCCTATCCTCCTTAGGCACTATTTACATTCAAGATCTGTGGTTTGTATATATACATTACTGTTGGAATCTTATTCCTATAATGTTTCATATTCCACCTTACTTCCATCTTTTAGGAGAGACAAGGGATCATATTTAGAGAACATATCAATGTTGTTATATCTCACCACTGCAATTTTGCAATTTGTATTATAGAGATAAGAACACCCAATTTCTCCCTTTTGTCAGCTTAAGACCTCTAAAAGTCTGTTTAGTTAGAAAACGTGAGTTCCATTTTGATATATATGAAAATGAATATTTCTTAACCATTTTATGTATATATAATTTTGGTATACATATATACCAAAATTATATATACATATAACAGAAATATATTATATTATTGATATAATAGAAATACACCTATATATAGCATATTAGTATAACATATTTATCAGACATTTTTGTTGCTAGATCCACGCAGATCCCCTTACTGCTTCTATAAGCAATTCTCCCTGCTTCTCTGTGTTTTCTTTCTAGGCTTGCATCTGTACCTTTCTTCAGAGGAATACCTTGTATTATAGGGAGCAGAAAAATGTTTGTGAGTTCGGGAGTTTATGTCAGTTCTCCCTGTAGATCAAAGAGGTATAAATGAAGAATAAGTAATTAACAAATGACCAGATCTCTTCCCGGAACAAACTCCGGAACAAACTGTGTGAACAAAATAACATCTAGAGGAAGATCACGAGGAATCCGTAAGTCTGCACACAAGCCTGCACACAGTGGGGGTGGCAATGACTCTGATCCCTCATCTCAATGATTAACTGAGATTACTTCTCTTTTTCCCTTTAATAACTTTCATGGCCAAGAAGAATCTCCAGAGGTGGTTTTTGGAGGACAATGAATCTACCGTCTTCCCAGATTGCCAGCATTCTGATTAAAGGCACCTTTTTTTCCTACCATTTGTGAGTATTGATTGTGTAAGCGGTGAGCAGGACCCCTGATTCATTCGGTAACAGTAACTATTAACGCTCTAAAACACATTTATTTTTGCTAATAAATATCTCAAATATTAAGTATTACTGGAGGGGATCAGTGCAGTTCTCCTGACTTGCAATCTCAGAACTGTATCAGCAGTAGCTTCCATACCCAAGGTACTAACAATGGCTTATACATACACAGTTTTACTGCCTTACTTAAAAGAATTCTGAATGTAAGCATCCTCTGGCTGATATGGCTACTCAAGGAAGTTATCAAATGCCTAGAGCTAGGAAGTCATTAGATAACCTCAGGATAAACTCACAGTCCAAGATGGCTATAAGAACTTTAGGATTCCATTAACCAGTTTTCATGAAGGCCTATACAACACTCATATACATGAGTTAGTGGAAATCCCTAATCGCAAGAAATTCTGAAAAATGTAGTTTCTAAGTTGAGTGTATTACTTCCCCAAATGAACTATTTTTCTGAGGCAAAAAGAGAAAAAGGATATTGAGTGGCAACTAGTATTCTAATAATTGACTGAACAATTACATTATTTATATTTGTTTGAACTGAACCATACATTTCAATTTCCTCTGTAGCAAAGTGTTCAATATCACCTTTGAATTTTGTCAGACCATTAAATTTATCCAGGAGTAGTATGTGGGGAAGGAAATAATCTGACAGTTTTAAAAGGCCTCAAAATTTAATTTATGCACTTTCTAGTAGATAATTTACAGAAAAAGTAATATGTAGCAATTCATCTAGAAGTCATGTTATTTAGAAGAAATTTTTAAAAATTAAAAGTAGTTTACTATAAATCTTCAAAAATATTTCAAAGCTACAAAAAATTCCAGCAATGCCAGATTATGAATGGCATATCTTCACATCAAGAGAAATAAAGTAGGTACTCAGACTAGAATTCTCATTTTTGTTCTTTTTATTTTTTTGTGTTTTTGCAAGATTTAACCAAAACCATATGCTCCAACAATTCTACTTTGGGGTATTTATTCATAGGAAAAGAAAACACTAACTCAAAAAGATATCTGCACCCCCCAATATTCATTGAAGCATTATCTACAACAGCCAAAATATGGAAATTAAGTGTCCATTGATGGACGAATGGATAAAGAAATTCTTGCCATCTGTGACAACATCGATGGACCACGAGGTCATTATGCTAAGTGAAATAAGTCAGACAGGGAAAGCCAAATACTGAATGATCTCTGTCATATGTGGAACCTTGAAAATATTTTTAAAAAAAAAAGCTTACAGATACAGACTGGTGGTTGTCAAAGGTGGGGGATGGAGGGTGGGAAAAATGAGCAAAGGGTGTCAAAATGCAAAAAGAAGAAAAAATTTAAATAAAAATTTAAAAAGAGTATGGGGCAAGAATTAGTTACTATAGCATGATTTTTAAAATTACAATGGGGAAAACACCAGCAGATTTACAAAGTGTGACAAGATCAGAGTTTACTCACAAATTATCTTTAGGTTTATGGATCGAAGTTATCCATACAGAAAACATCACTTGGTATAAATTAAATTACTAGGCTAGAAAACAAATCTGAGCTTTAGATACAAGCCTACCACGGACCCTATAGCCCTAAGTAAATTAATTGCTTTTTTTGTTTTTTAAGTCTTTGAATCCTTAAAAAATAAATAAATAACAACAGGATAGAAAATGGTTCCCACGGGAAGTAATAATTATGGTAAAAACAAACATTAGGATCACTTCTAGTTTTAACTCCATTTATCCTCATTGTACATTCAAAGATGATTTTTTAAAAAAGAAAATATATTCATGTTGGAGGTATAATCATGTATTATTTTGCAAATAAAAACAATCAGCCAAAATTTCTACATAATACAAGTGGTTAGTGAGTCTGCTAGTTTATATAGTGGTTATTTCTTGTGTAATACTTAACCATGTCAACTATAAACTAGCCTGTACAAGAATCAGTAGCATGAAGATTCCATACTGGGATGGATCATTTAATGTCATTGGTACATCTGAGTGTATAAGCACTTCTTTCTTGTTTCTGCTTCTATCTCCCTGCTTCTTTCTCTGCCACTCTTTGACCTCTTCCTAATTTCCTGAACTAGGATTCTTTTATTTGTAGCCTTGATCCGTATTTTTCAAAGAAAATGCTATTCTGATGAATGTCCAACCAGAAATAATTCAGGAACAACCACAAGTCCAGTCTCCTGCCCCTCAATTACATATTCTCTCTCACATGTAAAGAATAAACAATTGTGGGTCACTAAATAATGACTCATATTCTGCTCTCATCATTATTCTGCCTAAGAATCTGTAAGAAAAATAAATGTCTATTAGTAAGACATCTAAACCCCTTCCCCATCAAAAAGGTAGAAAAGTCCAGGGAAAGTTGATTACATTTATTTATTTACTGCCAAATAAGTTAAATACATAGACTATTTAGATTTCTTTTTTTTTTTGGCAAAGTAATTTTATTCCATGTTTATTTTCAGTTGACTCTGTTCATGACTGTTTTTAACCGGATAAATTTGACTGAGTGGCTCAAGGTAAGAATTACTTTAAGTTGTTTTTCTTACCAACTGCTCCATAAGCTAATGTTCATCTATAGATTTACAATGATGGGAGAAATAAGGCCAAAATAGTCTTGTAATTATCTTTACAAAGGGATAATGTGATTTTTAAGGAGATGTCTATTAAAAAATGATCTGCTCTATTAGTTTCTGATATGGAGTTATTACTGAGCTGATTCTACAATTTATAGAAATGGTTTATAAATATCATGTACTGAAAGAACCGGTAATAAATAACAAATTTCAGTTTTAAAGTTCAGAAAGACCTTATGAAATCATTGAACATAATTCTTTTGTATGATATAAACTACACACATGCCACACAGATTACAGAAACTCATTCTCAAAGTAGCAAAACTATAAAACCAAATACAGTTTCTATACAGACAGAAAATATATTTAAGTTTTATTCCTTTTTATCTATTCCTAACTTGCTGTGTGAACTCAGTTTTTCCATGGGTAAATAACAGTGAGTTGAGACTGTATAATTTTAATGATCATTTCTAATTCTAAAAACTTAAAATATTTAATTTTTATATTATACAGCTACCAATTTCTATGCTATTCAAACATATAATACAGTTTTAGGAATGTGGCCAGAAGGTGGAACTTTATTGCAAACTTAGATGAGATTTAAATTACAATCATCACTGAAATGTTAACAACAGCAACAAAAACAATAAAGAGCTAAGTATTTTTTGACATATAACTTAAACTGTGTGCTGAAAAGGTGGCAAATATATCCAGATCCTTAATGTCACACTGAAACTTTTCATCCTATGGAAATGGAAAAGATTATTAGTTTTACTTTGATCACTGTTTTAAAAAGAGTCTTTTAATAAATATTTATTTGTTAAATATATGTTTTCTACTTAGTGCCAGAAGGGTCCCTAAGTGCTCCAGATACGTTAATTACCAAACACACACACACACACACACACACACACACACACACACACACACACATATCACTGCCTTCAAGTAATCTACATTCTAATAGGAAGACACAAACGGTAAATAATAGAAATAAAATAAGTAAATTGTGTTAAATATTGAGTAACACATGTGATATGAAAAAGAAATATTGGAGCAGGATGGGGGATCAAGAGCTCCAGGGTGAAAGAGAATAGGTGCAAAGCGTAGCTGACAGCATCTAACTCAATTAGGTAAGAAAAAAATCAAATTTCAAAATTATAAGATAATGAAATTGGAGGGCAATGGAAATTTAAAAGACTACATTGCATTTACATATAATGTATTGACCTGTATCTAAGGGAAATTATAGAAACATATTTATTACAAGCATTTTACTTGCTTTCATGTCCCATATCACCCCAAATCCTCCAAGTCAAGTTCAGTTTCAAAATTTTTCATGGGCATTGAAATATTTTCTTTGAATTAAAATTCTCTGGATGACCTGCCTTAATGTGTAAAATTGAGGGCTGAGTTGACAATTTTCTCCTTCTTTTATTATAACAAATTCTAATTTGATATATGATTCCACTAAACATAATTCATGTAACAGAATGGCTCCAGAAATATTACTCAATTTCCTGGCTTTTAATTATATTTTTCAGACAGCATCTCAAAATACTGCATCTAGGCAACTTTTAGGTATTCCGAGGGAAAAGCAGCTTTGAAGAAAACACCCTTGGAATTTTAAGTAATGTAAAACAAATACAAACATGAGGAGAAATGAAGTTAAAAAGCAAGTCTTGGTTAAGGCACCTGGACACAATTTTTTAAGACATTATTTTTTACAGCAAATTTAGGTTTACAACAAAATTTGGAGGAAGGTACAGAGACTTTTCATTGACCCCCTGCCCCCCGACACACATAGCCTCCCTGATTATTACATTACTCACCAGAATGGTATACTTTTTTTCCCCAAGGATGAACCTATATTGACACATCACAATTACCCAAAGTCTATAGTTTACCTTATGTTTCACTCTTAGTGTTGTATATTCACGGGTTTGAACAAATGCATAATGACATGTATCCATCATTGTAATATCGCACAGAGAATTTTCTCTGCCCTAAAAATCCCCTCTGCTCCACCTATTCCTTTCCATTTTCCTACCCCTTTCCACAACTGATCATTTTATTGTCTCCACAGTTTTGCCTATTTTTCAGAATGATATGTAGTTGGAATCATACAGTATGTAGCCTTGTCAGATTGGCTTCTTTCACTTAGTAATATGCATTTAAGTTTCCTCCATATTTTTTGTGGCTTGATAGCTCATTTCCTTTCAGCACTGAATAATATTCCATTGTTAGATACCACAGTTTATTTACTTATTTACCTACTGAAGGACATCTTGGTTGCTTCCACGATTTGGCAATGATGAATAAAGCTGCTATAAACATCTGTGTGCAGGTTTTTGTGTGGGCTCAAGTAATCAACTATTTTGCTTAAATATGTAAGAGCATGATTGCTGGATTTTGAGTTAAGAGGATGTTCAGTTTTGTAAGAAACTGCTGAACTGTTTTCCAGAGGAGCTATAACATTTTGCATTTCCATCAGCAATGTATGAGAATTCCTGTTGTTCCATGTCCTTGCCAGCATTTGTTGTCAGTGTTGCAGATTTTGGTCATTCTAATAAATGTGTAGTGGTATCTCATTGTCTTAATTTGCATTTCCCTGATGACGTATGATTTAGAGCATCTTTCAATATGCTTGTCTGTCATCTGTATATCTTTTTTGGTGAGGTGTCAGTTAAGGTCTTTGGCCCACTTTTTAATTAGGTTTTTGTTTTCTGATTGTTGATTTTCAAGAGGTTCCTTGTACATTTTAGGTACTGTTCTTTACTAGATATGTCTTTTGCAAATATTTTCTCCTGGTCTGTGGCTTGTCTTCTAATCCTCCTGATATTGTCTTTCGCAAAGCAGAATTTTAAAATTTTAATGAAGTCCAGTTTATTAATTATTTCATGGATTGTGCCTTTGGTGTTTTATCTAAAAAGGCATCACTATACCCAAGGTGATCTAGGCTTTTCTTATGCTATCTTCTAGGAGTTTCATAGTTTAGAGTTTTACATTTAGATCTATAAACCATTTTGAATTAAATTTTGTGAAGGGTGTAAGGTCTGTATATAGATTCATTTTATTCTATATGCAGATGTCCAGTTGTTACAGTGCCATTTGTTGAAGAGACTATCTTTGCTCCATTGTATTGCCTTTTCTCCTTTATCAAAGATCAGTTAAGTATATTTCTGTGGGTCTATTTCTGAGTTGTGTATTCTGTTCTACCAATCGGTTTATCTATTTTTTTGTCAGTATCACACTGCCCTGGTTACTGTAGCTTTAGAGTAAGCTGTGAAGTCGGGTGGTGTCAGTCTTCCAACTTTGTTGTTCTTCAATATTTCATTGGCTATTCTGGGTCTTCTGCTTCTCCATATAAACTTTAGAATCACTTTGTTGATATCAGTAAGATAACTTGCTAAGATTCTGATTGGAATTGCATTGGATATAGACCAAGTTGGGAATAACTGACATTTGGGCAATATTGAGTCTTCTTATCCATGAATATGGAGTATCTCTCCATTTATTTAGTTCTTCTTTGATTTTGTCCATCAGAGTTTTGTAGTTTTCCTCATATAGATTTTGTTAGATTTATACCTAAGTATTTTATTTTTGAAGGTGTTAATGTAAATGATATTTTAATTTCAAATCCCAATTGTTTATTGTTGATATATAGGGAAACAACTGAATTTTGTATATTCACCTTGTATTTTGGAACCTTGCTATAATCACTTATTTGTTCCGGGTGAGGTGGGTTTTTTTGGCAATTCTTTTGGATTTTCTGCATAGATGATCATGTTATCTGCAAACAAAGACAGTTTTATGTCTTTCTTCCCAAACTGTGTTCCTTATATTTCTTTTTCTTTCCTTGTTGCATTAGCAAAGACTTCCAGTATGATATTTAAAAAGAGTGATGAGGGTTTCCCTGGTGGCGCAGTGGTTGAGAGTCCGCCTGCCGATGCAGGGGACACGGGTTCGTGCCCCGGTCCAGGAAGATCCCACATGCCGCGGAGTGGCTGGGCCCGTGAGCCATGACCGCTGAGCCTGCGCGTCCGGAGCCTGTGCTCCGCAATGGGAGAGGCCACAACAGTGAGAGGCCCGCGTATCGCAAAAAATAAAAAAAAAATAAAAAAAGAGTGATGAGAGAGGTCTAGTCACATTTTCAAGAGGTGACTCAATTTCTCTAAGTAATCAACCAAACATTTACAGAATTAGATAAGGGCAGTCGAAAGTGTACTATGGAAAAAGAAATGAAGAAATAAAATGATGTGAATATTTAATTAAAATAAAATAAAAGATTGTAAGTTATTTCCTGTAAGAAATGAGGTTAGGCAAATAAAAGTCATTAAACATTTAAACAAGAGGAAATAAAAATAGTAAAGAAACAATAATTGTCAGTAATAACTTTAAGCAAATAATAATTAACAATGTAGAGCTGAGGGATACACTGGGGACAAACCTCAAGGCCAAGACTATTAAGTCATTCACACATATAATTTTTAGCATCTATGACATGCTAAGTAACATTTTAGGTTCTAAGGATGATCAGGGCAGAAGGAGAACCCTTCCATTCACCAGAGGCTGAGTGATTCCATCCTGTTCAGCCTCCTTTCGCTTTTTTAGACTTCTGGAATCCTTTGACTGTGAACTTTTAGCAGCAAACAACCTTACTGGCTGCCCTTGGATAACACCTGACACTGAACACAGACAGTGGATCTTGGGAATGGGGTAGACATCATTCCACATCCATCTGGAACATTCAGAGGTAACTATCTTCAGGCCAGCGTCTTTGAATGATAGTCTGAAAAGCATTTGAAGTCAGTGTCTGGATCAACAGAAGACTTAAATTTGCTGCCAAATGTATCTCAGCTTCTTAAAAACCATTGCTTCTTGCTCTTTTTATTGAATTTTATACCTAGCGCCCACTCCTGCCTCCACCTGCTCCATGGAAACTATGAGTGAAATGGTCTTCACATATAACACTGAATCCTTTCCTCTTAAGTCTACTTCTGTCTCTCTGGCATGTGTGACTTATATTTCTTGCTACTCATTTCAAAGAAATAATAAATAATGCAATAAAAGCTAAAAAGATAAAATAATGCCCTCAATGTGTGATTCCCCATAATCCATACAGGTATCTCTGATAAAAAGTGGATATTTTAATTGGAGAAGTGGAATACACCATATTTTTTAAAGTTTACCAAAAAATGTCTTTAGGTAAAGATTTGTTTTGGATAAAAATGTTTGAAATACCTGAATTAACAGATCAGAATCAAATATATAATAAAACTGTGTGTATATGTAGCATAAAATCTTGCTTTAAGAGTTCTGTAGAAGCTCTTTTCTCTCTGAATAAATCTAAAACATCCTGCCATTTCTGAGAAAATATGTTAATGTAATTTAAACGTTATCAAACTTAAATTCTGAAGTTAGATGAGTATATTTATTTTAAGATAAATAGGTATTGCCAGAATGATTAGTATTGTATTATCATGATGTTTATAAAGACCTACAGAACAGAAATTTAAAAATCAACTTAGCAAGCAGAAGAAATGTGATTCCCAGCCAAAGAACTTTATTGCTTGTAGTCTTTAATCTCCTAAATTATAAGGAAAATTTTACTCTGATTTCTTTCTTTATAAGATTGCTCCTGATTAAAAATTCACTTCCCTTTCAACAGTCCACCATGCATTGCATCTGTTGATCATAACAGTTGATGATAATTTTGCCTCATATGGTTTTTTATACAATTCTTATTTTCCAGTACCTCTATCATTTTCTTTGGACTGGTAATTGACAATGCTAATTATGAATATTTTAATCTTTCTTTACTGCTGTGATTGATAATACTCATGTATTTACTTGCTTATTCTGACACTCAATGGGGAATTTTACTCTGCAAATTATTCATTTCATATTATCTACTTTTGTTTTTCTAGCTAAACTAATCTATATCTCATTGTTTGCCGTAGATCATTTTTCAGTTATTCACTGAGTCTGTCTTTCATGCTTCTGAGAATTATTATTCAGTTCATGATGTTTCCGTCTATTTAATATGGTATAGTCATATTTAACACATTTTTGCTCTTTCTAAAACTTTGTAGACTTGAATTTGTTAATTAAAGCATTTTGTTTGCTTATTAACTGAGTAGATCTTACAGAACATTTAACACTTCCCTAGTTTCAAAGATCCTGGTTGCCTATTAGGATGCAGGTTTTCATCACATAAGATGAAAAATCATCCCGTTGTGTGAAAACTTCTTAGGAAAGGAGCTCAACAGGATAGAGTAGCCTTTCTGCTTTTTCACATCCCCAGGAAAACATGGTTTTCTAAGTTCACTCTGGGCTCCATTTAGTAAACATACTAAATAATGATGTCCGCTGTCCTATGGCATCATTGTCTTTACAGAAAAAAAAAAAAAAAAAAAGCTGTAACTTCACATTTGCCAGATGGTTCATATCAGTCAGATATATGAGAAATATTCCAACAATTACAATATCAAAGACAAATATATTTGCTTTTCCAAGCATATCAATTTTGTATTTTACCATTTTATTTGAATTTTCAATTGAGCTATTAAAAATTAAATATAAAAATAGAATTTCCAATAATTTTCTACATAAATTTTCAGGTTGAAATTAGATTAGATGGTAAGAAATATCCATTATATAAATAATATTTCTAAAAAGAGTTTAAAGTATTATAAACACCTTGTTTCCTCTGAATGTAACTTGTCTAATTTAAAGAAGTTCTAATTTTATTCATACCTATACAAAGAGGTGAATTGTCAAAGCTGAAAAGAAAATTAGTATATAATTGAATATTTTATTCTCCAGTTTCCTGTCAGGGTTATCATCCACATTTAGTACATTTTGAAGCCAAATAGGAATTACAACTCTTAGAATGGATGAAACTAAAATGACAACTTTATTGTCTTGTTTATGACAATGCTTAGAAAAGCAGTATATACTGAAATGCACAATGTATAACTGCTTTAGACCATCATGATGACAGATACTTTGGATGATTTTCATGATGATGGTAATGAAGACAATAACTAAGATAACATATCTCTCTTGATATGTCCTTTTGTCAGATATAGCATCAATACTCAATGAAGGCTCATTTTGACAATATAATCTACCTTCTGTACAAAGCTCTTGACCTATCATTTATAAAAACTTAAAAATATCATTTTGCTAGCTATTGAAAATCACTGGTTCAGACAAGATAATGTTCATTTCTTTATCTTCAGGTATTTTTCCTACAACAAAGAATTGATAAAAAATATTCCCCAAATATTAACCCACAAGTCTTGACATATCAGATTATCTTAAACTCAAGTCAGATTGTAACAGCTACCTATGTCTGAGTTTACTGATAATACTTAAAAATTTTAAAGGAATAGATTCTTTCCTAAAAAAGTTTTATATGTCAGATGCACTTCAATTTATAAGGTGACACAATCTTTACTTATCTGAATTGAATGCAAGAAGCCAAATTAATCTTTCTTCTACAGGCATTTTTATTTGGGTATTTAATTTGTGTAACAGTCAAACTATCACTCTGCTGAATACCATTTTTCAGCTTGTCCATGACTTACAAAGATGTTTATTTCTTGCTGCCCCTCTTGTTCTCCAATTTGAACAAATGCTGCATCCAGAATGAACCAGGCATTTTTCCATTACCATACTGATCATTTCTTACTACATTTTTCATTAGTATTTTGAAATTTTAACTGCAGGGCTAGATGCAATTTCTTAATTCCCCTTAAAAAAATGAGTTTTTCAAGGAGAGTCTATCATTATTTTAATTAAAAACACTTTTCTTGAAAGTTAAAACAACTTTAGTCTAACATCATCATTTCTTTAAACACATTAACTCATTGAGCAAAAATGCAATAGTTGCCCTGAACCTGCATTACAAATTTCAAGTTTAATGTGGCTTTAATCATTCACAATGGATTTTCTGATTAACTAACATTGCTAAATACTTGGCATTGCGTATGTGCATCATTAACAAGATGAAAAAATTGAAACTTAATTCCATTTTATAAGAACATCAACTATTGCCAAGCATCTTCTGTCAATCAACTTTGACCTAAAGTTCTTGTTAGTTGTCAGGAGAAAAAAAGGACATTCAAATTTCAAGAAAGCGAATTTAGCTAAGTCTAGATTAAAATTACTTTGATTGATGTATACTGTACCCCCAAAATTAATTTTATAGTAGGTGAAGATTTATTTTTTTCCTTAAAATGTTCTGGTTAATCAAGCAACGTACTGACTGTATTCTCTACCATGTGATATGGTTTTATTTAGCTTTGTGTTTGCCACTGTTACAATATTTGGTTATGATAACATAACCAAATGACTTTCTTAAGTTTTAGAGTCAAACATATGTTGAGCATACTCAATTTAATTTCTTTCCTTTGTCCTTTTGGCTTTGTCCCTGTCCATTCTTTTGGAGTTGATAATGTTATCAGAATAGTGAGTAGTCAGAGCTCATGGCCTCATCGTTCATTTATCTGTGATTTATTTATTCCACAAATACTTATAGAACATTCAGTGTGTTTCAGGCATTAAGATAGATTTGGGAGACACAAAATGAAATGACATTCTTTCTTCTCTCTGTAGCTCAAATTCCACGGGAGAATCAGCCTTTTAAATATACAAAATACATTGTGTAACTTCCAACTTCAAGGGTCTTCTATGACCCCAGGAGAGGATCCTGTTTTTGGTTAGTCAGAAAATAAAAAGCATCTACTATAAGGATAAACTTTAGAATATGAACTCATGACTTTAACACAGTGAGGGAGACTTCTCCATTTTGTGACAGAGAATCAATCTATTAGCTTTTAGGTTCTGGATTCCATAAATGATAAAAAAAAAATGCCATGAGGCCAATGGTTATTAATATGCAATTTATGAACCAAGAAATATCAATAAGGACTTTTGTGGTCAATACTAAACAGGTCTAAAAATTAGAAAAAGTAATTGACCAGCTTAATATGAATAATTTTATATAGTAAAATAGTAGAATAATTATGTAAAATAACTGCATAAACTGTAAAATCTGAAAAATAATTACTATTTTATTACTATATCTTAACTAATTCCTTTTTTAACTTTTTATTTTACATTGGAGTATAGTGATTAACAATGTTGTGTTAGTTTCAAATGTACAGCAATTTCTTTCTTATAATAGATTGTCTGCTGTAGTCCTCCACCCCAGTGATGAGGTGATGTTCCTGTACATAATAGGCTTTCCATAAAGATGTCTTGACTGACTGAGAAATTATTCTTGCTCATTTTATTTCTGTATTCTTATTTCTTACTTTTTTACATATAGCCCAAATGTAGTCCAAATTTTCAGGATTATATCCTGTAATATTCCTATAATGGCTGTGACTTGAAAATTGGATTCTACTCCTGAGGAAGTACATAATTTTACATAATTTAAAACACAAATTCTAGAAGAAACAGAACCTTAACTTCAAATCAGTATCATATAGGTACTAGTGTCTCTTACCTATTCACTTGTTTAACTTGTCTGAGTGTTTCTCATCTGGGAATTGCTTCATCCCTTTTTGCCTCTCTGACAGTTATCTACTTGCTTTGGTGACTATACCCTCCTACTTCATGACTATTTGTATAATTGAAATCCATTGTATAGTGTATCTCTGGTATCTATATATACTTTGTTTTTAATTGCTTACTCAGAAGCTAAAAAACACTCTTTCCTTATTTTGTGTCTATTCACCTTGCTGTTTCTAGCCTTGACTCATCAATCCTCTACTACCTGATGCTATCCACAGCCACAAGACTCACAGAAATTCTTAGAGTGATTTCACAAACTCCAATCACCATCAAATTTAAATTGTATACTCTCACTGGATACATTGTATAGTAAGTTTAAAGTTTACCAGTTTTTCCAAAAATATATGTTTATAAATAGTTTAACAAATATCATGAGGAAAGAATAAGCTTGCCTAAAATTCATGGGAAAATAGAAATATTTGTTTTCATGATACATATATGTGTTTTGAACATTATGCAAAATATGAATTATATATTTATTGTTTTTCAAGAATAATTTACATACTCAAATGTGCCTTAAGAGTCCTTGCTAAACATTCATCAACACCATGTGGATTTCACTGAAGTGTTTCTCAGGCATCCAGGGAGATCTGCATGAAATAGAAAAAATCAAATAATCCCCTATATGTTCTGTGTCATGTTGCTCTATCTTACCAAGGGCACTATGAATATATATGTAATGTCTTTGTGTGAAGCTACGGTATAAGTTTCTGGTGCTTTACTCAACAATATGGGTGTGAAATTTTATATTGCTTAAGGAAGAGAAACAAATTGCTGATTTTTTGTCTCAAAGATCTAGGTAGAATGTTATAACATATTATCATCCTCTTTAAATATGCTAGATGGCTTTCAAATGCCAGTTATTTTTTCACAGCCATTGTCAGTAGTGTACTTTATGTCATAAAATACTTGCTTTGAAGGACACAATGTGCCAGGGTCAATTGGTAAGCTGAAAAATGAGTCACAACCAAAGAACATCAACAAGGAAACCCAGCTGCTAAGAGAGTAAAATCTTTTTGATACATCCTCTAGCAACTGACAAGTGTTGATGATGAAAGCACTCAGTTTTATAATATCTGAGTCTGTGATGTTTTTATTAAATAAATAATTGTTTTGTTTAGAGAAACGTAAGTAAGATCTTCTTGTGTCTGAGGGGACTTGGATTCAAGAGGCTTAATATCTGCCTATTTTTCCAATAACCAATCCACAAGGTAGTTTCTGTTGGTTCACTTTCACTGTGTATAACACTGTCCCCAAAACTTTGTAACTTAAAATAACCTTTTATTTACCTCATGATTCTGTGGGTCAGAAATTTGGGCTGGACTCAGATGGTGAATCCTTCTGCTAAACTTTGCCAGACTCATGTGCTGTGGTCAGCTAGCTAACAAGTTGGCTGGGGCAGGTAGTTCTGGGGGGCCTGCACTGAATCAGTTCTTTCTGTGGTCTCTCATATCTCAGCAGACTTGTCTGAACATTTTCATATGGTGTCCAGAAGGTTTTAAAAGCTTCAAAAGAGGAAAAGCCCTAGTCACAAATGTTTTTCAAACTTCTCATGCTAAATAGCATCATATTGCTCAAGGCAAGTCTCATGGCGAACGCAAGCAAGAGACCACATAAAGTTACTCAGTGAGGGGATGTGGACATAGGAGGAAAAAAATTTGGGGGTGTTTTTGCATTTTATCACATACTACATGAAGAATGTTTACTTTGGAAGTAAACTAAAATATTAAGTCAGCTATAGCTTACCAGTTTTTTTCCTGGGTAAGTAATTAATTAAAATCTGGATCTGATAAGTCTTACTTAGCCCAGAAGACTATGACCATATGTACTATCAACTAATTGTGTGGCAAGTAAACAACTTGCTCAGTACATCAGTTTCCAGTTTATAAAATAAGGAGAGTGGATTTAATGACCCTTATGGACCCTTAAAGTTCTGATAGTTTTGATTCCATAAAATATTTTATAAATACTTTCCATAAGCAAAAACTCTTTTATACAAAATGGGGACACTACAAAGAAGCATAAAAGCTGGATGTTGACATGAAAACAATTGCAATCTAATCTTAGTCATGAAAGCTACATATTAGAAAGCACTTTTATATGTATGTAAATATATGTTTTATATATATATAAAATATTGGTATATTCTCATTTAATGCTCATGAAAATCCAGCTAACTAATATTTATTTGCATTTTTGATATCAGGAAAGAGAAACATACAAGAGCAAATAATATTTGAATTCACTTATGTATTAAGTGATCTTGCTCAGCATGTGGGCCCACAGTTTCTATTCATTATATTTTCTCTGAGCCCATTGAATAAAACAAAACATATCAAAGGCAGGATAAGTCCAAGTGCACAGCATTTCATGAGTTTCAGAGCACAGACAAGGGAGAATGAGTTAGCAAAGTTTTGATATGTAACTTTAATGATTAGATAGGCTTTGAGGAGACTGAGGCTTGGAGGACTTAGGTTACTCAGGTTACTTGTTCTATGTAGGAGTAATAAGAGAACATATTTGACCTTAGCAAGAATTTTGTTTTCAGAAATAGTGGCATTTTCATCTAAAAAGACAGCTTCAGGGAATATTGTTCTTGATTTTGAATATTAGCTTGAGTAGTTTGAACTTATTTTTGTTCAGGAGGCAATAGAGATACATAGAATGTTTTTAATAGGGAAGTTATATCATAAAATGTGTTGCTTACTTTGGCATGATTACCTTCAAGGCCAGGAACTTGTTCAAAAGTCATTAAAATATTTGGGGAAAACATTTCTCAAAGTGTGTTTCACAGAACACTAGTTCTTAGAGGTTTTAAGAACTATTATTAGAAAAGGTTGCTGTGTTGAAATGACTGAGAATTTTGAATTGAACAAGTCAAAGAAATTTCTTTATTGAAGGATGTCTCTGCTAATTAACATTTTATGTCTTTACAGTAGAGTAAAGCATGTGGGATTTCTGAAATATATTTGATCACAGAAAATCCTCTTTCCTTCGAAGAGACTCTAAAAGGACCAGTGTTCTCAGAATTCTCTTGAAAATTAAATGTTGGTTTGATTGTAAATGATGGACAGCAGTAGCTCATGTCAGCACCAGAGAGGCCTAGCCCTCCTTTGAGTTGAGTAATCACCTTGCATAAAGTAGGTATCCAAGGCCCATTAAAAATATTTATATATTTTATCATGGTTTTGAAGGTACATGATGATGAAGGTAATAATGGAAAAAAACAAAAAATTCTACAGTATTATGAACAACATTTTATTACTCTGCTATGATCTGTTAAATAAAGAGACCACAGGAGTCTTATCAAGCATATTTGTTTCATACTAAAACCTGAAAATATGACGTGTGTCTGATATTCTTCCTGCCAGTCAGTATTTCAAAATCCCTTAGCCTCTCAAGCTTGCGTTGATAAGGTGAGATAATAGTCTTAGAGAATTTGCATCATGGTTCTAACTTTAAATCATGAAAAAAGAAATGATAACTATGGAATTTTACAAGCTGTCACATCAATTTTTCATTCTCCATCTTTATAAACACTCTTCAGCCTGAAAAAAGCAAATATTATTTAGAAGGAAGAATTCTCTGCCTTATTGCTATAATGTGAGAATCAGAAGATAAAATGACAATTACATTGTCTTATAACTGGGAATAAAGTAACTTTAAAAAAATTAACTAACTGAATAAGCAAGTTGGTACCTAGGCATTTACCATGAGTATCATGACTTTAGAGCAAGGTCAGTTCATTTTTGTCCCATGAAAAACACCCCAGTAAAAAATATCAAGGGATTTAATATCAATAGAGGAAAAATGTGATAATTCAGGTGTCTTTTGTGATAAACCAATCAAAAGTGCCCCCGAAATTATGATCTGTTCGGTTTTCCAGCCCTCTAAATCTTGCCTAAAATTGTATTTCAGGTAACTTCCTACAATTTGTTGTGGATCTAACAAACTCAGGCATTGACATATCCAAAAGTGATTTCTTTCCTTGTCCATGGATTGCATTAATGGGAACAGACAAGTTGTCATAAAAGATTTTCTTGCTGTCTTTTGGTGCCTCTAATGTAGAGACATATGCACTAATTAGTGTCATAGTTTGAACTCCTCCAGCCTCAATGTTAATGTCTTAAGCCTGAGGCTGACCATATGGCTCAAAAATAAGTCTTTTCACCATCTAAAAGGTCACAATCTATCTTTAGTTACATTTTAAAAACTGCTTTGAGCCTATGATTTAAGTACCTGGGTGACTTTCAGAAATGATAAATCTTTGCTGAGAAATCATGTGACTTGTTTACTGAGGAACAAAACAAAGCGAGCCAATGTATTCAAATACATTTCAGAATCCGTAGAGACTTCCGGGAAGATGGCGGAAGAGTAAGACGCGGAGATCACCTTCCTCCCCACAGATACACCAGAAATACATCTACGCGTGGAACAACTCCTACGGAGCACCAACTGAACGCTGGCAGAAGACCTCAGACCTCCCAAAAGGCAAGGAACCCCCCACGTACCTGGTTAGGGCAAAAGAAAAAACTAAACAGAGACAAAAGGATAGGGACGGGTCCTGCACCAGCGGGAGAGAGCTGTGAAGGAGGAAAACTGGCCACACACTAGGAAGCCCCTTCGCGGGTGGAGACTTCGGGAGGCGGAGTGGGGGAGCTTGGGATCCGCGGAAGAGAGCACAGCAAAAGGGGTGCGGAGGGCAAAGCGGACAGATTCCAGCGCAGAGGATCGGGCCGACCGGCACTCACCAGCCGAGAGGCTTCTCTGCTCGCCCGCCAGGGCGGGCGGGACTGGGAGCTGAGGCTCCGGCTTTTGTCGGAGCGCCGGGAGAGGACTGAGGTTTGCGGCGTGAACACAGCCTGCAGGGCGTTGGTGCGCCGCGGCTGGCCGGGAGAGAGTCCGGGGGGGGGGGGTCTGGACCTGCCGAAGAGGCAAGAGACTTTTGCGTCCCTCTTTGTTTCCTGGTGCGCGAGGAGAGGGGATTAAGAGCGCTGCTTGAGAGGGCTCCGGGGACGGGCGCGAGCCGTGGCTAAAAGTGCGGAGCCCAGAGACAGACATGAGACGCTAAGGCTGCTGCTGCCGCCACCGGGAGGCCTGTGTGCGAGCACAGGTCGCTAGCCACACGCCCTTCCGGGGAGCCTGTGCAGCCCGCCACTGCCAGGGTCCCGGGATCCAGGGACAACTCCCCCGGGAGAACGCACGGCGCGCCTCAGGCTGCAACGTCACGCCGGCCTCTGCCGCTGCAGGCCCACCCCACACTCCGTGACCCTCCCTACCCCCCGGCCTGAGTGAGCCAGAGCCTCCGAATCAGCGGCTCCTTTAACCCCGTCCTGTCTGAGCAAAGAACAGACGCCCTCCGGCGACCTACACGCACAGGCGGGGCCAAATCCAAAGCTGAGCCCCTGGGAACTGTGAGAACAAAGAAGAGAAAGGGAAATCTCTCCCAGCAGCCTCAGAAGCAGCGGATTAAAGCTCCACAATCAACTTGATATACCCTGCATCTGTGGAATACCTGAATAGACAACGAATCATCCCAAATTAAGGAGCCCTGTGGATGAAAGGCTCTTGGTGCTGCAGCCAGGAGTCAGTGCTGTGCCTCTGAGGTGGGAGAGCCAACTTCAGGACACTGGTCCACAAGAGGCCTCCCAGCTGCACATAATATCAAACAGCAAAAATCTCCGAGAGATCTCCATCTCAACGCCAGCACCCAGCTTCACTCAACGACCAGCAAGCTACAGTGCTGGACAGCCTATGCCAAACAACTAGCAAGACAGGAACACAACCCCACCCATTAGCAGAGAGGCTGCCCAAAATCATAATAAGTCTACAGACACCCCAAAACACACAACCAGACTTGGACCTGCCCACCAGAAAGACAAGATCCAGCCTCATCCACCAGAACACAGGCACTAGTACCCTCCACCAGGAAGCCTACACAACCCACTGAACCAACCTTAGCCACTGGGGACAGATACAAAAAACAACAGGAACTACGAACCTTCAGCCTGCAAAAAAGGAGACCCCAAACACAGTAAGATAAGCAAAATGAAAAGACAGAAAAACACACAGCAGATGAAGGAGCAAGATAAAAACCCACCAGACCTAACAAATGAAGAGGAAATAGGCAGTCTACCTGAAAAAGAATTCAGAATAATGATAGTAAGGTTGACCCGAAATCTTGGAGATAGAATGGACAATAGAATGGACAAAATGCAAGAATCAGTTAACAAGGACCTAGAAGAACTAAAGATGAAACAAGCAATGATGAACACACAATAAATGAAATTAAAAGTACTCTAGATGGGATCAATAGCAGAATAACTGAGGCAGAAGAACGGATAAGTGACCTGGAAGATAAAATAGTGGAAATAACTACTGCAGAGCAAAATAAAGAAAAAAGAATGAAAAGAATTGAGGACAGTCTCAGAGACCTCTGGGACAACATTAAACGCACCAACATTCGAATTATAGGGGTTCCAGAAGAAGAAGAGAAAAAGAAAGGGACTGAGAAAATATTTGAAGAGATTATAGTTGAAAACTTCCCTAATATGGGAAAGGAAATAGTTAATCAAGTCCAGGAAGCACAGAGAGTCCCATACAGGATAAATCCAAGGAGAAATACGCCAAGACACATATTAATCAAACTGTCAAAAATTAAATACAAAGAAAACATATTAAAAGCAGCAAGGGAAAAACAACAAATAACACACAAGGGAATCCCCATAAGGTTAACAGCTGATCTTTCAGCAGAAACTCTGCAAGCCAGAAGGGAGTGGCAGGACATATTGAAAGTGTTGAAGGAGAAAAACCTGCAACCAAGATTACTCTACCCAGCAAGGATCTCATTCAGATTTGATGGAGAAATTAAAACCTTTACAGACAAGCAAAAACTGAGAGAGTTCAGCACCACCAAACCAGCTCTACAACAACTGCTAAAGGAACTTCTCTAGGCAAGAAACACAAAAGAAGGAAAAGACCTACAATAACGAACCCAAAACAATTAAGAAAATGGGAATAGGAACACACATATCGATAATTACCTTAAATGTAAATGGACTAAATGCTCCCACCAAAAGACACAGATTGGCTGAATGGATACAAAAACAAGACCCATATATTTGCTGTCTACAAGAGACCCACTTCAGACCTAGAGACACATACAGACTGAAAGTAAGGGGATGGAAAAAGGTATTTCATGCAAATGGAAACCAAAAGAAAGCTGGAGTAGCAATTCTCATATCAGACAAAATAGACTTTAAAACAAAGACTATTAGAAGAGACAAAGAAGGACACTACATAATGATCAAGGGATCGATCCAAGAGGAAGATATAACAATTGTAAATATTTATGCACCCAACATAGGTGCACCTCAATACATAAGGCAAATACTGACAACCATAAAAGGGGAAATTGACAGTAACACATTCATAGTAGGGGACTTTAACACCCCACTTTCACCAATGGACAGATCATCCAAAATGAAAATAAATAAGGAAACACAAGCTTTAAATGATACATTAAACGAGATGGAGTTAATTGATATTTATAGGACATTCCATCCAAAAACAACAGAATACACATTTTTCTCAAGTGCTCATGGAACATTCTCCAGGATAGATCATATCTTGGGTCACAAATCAAGCCTTGGTAAATTTAAGAAAATTGAAATTGTATCAAGTATCTTTTCCGACCACAACGCTATGAGACTCGATATCAATTACAGGAGAAGATCTGTAAAAAATACAAACACATGGAGGCTAAACAATACACTACTTAATAACGAAGTGATCACTGAAGAAATCAAAGAGGAAATCAAAAAATACCTAGAAACAAATGACAATGGAGACACGACGACTCAAAATCTATGGCATGCAGCAAAAGCAGTTCTAAGAGGGAAGTTTATAGCAATACAATCTTACCTTAAGAAACAGGAAACATCTCGAATAAACAACCTAACCTTGCACCTAAAGCAATTAGAGAAAGAAGAACAAAAAAACCCCAAAGTTAGCAGGAGGAAAGAAATCATAAAAATCAGATCAGAAATAAATGAAAAAGAAATGAAGGAAACGATAGCAAAGATCAATAAAACTAAAAGCTGGTTCTTTGAAAGGATAAACAAAATTGATAAACCATTAGCCAGACTCATCAAGAAAAAAAGGGAGAAGACTCAAATCAATAGAATTAGAAATGAAAAAGGAGAAGTAACAACTGACACTGCAGAAATACAAAAGATCATGAGAGATTACTACAAGCAACTCTATGCCAATAAAATGGACAACCTGGAAGAAATGGACAAATTCTAAGAAAGGCACAACCTGCCAAGACTGAATCAGGAAGAAATAGAAAATATGAATAGACCAATCACAAGCACTGAAATTGAAACTGTGATTAAAAATCTTCCAACAAGCAAAAGCCCAGGACCAGATGGCTTCACAGGCGAATTCTATCAAACATTTAGAGAAGAGCTATCACCTATCCTTCTCAGACTCTTCCAAAATATAGCAGAGGGAGGAACACTCCCCAACTCATTCTACGAGGCCACCATCACCCTGATACCAAAACCAGACAAGGATGTCACAAAGAAAGAAAACTACAGGCCAATATCACTGATGAACATAGATGCAAAGATCCTCAACAAAATACTAGCAAACAGAATCCAACAGCACATTAAACGGATCATACACCATGATCAAGTGGGGTTTATTCCAGGAATGCAAGGATTCTTCAATATACGCAAATCAATCAACGTGATACACCATATTAACAAATTGAAGGAGAAAAACCATATGATCATCTCAATAGATGCAGAGAAAGCTTTTGACAAAATTCAACACCAATTTATGATAAAAACCCTGCAGAAAGTAGGCATAGAGGGAACTTTCCTCAACATAATAAAGGCCATATATGACAAACCCACAGCCAACATCGTCCTCAATGGTGAAAAACTGAAAGCATTTCCACTAAGATCAGGAACAAGACAAGGTTGCCCACTCTCACCACTCTTATTCAACATAGTTTTGGAAGTTTTAGCCACAGCAATCAGAGAAGAAAAGGAAATAAAAGGAATCCAAATCGGAAAAGAAGAAGTAAAGCTGTCACTGTTTGCAGATGACATGATACTATACATAGAGGATCCTAAAGATGCTACCAGAAAACTACTAGAGCTAATCAATGAATTTGGTAAAGTAGCAGGATACAAAATTAATGCACAGAAATCTCTGGCATTCCTATACACTAAGGATGAAAAATCTGAAAGTGAAATCAAGAAAATACTCCCATTTACCATTGCAACAAAAAGAATAAAATACCTAGGAATAAACCTACCTAAGGAGACAAAAGACCTGTATGCAGAAAATTATAAGACACTGATGAAAGAAATTAAAGATGATACAAATAGATGGAGAGATATACCATGTTCTTGGATTGGAAGAATCAACATTGTGAAAATGACTCTACTACCCAAAGCAATCTACAGATTCAATGCAATCCCTATCAAACTACCACTGGCATTTTTCACAGAACTAGAACAAAAAATTTCACAATTTGTATGGAAACACAAAAGACCCCGAATAGCCAAAGCAATCTTGAGAACGAAAAATGGAGCTGGAGGAATCAGGCTTCCTGACTTCAGACTATACTACAAAGCTACAGTAATCAAGACAGTATGGTACTGGCACAAAAACAGAAATATAGATCAATGCAACAGGATAGAAAGCCCAGAGATAAACCCACGCACATATTGTCACCTTATCTTTGACAAAGGAGGCAGAAATGTACAGTGGAGAAAGGACAGCCTATTCAATAAGTGGTGCTGGGAAAACTGGACAGGTACATGTAAAAGTATGAGATTAGATCACTCCCTAACACCATACACAAAAATAAGCTCAAAATGGATTAAAGACCTAAATGTAAGGCCA
This sequence comes from Orcinus orca, assembly GCF_937001465.1. Lineage (NCBI taxonomy): Eukaryota > Metazoa > Chordata > Mammalia > Artiodactyla > Delphinidae > Orcinus > Orcinus orca. The sequence continues at coordinate 122,230,468 of NC_064559.1, forward strand.
GAAACTATCAAACTCTTAGAGGAAAACATAGGCAGAACACTCTATGACATAAATCACAGCAAGGTCCTTTTTGACCCACCTCCTAGAGAAATGGAAATAAAAACAAAAGTAAACAAATGGGACCTAATGAAACTTAAAAGCTTTTGCGCAGCAAAGGAAACCATAAAGTAGACCAAAAGACAACCCTCAGAATGGGAGAAAATATTTGCAAATGAAGCAACTGACAAAGGATTAATCTCCAAAATTTATAAGCAGCTCATGCAGCTTAATAACAAAAAAACAAACAACCCAATCCAAAAATGGGCAGAAGACCTAAATAGACATTTCTCCAAAGAAGATATACAGAGTGCCAACAAACACATGAAAGAATGCTCAACATCACTAATCATTAGAGAAATGCAAATCAAAACTACAATGAGATATCATCTCACACCAGTCAGAATGGCCATCATCAAAAAATGTAGAAACAATAAATGCTGGAGAGGGTGTGGAGAAAAGGGAACCCTCTTACACTGTTGGTGGGAATGTAAATTGATACAGCCACTGTGGAGAACAGTATGGAGGTTCCTTAAAAAGCTACAAATAGAACTACCATATGACCCAGCAATCCCACTACTGGGCATATACCCTGAGAAAACCATAATTCAAAAAGAGTCATGTACCAAAATGTTCATTGCAGCTCTATTTACAATAGCCCAGAGATGGAAACAACCTAAGTGTCCATCATCGGATGAATGGATAAAGAAGATGTGGCACATATATACAATGGAATATTACTCAGCCATAAAAAGAGACGAAATTGAGCTATTTGTAATGAGGTGGATAGACCTAGAGTCTGTCATACAGAGTGAAGTAAGTCAGAAAGAGAGAGACAAATACCGTATGCTAACACATATATATGGAATTTAAGGAAAAAAAATGTCATGAAAAACCTAAGGGTGAAACAGGAATAAAGACACAGACTTACTAGAGAATGGACTTGAGGCTATGGGGAGGGGGAAGGGTAAACGGTGACAAAGCGATAAAGAGGCATGGACATATATACACTACCAAACGTAAGGTAGATAGCTAGTGGGAAGCAGCCGCATAGCACAGGGAGATCAGCTCGGTGCTTTGTGACCGCCTGGAGGGGTGGGATAGGGAGGGTGGGAGGGAGGGAGACGCAAGCGGGAAGAGATATGGGAATATATGTATATATATAACTGATTCATTTTGTTGTGAAGCTGAAACTAACATACCATTGTAAAGCAATTATACTCCAATAAAGATGTTAAAAAAAAATACATTTCAATAGGTGGGAAAAATATATCTTAAAAGTGATGGAATCTTATAATTTGTGGATATGATTTTAACTATTTTCACATGTAATGAGGAAGAATGAAAATTATCAGAGAGCTCACTTTTATCACCAATAATCAATTAGGAAAAACTAATGCAATCTACGTGTTTAAAACTCAATTTCTGGTTTGGAACTATTGAAACTGTGTATTGTTTAGAATTTTATTATTATATTCACATTTCAATGTAAAATTCTTGGCATATTAGAAAACAGAAACATCCTTTTTTTTGTATTCTGAGCAATATTTATTTAGCCAAAGAAGCACTGAAATTAATAAAAAGGATAACCTATTCTCAGTCTCGATTATTTTTGTTTCAAAAATTTAAGAAAATGAAATAAAACATTTTTCTAAAAATCAGTGTGTTCAAGGTCTAAAATGCAAAGCCTAGATTAACTCCACTAAATGCCCAACTTGTGTTTAGGACCTGAGGGCCTTTCACCTGCTATTTCAGATACTCCCAATCTTTGAGTCACTCTGGACTAAAGAAGGCAGCAATCAGAAGACACACTATCTCAAATCTGTAGATTGATATAATTGACACAAAAACTTTACCCTGGATGCCTAAAAATCTGCAGCTTAACTCCTACTGCCTTTTTTTTTTCATTACTTTCTTGATTCTCTGACTTATACTCAGTTCTCCTTGTAAGAGAATCACCCTCATGCACATCAAAGGTAGAGAATCTGATCATTTATCTGGCTCTTGCCACACTCATTCCAGTGTAAACTGATTCTCAGACACCTGAGACTGTCCCAGTAAACTCTAAATTTAAGTTACCTACCTGAATGCTAGTTTTTCTCCCTACCCCATTCACACTTCTTGCTTGTCTTACTTTTCTATTGGTCCATTGCTATACTGCTACCATGCATACTGGCCACGTCTGAAAACATCAAACCCCAATACGAAGATGCCTTTAAGAATACATTTTTGGAGTATTTTTTAATACTCAGAATACATGAATGTATTTTTTTTAAATAAATGAATTTTCAAAGGTAAGCTATAAGGATGTTCCTTCTCATGGGAAGCAAATGAGATTAATATACTGTCCACAGTCTCTGTTTACTTAAAGCAAGTCAGGCCAAGATCTATGTGCCCCTTCACAAAAGCAGGCCACTGGAGTGGGTAAAAAGAGTATGTTCTGTCTGTAAAAGCTCTGCTGAAAGATTTCTTGGTTGAAAATTCACCTTATTTTTTGTTGTTGTTTAAATAATAAATTAAAGGAAACAGCTAACTATCAGCATTCCAGATGAGTTAATAGACCTTGGTGACTGGATGGCCTAATTAAATCAACATCCTAAATTTACAGTCATTTATCTTCTCACTCATCCAACACATACACATACACACAAAGCAAAAAAAAAAAAAAAAAACTTTGTGATTTCAACCAACAAAGAGTAGTCTAGTTTACACATGGCAAATAACTCTGGGTGTTGTTTTATAAATAAATACTTTTATTAAAGTATCATATACTTACAGAAAGTCATATGGATTGTAAGAAAGAAGTTTGATGAATTATTACAAAATAAAAACATCTGATCATGGCATCCAGCACAATAAATAAAATATCAAAATAACCCCAGAAGCCTTCCCTATGACCTCTCCTAACCATTATCCTCCTTTCCCACAAAGGTAATCCCACCCTACTTCCTACTATAATGGATTGATTTTGCCTGTTTTTGAATATTATATAAATGGAATCATAGGGTATATATTAGTGTGTGTGTGTCTTCTTTGGCTTAACATTATATGCATAAGATTCACCCACATTATTTCATGCAGCAGAAGTTTGTACATTTTTATTGTTGTAGAGTATTCTATTATATAAATAAAATAGTTTATCCATTCTAGTGTTCATAAACTGTTTGGTTGTTTGTGGATGTTGCTATTTAACTAAGCAGTTATGAAGATTCTATGCATATATTTTGGTCCATATATTCTTAAATTTCTCTTGAGTCTGTGCTTAGCAATTGCATTTCTAGGCCATAGGACTTGCATTTATTAAACTCTAAAATAATGTCAAATAGTATTTGAAAGTGCTTATGCAATTTGAAACTCATAGCATTAGTGTGTGAGAGTTCCAGTTGCTCCATATTTTCCTTAACACTTGGATTTTTCATTCTATTTTATTTGAACAATTCTGAGGAAAGTGTAGATGATAACATTTTAATTAAAATTTGCTTTTGCTTGACAACTGAAAAGGATCTCTTCATACTTTTTTTATGTGTAGATATTTAGATTTCTTTTTTGTAGAGAGTGTTTGTTAAAGTCTGTTGTACAATTTTCCTGTTGGGTTGTCTATTCTGTTTTTGAGTTCTTTTTATGTTCTGGATTTGAGTCCTTGGTACTTATATATATATTGCCCATATCTGCTCATTTGTCTTTCATTCTCTTAATTGTGTTTATTATTGGAGGGTTTATCATTTTAATGTAATCCAACAGTTATTTACTTAACAATTCATTATTTTTATAACCTGTTGAGGAAATTTTTTTCCTTATCATGAAGATATTCTTTCACATCATCTTTTGGAAACTTTGTTGTTATCATTTAAGGAGATGTGAGGCAGAAGTTGAGATGCATTTTCCCTGTATTACTTGTTTCATCATCTTTTTTAAAACAATATCCTTTCCACTTCCTCTGGAGTTGTGTCTTAGTCATAAACCAAGAATTCATGTATATATATTTGGATATCTCTGGATCCTCTAGTCTGTTCCATTTGCCACTCTTTGCAATAATATCCTGCCTATTAATTACTCTGTTGTGATCATTTTGATATCTGGTCAAGCAAATCTTTCTAATCTGCCCTTCTCCAGGATGATTTTGACTATTTTTGGCACTTTTAATGTATTTATAATTAACTTGTCACTTTCTCTGAAAAAGAAGTTCAAATTCTGAGTGACACTGGAAAATCTATTGGTCAATTTAGGGAGAGTTAATGTCTTTAAAATATCAGTCCTTTGAATTGATTAATATGGTATCTTTCTCATTTAATTTAGGTTTCATTTGATTTTCTTCCTTATATTACCCACCCTCTTTGTTTCTCTTCCTGACTTATACTGGCTATAACAACCAATATAATGATGAATAGATGTGTGAAAGTGGTCACATTTGTCGCATTTCCTGATGACAGAGGAAAGCTTTCAAAATTTTACCATTAATTATGATGCGTTTTGTTGTTATTATTTTTAAATACCCTTTTTCAAATTAAGAAAGACGTTTTCTTTCCTAGATTTCTGAGTTTTTATTACACTGGTGGTGATGATGATAGCTGTTAAATTTTATCAAATTTTTTTATGATAATCTCTTTAAAAAACATTTTTTCTTCTTTATTCAATTGTACCCCCTTAAGTTACCTTTTATTTTCTAAAGTTTCACAATAAATATTCTCTTACGACATAATTTATAGTAATCCATTTTTATCCTAGTATATAAGCTTTTATCTTTCAGCCAGAAGTATCTAAATCTACCCCTTTTTCTTATACTAGTTATTACATTATTTTCAGAATGCTATGTGAAACTGGTATCTCATTTTAATTTTCATTTCACAATAGGCTTTTTAATTAGAATAAAAGATAGATACACAACTCTTATTTCCAGATCTATTAATATTAGAACTTGGTTTATGAAAGAGATAAATCTGTAAAATAGGAGATAGAACAGCTTATTGCTTTAACATGAAGGGGGTGATGACCTCCATATAAAGATGTTCTAAACATCAAACATTTTCAATATGGTTCCAAATCAAAATTTGCTCTTGTTTCATAAATGATTATGTAATATGTAAGCTTCATAAGCAAAATTTCTTTTTATTTTCTCTTAACTAATCTGCAAATAGAATCATAAAATTACATTTAATGTCCACTTTTAAGTCCCAAAGCACTTTTGAGGTAAACGATTACTTATAGAGAACTTTTAAGATTTTAAACATTTTATATAAAAGATCTAAAAGACATATGAATGATATATTCTTCTTTACATTTCTGTTAATAATAATATCATTTGCAATTCTCATTCTTGTCCATGTACCATGAAATGCTTCAATTTAATCCTTTTTAGATTAACATTTATTTCTCAATTTTCTGATCACTTTTGCCATTACTTCATAAATGATTTCACAACACAAATGCTGAATAAGCAAATTCACCTGGCCTCTACCTGAACTACAAAAAATACTCATGAATTGTTTTATATTCTGTGTTAAATATAAATCTCTAAATTCAATTTTCATCTTTCAACCAAGATGTAGAAGGATAAAGTTGGTAATTTATAACTCGTTCTACTACAGAAGAATATTATAGTTTTCTAAGCTATGTAAAATGTTAGAGGTGGTCCCCAGGTGCTAACATCACAGTGATTTATAATATAATGTTGGTTCCTTGCCTTTTATTGCAGGGGGTTAAATAAGAAAAGAATGATTTTGCTACTATTATATTTAATCGAGGTTTTTAAAAAGTGAAAGACAGCTGTCAGTTGCTACTTGGTGAAATGCATAATGACATAATGAATGAAACCATTATTATTTTTAGGTACTCAATTCAAAGAATTTTTTCTTCTGTGAGATGCAGAACCTTGACTATACGATCCCATTTTGTAATGGATACACTTTCTATAAGCAAAGCAATAAAAGCTTAGGAAATCAAATACATACTTTTCCTTACAATGATGAAATGAAGGTCATGGTGATGAGTGATCATTTACTAGTCGTTATGATTATGGCAATCTAGACTAGAATTCTCTCTAATCACATTTTTGGTTTTTCTCCTGAAATCTATCCCTACGGATTAAAGAGCCTGTCTACCAGTCACTTAATGTATAATGTTTTGAACCTCATAAGAGTAAAATACTAGCTAGTCTAGACATGCTTGAAGATTATATTACACAAAAACATACAGAACACTGCTCATAGCTTTTGGCCACAGTCTAGTAAGTCCTCCATATGATTCACAAACTGTTGAGACAATTCCTTGTTTTCCTGGATAGATGAATATCATGTAGCCATTTTTAACTCTGCAGTGTCAGCCAATGTATTTTAAACTATTCCCAGAGGAACAACTGGCAGTATGATATTCTTAGATTTTAGTTTGGTTATATGACTGAAGACTTTAAAGGTAAACTTCTACTAAAGAGTAAGTCTTCCAGAAATGAAATAGCACTATGCCAGTGTTTATTTTTACTGAGTCTCTACATATTATGCTTCAGGTTTTTTGCCAAAGCAGAGTGTACTTTATAACTTCTAGATACACTTTTGATTTGTCTTGTTCATATAAGTTGTTTTTATTTAAAATCAGATAAATGTTTTAGGCACATAAATGAATACATATATTAAAGATCATGTGTTTTTTCCCATTATTTGGAATAGAGTTGTCCCACTTGGGGCTTCTCTTAATGTTTAGGATCAACTTATTACCGATCTCAACAAGAGGCACAAATTGAGTGCAGGAGTTGACACTTCCAGCAGCAAGTTATGAGAATTCCATTTGCTTCATATCATTGGTAGCACTTGCTACAGTGTGTAGATATAAAAGAGCCAGTTATTTTACCAGTAAAACTGGTTTATTTGGGAATGTCAGAGAATTGCAATTTGGGGCATACAATCCATAGTGAACCACAGGCAAGTCCAGAGAACAAAGGAGATGAAAGTTTCTTTTATAGAGGAGAAGGCTGAGTTGGGAAGGCTGTTATAAATAGAGCCCATTGGAGTCCTGGGAATTGGAAGTTGTAGTGGCTTTTCATTGGCTGAGTTATGACAGTCTCCCATGGGCAAGGTTATTGCAAGGAGAATTTCTTCCTTCCTTCTGCTGGGGTAGTAGAGTAGTTACCCAGGTATGTCTCTTCCTATTGGATCTGCAACTGACGACTAGTGGTAGTACAAGAGAGCTTCTCCTTCTGGCCTCCCAACTCCTTCTTAAATGATGGTTCTGTTTATTAATTTTCGCAAGTGTTTCTAACTTAATCCAGGTTGGTGAATTTGTTTTGTCACTTCAGGGTTATAATTTGCATTTTGTAAATGATTAATGATGTTGAGCAACATTTTATATTGTTTTTGGTCTTAATTTATATCCTCCACTGTCATTTCTTTTGCTTGTATTTTTCTTAGTGATTTACAAGTATGCTTGATGCAAGTTTTTTTTAAAACAGGATATATACAGTGAAAATATCTTCTTGTAGTCTGTGACTTCCATTTTCACTCTCTTAATGGTGTCTTTAATAGATAGACCTTTATAGATTTTGTGCTAATTTATTAATGTATGCTTTATTGTTTGCACTTACTGTGTCATATTGAAGAAATACCTGCATATATATGGAGCTATTTTCCTGTATTTTTATGAAAGCTCCATATTTTACCTTTCACATTTAGGTCTATGAACTAATGGAAAAGTTTTCTTTGTATGGTGTTAGATAATGGTCAAAATGGACTTTTTCTCCATATGTATATACCATTGATCCAGTATTATTTGTGAAAAAGACCATCGTTCTTCAAATACGTTACACTTACATCTATTTTGAGGTCTGGTGGCCATAAATACGAGGGTTTTTTCTTGGTTCCCCATATTGTACAAATAGTCTGTCTACCCTTGAATGAATTCCATACTGTTTTAATTGCTGTAATGTTATGATAATTATTAATGCTTTGAAGTGCAAATTCTTTGGTGTTGTTCTTCATTGTCTTCAGAATTTTCTAAGCTTTTAAAATTTCCTATTTTCTTATAAATTCTAGAATCATTTGTCATCCTCATCACCTCATTCCCACACACAGAAAAAACAAAACCAACTGCTTGGTATTTTGATGGATATTGCATTGAATCTAAAGATCAGTTTGAAAAGAATTAGGACTTTAATAATTTTAAACTACCCAAATGCTAGTTAGAGCTTCCTTAATTTTTTTTTTTAACATCTTTATTGAATTATAATTGCTTTACAATGGTATGTTAGTTTCTGCTGTATAACAAAGTGAATCAGCTACACGTATACATATATCCCCATATCCCCTCCCTCTTGCGTCTCCCTCCCACCCTCCCTATCCCACCCATCTAGGTGGTCACAAAGCACCGCTTAACTTCTTTACTGGCACATTTTTTATTATATACATTCATATATTTGATCCTTTTATGATGACTTTGCAAGTGATGTTTTTTAACTCTTGTTTCTTGAAGTATAATTTGTAGATAGAAAAACTCACCCTTTTTATGTATGCACCTTGATGAGTGTAGGCAACTATATACAGTTGTGTAATAACTACCCAAATCCAAGATATAGAATATTCCCATCACACCAAAAACTTTCTTTGTATCATTTTGTAGTTAATCCCATTTTTTATGCCCATGCCTGATAACCACTGACTTGACTTCTGTCTCTACAGTTTTGCTTTTTGCAGAATGTGTATAAGTGAACTCATACAGTATGTAGTCTTTTGTGTCTGGTTTCTGAGCATGACGCTTGTATCTGAAATCTGTTCCTTTTCATTGCTGAATAGTATTTTACTGTATGAAACTACAGCAATTTATATATCCATTCACCAGTTAATGAATGTTTGAATTGCTGTAGTTTTTGGCTATTATGTATGAAGCTTCTATAAACATTCGTATGGACATATGCTTTCTTTTTCTTGTTATAACTAAGATGTATGGTAAGTATAGGTTTAACTTCATAAGAAACTTCCAAGACGTTTTTCTGGAATGGCTGTACCATTTTACATTGCCATCAGTATGTATTAGTTGAGTGCTTCAGTTACTCTGCTTCCTTGACAGCATTTTGTAGTCTTTTGATACTGGTGGTGGTGTCTTGAATTTTTAACCACTTGTATAAACTTGTAGTGTATGTGGCTATGATTTTAATTTGCTTTACCCAAAGACTAATGATTTTGAACACCTTTGCTTGTGTTTATTTGCCATCCATATGTCCTTTTGATAAAGTTTTTGTACAGATCTCTTGACCCCTCCTTTTTTTTTTTTTTTTTTGCTGTACGCGGGCCTCTCACTGTTGTGGCTCCTCCCGTTGCAGAGCACAGGCTCCGGATGCGCAGGCTCAGCGGCCCTGGCCCACAGGCCCAGTCGCTCCGCGGCATGTGGGATCTTCCCGGACTGGGGCACGAACCCGCGTCCCCTGCATCGGCAGGCGGACCTCAACCACTGCGCCACCAAGGAAGCCCCCTCCTTTTTTATTGGGTTGTTTTTCTCCTTATTTTGACAGTGTAAAAGTTCTTTATATACATAGTTCACAGCTTGGTATACAGAGTACAGGGTGGGTTTTACCCTTCACACACCCCATTAACTGGGTGCAACTGTGCAGTGACCAGCTTGAAAAATGTATGCAGCAGCCAATGGATATTTTTAGAAAGATAACCCTAACAAGTTTATGAGACTGTAAAGTAATATCCTCTTTACTCTACTTTGCTCTGAAATGCATGGAGGAAGAATTTTTTGTTTTTGTTTTCATTTTAATTGCTCTTGAAGGGATGGAGTTTTACAAATGGGAGTGCAGGATTCAGTGATAGGAAAGTACACATGGTACCAGGAGTGAAGAAGGCAGAATAGAAAAGCAAATTTACAGAGATCTTTGGGTTTTCAAAGGTGATGGGTTAGTAGATTTGAGCCAATCAAACCTACAACCCCTGGGGTTATGGCATTGGGATTGTTCCTGCTTTCATCATAAAAATATTTGCATATCATTATATAAACCCAGTCTATATGAAACATATGTAAATAATCTGCTGGTAATCAAATGTTCAATTTAATGGCCTTAGTTATTTTAAATATTTATTTATTTATTTGGCTGCACCAGGTCTTAGTTGCAGCATGCAGGATCTAGTTTCCTGACCAGGGATTGAACCCGGGCCCCCTGCATTGGGAGCACAGACTGTTAACCACTGGACCACCAGGGAAGTCCCACCTTAGTTATTTTAAACTGAAAATATGATGCTTTAAATATATTGTGCAATTTTCACATAAGTATAAAACTACTTCAGTTATGTCCTCTTAATATTAATTATATAAATATCTCATAAAATCTTTTAAGTTATTACTACAATTTAGCTCAGAAGAAATTTTAAAGTAAATTTTTATTGCTCATTTTCTTTAACTTTATAACTAAGCCAGGTAAGATTTTTTTGCATGTGCCACTTGCCACTTGGGGTACTTGTTAAAATGTCTTTTTTTCCTTAAGACTCATTAGCTATTTCAGAAAAATAAAACTTGGAAGAGCATCTTATAGAAGTATTAAAATAATTATATATGAGTTATTGAGTTTATATCAAGCTAATAACAAATTGTATTTTTTTTTATTTCTGTATGACCTCAGATACTATATGCTGTATTTAATAACATAATATGAAAGATAAAGAGAAAATATTTCTTTAAATATAAGGAGGTACTCATATATTCTGGCTAATCTTTTAATCCCACCCTTGTTACCCTTCTGACCTGGTGTTAATAAATATTCTGAATTTCAATTAAACTTGAATACCAGATAATCACACTTCTAAAAAAATGTGTGTCTATGCAATGTTTGGGACATAAAAGTAATACAAGGTTTACTCTAAGCTCAGCTCAACTCCAGACACTGGGCTACAGGCTATTCCTTAAGTATCACATGCACATTTACCTGAAGGCCTTGTCACTGTCTATTTCCTATGCATTGAATATTCTTTACCAGAATCCCATCTTGAATCCTTTTACTTTCTTCCAGTCTCTGCTCCATCATCTTCTGCGTGTGAGCTCTGTTCTGACCATACTATTTAAAATTGCAATCCCACCCTTTACCCTGTTCTACTTTTTCTGTTTTTCCATGGTACTTATCAAAAATCTTTATACATGTGTAATTACTATTTTACTTTTGTTTATTGACTACCTCTCCTTGCTGGAATATAAGACCCGTGGAGGTAGGGATTTATCTGCTTCAGCCATGTCTATATCCCAAGCACTTAGAACAGTGCCTGGCATATAGTATATACTCATAAGTATTTAATCAATGAGTCAGTGAAGGAATGGATGGATGCACAAATAGTGACATAAACATTTAGATAGATTAATGTCGGCTTTTTGGTGGGAGATACATGGATTTGCACAATGCTAGGAAAATTAATGTTACTAAGCTATTAAAATCAGATGGAGAATATTTCCACGTGCATTCACTTAAGAGTGTCATTCCAATATTTTTATTATTGAGCTTGGATGGTAACTCAGCTTATTTTTCCACAGCTGCTTTTTTGAATTAGTGCAAAAATATGAAGACAAAGCATATTTGCCATTTTAGTGACTACTCATACAGGCATAAACTTTATAATGACTTGGGCATATTCTCTAAAATATGTGTTATTGAATTGCTGTTGACTATTTTATATGGTGCTCTCTCAAACACCAATACAAGACCACCTATTAAGCAATTTATAAATATGCCATTTTGCCTTTATGCATCATCTTACCTCCATTTTATTGAAGCTGTAAGGCTTTTGAGAATCTTCACAACATTTCAGTGTCTTTCGCATATGAGAAATACATACATAAGTACTAGTGTTAGGAATGTTTTTGCTGCTTCTAATAAAATGGCATTAAAAACCTTATGACAGCTTTAAATCATATAAGTAAACATGTTCTCTTTTGCACTGGTTGCAAAAAAACCCACAGACAAATTTATGCCATATTGTGGCTATCGGACTCAACCTCTCTGATCCTGACTTTACAATTCTTTTTTTAATATTCTTATCTTCTCTTGATTTTTCATTTACTTTTAAAATTCAGCAGATGTAAATGCATGCTTTTAAGCTATTTTAAGTGCTTTCTGGAAAAAAGAAGGATGTGACTAAACAAACAAATGAAATAAACAGAATATCGTCTCATCTAACATTTTTTTCCAGGAGCTACATGCACAGTTGATTGTGTGCAAAATGTCATCACAGGCAGGCTTATTATGACCTCACTTACTCCCCTGTGTTGCTCCATAGCTTCACTCAGGAACTTGTGTAAACCTATGGGATGTAACAATTAACGTAAATCAGGTTGTGTTATTCTAAAAATGGTTAGAAAATTTGAGAAATCCACAAGTGTGGCTACTAGGTACCTAATTTATATAATTTCAAACCTATTGCTGGCTATGTAGCTGCCATTCCAACACAGTAGTTGGGTTAAAGTGACTATTGTGAGTTTAGTGAAAATTCAAATTATTTAATATTTAATCACATAAAATAATATTAAGAAATGGTATCAAGAGTGATACAAATTGATAATTTTCCAGGAATAAAAGGAATTAATTAGTTTAAAAAATTTTAAATGCAGAGTATATTTTTTTAAACTAGGAAGCACAAATAGAGAAGTAAAAGTATGAATATACTGCCGTTATGATAGAATACAATATACCCACACTGTGCTTAATGGAATTTAATTTTACCTTTGATATCTGTGAAATAAGAAAGATAATGCGCTTTCTTATTCTCTGTAATCTTCATCCTCTGTGATAAACATATCACTGGGTGAAACACAGGGTTCATTAAATTCCTTCTGCCTTTGGGTCCAGAAAGATCAAACAGTGATGTGCATGCACCTGTAGTTGTGTGTGTGTGTGCGTGTGTGTGTGATAGAGAGAGAGGGCGAGAGACAGAGTTGTTTGCATTATTTGTCAGAATTTACTCTGTTAATTGGCTCTAAAATAGAATTTTAAAAATCTTTTTATGGCCTCTACACCAAAACTATGTTATTTTTCAGATCTATATACTTTGCCTTGATCGTTACTGTGGATGTTTCCTAAAATCTCAACAAAAACCACCACCCATTTTGAAAGGAAGCTTCCCTTGAGTGGATTTCAGTCCTTCAGGCAGCCACATCTGCATATTTCTGTCCAGCAGCAGCCATCCCTTTCAAGGAAGATAGAAACATCAAAGAGCCCCAAAGCCTTGAGATAATAGGGAGAAATGTGATTATTAGGTCTCTGACTAGCACTAACTCCCTTCCCTAACAAAACTCCACTTTTGTTAGGGAAGACTCAAGAGTCTTACCCAACTGGAAAATTATACCTACTTAAGGAAGAAAAAAAAGATAGTGATTGCTGAGTTTACCAGTGTGGTCTTTTTTAAATCTCAGAATTCTTTTCAATATTTTGTCTTACATGTAAAAGGAAACAATCTAGAATAAAAACAAATGGAAATAGCTCCAATATTCTACTTAGTCTTGTTCATAAATAAGAAAAGCTGTAGAGTTATGTTCGAAAATGAGGGTGGAGTAATTCTAATTTGGTATGTTGTGATATATTTTATTAATTTATATTTATAATTAACTATTAAAGTTTCCTCCCAAATTGAAAGTTATTATATGATTTTACTTTTTTCAAATTATTTTCTAATTGTTTGCTTTGTTGATATTTTGCTTCCCGACGTAAATTTTTCTTTCCGATTTTCAACTGTTGTATATTATTAAAGTCTGAATGAAATTCTTGACTATTTTATGGTTCTAAGTGATTGATACAAGTAAGTACAGAAATTATAACTGCTGGTGATGTACATATTAAAATAGAATAGAATTTTAAACTGACCTAGATTGTTTGATGCATGTGAAAATCACTACGTAGTGAATGAAAATGTTTATCAATTGGACAACGTACTTCATTACCACAGCACCATTCTTCAACATATCACATGGGAAACCTTGCACAAATCGCCATCTCTCACCAACTCCTGTCCTCAGTCAACTTCTTGCCTCTCCCTTTCCCTGTTGGTTTGTTCCTTCAGAGACAAGTGGTTAACACCTTGACTCTGGAGCCTTTCTAACTTGAGTTTGAAGTCAAGTGTTGTCACTTTCCAGCTATGTACCATTTGATAAATTTTTTAACTTCCTTAAGCTGCATTTTTCTCACATAAGTAAGATAAGAATGACAGCCTCCTCATTGCTATGAAGATTAAGTTAGGTACTTGAGACACATACTGTAGCAACGGTCCCTAATATGTGGTCAACAAATCAGCTAGTCGTCCAGTTAATCAAGGAATGTTACATTTCCCTCCTCATTATTTCTTGAATCTGATGCTTTGTCTCAATCTCTATTAAACCATAATACTTCAGACCCTTATTATCTCTTCTATATTACTCTACTAGTCTGCAGACTAGTCTCCTTTTCTCTATCCTTAAGTTTTCCAAAGCATCTTTCCAAAACAAATATTTGATTTTATCACCTTCCTATTTTGCATAATTATCTACCTTCTACAACATCCTTTTCACCTGCCTTCAAGATATTTATATTTACTTATAAATTATATACATAAACTACTATTTGCAGAAATTATAAAATATACACCAACAGAAAATAAGGTGAGATAAATATAATTAGAAAACAAGATTTTTCTTCAGACATTCTAATGAATTGTCTTGCACAGACTCTTGGGGGTACACACTCAAACTTAGAGACTCCTGGAAGCTTACTAATGATTCAAAGATTATAAGCAAGCATTTATATGTTTGTCTTTCAGCACCTTTCTCTATACTTTATGCTCCAGCAACATAGAATAATTCAGTTACACACACTATGCTGTTTCTAGTTTGGGTGACTTTCCTGTGTACTCTTCTGGAACACCCTCTCTGAACTACAGGAGAGATCTACATTCATCCTTCAATAACCTTCTCTTACTCCTGCCACATGCAGATTTTATTATTCCTTCTTCAATATTTCTTTTTAATACTATGCATAGTCTTGGGTTGTAATTTTTTCAACTCAAGAATTAATTATTGGGACTTCCCTAGTGGCTCAGTGGCTAAGAATCCGCCTGCCAACGCAGGGGACACAGGTTCGAGCCCTGGTCCGGGAAGATCCCACATGCCGCGGAGCAACTAAGCTCATGTGCCATAGCTACTGAGCCTGCGCTCTAGAGCCCACAAGCCACAACTACTGAAGCCCACGTGCCACAACTACTGAGCCCACGTGCCACATCTACTGAAGCCTGGGCGCCTAGAGCCCGTGCTCCGCAACAAGAGAAGCCACCGCAATAAGAAGCCCGTGCACCTCAGCGAAGAGTAGCCCCCACTCAATGCAATTAGAGAAAGCCCACGTGCAGCAACAAAGACCCAATGAAGCCATAAATAAATAAATTTTTAAAAAGAATTAATTATTTTTTAATTATTTGGTTACTTCTTTGGTTAACCTTTCAGATTGACTTTCTTAAAGGCAAGAACTGTTGTTTTTCTCCTTTGTATTCCCTGATAATAAAAATTTAACACATATTTATTGACTTAAATCATTCAACATATATTTGTTGAGATAAATTGAACAATGTGTAAGTTTTCTTGACATTCTTTGCATGCTATATACTAGGCTATATGTTCAACTCCTACTCACATTTTGATTCTCAGATCAAGTATTGCCTCTGTAATATCTTCCTTGATTTTTCAAGGCAGAATTGATTTTCCTTTCTTTGAATTGTATCTTTACCTCATACTTCTGTATATTAATAGTTAACTCCCTAGATTGAAATTTTTTTTTAGAAGTCTGATTTTCCCCCAAGAAAACTTGACTTTATTCAGGACAAAAGCAACATATCTAGATTCAGTTTGTTATAATAATTGTTTCTTGATTGAATCAATAAAAAACCAAAGAAATGAATGAGACAATTATTAAATGATAACTGAATAATTCAAGATTCACTATTTTAAATGATCTTTATCTATTCTAAATCTTGAGTGTTTGAAATGTTATACAGAATATACTGAGAGAAAAAAAATATTTTGTTCCTCCATCTGGGATCAGGAGGACCCACATTTTTCAACCCTGGTATTCTAATATCCGAACATACCAAATTTCAATATATATTTTAGTCATATATGGACAGAACTCAGAATTATGTATTTAAGCTGAAAAACTAGGCTAAAATAATAAATAAAATTATGCAATTTTTTTCTAACTGTCCTTATGTTCAAATAAAATCATTATAATCATTGTCATCCTGAGTATTTTTACTAATATAATATTATTATTCATTTAATCTCAATATGTTTGTTGTGAATGCATGCAACCTATTGCTCATTATAATTTAAAAGCATATGCAAAGACAAAATTAATCTATTACCAAAGAAGAGATATACTACAACATAATACTTTTGCTCTTTTTTTTTTTCTTGAGTGGCTATAAAAATGGGCACAGTGGCTAAATGCCATGTTTCTTAACCTGCTGTTGGCCATGTCTCATATAATATTATTGTTCCTGGTGGGCTCTTTAAACTTAATTAAAATGTGCAGTTTTTGTACAATTTAGAAGATAAATCTGACATGCTATAATTCAAATGTAAGTACTCTCCTGGTGGCCATCAATAACTGGTGAAGAAGAAAGGTCTTCTTTTTTCAAACTGCACCAAGCGAAAGACTGTTATGCAATAAAAACCCATGTTTTACTAAATTCAGCTGCCTCATGATTTTATCCTCAGCATATAAGTAATCATAACTGATATTCTAATATCAGAGTATTAGCTTATATATTATTCTCTAGTCTTAGGACACATTAAGTTTTAATCCAATTTTTTTCTGAACATTGTGTAATTAATCACATCACTGATTAATAAATCATTAATGAGTGATTTCAAAATAGCATGATTGACTTAATAGGTGGACAACTTTGGGCAAGTTACTGAACTTCTCAACTTTGCTTATCTGTATAAGGGGATAATAACGAAACCTTTCTCATAGATTGTTGTGAGAATTAAATGATGGATTGATGAAAAAGGACATATTTATTCATTGCTACATATTGGCAACATTGGACTCAATTCACCATGTCTTGCATCAACCAGATAGTGAGTTAGAAAAGAATGTAATTTTAGGTTGCTTACATCAGATAAAGATTTACTGGATTTGCCCACTATCGATCAGTCACAGAACTTGAATCCCAGACTCTGATTACTAGCTTTTGAAGACTGTAATTAGCATAGGTAATGCTTTGATGGATGGGTCTACGGTTCTCTAGATTCATTTATTGTTAAATGCTTGAGGGTATTGGCCTCCCACGGCTTCATTATCTAGAGTGTCATGTGAGATTTCCTAAGTAGAGTCCTCCTTCTTCAGGGAGGAAGATCAGAGAGGCCCAAGAGGAAAGGCATGATGTTCAGGCTTTTAGTTTCTATAGCAGGAAGGAGCAGAAGTTGAAACAGAAGGCAGGAAGGAAGAGGGAAAAAATAGTGACTCAGTACTGGAGCAGAAAGTTTGACTGGCTATGGATTGCAGCCAAATTTTGTAGATAACTTGCACATTTTTCTTGAAAATCAGTAAAAACAATCACTGAATTTATAGATATGGACCGTGAATATGACTAGGGGAATTTGGTAATTTGACTACCATGCAAAACATAGTCCCATGCCTCTGATGTCAGAAGGAGGGTATAAAACCCCATTTAATCTCCTAATGGGGGACAAGTCACTCCTCAAAGGAGTGATGTTGCAAAAGTAATCAGGAAAGATGCTTGGCAGGAAGGATGCCACTCTGTGATTTATTTTCCCTCTACTAAGTCTATACTATGCATACATAAGCACCCATTCATTTTATCTGTTATCAGTGAAGTAGTGTTATGATGTGAATGTTTGTGTACCTCCAAAATTCATACCTTAAAATCCTAACACTCAAAGATGGAACCCTCATGAATAGGATTAGTGTATTTATAAAAGAAGCTCCAGAGAAATCCCTAGCCCCTTCCACCATGTGAGGATACAGGGAGAACTCTGTGACCCCGAAGAGACCTCACTGATCATGCTTGCTCCCTGACCTTGGATTTCCACCCTCCAGACCTGTGAAAAATAAATTTGTTTCTGTTAAGCTACCTAGTCTGGTGTTTTGTTATAGCATCCCAAAAGGACTAAAGCAAATAATTTCTCATTAAAACCTCCTGAGGATTAATCCCTCCACTGGTAGGCTTAATTTCAACTTCTCTTACCTTTCCAAGAAAGAACAAAGAACTGTATCAAAAGTGCTGAGAACTTTGGGAAAATAGGTGATAAAAAGTGCCTCTGTCTGTGAAATCATGCTTTCCTGGTTTTCATCATGATTCTTAGATTGTTCCTTAAAATCCTTTGTTATTGTTTCTTTGTAATTGTTTCTTTCTTATCCAAGATGTACTTATGAGACTTTCTCTGCATTCAGTTCAGAGTCTCGTAACTGTACATTATCAACTTAGGAACTCCGGCAATTCTCCATATATTGGCACACTGACCTCTCCTTAAGGGTCAAGCCTGTGTATTCTATCACCTACTGAGTATTTATGTACTGATTATTTTCCATGTATCTTAAATTGTGTCAAAATGTGATTAATCTTCAACAAACTCCCTACTCTAAGCTGCTTTTCCTTCTTTGTTCCCAAGTACTGTAATTGGCAAAAATACACACTCACTTGTTCAAGCTACGGACCTGAGAGTCATTTTTCAGCATTTTTCTCTCTTTCCTAACTAATCCATCACAAATGTCAGTGACTCCACCAGAATCTTTACTCCATCCATTTCTCTCCAACACTACTGCCACTAAGTTCTTACATGCTGCCATCATCTTATATGTGCTCAACTCCGTGTTTTTGAATTGGTCTCCTGGCTTTTACTTTTGCTTCCATCCAATTTGTTCTTCACCTAGTAGCAACAATGAATCTAAAACATAAATTGGAACATGACACTTTTCTGTTTAAAATCTCTAAATGGATTCCTTTTATATTTAGGAGAAGAATGGAATCTAAAATTTTACATAGCTATCAAGATTTTCACAGACTGACACTACCTGTTTCCCAGCTTCAGTGAATGCCCCTATATACTCCCACTCAATAGTGTTCATCTTTATCTCATCACTCTCAAGGGCATTTTCTGAAGCCCTAATGAAAAATGAGATCCACTGTCATTTCCTCTACCAATACTTGCTACTTTTGTGTATAATATATTTAGTTTCTACTAGACTGACATTTTCTTAAAGGTAGCACTTGGTTTGGTCCTAAATTGCAGCTTGGCACAAAATGGACATTAATAAATATTTACTAAATGCATATTTAAATAAAGCTGAAATTTCAAAGGCAAGACTACATAACACTGTTCAACCCCTAATACCATAGTTTTCTTTATCTTGAAAATTTTGATATTTCTCCCTGGTTCTAGTAATCCTCTTGTCTGTGTCTTCTTAGTGAATTCTCCCTCTGATGTTTCATTCTTGAATTACAGGACATTTCAATAACTATATTCACATGATACTTAGTTTCTGAGTTAGAGATTTATCTGTATTTGCTTTAAGCAACACACTCTATATATTGCAACAGACCTTTATCAGCTGATTTCTACAGAGATTTGTTACCTCTTATTTATTCTGTAAAATGCTTTCTATGAGTTTACCTACTATTGGCATCTCTCTAATCATAATATGTTTTGACCAATGCAGGATACTATGGAAATGAATGAATTTGAAAATCTTTATGGATTGGTGTCTAATCTCAAAATTATTTTCCCCACCATGGAGTAAAATATGGATACCACACAATATCCCTAAATTAAAACAGATTTAGGCTTCAATATGCCTTTGGTCTAAAATTGATATACTAGAGGATATATAAACTGATGAAATCTGGCATAAAACCTGGTGTTGAAGGTCCAACAGTTACTTCTCTAGGTAGATTTGTCCTCTGATAAATTTCCAAACATTTACTCTTCATGTTATTTCAACATTTTACCTTTATACCCTAATCTGTTTCTACTACCATGAAAGTAAATGTTTATTGATTTTTTTAAATTCATGCTTACCATTATCACAATTACAAATTCTAAAGGAATTGTATTTTAAAATTATGTAAATGGTTTTTTATCATGAAATATTTTATAATTGTACAATATAAACAGAATTTTTCACAAATAAGGACCAATGATTATGTATTCTTCAATTCCTAGCACCTGGTTTAGTGCCCGTCATAAAGGAGGTGTTCGATAAATGTTGAATATGTGAACAAGCCAATTTCAAACAGTTATACAGAGAAATTTCCTTATTTCTACAATGCTACTTTTAGTTTCAAGTACATTTTTGACCATGAAAATTGTCTTACTTTGCTGTCTTGTTGAGTGTAACCCACTCCTAGTCATCACTCATGTATTGTTTCTCATGTATAATTTCTAAGACATCCATTGTAATATCAAATTGCTCAAGAAAAATAACTTCAGTTTAGTTTTCCCAGAGTAAATGAATTTGGCAAATTATTTCCCTTTTTTTCATTTCAGCTATGTATCCAAAGTGCATCTAGTCCAAACTAGTATTTTGGACTCATTGGTTGAATAAAATCCATGTTTTTTTATACTTTATGTTTATACTGACAAGCTCTCTTTGGAACATGGCATACATTAAAATATATATTTCCCAAGTTAACAATTTTGTTAAAAAATGTTTAATTTTGCCACTTAGAAAACTTTTGGTGGTGTGAGCGCTATTGAACACCTGACAGCTGTGTTAAAATATGTGGCCTGTATATACATTACAACGTTGCTCACCCTACATCATAACTATAAGCTCTGTTGAAAGAAGCACTTCTTTTCACTTCCTGTTCTTCCATCCCTATGGAGAAAACTCAATTAATGTAACATGATTGGCCTTTCTCTTCACTTTATCTCTCTCTGCTTTAAGATAAGTTGAATGACTTATTCAATAGTTGAATTTGAAGAGAATGGGGGAGAAGCTGGCCTCTGTTCCATCCCCTTTTCCCTTGAGAGCAAATGTGTTCATTTATTCCAGAGAGGAGGAAATTACAGAGAAATGAGCCTAAACATGTGTGTCCAATTTCCCTTCATGTCATTGGCTGGCTCCTAGCTTATGTGTCAGGACAAGATTCCAATAAATCCAACAGACCACAGAGCCGGGAGGCTAAAAGAGCTGAGTATCCATTTTCAGAAACTTCTTGGATTGGTGAGACAGAAGTGAGAGTTCAGACCCAGCCAAGCTTGATGAACTTTAGTAAATACACTGGACTTAAAGTTGACATCTCATAATGGTTATGCACTCACCTAAAGAGTGGTGACTGGACCTTCGGAAAAAAAACTACACAAACTTGAAATGGACCAGTCCTATCATAGCCTGAAACCAAGCCTCCTCAGAAAAATGTGTTCTTCCAGCAACCTATTTGAGTGCCAGCATTAAAATTAAACCTTTCAGAAGGGTTTATCCCTTCTGCCTTCATTGATCCACAATTTCTGAAGCCAATAGAAATTACAAAGCTGGTTAAAAATGTGAATAAATAACCAAAAAAAAAAAAAACAAGATGAAACAATTGAAACTTGAAACAAGTGAGAGAAAAGTAAAATGATTTGAGGTATTAAGGTGGTAAAATTAACAGAGCATCTGGTGCTTGTGAAGATATAAGGGAGTAGTTGATTTAGAAGCCAGATTGCAGGCTTGGAAGAAAAAAGAAACAACAGTTTTGGTTAGAAAGGAAATGAAATAATTTCAGACACTAAGTTAGAGATATTTGCAAGACATCAGGGTAAATATGTTTCAGAAACACTATGAGTCTGAAGTTTAGGGATACATTCTACCATGGGGTATAGGTATCCCCTGCTTTTTGAAAGTTAGCTTTATTCCACTTGACTTTTATGAAAGACCTACATTAGTTCCTGTTTTCGTTAACCAAAATAAATCTAAAAAGGATTTATGAAAAAAAGGCAAAAAGCAAAAATAGCATTCAGCATTCATTTTGCAGCAAGCAGTTATAAGCAATGCATCAGGCCACCATAGCTTTGAATTGTTTCTGTGAGCATCTGTGCTTTATTTCTATTTATTTTGTGCATCCTTTAGCAAGAGGTGTCCTAAAGTAAATGCTTCTTCACTTTATGCTTTTTTGACTTATGCAAGTTTCTTAGGCACACTCTACTTTCAGATGGGGGGGAAACCAGGGCATGAAACCTGTGTATAGCTTTGGAATAATCAACATATAAATAGTAATGAAAATTATGTGACTGGATAAGGATGCCAAGATACAAATCATTGAGAGTGGTGGGGGCTTTGGGGAGGAGACTTGCAATAGTGTGGCAAGGGCAGAGAAGGAAGAATTAGAAAAGGAAACACAGGACATAGTGGCAGAGGGACAAAGAGAAGCAATGCCATCACAAAATCTACTTTATTGCACAAACACAGAAAGCTTGATCAGATGTACTCCAGTCCATCCCAGGCCATTAATTATATAACCCTGTAGTAATGCATAATCACATAGACTTATTTATTCACATCTTCATAGTTTCATTTCTGAATTCAATTCAGAATTTAAAGAGGATGTATTATTTTTAAAACAAGACTTCCTGAAGTTTGGGTAAGAATCTTTTTATCTGTCCTAAATAATACTTGGAAAAAAACTTAACTCATCCAAAGATATTTTCACCTAGCATTTAAAGTCTATTATTTGAAAACAAACTCATAGGGTGAATGACCTACAGGAATCATTTGCTTGAGGTGTGATTTTTCTTCTTGTCACATAATTTTGAAATTTCTTTTCCCATATACTATAGAGCTTTAAAGACATGTCAAGAGTTTTTGTGTATATAAGTCATTTAAGAGGAAGAATTTAAATGTATCCAGTTTTATTTCTATCACAGTTAACTATTAAGCAACTCATTTGGATATACAAACAAGAATTCCTAAAGTGAGTTGATATTGCATGGTGAACTTTATACTCAGCTTGTTTCTATTTTGCAAATGCTTCATGGAAGTGTTTTCATGACATATTTTCCTCTCAAAATCGAGCTATAATGGTAAAAATGCTAGACTTGGAGTTAAGAAACCTGGAATCAAATTTGCACTGTGTCACTCTGTCACTATCTATATTATCATAGACAAACTAATTTCAGTGGTGAGCTCTCTAAAATGTGTGTAATACAATGATGTATATATTTTATATACCATATCCTTTGGAAAATTAGTATACTTGTTGCAAGAACTATAGTGCATTGAGCATGTTATATTGTTAAAATGTGTTATATTGTTTAAATATGCATAGAGAGGAACACCTTCTCAAGCTATGTAATATTAATAGGAGGAAAGCTCATGTATTCTGTTGGTTGATAGTTTTAGGCATTTCAAATGGAGAATTCTGTCCATTATTCATAAAATTAATGCAAAATTTAGACTTTATGCAATTCTAGTGGTGTTTTCATTCCGAACTCTGCATGTTGCATCATGATCTACAAAGGCATATATTGTATATTTTGTAAGCTTGACTTTGCCTGTTATTAAATTATATATGAATACATATTATTGTTCATAGCTTTAAATAATTTATTTTACAAGTGTACTAGTCTGCTTATGAGGATTTGGGAGTGCCAGAGATCTAAGTGCATCTTGGCCACAAGATGGAACATAGGAAGATGACTATTACTTTTAGGTATATTATGATTATGAGAAATACATGCTGCTAATTTGTCAGTTCTAATGAACAGCTTTTTGCACATTGTAAGTGTAGTTGACTTACTGAACAATAAATCTCAAGTAAATCTTATGAAAGTAACTTGTCTTTGTTGAACAAGAATGGGCTTTGCTATTTCTTAGGATTTTTGTAAGCATACCTGCTATTCTGATGAAATATAAGTCACTATACACAATTCTTTGGGGTATTAGAATCATGGAAAGAGGTAAAGTGTATGGAAAAGAATATCTCAATTATTAAAGGTACAGTAATAGGTTTTGTTCTTTGCCAAGTTTATTCCTGTTTTTAGTCATAATGATATATTCTTGGTTACCATCCTAAATGTCAATAATCATTGTATTTGCTTAAAATATTAATTTGAGAATTGAACTAGATTTCCACTTTTCTAAGAGTGAAGATTTATGTCAGTGTCAACATATTTTAAAATGTTCTCTGTATTTGTTTTTGTTTAGCTCTTTTCTGTGGAAATCCTATTTTCTTAGCATAAAAGTTGTTTTATACATTAAGAAGGTATGTGATCCAGAATAAAAATTGTCTTATGAAAAATTGGAAAATTTCACTCCAACACATCAGTACTCATCAGGAGAATGAAAATATGGAGGAGTTTTTCACTATACAATTGATCGTCCTTGAATCTGGTTGCAATGAATCAAGTTTGGCTATTCGAATATATCGTATCAATTCTAATCCATAGTGGCAAAACACTGAAGTGAATGATATAGAAATTCTGTGAAACAAAGTTTTGTAATAAGTGTAGTATTTGTCAATCTCTTCTTGTCAATATCTTAAAGGATACCAAAAAATCATACAAAAATATCAGGTGATATTTGCAAATATCTAAGAAATTCATTCAACCTAATGATTATATTTATCAATCTATGTCTTGAAAACATATCAAAGAACTGAAACCAATACTTTTGAGAGATGTTGACAAAAGATGTACAGTTGATCAGGGAGCACTTTGTGGAGGGAGTATAAAATAGAAGTTTCACAATCAACCTAGAGAAGAATGGGCTCATTCACAACTGGGAAATTATTCAACTTGGCAGATTTTCATAGATAAAACAGATGAAAACTCTTAGTAAGTTTGTTGGGTAGGCAGTTCAACATCTATCAATCTATAGAAAAGAGTTACAAATATCAAACTGTAATAAGCGCAAAAAAGTAAATAACAAAGGAGGAAACACTTCCCACTTATGAAGCCAGCATTACCTTAATATTAAAATCTAATATTATTAAAAGTAAAAGAAACCTCCTACATTGTTGGTGGGAATGTAAATTGGTGCAGTCTGTATGGAGAACAGCATGGAGATTCCTTAAAAAACTAAAAATAGAGCTACCATATGATCCTACAATCCCACTCCTGGGCATATATCTGGAGAAAACTTTAATTCGCAAAAATACGTGCACCCCAATGTTCACAGCAGCACTATTTACAATAGTCAATACATAGAAATATTCTGAATGTCCATCAACAGATGAATTGATAAAGAAGATGTGAGATCTATCTATCTATCTATCTATAGATAGATAGATAGATAGATGCAATGGAATATTACTCAGCTATAAAAAGAATGAAATAATGCCATTTGCAGCAACATGGATGGACCTAGAGATGATCATACTAAGTGAAGTAAGTCAGACAGAGAAAAACAAATAGCATATAATATCACCTACATGTGGAATTAAAAATAATGATACAAATGAACATAATTACAATGCAGAAATAGACTCACAGACATAGAAAACAAACTTATGGTTACCAAAGGGTATAGCAGGGGGTGGGGGGAGTGATAAATTAGAAGTTTGGGATTAATATATACACATATATTAAACAATAAATATATTAAAAAAATAAACAACAAGGACCTACTGCAAAGCACAGGGAATTATACTCAGTATCTTGAATAACCTATAATGGAAAAGAATTTGAGAAAGAATATATATATACATATATATATGACTGAATCACATTGCTGTACACCTGAAACTAACACAACCTTGTAAATTAACCATACTTCAATTTTTAAAATGGTAAAAAAAAAAAAAAACACTTTTTATACCTCAAAACAAAAGGTAATGGAAAGCTGCAGACCAGTAGCTCTCATGAATATATAGACCAAAACTCTTTAACAAAATACTAGCAAGTTAATTACAGACATATATAAAAAGGGCACTACTTCATAACCATGTATAACAATGTATCTGAGGAATCTGAAGTTGGTTCAATGTTCAAAAACCAATTAATGTAATTCACCATGTTTACAGACTAAAGGGATATCAATATGATTATCTCAATAGAAGCAGAAAAAAAATTCAACAAAAGTTAACTCTTCCAGATTTTTTTTAAAAAATTGTTAAACTAAGAATAGAAGGGAACTTCTTCGAACTGACAAAGTGAGTCTTGGCATCTGATATTATTCTTTGTGATTAAAGAAATACCGTCTTCCTAAAATCAGGAACTTTTCAAGAAAGTACATGCTCAACACTTCTGTTCAACTTTTACTGAGCAGGTGTAATATGGCAGCGTAATAGGGCAAAGACATAATTTATATGACACTATTACCCTAGACATTGTAATATGACAAAAATACAATATATAGCATAGAGAATGAAAAGGGGGAAAATACATGAATTGTCTATAGGAAAACCAAAAGAACTAATCAAATGTCACTAGAATGAATATGTGAATTTAGCTATGTTGCAGAGTAAAAGGTCATTATATTAAAATCAAATGTATTGTTACATGCTAGCAATGGGTAATTAGAAACAAGTTAAAATAGAATACCATTTACAGTAGTATCAAAAACATAAAATCTTAAAGATGAATCTAATGAAATATGTGCTAAAATTATGATATTTATAAGAGAAATTAAAGACATTCTAAATAAATGGAGAGAGATTGTGTTCAAGAATTGGAAGAGAGTATTGTTAAGATATCAAATCTCTTCAAATGGATCTGTACATATAATAACAATAAAAATCTCAGCAACTTTTTTATAGATTCAAGCTGATTCAAAATTTTATAAAGAGAAGCAAAAGATCTAGACAGCCAAAACAATTTTGGAAAAGAAGAACACATTTGGAGAATTAACACTACTGATCTCAAGGTGCAATATAAAGTTAAATTAATCTAGTGGGGCATCGGTACAGGAATTAACATATAGATCAATGGAACTGCAATGGAGAGTTGATAAGTAGAACCATCCCTTGTGTACATTGTGGTACAATCCACGCAATTACATATTCATACAATGAAATATTATTCAGCCATATAAAGGTACTGAAATATTGATTTATGTAATAGCATGACTATTAATGAGATTATGTTAAATTGATAAAAAGCCAGGCAGAAAGAGTCCATACTGTGTGTTTCCATTTATATATGATTGATTAATTCCCAACTAAGTTGTGAAGGTAGGTCAATGGAAAAATAATAGTGCTTTCAACAAATGGTGCTGGAACAATTAGGTGTTTTATGTAAAACAATGAAAAACACCTCAACACATACCTGGCACCATATGCAAACATACAAAGTAACTTGAAAGTCACCCCAAATGTAAAACTCTACAAATATAAATCTCCTTGGAGAAAACAGGAGAAAAATCTTTGTGATTCTGGGTTAGGCAAACATTTTCAGTATAAGAAACAGAATGTGTCTGAAAAGAAAAAAATGATAATTTGGATTTCATCATCATAATAAAATATATGTCATTCAAAAGATGCTCTAAAGAAAGTTAACAAACAAGCCACAGACTGGGAAAAGATATTTGCAAAGCATATATCTGATAAAGTTCTTGCAGCCAGAATATATAAAGAATCTTGAAACTCAATAATAAAAAGACAAGAAGCCATAATAAAGTGGAAAAAATTTGCACAGACACTTCATCCAAGAATAAATACAAAAGGCAAATATGCACATTAAAAATATTTAGCATTGTTATTAAGATAATGCACATCAAAACCACAATGGGATACCATCACAGACCTACTAGGATGGCTTAAATTAAAACAACAAACCCAAACAAGCAACTGGAACTGGTATTTACTGCTGGTTGGAATGTAAAAGTGGTAGAGCTACTTTGGAAAACAATTTTGCAGTTTCTTATTAGGTTAAATGTTCACTTGTACACTTGCAAATTCACCTGTCCCACTCCAGGTATTTACTGAAGCGAAATGAAAACATGTACCCACATGAATACCTGTTCCTGAATATTTATAGAAGTTTTGTTTATAATAACTCAAAACTGGAAACAACTCAGACGTCTGTCAAGCAGTGAACAGATAAACTGTGGCATATGCATACAGTGGAATACTATTCAGCAAAGAAAGTATTGAATTACTGATTCATGCAACAATATAGATGAATATCAATAGCATTATGCTATGTGATTGAAGCTCGACAGAAAAAGACATACTGCTTAATGCAAAACTAACAGAAGGGAAACTAGATCAGTGGTTAACAAGGGTTAAGAGTGGGGAAAAGAAATTCACTACGAAGTAGCAGAAAGAATCTTTTTAATGTGATGGAACTGTTTTATCTTGATTGTATTATGGGTTCTTAACTGTATACATTTGTCAAAACTTAGTTGTACATCTAAATATGATGCATTTTAAGTTATGTAAATTATTCCTTAATAACATCTGACTTAGGAAAAAATAATTATTTTAAAAAATGATTACAAAAAAGAAAATTGAGCAACTCTATATATTAATTGGAACAAACTTTGTAAGACATGGTATAATTAGTATTTTTACTACTACATGGTCCATTCATAGCTTCATCTGTTATAGAGTTCTTGTTTTTAGCCTTCCTTTTATAACTTTTATATGCTCCTAGAATACAGTTGTGTCTCCCAACTTGAGTTTAGGAAGGATGACATTTAGGGAACCTTCATATTCGTCTTTCTTGGATTCTGCTTTTTCCTAAGAACTATAATGCTTGTTTGTAATCACCAACACATAGACTGTGAATGGAGAACTGAGGAGAGACCTCTTGCTGCACCTGTTGGTTATCTGATCCCTGTTCCAGTTGATTATTAGTGCCCTCTGCTGGCTCTTAGCTGTAATGCCCTTTTTTTTTTTTTTTTTTTTTTTTTTTTTTTGCCTTTTAGTGATGATTGGCAAGACAATGATCCACCAGAGGTAGGGCAAAAAAGAAATATGAAAATGAGTATACAATTCTCCCCCAAATGACACCAATCTTTCTGTGATTTTACTGTGGGAGTGAACTAGCAGACAACGTTACTTCACCACTTTTTCAAGAAAAGAACTGTGTGAGCACTGGAATGGAAAAACACAGTTGAAATTCGGTTATCCCTGACTGTAAGAAAGTCAGCTCTTAATATAACAAAATAGTTGAAGCATTGTGTATTGATGTGACAAAGTAGATATTCTCTAATAAATTTACTCACCTATCTTAAATATTTAATATTCCTCATA
The DNA here is from genome assembly GCF_937001465.1 of Orcinus orca. Lineage (NCBI taxonomy): Eukaryota > Metazoa > Chordata > Mammalia > Artiodactyla > Delphinidae > Orcinus > Orcinus orca. The sequence continues at coordinate 122,259,618 of NC_064559.1, forward strand.
TTCCTTTCTGTCACATCAGAATATTTCAGAAGAATTTAGTTGAAGTGAATAGGATCGAAACAAGAAAATCAAATATATTGCAAAGATAGTGTTAATATAATTTTGTGACTGGTCTTATAAATACATAAAGTCTAGAGTCCTTTATTATACATAAAGTTTAGAGTCCTTTATTATATGAGCTATTAATTAATTAATTAATTGAAATACCTGCCAAAAACCAACTTAATTTCCCTTAGGTTGGGTCTCTTAGCCAAGCAAATGTTGTCATTCCCTAGGCTACTGTCCTGTTTGAAAACATACTTCTGTACTGTCACAACCACATCTTTTTAGTTACTTTAAGTCAGAATATAAAACACCATTCTCAAGAGCTTAATAAATTCCAACACACTTTTTTTAAGGATTTCAAATATTACAATGACTTTTGCTAAAATAACTTAACCTTTATCCTCTACGGTGTATCTAAATGAGTTCATACCAACTTTATTATACAAATAAAAGTCTTCTCTGTCTCAATCTTTTAAAGTTGAAATTATATCCTAAATAAACTTAATTTTCTTTCTCATTATTATTAATAGAAAAAGGCAGCACATTGAAATGCATTCTTCTTTTACAAGTGAAACATTTTGAGATTTAATTTTTCAAGACAAGAGAAACCGGCTTGTCTTGAAAACCGGCTTCTTTATACACCTAGTCGTGAATGTTATTCCTTCTTTTCCAATTTGCAACATAGCAAAGTGTCTTCACATTCCTGTGATTGGAATCACATAACATTTTGATTTCAGGATTACAGGTAGGTCTACGTATGTCCTATAGATTGTAGACCATGATTAAATTAGTTCTGCAAACTTAAATGATCCCACAGATTAAAAGATGACTAACTTTTAGAATGAGAGAAATAGACAATGAGGAAACAAAGTAAGAATTTAAAAAATCTTTATAATAGGGGCTTCGCTGGTGGCGCAGTGGTTGAGAGTCTGCCTGCCGATGCAGGGGACACGGGTTCATGCCCCGGTCCGGGAAGATCCCACATGCTGCAGAGCGGCTGGGCCTGTGAGTCATGGTCTCTGAGCCTGCGTGTCCGGAGCCTGTGCTCCGCAACGGGAAAGGCCACAACAGTGAGAGGCCCGCGTACAGCAAAAAAAAAAAAAAAAAAAAAATCTTTATAATAATATTAGCAATTTTTACTTTTTGAAGTTCCAATAAATTCTCTGGTAACATATGATGCTCTCTAGCCTCATGGTTAAAACTTCATTATCAGTGGTCTTAGACATTAAGGGGAATTATAAAATAAATGTATTTCTAACTAAATTTATTTTTAATACAGTAATTTAAATATACCAGTAAACAGTGCATTCATGATTCCTGAGGTAGAGCTATAAAGTTAGTTTAATGTTATATTTTGGTGTTTCCCAAAGATAAGCTTCTGTTTGGACTGGCAAAGTGCAAGACATTTAGGTCAGAGGAAACTAACCTCCTCCTTGCCAGCAGATTCCAAGTTCAAGATTCTAAACATGTCTCCCAGTCCAGCTCTTGACTCAGCCTTCAGAAGTAAAGGGATGTCCCTTAGATTTAACACTTTGAACCACCCTTACAGGATTAAATTGGAGTCAACAAATAAAGACTCTAAAATATTTCCTAAATTTCTTTAACAAAAAAAGTCCTTTTATTTCAGGCTATCATTTATTTGTTCAAGTAAGAAAACAGAGGAGAAATCCTATGACCTTGGGTGGTGTCAATACAATTGAGATTCAGTATCCTCATTTTAAATATGGATATTATAAAATGCTATATTTATAACATACAAATCAAAATTAGACTGAGTTACTTGTGCATGGGCTGGGAAGAAGTGTTTTATGAATTTGAAGTCAGGTTTTTACCTTTTAATCATTGTATGAATTTGTGAAAATTACTGAATTTCTGTGTTTCAATTTTTTATGTAGTGATTTTAAGATTATATCTTATAAAAATAAAGCCATAAGAAAAGTTCTACTATATAAGTTTATAGAATTTTAGAGATTATGTCTGAATCATTTATATAATTATAACGTCTCGTACTGTTTCTTTCACATAATAAAGTTAATAAAATTTCAAATTAAAACTTAAAATGATATCTTCAATAAATGTTTTCTAAAATTTAAAATAATTCAGTGTAATTCTATGAGTCTTCCTTTGGAGGAATACAATTAAATTTTGTTAATAATTCAAAAGAAATCAATGGTGTATGATCAATTGACAAAACTGCATACAGCTTATTATTAAAATCCTTCTATTCTTACAGGCTGGACTGAAGTTTAGAATAATATTGTGAGACACATGCACATATAAATATATATATATGTGTGTGCATATAAAATATATGTATTAAATATAATTATTTACTTAATTCCTCACAAAAATTCCTCAAGTCAATTCTGTTTTACTGATGAGGCCACTCTGATCCCTTCAAATGTTTAATAATTTCCCCGTTGTTTCACAGCTGGTTAGTGAAAGAACCAGAATTTAAAATCGGCTCACTCTAACTCTAAAATATCTGCTATAAAATATTTTTAATATTGTACTCCTCTGCCTCCTGGCAAATTTACACAAATGTGGACTTTGATTAAAGAAACTGGCATAGATTTTGACTAAATTAAGTTCTGAAAGGATGGAAAAGAGAAATCTTATTCAAAGAGATCAAGTTTATAATAGGTATATTTAATAGGTTGGTAATAGAATCAGAATGTAAACTCAAACTCCATGTTCTTTCTTCTCCATGTATCTTCATGCTTTATTTACCTCAACTAAAAAATGGAGACATTACTAGTACTTTCTCATAAGGTGATGCTAAAATGTGAAATCTGTAACAGATAATGCATGTATATATATGCATGTATACATATACATTTATGTGTGTGTGTATATATATATATAAAACTATGTCTGCCACATGATAAATATTCAATAAATGTTGATATTGAATTGTGTTTATAATTTTTATGATAGCCTGATTTATACATTTACTTTGCTATTAAAATAGCTTTTTAAATCCAGAAAATATTCTGAAAGGTGTCATTTTTATGTTGACATTCAGTTTAATATTGATTTGAAGTGGTATAATAACCTAAAATGGAAGATGTTTCTGCAATGGGTGTTTTGCAAAGGACAAGAGAGACACCTTTTAGCCAGCAAACCATGTGGCATTTAACAGCATCAGCAACAACAAATAGAGCTATTTAAAGTAAAGTAGCTGCATTTAAGAGTCCCCAAAGAGGCTCTGAAATGCCCAGGAGAGTCCAGAGAATCATGCTTTTGTGAGGCATACTGGAATAGAAAGAACAAGGGTAATTTTGTTTGAATACTTTTAAAGCACTCTACAAGCAGTGGTGGGAAAATGAGACCCAGGTGAAAACAGTCATGGAATTGTCAAGCAGATCTAAGAGTTACTGAGGTGGTGGAGATAGTTGGAAATGTAGAGCAGGACCAAATTGTAGGGCCTTGGTGGAATATTGGTATTTGTGAAAGCAGGAGCTGACACAAAAGTAGTTGAATGGAAGCAGAGTCTGAAGTGACTCAGTTCTCACTCAAGAGAGGAGTAATACCTACTACAGTGGTACCAGGTTGAAGGGCCTCATATTCACTTTGATCAGGAAGTGATATTTTCCTGAGTCAGAACTGGTAAGGAGTAAGGATAGGTGGCAAGACAGTGGCTTAGAAAAGGAAATCAACATCAACTCTAAACCATGTGGAAAAAATATAAATTGGAAAAGGAGTCCTACCATCACTAATCAGGAATAAGAAATTAAGTATAATCATGTACAATTTGTGGAATGACCTCAGACAGGTCATCCAGAACCAGGGCTATGAATGGTAAATTTCCAGTTTAAGTGTATTAGGGTGACCAGATATCCCAGTCTGCCTAGAACTTTGATGGTTTTAGCACTGAAAACCACACATCCAGGAAAACCAGGAAGGCTGGTCACTCTAACTAACTAAAAGCCAATGCGGAAAAAATATACAGTAGCATAAAGGAGAAGGTATGACTTGGCCAAAACCAGAGAACATCTAGCACAGTGGTGGCAGTGACATAAATTTTTCTTCTACAAAAGTAGATATGGCAGAACATTCTCTCATTCACAGGCCTGGTGGTTAATGCTGGCTGTTAGCTGGAATTAGACCACATCTTTTAGTAGGAGGAGGGTAAAAAAGATTTTGTATACATATTTTCACAGTCACAGGACACAGGTTTGGGTTTCTTTTGCTCAGTACATTTCAGAGATTCATCAGTGCTTTACTGTGTATGAGTAGTTTGCTCTTTTTTATTGCTGGGTAGTATTCTATAGTGTAGATATGTCACAATCTGTTTATCCATTCACTTGATGAACATCTTAACTGTTTCCAGTTTGAGGTGTTTATGAATAGCACTGCTGTAAACACTTATGCAAAGGCATTGTGTGACATGTTTTATTTCTCTTAGGTAAATATAGTAATGTATATAGTAAATGTCTCTTGGATCATATAGTAAATTTTAATCTTATAAGGAACTGCCGAATTATTTTCCTAAATAGTTATACCATTTTGCATTCCTATCAGTTTCAGATGTCTCACATCCTCACCAGTACTTGGTATTGCAAATGTGTAACAGTATCTCATTGCAGTTTTAATTGCATTTCCCTACAAACTTATGCTGTTGATCATCTTTTCATGCACTTATCAGCCATCTTCTTTTGTCAAGTGTCTGTTTAAATATTTTGCCCATTTTGTAATGAATGATTTACCTTGTTATTGAGATTTAAGAAGTCTACATATTTGGGATGCAAACTGTCAAATATAAACACTGAAAAATGTTTTCTCCCAATCTATGGATTGCTTATTCCTTTTTATTAGTGTCTTTGAATATCAGAAGTTTTTAATAATTGATACATAATTCATCATTTAAGAAAAATCTGATGTTTAGTCCTGGTCTGAGAAATTTTTATTTAAACCAGTATGGCGATTGCTTCCTCTTTCCTTTTTCTGAGCTTTTCCTTTAGGTCTACCATCTTTTCTTCTGGGGTCCCCTGGGCTGACTGCATTATTCATCCCAAGGTCTTCTTTCCATTTACGACCCCCCCTCTCCACAAGAATTCCTATTTTCAGGTTCTGATAACCTCAACCTTCCATTTTCACTTTTGGCGTGAGGATAACTGTGGCCCTTTTTCTCTGCTTACTAGAACTCATATTGCACTCTCTTTCTTGGTTTTACTATAACTAGCCCATATAGGGATAATCCTTTCAGTGTACTCTCCTCAAATTACCCATTTTGTGTGTATTAATTATTTTCTGCTGTGATATGGATACAGAGAGGGGCAACAATGTTATTGTATGGGAATGCCAACCTATCTCAATTCACTGCAGATTAAGTAAAGTTTACTGAGAAATAGAGACATTTGGGCTCCCAAGGATGGTCTTGGACTCAAAAGGGGACAAATGAAACTGTCTAAAAAAGAACCTGGTAAATGTGAATCCCAGGAGTCTTGACTTCCCAATGGCATGCATGATATAGAGATCATTGATCTTAGACTTACGGACTTAATCTATGACATTTTTGCTTAAAATTATTTTACAACTGCAACCGCAATATATCGAATTGTATCATCTCTTCTGGAACAGCACTGGGGATCAGAAGTACTGAGATAAGGAGGTTAAGCTTGTTTAGAATGTTGATAATGGTTTATTAAATCACATCTATTTTCTTCTGCACCCTTACATTAATTATATTTCTAAAGATACAGATAAGGCTAATGTTAACTTCAGTAGTAGCAGTGCCCTTGCATTTTCCTTGCTCTAATAATAACTCTTATTTCTATTTAAATAGGCAAAATTATACTCCTATACCAGTACCATATTACTTCATCTTATTGGTTCAGGTCTCATTTTATTTTCCAACTAATCAGCATTCTAAAAAACAAAGCAAACTAGGAGCTCAGTATCTGTGGTTAGCTTATCAAATATGTTTTTTATTCATTATTTGCTATTCCTTACTCATATCTTTTACCAATGAATAAAAGCTCCTCTTAATTCTTTTTTTCCCACCAAACAATTTGAAATAGCTTTTCCCAAACTTCGTATTGTAGAAAAAATTCACAAATTTCATAATTGACTATTTTCATTACATAAGGAAAAATGAGGAGACCATGAACACTGAAAACTTTAATACAAATTATAGATGACAAATTGGTTGATAAACATTAGGACATACTAAATTCTTAGAGTGTATGATACAAATAAAATAAACAACATCTTAAAGCAATGGCTATGGCATCTCTGGCCATCTGAGAAGGGTCTATGATCTACTCCAAAATGGTAGATAAGAACAATGCTAGGGAGATGAAACTATCAACAGCTACCAAAATGCAGTAAGTTGAGGGGTGCTAATAAGAACAACCTCACATCCTAAAGGTTCTTCATAGAAATCGATATTCCCACTATTAGAGTTTCTCCTTTGGTTCAACACATTATTTATAAAGGGCATCAATACATGTAAACTGGAACAATTAATGTAATTGTGCATTAGTATTAGTAGACTAGAAACTGGAAGTGAGAGTTGTGGTTGAGAATCATCAAAACAACAAGACAAGAAAAAGAAAGCTTAAAGGGGCTATCTCCCAAAAATACAGCCAAACAGTGTCAAATTTAGTATTATTTAGTGCTGGTTTTATTAGTGGTAACGAATTCAAGGACTGTACCACTCATTTCAATCAAAGGTCGTTTTATGTAGGAAGAATGCAATGCCTTATAGTTATACCCATCTGGTCATTTCATCCACATTACTTTTAAAAATGCATTTGTCCCCCACGCTCCTTTGTTTTCTGGTGTTGTTGATCTCCATCATCATACAGAAAAAAAAAAAAAGAGTCTATGAAATATTGTCTCAAGAATTTCAGAGTATACTGTGACAAAAATACTCTTTATTTAAAGAAAATATAATAATTTATTTTTGCAGAGGTTTTTAGATGAATTATAATAAATGAGGTTCTTAGGATAAAGACTGTCTTAATAGGGCATGTATTTCAATGCTTTTGTTATTGAGCTACCACCAGCTGTATGTCATCATTCAATTAAAAGCTGTGGTTTAAGTGTTATGGACAGGAAGAATCTAGTTGAGATCTTTGAAAAACAATTCACTATTTTGTTTATTTGAAGAGCTTTTATTCAGTTTTCTAGTCCATGGGTCTTTCCATTTCCCCATGAGGAATACTAAGTGTGTGAAACGAAATAAGTAGAATTATCATTGTCAATGATTTTACTGAGGATTATAATGGAAAGTCACATCCTTTATACATGCTCCACTAAGAGTTGTCTTATTGAAAACAAGATGAGGCAGCTAATAATAATAACAATTACAACAATTATAATAACAATAGTATTTTAAAATATTTAATATGCCAACAAATTTGCACATATTACTTCCTTTAATCCTCACAACAACCCCCTGAGGCATGATTTGAAAATTAATTAGGTTACCCAGGAAACATAATTCAAACTCTGGTTGTCTTACTTGAGTGATTTTCAGTTGCTAGGCTGTACTTCAGGTACAGATGCAGTTGCCCATTTCCTCAAAGAGCAAATCTTACATATTACCTCTGAACTAACTGACATTTCTTCATCTAATTGTCCTTCAGGTTTTGGATTTTTATTTTTTGTCTTCATCCTGTTAGTTAACAGCTCGCTATGTCTCAAAGTTTCATTTAGTACCCATTCTATGTGCTCAGAATTCTGACTCCTAGATAATTCTTACAGCTGCAGATCTTTCACTGATACTCTGTACTCTATATGAAACAGCCTAAACACCTTTACAGTCGAAAATTCAGCTCAATGTGTTCATCTGAAGGAGCTTCTGCTCCAACAGATCCATAACTGTTCTTGTGCCAACCAGCAAGCTGCGTGTCAACAGTCCACTGGACAGTATGATACAGTTTCCATGCTTAAAGCTTCAAAACTAGATTTTATTTCTACTTTTCTCATCATAACACAAGCTCATGTTATGTATTATACTTAGATAAATAGAAAGGCTGATAAATATACATATATACACATAACTGCCTCAAATATAGATATTTTTCAAGAAATGCATTATTTAAAAAGTAACCAACATACAGCTCAACTTAAAAATAAACATTGTTGTCAATGAGTGATATTTGTCACACTAAAACTACTAAATGACTTCTTTTAAATGATGATAAATAAATTTCCAGAATCCTTCCGAGTAATGTGCAAAAGAAAACACAGAGGCTTAGTCAGTTACTGTTAAAACGTAGTAGGCAACCTGGTATTCATAAACCTTTAATAAATGCTAGTTCTCCTCCATATAAACTTTTACATACATTCTGTTTCCATCTGATTATTGACATATCAATTCCGTTGGTAAAATAAATGATAATATATAAATTTTATTAGCAATATTGATTACATATTTTTATGGGTGTTCCGGTTCAATGAATATTAAGTATTCCAGCTGGGTTATGGATCCCAAAGGAGAGACCAAATCTGGATGAATTATTTAAGGTTTCACAAAATGGCAATAATCTAAAAAGCAGATCTAATCCAGTTGTTACTTATTGTTAGTCTTTTCCAAAATTCGCTTATGTAAAATGATTTATAATAATTTCTAATGGCCATTTTAACATTATAAATTTGTAGCTTTGTCACCCAGGCAATGTATGGAATTGGGCAAATCTCTTCATATTTTATTTTTAGATAGCTTCAGACATAAATGATTACTAGTTACAGCTCTTTTGGCTGCAAATAACAAACATCCACTGGCTTTATCAGTCAGTGTTCATAGACATCCTCCTCAAGTACCATCATTAACTTTTTCAGGTCTATAAGTTACTGAATCTTTATGTTCCATCATTAAAGACAAGTTCTCAAGAGGTTGTCCTGCCTTTCTTGAGTCAAGGATCTCTGGCCCTAGATCAATCAGTTATGCTCACTTGGACAGGAAGTTTGCACAGGTTGGCCTCTGGGAAAATCTTATGAGCAGGAGGTTAATTCAATTTGTATGTATGGCAGACTAAGTGATATTTAAGGTAATTTTCAGGTCTGATAAAATATTCTGTTCACCAAAATAGGTTAAAAGGATAGTTGCCTACAGACATTTCTAACTTATATAACTTGATAAACGCCGCTATACCGTTAATCTCTTGACCTCTTACCTCTTTAACCTCAACTTTAGATTCGTCCCAATTTAGTCAGTTACGGGGGAACAACACATGAGAGCCAGCATTCATCTGAATCTGTTCCACGTCCAACATTTAAAATCAGTATATTATCTCCATTTCCAAAATACTTTCAAAGAAGTACTCCTGCTTCTTAACTCTTTTTCTACTGGTCTATTATTTTGTTGTCATTTGATTACTTATCCACTCATTTCAATAAAGCACACTCAATACTATTAAAAATGCCCCTCTTCCTTTCATATAAAAGAAGGAAAAATTCCTTCTACTTATTAAAGTTCATTCTTTTACTCTGCAAATCTCTGTTCCCATCTCCTCTAGGACCTTGTTATTTCATTTGTTCACATTCTTTTTAATTTACATCTTTAGTCTCTTCATGAACTGTAACTTCTTTCATACATTTAGCCATCTGTTTTACAACTCTTGGGATATAAACAAAAGAGATAGTCCCTTCCCCCTGCTGATAGTACTCACATTCTTGCTGAAAATATAATTACATAATGTTCAAATTTATCAACAGGACCTAAGTAAATAAACACCTTATCTCCCTAGTCAATTTCTCAAGAGTATGGGTAATTATTTTTCTTTCTTCCTATGGAAAACACTTTTTTTGAATTTTCCAATATTTTCATAATTACTATGCATAAGTCAAATGATGAAACATTATTCTAATATTAATTAAAAATATTTTTAACCCTTCAAGATCCCTTGCAAGAAGTTTCTTTAAGCTTACAAATTGATAGCAATTTCTCTTCTTTTAATTCTTTAAAAGTTGATAGTATTTTGTTTAAAGTGCTCTTATGACATATATATGAGATCATAATATAATTTTGTAGCTGTTTTCTGAATGGTCTATCACTTGATAAGATGATACAAGATGATAAGAGTAATTTTTATTATGGTGGTTTCTAAGTTTTCTTTAGTGTCCAACTTATCCCACACTATCACACTATATATATTTTGCTACAGTAGCTATTTTTCCCTAAAATACTGTTTTCAATCTATTATTTTCCCCTCAGTAGTTTCTTACTGTGTAGGTTAAAGTTAAAATTCTTCAAGCTTGCATTCAAAACTTTTCCTGATCTCACTTTATGCTGCCCATCATTCCAAGCATATTTCCCATTATTCTCTCAACATAGATTTTCTAATACAATGTAATGGGTTTTGCTTATAATATTATTTATATATTATTCTTTTAACCACTTGTACAATATTTTATATGTTGTGGTCTTCAAACGCATCTCTTTTTTTTCCAGTCATTCTTTACACATCCATGTTTGTATTAGGTCCATTCTGTCTTTCAACAAGCACACTTTGTTTCACACACTAGGTTTGCTCTATTTCAAATATTCATAAATTAGTATAATTACTTCTTCCCTGACATATCTCACAGTCTACTAGGTAATCCATAAACCAGTAAGTGCTGTATAAACAAATAATTGCAATACAATTGACACTGCATAAATAAATAAAGCCATGTAAACAAATAATGAAAATACAATTGATATTACATACATGAAAAGCATTGGAAACTGATAGGAAAGAAATGTTAAATCTCCATGGAAATGTTGAAAAGGCAGGGAGAATTTGTTGAAACTGAAGAGTCTTGGGCAACCTGAGGTATTCTAATGTAATAGTTCTAGAGTGGGGACATAAAATTCTTGCAAGACACCTAAAAAAAGATTCCTCTTTTATTAAATAGGCAATAGACAGTGGCATGCCTTGGACACAACATTCACTGTCTTGAGTTCATCCTGTACTGGGGATCATATGAAGAGTTCCATGTAAAGCATAGATGAGATCTGTTTTAGCAATGTAGAATGATACTTTTGCTAGGAATAGGATGATAAATTGGGAGTGGGTTGTAGTAAAAAAGGGACTAAAGAAGACTGGTTTTGACATCAATTTGCTAACTATTCAGAGAAATTTACAAAGTTCTTAAAACCTGAAAAATGTGCTTGAATGTTCACTCTAATATTCTACATTCAGAATGTCACTCTGTATCTTGCAGGGGATCAGAGCATTATGTTTTAGGATGGCTTCCAAGAAGGATAAAGCCTAATGACTAACTGGCAAAACTCCAATAGATTTTAGATAAAATTTTCTAATTAAATCTCTAGTACAAGCATAATTTATTGCAGATTTTCCCTATATTCCCTACAGATTTCTTCTGTCCTTGGAAATATCGTCTGGATTGTAAATTGACTCAATAATTTTCAAGTCAAACCATAACAATCTATCCATTGTTATAGATACTCGAAGTTTTCCACTTTTTAATCCCCTATTGAAATTATACTTGTAATCTATTAGTCAAATATTGGTTTCACTCTTCTCTCTCTCTTAAAATATGTAATCTGTATGTGGCAAAATGATTTCTGGATATATTTTGGAAATGTTAGCAACACTAGTGCATTCAAAGAAATCACTTAACCCTACTTTTACACTACTATCTCTACTATAGCAGTCAAATGGCTACCATTCCATGGTGAGGAAAGAATCACAGGAATATTATTTTTAATTTCTCCATAATATCAAAAACATATAATGCCTTATAGTTCTCTATTTAAGGAGATGGTTAAATAATTTTGTGATAAGAATAATAGCTTGGTCATATGGATAATGCTAACTAGTATCATGCTTTAAAGCATCAAAAATTTTATATTATGCTATATTGCCATTATATTATTTTACTGGACTTGCACATCAATCTTGCCAATAATTTTTAATCCATTTTTTTTAAATTAAAGTTGCATACACAGAGATTCAGGGTCACAAACTTAGATGTATATGACTAGTGACAGGTGAAGAAACTCAGCTCGTTGCCCAGCTGTTAAAGGTAAACGTGACGATACCTGGCCTCATTTCCTTGCATCTATATGCAGCAATGGGGTCATCTCAGGGAGAAGATCCATAGAGAATAAGGTCCCTTTTCCCTACCTATGTAGGAGGCCCATTATCTACGTATGTCTTGGAAATAAAGGCATCATGTAAATTAATGCAGCCATGCAGTTGTTTATTCCTGAGTTTCAGAGTTTGCATTTCTTAACGCTGTTCATTGATATGCCCAGTAAGGCAGGAAAATCTGCCTTCTACCCTCCTAGGTTCTGTGCTGGGCCCAAGAATTAAACTGACATAGACAGATTAACAGAAGGAAAGCATACAAATTTTGTGTAACATTTTTATATGCACAAAGGAGGCTTCTAAAGGAAAATGAAGACTTGAAGAAGCTATTAGGCTCAAGAGCTCAAAGAGTGATAAATTGTGAGGATGTGACAATACCTAGGGGCTTACACTAGGGGCAGTAAATTTTGAGACAGGGACTAGGAAATATATGGTGGAATCTAATGGAAGATAAGGATTATTTTAGTACAAATCCATTTCAGCATCCACTCCCAGTCTTGTGATAAGAACGTTTCTTCTCTTTCTGCTAAAGGTAAGCCACCTTTTTCATGGGAAATTTTATGACATATTTTTAGGAAGAAAAGGGAGGCCAGAAAGCACCTTTCTGTATCTGCTATTTTTCAAGTGCCTTTAGCTGAAAATAACAAATATGCCAAAGTGGCATATTTTGGAGTGGCATGTTCTGAACTCTTTCCCACAATTTTGTACATCAAATTTGCTTAATTATTTTTTTAACTCTTTTTTTATACTCTCTGTTCAAAATGAAAATAAAATCAGGTTACATACATAATCTTAACAAGGTTCTATTCTTTCATTTCACTATTTTATTGCCTGTGTGATATACATTCCTAAACAGATATCACCTTCACATTTTTCCTTATATATATAATTATACTCCAAAATATTTCTTCCATAAAAGATTGTGTAACATTTTCACAACAAGTTCACAATTTCAAATACTTACAGACTTCTTGAAGTTTCGTTTGGTAGAAAATAGCTATTATAATTTTTGTAATTATGTAAAGATGAGGTTTGAGAGATAAACAGAGGCTAGAATGTAAATCTTTGTCTAGCTTGCTTAGAAGATTGAAGTTTATCCTATAAACACTGGAGATCATTGAATAACTTTAATAAAAAGAGCAGAATGTGGCATGATCAGGTTAATGATTAATCCAATTGGATCCGATTTCTGTACCATGATTTGGATAAGAACCCTGATTTGGAGAGGGCAAGAGTGGAAAGCAGAAAATAAAACATACACATTAATTGGTTTTAGAGATAAGGACAATTTGATCTAAGACAATGGACAGTGTGAGTGCAGAGGGAAAGATAGTTTCCTGAGATATTATAAAAGATGTATGGAATATTAGAAATGAGGGTTGAAGAAGATGTACACTCTAGCCTAGCACACACTTTGAGGTTTGGTTGTGCTGGTTATTGTATGTTGAGTTGGGAATGCCAGTAAAATTCTTAATGGAAATACCCTAAGGAAATGGATAAGGAGCTGGTTTAAGCTCAGAGATCAGGGCTAAAATTATTAAAAGGCCAATCACTACCATATGGATTCTAGCTCTTATTGAGGTCAAGGAATTGCTATTTGCTGACAGAGCAAATTTGAGCAATAAAAATTCTAAATATATTATAAACATACTTACAAATTATCATTTGTTTTAGGCAATTCAATTACTTTAATTATATAGTCTCATAACTGTAAACCCAAAGTACAAAATCAACAAAAGCACCTACTTATAAATAAATTTGATTAGCCAAGTTATACATTTAATTGACAATTTTGTTTTGCAAAGTAGGTTTGTTTGGTGCTTCTAGAGCTGTATAGATATTTCATGCTGTTGTATTTATTTATAGATCCATGTATTTGCTTCATTCATTTAGTACTGTAATTATAAATCTCTTTTTAAAGAACCTGAACATGGCTTTTAATTTTTCTCAGGCTTGAATGATGTAGGTAAAAGTTTAATCAGTTTGTATCAATCTAAACTCAAACTCATCCTTTCTTTTCAACAATAATTACTTCTCCTTGATCAAGGTTATGTTCTTCCTCATCCTCTTAGACTAGAATGCAGCTCCTTCGATGACATTACTCAGTTACTCCCACTTAATAGGGCACAACAGGCTTTTCCGAGCAATCCTCAATGCTTCTCTGAGAAGACAAGAGGGGGCTAGCTTTAGATCAATGATTTATTCTCTTCTTCCATAGAGTAGAGTTGGTGCTTAGCAATGGCTTCCCAGGCTGTAACTACATTTCCCATCCACCTTTGTTTCTTGGTGGGGCCAGTGGTAAACGGGCAGAAGTTATGATTACCACTTCCAGGCTTAATAAACTTTCAAATCTGTCATTTACTTACTTTATCTTTCCCATCTGTGAGCGGATATTGATCCCAAGGGGGAGCTTAGGAGCCACAGATTGAATATGGCAGAGCTTCCTTTAGCCTGAGTCAGCAGCTATCTAATGTTACCTTAAGTTAAATCATGCAACAGGGAATTCCAAAACACAGGCTATAGATAGCTTAGTTCCTTAAAGTCTACTTTTAAAAACATCCTTAGAGCCAGCCACCAAGAAAACTCCAGTCTAACTTTGTTGGCAAATCATGTTTCTCTAGCATCAGAGTGCACGGATTCCTTTAAAGAAAAATGGAGAGAGAAGGAAAGTAACATTTTTGGGAGCACACCATGTAGTTAGTTCTTAAAAGGTCATCTCATTTATTTCTCATAGAAACTCTGAAATGTCCCTATGTGAATAAAATAAAATGAGTCATTTGAAAGATAAAGAAACTGAAGATCAGAGAGATTAAGTGATTTGCTGAAGGTCACAGAGCTATTGTTGAATTTGGGAGTTTGTATCCAGAATTATATAACCCATGCATATTCTTTCAACTATATCACACTATTTTCCAAAAGCTATAACTCTGAACATTTCTGTTTCTCTGGACAATTCTACTACTTCTTAAAGAGACAAGTAAAACTAATTTCAGAAATTCATTCTTCAACAGATATAAGCTCTGAGCAAACATTTCAATGATGACTCTTCGGGTAGACTATAACTCACAACAACCATATATAGCAGTGTCATTTATTTGAAAGATGTGTGTTTCAGTAAGATGTAGCCATGCCCGCAATTTTGTTATTATGTATATTCATTGGCTACAACTTTCAAAGGATTAGGGAAGAACAATCCCATTTGTAATACTGTACGCGTATATATCGATAAAAAGACACCCTGAAGGTAATATAAACGCAGTGAAGATTGAAAAACCCTCTCAGAAATATAGATAGGGTCATATGGAGTCACCTGCATTGTCAGGGAGAATTTAAATTTATTTGAATGCACTGCATCTGAGAACACATAAAATAGATGATAGGAATATAAATTCAGGGCCAGATAGCTGTTGTATCACTGAAATGGATAAACCAGACTTGCTTTCTGTTGGAACACTTTTATGGTTTTATATTGGTTAAGGATAATTGGAAAGTGGCCTTATTTGGTATTGAGGATAATTAATGAAACACATTTTATTCCACAACCAAAATAGACATAAAGCCTCAAATATTCACATATCTTCAACTCAGATTTTCAACAACCATAAGGGTATGAACCATAAGAGGGAAAAAGAGGATGAGGATGGGATGAGGAAGACAAAGAAGACAAGGAAAGGCCAGAACTAAGACATAACAGGCATACCTTGGAGATTTTGCCGGTTTGGTTCCATACCACTTCAATAAAGTGAATGTTGCAATAAAGCAAGTCACACAATTTTCTTTGGTTTCCCAGTGCATATAAAAGTTATGTTTACACTATACTGTAGTCTATTAAGTGTGCAATAGCATTGTGTAAGAAAAAGCAATGTACATACTTTAATTAAAAATTACTTTATTGTTAGAAAAAAAATTACTTATTGCTAACCATCATCTGAGTCTTCAGTGAGTTATAGTAGTAATATCAAAGATCACTGATCACAGATCACCATAACAATTATAAATAATGAAAAAGTTTGAAATATTACAAGAATTACCAAAATATGACAGAGACATGAAATGAGCAAATGCTGTTGGAAAGAAAAAATGGTGCTGATAGATCTGCTCGAAACAGGGTTACCACAAACCTTCGCTTTATAAAAAATGCAATATCTAAGAAACACAATAATGGGAAGCACAATAAAATGAGGTATGCCTGTATATTTTTAAAAAGAAGTCTTTAAGACAACTCACTTATGACCCTCAAAATCACACTATTCTATCATCAAATCTCTTGTACTTCATCCTTATTAGACAGAATTCCTTAAGTCCTAGATCACTCACAGTTTTATTTTCTGTTATCCAAATCTACAGCACATTAGAAGTAAATTAGAGAAATGACTGAAGCTGCAATAAGTAGGTGCATTGATGTCCATGAGACATGTCAATGTGACAGCAAGAGAAAAGGGAAAATAACTATAAAAACAACACTGCATGCCCCAAATTGGAGATATTTGGTACCATTAAAGGAAGGCAGGGACTTCCATGGTGGTGCAGTGCTTAAGAATCCACCTGCCAATGCAGCGAACATGGGTTCGAGCCCTGCTCTGGGAAGATCCCACATTCCACGGAGCAAAGAAGCCCGTGTGCCACAACTACTGAGCCTGCACTCTAGATCCCACAAACCACAACTACTGAGCCTGCGTGCCACAACTACTGAAGCCCATGCTCCTAGAGCCCGTGCTCCACAACAAGAGAAGCCACCACAATGAGAAGCCCACACACTGCAACAAAGAATAGCCCCTGCTCGCCACAACTAGAGAAAGCCCATGCACAGCAACAAAGACCCAACACAGCCTAATTAATTAATTATTTTAAAAGAGGAAGGCATTAGCAGATTTTATATGTCTGAGAGCATTATTGTATTATGAAATATAATCATTATTGTTTCTACTGATGAAACTTAGGAAAGTTAAAATATTTCAGTGTTTGTTTGAGAAAAGGTAGGAATATACATACATACATATATATATATATATTTTTTAAAGATCTACATTCATTCATTCATTTATCCAACCAATATATATTTAACAGATTGTATTGCAGACACTGTCCTAAATGTTGGGATTCTGATATGAATAAGACACATAGACTCTCCTCTAAAATTTATTAGGATTTGGATAATGGGAAGCAGAAAATTAAAATTCTGTTTTACAAATATTATCATGATGCATATAGAGCAGGGAAATCAGTATCCTGTGGCATTTTCATGCAAATTAGAAAAAGACAGCTCTTCTTCCTTGAACACGGTGGAACACCATGGAGTATAGCTTGATGAGTGAATTGTAGGCTGCATTTCAGTCCCTCTCTACCATGTGCCTGCCCCTGTGTGGGGATAATCTGTTCCACCCTATGTGATGACAGTATACAGGACATGATGAGAGCATTTAACCCAGAGTGGAAGCTATAGAGGAGGATTTGACAATTGATTACAAGTGAGGGAAAGAAGAATCAAGAATGAGAATGATCATAATACAGGGAATAAAGTGTTATGATCAAAGTATATATATGGAGGGTATGCGCATCAAGAAACGTCTATCCCATATTGGGTAGGTTTCACTGTGATGAGCCTAGAAACACAATTAACATATAGTCAAGTAAGTAAGGAATCAAAGCACATTTTAAAGAGAAAATAATATTTTCTCTTTAATGCTTTGTGCTTTAAAGAGTAAGATAATCAGTTTAAAAAAAATTCTAGTTTTCCATAACCCTTGTTGTCCATGTAAATATTATAAATATTACTAAATATATCAAAATATACCAAAAAACTATGCTAAAGGCTGAGTATAATTAATAGAGTAATATTTAACTTTGAATGTAATTGGAAATAAGGAAATCTAGTTTTATATTTGGATGGCTTGATTTATCTATTACAGCCAAAAGAAGAAGGGCTGATTCCGTATGGTATCTACTTCAATTTGTCTTTTTATTTTAAAATATTTAAAATTCTTGCCAAGGCTGAAATTATACTGGGTAAAGTCAAACAGGCAAGGAAGACTTTATTCAAGGCTATTGCAATAGAGGAAATTGAATAGAATACAGTCTGAACCCAATGCCATTGAAATAAAAGGTGGTGGTGGGGGGTGTTAAATGATAGGATGTGGTTGTGAAAAAGTACTGAGGTACATTGTTGAGGGAGGATAATCCATGGGATGTGTGAAGCCCATTGAGTTATTTCTGATTTTGTATATATTTTTCTCAGTGATTAAAGCATCTCTGTTTGTTATTTAGCACCTATGGAAGTTAGATTCCTACCCTCCCACAGAGACTAGGTAATAGAGGACCTCTCTTATTTGATTTTTATATTTCAAAGGGATGGCTCCTAGGTTTTTGAAGAAGACATTTCTTTGTTTTATTTCTGGGAAGAGGCTTTAAAAAAACCCAAAAACATATATATCAAAGGGGCAGAGAAAGAATTTACAACCAAAGTCTTCTAAAAAAATGGTCAGAGAACACAGATGTAGAGAACGCATGTGTGAACACAGTGGAAGAAAGGGAGGATGGAATGCATTGGGAGATTAGGTTTGACATAAATACACTACCGTGTGTAAAATAGCTGGTGGGAACTTGCTGTACAGCACAGGGAGCTCAGCTCGGTGCTCTGTGATGACCTAGATGGGCTGGATGGGGGCAGAGGGAGGTCCAAGAGGGAGGGGATATATGTATACATATAACTGATTCACTTCGTTTTGTAGCAGAAACTAACAAAACATTGTAAAACAATTATACTCCAAAAAAAAAAAAAAGGTTTGAGAAAAGGGAAATCAGGGTCTAGAGTCAGGAAGGAGCCTGTCTAAAGTTTAATAAAGCTGACAGATATATTAAGCTTGGCTTGGTGAACCCAATCTATCCTTGATTATAAGTTTATATCAAGTTACCTTGTTCACAAAAGGTCCTGTAGGCAGGATTTTCTAAAAAAAAAAATTGATTTTTTCTTTGAAATATAAAAGCCATACTTCCTATCTTTATCTATTAAGCATAAAGTTCATTTGTTTTGAATAGCTAGTGAAATGGACAAAAGATGTTATGTTCGGTAAGGAGAAAACAAAGTTAAACTTAAATAAGGAGAGGGCTTCCCTGGTGGTACAGTGGTTGAGAGTCCGCCTGCCGATGCAGGGGATACGGGTTCGTGCCCCGGGCCGGGAAGATCCTGCATGCCGCAGAGCGGCTGGGCCCATGGGTCATGGCAGCTAAGCCTGCGCATCCGGAGCCTGTTCTCCGCAACGGGAGAGGCCACAACAGTGAGAGACCCGCGTACGGCAAAAAAAAAAAAAAAAAAAAAAACTTAAATAAGGAGAGATTTTATTCCAAAAGATGACTGCAAGAGGGGGAGGTGGACTGCTGTATTAGGGACAATGTCGCTATGGAAAGATCTGTAAGCATCTCACAAGTCAGGCAGAAAAGGCAGAGTAAATAAAGATGGAAAGGATAGGGTTTGGGGGGATGGGCTAAGCAGATAGTATGACAGGACATTTTGAGCAGAAAATAGGGATTGCTCCATGTTCCAACACTTGCTTAATCTCCCAATACTTGCTTAAAATCAATAGTACCCCAAAATTCAGGGACCTGGGGGAAGGAAAGTTTAGTCAAGTCACAGTCAGTGGGTATTTTGTTCAGACTGGTAAGTAGGGACAAACAATTTGGCTACGAGACAAAAATATGGGAATTTGAAGGATTTTTATCTGGCCTTGTCATAGGTAAATCAGGGCACCATCTGCAAGTCTTACCTAATCAAGCAGGAAAGAATGATTCTTTGAAATATGCCATTTCTTGGATGCAAAATGATGGCAGGATTTCTCAACCATCACTGTCTCCCAGGAGTACAGACTCAGATAATTTTCAAAATTCTCTTATTAAAGCCTAGCCATAAGAATATAATACATTTTTATCGTTTGCTATTTTAATCCATAAATTTGAATTAATAATTAAAGAAATTGAACCAATAATAAATTAATCCTATTTGTATACATTTTAAAAGTAAACAAATGAAGAAATGTAAATCTAATTTCTGATATTGCAACTTTGGAGAAGTTGGAACAATGGGAGGTAAGACTCCTTCAATGCCCAGCACCCATACTAGACACATAAAAATGTCTGAGTTCTAGTTACAACTCACAACATTTGGAAGTGAAATTGCATTGATCCAGTTTCAACGAGGCACTGAGGTCCACACTTAACTGTCAAATTTTCCTCTACCTAAGCAGCAGTCACTGAGGCTGAGGGGGGATAGCAAAACTGAATCATGATGCTAGGAGGAGCCATTAAGACCACCTCTAACAATGCTTACATTCAAATGTTTATATTTTGATACAACTGTCAAAATATCTGGAAAACTTGTCTCAATTCTTTAATTTATAATTATAACCAACCTGTGATGAGCATTGTTGCATAATAAATACTTCTACCCAGACCAAAGTGCTTTACAATTATAAGACATGAATGATAGTTTGCAAGTTTGAGCCCTTCAGACCATAGATAACCAGCTGCAATCCCAGTCACAGAAGATGCCAGACAAATGCTTCTGCATTAGTAGGAGTCAGGAATAATTTGAGAACTTGTGCAAGCAAAGTAAGGCATATTTCCTTCCAGAGGAACACAGAGACAAAATCAGATACTTACATGTAACATTTAAGGCTTAAGTGTGCTTTTCAGCTATTTAAAATTATTAAACTGCTATGCTTTCACAGATTAAAAATAAATATAGGTACATATAGTTCATATATTAAAGAAATAATTCTTTGGAATAAGCAGTTAAAAATATGAAAAAATGTGTAATTCACAGACAGGAAAACATCACAAAATTAAATTTAAGACTGCAAAATTTGACATTTCTTTGCCTCTATCCAGAGACCTTGGTGGTCAACATGAGGTCATTTGAGAAACAAAATAAAACAAGCAAACAACAAAAATGTATGGTTTATCTATAGGTTAGAAAATGTTTGGAATAATATGGATCAGTGGTTCTCTAAGTGTTCTGAGGTTTTAGATCTAGTATGTGTGGGTGTATGAACACACTCCATTAAAAAAAATATGTATATATACATAAGACAAAATTTTGCACACATTTTGCAATATTCTTTGTTAATTTCAATTTGGATTGGGTCAATAACCATTGAATTGACCTGGATACAACATTTCAATTCTCTGAGGCTTAATTCCTTTTTCTATAAAAGTTGTACTAGATTAATAATAAAGGCTAATTTGGAATGCTGGAAAAAATCCACTTTCTTTTAATGCTGTAATAACAGACTTCTCTGTGATCTTCACGCTTTAAAAATAGCATTCTAATGAGGCTTCAGTACAGGGTTAAAAGAAGATTGTTTTCAACTCCACCCTTTCAGTCTGAGTCATAATTATGATGTTTTTAGCTTTGCTCTGTGAGATATAAAGTTGAAAATGTTCAGTCTTTGTCTTCAAAGAATTTACAATTTAATATTAGAATCAATCATGTGACAATAATTATATTACTGGTTAAAATGAAATTAAGTAAGAAATATAAGTATATGCAATCATGAAAGAATGCATGAATTAATTTTGCTAGAGATTATGTAAATAATTAATAAAGAAGGTGGTAAGAACATTGTTATTGAAATATATTTACCATATATAGTAAAGTGAAAAGGCAGGTTAAGGATGGCATGGAATACAGGACATAAAATGTATAAAGAGTTAGCATATATCTGAGTATTTAAAAAAGAAAACCTGTGAGAGTCCAGTTATCTGGACAGAACAGTTATCTGCTCAGAACAGTCATCTCTGCATGATATTAAAGAAAGAACTATTTTGACACTGGTTTAAATGGTAAGGAAGATTTTATTCAGGACCATTGTGATAGGTGTAAGTGTCAGGCATTTACAATAGGGGAAAGAGACGAAGCTCAACTCTAAATACAACAAAAACAGGGGGGATTTACAGCCAAGGAGTATGTTGGGAAGATGGGTCAGTGGATGGAAAATTACTAAGAGGAGACGTCAAAGGGAAGGAAAGGTCTTGCTAAACTGACCTAACAGGATTCTTGCTGAAGCCAGTCCAGGGTGATCATCTACCAAATGTGGGAGGCTTTTCTCTAAACTGACTTAGGAGGATTTTTGCTAAAACTGGACTGTGCAAGGATGGATATGGAAACCCAAGGATGAGGTCTAGTCAAGAAAAGGACTCGAAGGAGCTTGGGTAAAGTGTGATCAAAGACAGAGTCTTCTCCATTATCAAGTGCTAGGAAGTAGTGGGAATGGCTGACTACAAAGGAACTTTAGGAAACATCAGGGGTAATAAGACTGTTCTGTATCCTGATTGTGGTAGTGTTTACACAGCTATAAGTATTTGTTAACACTCATAAAATGATACATTAAAATGGGTGTATTTAAATATTAATTAATTAATTATGTGTATTTTACTTCATATGACTTATAGACCTCAATAAAAAATACAAAACCAAAAAAATTTTAAATACATAAAATGTAGG
Source organism: Orcinus orca (assembly GCF_937001465.1). Taxonomy (NCBI): domain Eukaryota; kingdom Metazoa; phylum Chordata; class Mammalia; order Artiodactyla; family Delphinidae; genus Orcinus; species Orcinus orca. The sequence goes on from NC_064559.1 coordinate 122,282,208, forward strand.
ATAAATAATTTAGTGCCCCAGCAGAGTAACACCCAGCTCTACCCACCACCAGTCTCTCCCATGAGGAAACTTGCTCAAGTCTCAGATAGCCTCATCCACCAGAGTGCAGACAGCAGAGGCAAGAAGAACTACAATCCTGCACCCTGTGGAACAGAAACCACATTCACAGAAACATAGACAAGATGAAAAGGCAGAGGGCTATGTACCAGATGAAGGAACAAGATAAAACCCCAGAAAAACAACTAAGTGAAGTGGAGATAGGTAACTTCCAGAAAAAGAATTCACAATAATGATAGTGAAGATGATCCAGGACCTCGGAAAAAGAATGGAGGCAAAGATCGAGAAGATGCAAGAAATGTTTAATAAAGAGCTAGAAGAATTAAAGAACAAACAAACAGAGATGAACAATACAATAACTGAAATGAAAACTACACTCGAAGGAATCAGTAGCAGAGTAACTGAGGCAGAAGAACGGATAAGTGAACTGGAAGACAGAATAGTGGAATTCACTGCTGCAGAACAGAATAAAGAAAAAAGAATGAAAAGAAATGAAGACAGCCTAACAGATCTCTGGTACAACATTGAATGCAACATTTACATTATAGGGGTCCCAGAAGGAGAAGAGAGAGAGAAAGGACCCAATAAATATTTGAAGAGATTATAGTCAAAAACTTCCCTAATATGGGAAAGGAAATAGCCACCCAAGCCCAGGAAGCGCAGAGAGTCCCATACAGGATAAACCCAAGGAGAAACACGCTGACACATAGTAATCAAACTGGCAAAAATTAAAGACAAAGAAAAATTATTGAAAGCAACAAGGGAAAAATGGCTAATAACATACAAAGGAACACCCACAAGCTTAACAGCTGACTTCTCAGCAGAAACCCTACAAGCCAGAAGGGAGTGGCATGATATACTTAAAGTGATGAAAGAGAAAAACCTACATCCAAGATTACTCTACCCAGCAAGGATCTGATTCAGATTCGATGGAGAAATCAAAAGCTTTACAGACAAGCAAAAGCTAAGAGAATTCAGCACCACCAAACCAGCTCTACAACAAATGCTAAAGGAACTTCTCTAAGTGGGAAACACAAGAGAAGAAAAGGACCTGCAAAAACAAACCCAAAACAATTAAGAAAATGGTCATAGGAACATACATATCAATAATTACCTTAAGTGTGAATGGATTAAATGCTCTAACCAAAAGACACAGGCTTGCTGAATGGATACAAAAACAAGACCCATCTATATGTTGTCTACAAGAGGCCCACTTCAGACCTAGGGACACATACAGACTGAAAGTGAGGGGATGGAAAAAGATATTCCATGCAAATGGGAATCAAAAGAAAGCTAGAGTAGCAATACTCATATCAGATAAAATAGACTTTAAAATTAAGAATGTTATAAGACACAAGGAAGGACACTACATAATGATCAAGGGATCAATCCAAGAAGATATAACAATTATAAATATATAATGCTCCCAACATAGGAACACCTCAATACATAAGGCAACTGTTAACAACTATAAAAGAGGAAAATGACAGTAACACAATAATAGTGGGGGACTTTAACACCTCACTTACACCAATGGAGAGAACATCCAAAGAGAAAATTAATAAGGAAACACAAGCTTTAAATGATACAATACACCAGATAGATTTAATTAATATTTACAGGATATGCCATCCAAAAAGAGCAGATTACACTTTCTTCTCAAGTGGAACGTTCTCCAGGATAGATCACATCTTGGGTCACAAATCAAGCCTCAGTAAATTTAAGAAAATTGAAATTATATCAATCATCTTTTCTGACTGCAACACTATGAGATTAGAAATCAATTACAGGGAAAAAAACATAAAAAACGCAAATACGTGGAGGCTAAACAATACGTTACTAAATAACCAAGAGATCACTGACGAAATCAAAGAGGAAATCAAAAAAGACTTGGAGACAAGTGGCAATGAAAACACAATGATCCAAAACCTATGGGATGCAGCAAAAGCAGTTCTAAGAGGGAAGTTTATATCTATACAAGCCTACCTCAAAAAACAAGAAAAATCTCAAATAAACAATCTAACCTTACACCTAAAAGAACTAGAGAAAGAAGAACAAACAAAACCCAAAGTTAGCAGAAGGAAAGAAATTATAAAGATCAGAGCAGAAAAAAATGAAATAGAAACAAAGAAACAATAGCAAAGATCAATAAAACTAAAAGCTGGTTCTTTGAGAAGATAAACAAAATTGATAAACCGTTAGACAGACTCATCAAGAAAAAGAGGGAGAGGACTCAAATCAATAAAATTATTCATCAAGAAAAAGAGGGAGAGGACTTAAATCAGTAGAATTAGAAATGAAAAAGGAGAGGTTACAACAGACACCACAGAAATACAATGCATCCTAAGAAACTACTACAAGCAACTCTATGCCAATAAAATGGACAACATGGAAGAAATGGACAAATTCTTAGAAAGGTATACCCTTCCAAGAATGAACCAGGAAGAAATAGAAAATATGAACAGACCAATCACAAGCACGGGAATTGAGACTGTGATTACAAGTCTTCCAACAAACAAAAGCACAGGACCAGATGGCTTCACAGGTGAATTCTATCTAACATTTAGAGAAGAGCTAACACCTACCCTTCTCAAACTATTCCAAAAAATTGCAGAGGAAGGAGCACTCCCAAACTCATTCTATGAGGCCACCATTACCCAGATACCAAAACCAGACAAAGATACTACAAAAAAAAAAAAAATTACAGACCAATATCACTGATGAATATAGATGTAAAAGTCCTCAACAAAATACTAGCAAACAGAATCCAATGACGCATTAAAAGGATCATACAACATGACCAAGTGGGATTTATCCCAGGGGTGCAATGATTCTTCAATATACGCAAATCAATCAATGTGATACACCATATTAACAAATTGAAGAATAAAAACCATATGATCATCTCAATGGATGGAGAAAAAGCTTTTGACAAAATTCAACACCCATTATGATAAAAACTCTCCAGAAACTAAGCATAGAGGGAACCTACCTCAATATAATAAAGGCCATATATGACAAACTCACAGTAAACATCATTCTCAATGGTGAAAAACTGAAAGCATTTCCTCTAAGATCAGGAACAAGACACGGATGTCCACTCTTGCCACTATTATTCAACATAGTTTTAGAAGTCCTAGCCACAGTAATCAGAGAAGAAAAAGAAATAAAAGGAATACAAATTGGAGAAAAAGAAGTAAAACTGTCACTGTTTGCACATGACATGATCCTATACATAGAGAATCCTAAAGATGTCACCAGAAAACTATTAGAGCTAGTCAATGAATTTGATAAAGTTGCAGGATACAAAATTAATGTACAGAAATCTCTTGCATTCCTATACACTAATGATGAAAAATCTGAAAGAGAAATTAAGGAAACACTCTCATTTACCATTGCAACAAAAAAGAATAAAATACCTAGGATTGAACCTACCTAGGGAGACAAAATACCTGTATGTGGAAAACTATAAGACACTGATGAAAGAAATTAAAGGTGATACCAACAAATGGAGAGATATACCATGTTCTTGGATTGGAAGAATCAATATTGTGAAAATGAATATACTACCCAAAGCAATCTACAGATTCAATGCAATCCCTATCAAATTACCAATGGCATTTTTTTATGGAACTAGTACAAAATCTTAAAATTTGTATGGAGACACAAAAGACCACGAATAGCCAAAGCAGTCTTGAGGGGAAAAAATGGAGCTGGAGGAATCAGACTGCCTGACTTCAGGTTATCTTACAAAGCTACAGTAATCAAGACAATATGGTACTGGCACAAAAACAGAAACATAGATCAATGGAACAAGATAGAAAGCCCAGAGATAAACCCATGCACCTATGGGCAACTAATCTATGACAAAGGAGGCAAGGATATACAATGGAGAAAAGACAGTCTCTTCAATAAGTGGTGCTGGGAAAACTGGACAGCTACATGTAAAAGAATGAAATTAGAACACTCCCTAACACCATACACAAAAATTAACTCAAATTGGGTTACAGACCTAAATGTAAGACAGGACACTATAAAACTCTTAGAGGAAACCATAGGAAGAACACTCTTTTACATAAATCACAGCAAGATCTTTTTTGATCCACCTCCTAGAGTAATGGAAATAAAAACAAAAATAAACAAATGGGACCTAATGAAACTTAAAAACTTTTGCATAACAAAGGAATCTACGAACAACACAAAAAGACAACCCTCAGAATGGGAGAAAATATTTGCAAATGAATCAACAGACAAAGGATTAATCTCCAAAATATATAAACAGATCATGCAGCTCAATATTATAAAAGCAAACAACCCAATCAATAAATGGGCAGAAGACCTAAATAGACATTTCTCCAAAGAAGACATATAGATGGCCAAGAAGCACATGAAAAGCTGCTCAACATCACTAATTTTTAGAGAAATGCAAATTAAAAGTACAATGAGGTGTCACCTCACACCAGTTAGAATGAGCATCCTCAGAAAATCTACAAACAACAAATGCTGGAGAGGGTGTGGAGGAAAGGGAACCCCTTGCACTGTTGGTGGGAATGTAAATTGATACAGCCACTGTGGAGAACAGTATGGAGGTTCCTTAAAAAACTAAAAATAGAATTACCATAAGACCCAGCAGTCCCACTACTGGACATATACCCAGAGAAAACCATAATTCAAAAAGACACATGCACCCCAATATTCATTGCAGCACTATTTACAATAGCCAGGTCATGGAAGCAACCTAAACATCCATCAACAGACGAATGGATAAAGAAGATGTGGTACTTATATACAATGGAATATTACTCAGCCATAAAAAGTAAAGAAATTGGGTCATTTTTAGAGATGTGGATGGATCTAGAGACTGTCATATAGAGTGAAGTAAGTCAGAAAGAGAAAAACAAATATTGTATATTAACGCATATATGTGGAACCTAGAAATATGGTACAGATGAACCGGTTTGCAGGGCAGAAATAGATACACATATGTAGAGAAGAAACGTATGGACACCAAGCGGGGAAAGCGGCTGGGGGGTGGGGGGGGTGGTGTAATGAATTGGGAGATTGGGATTGACATGTATACACTGATGTGTGTAAAATTGATGACTAATAAGAACCTGCTGTATTAATAAAAAATTTAAAAGAATAATTTAGTGCCCCCAAATCTCTCTCTCTGCATGCGCACACACACACACACACACACACACACACACACAGACACACACTGAGGACTGCTTTGCTTTTGAGGGGAGATTTGGGACAGCAGAAATATGTAGAGTAGCTAGACAGAAAACAAAGACTGATTTTGGCTCAATCAAAGAAATACTCGTAATATCACAAAAGGGTAGAACTAGTGGTTTGATGATGGTTTATGATAAATACTGTAGGAGAGGATTTGCAAATGCAATTGAGACTTGTACTGTATAATCTAAGTCTCTTCCACATACAAGTTTCTGTAATTCTATGATTTTAAAACCTTTCTGTCAAAGTAAAGAAAAAGATACTGCTTGTTTATTAATCCCTCTCCAGTGGAAATCAGAGAGGCAATCATAGAGCACAGGCAGAGAATAAAGAATAAAAGTCTTGGAGCACTCCAAAAGACCACTCCAGTTCTATTGGATTGAAAATTCTATGCAAACTTTTTGGGAAGAAAAGGGAAATATGAGTCAAGAATCTTAGTATCTTATCTCCTAGGAGGAAGGTGCTGGAATAACACCTTTCTTTACCCCAAAGATTTTTGGCTCTGGTTTGTTTGTTTTCCAAGTGTTTTTGTTCTGCTTTTACTGTTTTGTTTTTATGTTATAATGGACAAAGAAGCTATGGATACATGGTAATTACATCATTGAAATGATTATAGTAACCAAAATAGATTTGACATTTTTACGCTCAACAACCTAATCCATTGTCTGTGTAATAAATATTCAGTAAGTGAATTTGATTTATCAATTGTGAATTTAAAATATTTACCAATCTATTGCAAAAATGATAAAATTCAGCAGAGCATTATCAGAAGCTTTACTCTTATGGTTTCTAAACACAATGATGAATTATTGCTTATTATCTAAACTTGTGATCCTTTTTGTGTGTCTTACCAACACTTTTTAATGTAAGTGGAGATTGTTATAATCTCCATCCTTAATGGCCTTCCAATATTAGAAGCACGATACAATTCCTGACAATAATCCTTCTTACCTTTTTTCATGTAATTATTGGCATAATTGGGGATTTTTCCTTCTGAAAATCTGATTTTTCCACTATCCTTTCATTACAGTTTCCTGAGTTATATTCTCTGGGTACTTCCTTCTCAATTTTCAATATTACACACACACGTACACACACACACACACACACACACACACACATACACACACACATGCATTTTAAGGAAAGAACACAATTGAGCTCTTTATGGACAATCAGAAATGTATGTAATATGTCTAGAATGGCACATAGTATAGAAGAAAATATCAATTTAACAATGATATTTTTACCTTGAATAATAGTTCCTGGAAAAATATTATCCTCAAAGAGAGTCACAGGAGGTAGCTCTTTTATTCTTACAAGTTTAGAACTCTAGTCTAATCCATACTACCTCAGAATCATGGTACATCTCCTAAAAATTAGTGGCATATAAAAGGAATAGAAATTATAAATAACTGCAACATGTTTTCTTTGGATATTGCAAACCAGGTGGGAATATAGTAGAAACCCATGTTTAAATAGCTTATTTAATATGGATTTAACATCACATTGTATTTAGTATTCTTGTATGTAGCTAGATTCTATGTGGATATTAAAGTTCATAGATTGGATGTAAACCTATATCACAATCCTTAATAAATAAAACTAATATCATATAATTGTCAAAAATTCTTAGTTAAATTCCAAGAGAGTTTTAAATTATTTAAACCAACTTAGCCTATGATAGAGAAAACTATCAACTGAAAATAACTATTCAGGTTCAGACAGTTGAAGAACTAGGACTGGATCATCAAATTCTAATTCTCAATCTTATTTTCTTCTTCAGATTTTACTTATCAAGTACTTTCATATTTTCCAACTAATTAAGTGTACCAGGGATATTATTATTAAACTAATTTTACAGGTAAGAAATATGAGACAGAACAATTCTGTGATTTTATTGGGGCCACACAGAAGGTTGACGAGATGGTTCTACCTCAGAAAATCTTCCAAGACATTCTTTAATTCTTAAGAAATTAATGTATTCATTATTTTGTGGAGCTTCTTGAATAGTTGTACCTTACCTTTACCTTTGTATCAGTTTGAATTAGGTCCAGCTTTATATTGTCAGGAGAAAAAACTTTTCCTCTGCCATCTTAGATTTAGTGACTGGGGGGCTGGGAATTAAACTAATAAAAGACAGATCAAGAGAAGAAAAGACACACAATTTTTATTAATATTTATATGCATGGGAGTTCATGGAACAGAAGTGATACTCAAAGAAGCAGTTAGACTTGGGGGCTTGTATACATTTTTAACAAAGGAAAGAGGGTTTGGGCTTTAAGTAATGATAAATTGTGGGAAAGTAACTAGAAAACATTTGAAGATAAGTATTATTTTAGTAAAAGCTGTTTATGCAAACTCATGTTGGTATAAACTCCTCAGCTGAGATGATGAGTCACTCTTCTCTCTGGTACGGGATTTCCTTAAAAGGAAATTCATGTCCAGTTTTGGGGCAAATAAGGGAAGGCAGAGAACTCTTCCTGCATCTGTTGATTTTCAGTTGCATTCAGATCAAAATAATACTTATTCCAGAGTGGCATATTATGGGGTGGTATATACTGAGCGCTGTCAATATAATGTCAAACAATATAAAACAAAATAACTGTGGCTTAAATACATAAAAATTTATTATATACTTCAGGAATTTTGTTACTTCAGGAATTTTGAGGTGCTTCACAATTATCAGAGACCCATGTCCCTTCCATATATCTGCTCTTAGCACTGACTTCCAAATGCAAGTTCACTCCATGGTCCAACATGGCTGTCAGAGCAACAGTCAGATACATTGAAAATTCAGCAAGAAGGAAGAGAAGACAAAAGACACATTCCAGCTAGCTGTGTGCCTTGAGTGAGCATGCCTTGAAGTTTCACCCTACAATGTCCGTTTATATCTAAAAAGGAAGTTAATCATACGGTTTTGCACAAATAGGTGCAAGGGACATTAGGAAAATAAATCTTTTAGCTGGATGTATCACTACTCTGAACAAAAATGGAGATCAGTTACTAAAAAAGAAAGATAAGCAACTCTGCTGAATAATTTCTATTTGCTCTTCCAATCTACTTCCCATCATTGTCTACTTTGTTTTTTACTGGGTTGCTGACTTACACAAACTGCATCATCAGAAACACTCTTACCTTCCAGCTGTAAATTGGATGTAGTCAATGGGGGGAATAAGAAAATTGAAGGACAGAAGTCATAAGTGGTCTGAAGTAAGTGGTATTTGTTCTCCATGCTCTTTTTTCCTGCCAGCCTGCAATTCTTTGGCAGCTGTATTCAACTTCTTAAGACCATAGCTTCTACAAGGACACCTTTCCAACAGTTACAGCTGCCTTTGGACCTAAATGCAGGAATAGTTCTCTGCTTTGTTAGTCTTGAAGTATGCTACCATCCTTATCTCTGTTCACACATTCATGAATCAAGTTGTATGAGAGTGCTCGGGCTGCCAGAACAAGAACCATAGACTGAGTGGCTCAAACAACAGAAATCTATTTTCTCATGATTCTGAAGCTTAGAAGTCTGACATCAAGTTGTTGGCAGGGTTGCTTTATTCTGATGTCTCTCTCCTTGGTTTGTAGATGTTCATCTTCTCATTGTATCTTCACATCTTCTCTCTCTACCCATCTGTGTCTAAATTTTCTTCTTATAAGGACACCAGCCATATTGAATTAGGACTAACTCTAATGAACTCATTTTAACTTATTACCTCTTTAAAAACTCTGTTGCCAAATATAAACACATCCTGAGGTACTAGGGGTTCAGGGCTTCAGCATATAAATTTCAGAGTGAGAAGAGGGACACAATAACAGCCCATAACAAGTCACTTCAATAACATTTCTTCAATTACTCCTGTGACTGTTCCATCTGTCCTTGCTGGAAGGCTAACAATCTCTGTCTTAGTCTCCATAGCATCTATAGCAGTGTTTCTCAAACTTTAATGTGCATGCAAATTACTTGGGGATTCTGATAAAAATGCATTCTGATTCAGTAGGGAGGAGGAGTGTTCATGTTCCTCATGCTTCCAGTTGATGTCATTAGAATGCATCACAGCTTGAGTTGCAGAGCTCTCTATTACTTTTTAAAATTTCCTAGCTGCTTCCATGAATAATCATTTCACTCAGCTGCTCCTATCTTACCTTGGACTTATTGAGGCTAATTAGTGTGTTTTTATTTTTTTAACTTTTCTTAGTTCCCTCATCTTGACATGAGGATTCAGACATCTTCACATAATAGAACAGTATGGCCTAAGTTACTGGAAGTGTGGGTTCTGGTTATCAATGCAGTTCAATATAGCAAAGATAATATTGAGTTATTAGTGTATCCCCAGAGTAATGTTTTAATGAACTTTCACTCCAATTCTTCAAAGCTGTTTGAACTAAAATGCATTCTAAGTGGCAACATTATAAAAAATCTTTATAAATTAAATACATTGGCATTTCCTGGGCTCTTTCTTATCCTATCTCACCAGCATAAAAATAAAATTAATTTAATTTGGACTTTGGGATTACAATCAGCTTGTCCTCTGGGAATTAGGCACTGGTTTTTCTCAGGAAGTGAACTTGTTTTATACTAATTAATACTGTAGAAGAGGGATGCTGCTACCAACATTATATTTATATACACAGTGGCAGGTTCTTTATAACCATTTACCTTATACAACGAATAAATAGTAAAAGATGTTAATTGAATAAATGGATGAATAAATAAGAGACTGATTGGTGGAGTAAATGAGCATGCAATAATTACAAGGCTGCTAAAAATAAAGGTGAACCAGTTTTGGTGAAAACAACTAGCTGCATTGTCAAGGGTATTAAGAATTTTTCTGGGGAGTTTATATTTGATAGTGTAGGAAATGAGGTCATTAAAGGTTTTAGGTTTTAGGCACTTACTCCCTGAGGGGGCTTCTTTCCCAGACCACACCAGTGTGTACTAAAACATGAACAGAAAAATAATGAAAACATGGTAAATCTAGGATCAGCTACACCAGCAGAATGAAGGAGCAGCAACCCCTCTACTCTTTAGTTGAAGGCAGCTTGGGTGGTTGGGCATGATCATGAGAGTCTCCATCACAGTGTTTGCCAATCCTCTCCGCTGTTTACTTGAGACTCCTGGTAGCAATCCCTGCTGTTTATTCTAAGCTTGATACATGCCACATTGACACCATCTCAAAATTTTACTGTCAGTATTTTGAAGTGAAGGAATAGCACTATTACCAGGCAACTTAGTGGTGCCTTCGGTTCTGAGTGAATAAAGGTACTTAGGATGTAAGAAAAACAAGAGTGCATAAATAAATAAATAACAATAAAGCCAGTGGGTAAGATCACTATACAAATATATACTGTCACAGTCTTCACACTAGCCAGAGGTAAGTTACAAATCACAGCATTGAAAAGAATGAAACAAAATCAGCTATATTAATCAGATGATATTCAGCCATGAAGCTCACCATGTATTCTATATAGGAATTATTTTCAGGCCCTGAAACCTGCTGAGTTCCCCAGAGTATAGTATGTGTATGTGATGAATAGCATCATTGTCTGTCCCACAGAAGTTATTCAGTGAATATGTATTGATTTACATAATTGATTTGCTAAAATATTGAGAGTAAATATAACATCTTTGTTATAGTTCTCTGCGTAAGCTAAACAGATGCTGTCACAGTTCTGTAAAACCAATTTTATCAAAGGAATAAAACATCTAGATTTTAAATATTTAGTTTAAAACTAACTAAACTTAAAATTTAGAAGATCTGGAAGAATAAATGTGTTGCATTTCTTTCAGGTTTACTACCCCATTACTGTGAGCTAAAGATATGGTTTCACAATTGCTGATATTTTCCCTGATGAGAGAAGCATCTATTTTGAGTCGCTGGTCTTATTTGATAACAACAGAAAAAATGTACTTTGAAAACAAAGTAGAAGAGTTCTCTTATGTGGGAGCAAGGACCAACTCTATTTTTATTCAGTGTTCATTTATTGTGAAAGACAATGTTTTAGGTACTGAGGGGAATATGATTCTACAGGCCATACCTACAGTTCACAATAAAGTAAAAATTCAGTAGACATGATGAAATATCCATTCCCCTAAATCCAACAATTTATTTCAAATTAGGTTGCTTTAAGTCTATAAAATTATTATATACACAATGAGAATTGTATTTACTCCCCTGACCAAGTAGATTATGTTCAAAGAAAGAAAGTGAGCTCAGCCACTCCAGGAAACAGTATTCTAATAATTGCAGTGGCCCTAAAGTGTTCCTTCATGTAACAGACAATAGACGGCCAGTCACTCTACAAAATTAGGTTTAGACAACTTGTGGAAAACACTTGAATTCCTGTACATTTCAATACAATTAGCAAGGGATATATCCTTCAATTCACTTTTACTTATAGTGTACTGATATTTGCCCATATTTTGTTACTTTCTTAAAAATTACATGTTTCTATGCTCTGTTAGGAAGTTCAGAGAGCCCTGGAATAACTACTGAGTGAAAACATCTGGAGTAGTAGTGTTGAAATCATTTTAAGAAGATGTAAACATTATTTACTAACACTTTTTCTTAAGAAACATAGACCCTTAAAAAATTAAACTAAATTAAATTTTACAAAAAGAAACATAGACCTTTACAAACTCATATTATTAGTGAGGAGAATGGACAATGTCTTTATGGGACACATGCTCTAAAGCAATCCTATTGATGTCAGTGTTATTAACTTGGGTATTCAAATGCAAAGCTGATTTCCTAACCTCTTTGTATCCTTAAGCAAATCCTGGTGGAAGGTATTACTAAAGGTTAGAGCATTATGCACAAAATTATTCCCCGTACTTAATGGAAAAGGGACTAAATCATATTGAAACAATTATAACAGGAGGAATGCAATCATAAGGCAAACCCCCCAAAAAATCTGTATACAAATGAAAAAATGAATATGAAATTACTAAAGTCAGTGATATCTTGAGAAAATTTATAAGCAAAATTAAGGTCATTCTTTAAAAAATGATGACATTGAAATAGAATCATGCAAAAAGAATTGAAATATAGTTGAGAACTCTTCATTTCATTTTTTTTTTTTTTTGCGGTATGTGGGCCTCTCACTGTTGTGGCCTCTCCTGTTGTGGATCATAGGCTCCGGACATGCAGGCTCAGTGGCCATGGCTCATGGGCCTAGCCGCTCTGCGGCATGTGGGATCTTCCCGGCCCGGGGCACGAACCCGTGTCCCCTGCATCGGCAGGCGGACTCTCAACTACTACGCCACCAGGGAAGCCCAGAACTCTTCATTTTAAATGCTTGTCTTCATGGAGGGACACTGCCTTTAGTTAGATACCAGGCCTACTCTAGAGAAAGTAAGAAGGTAAGTATACTCCTAGAAACTAATCACAAAATTTTACTGATTAGTTACAAAGAATTCTGAAATCTATCCCTTGTGAAGAAAAAAATAAATCAATATTCTTAAGGAAAAAAATAAAAGTAGTTGTTTTAAGGTGGTATATTTTAAAATTTAAGAAGTCATTATTGGGACTTCCCTGGTGGTGCAGTGGTTAAGAACCCGCCTGCCAATACAGGGGACACGGGTTCGAGCCCCGGTCCAGGAAGATCCCACATGCCGCAGAGCAACTAAGCCCGCCAGCCACAACTACTGAGCTCATGTGCCACAACTACTGAAGCCCGGGCACCCAGAGCCTGTGCTCCACCACAAGAGAAGGCACTGCAATGAGAAGTCCGCGCACCGCAACAAAGAGAAGCCCCGGCTCGCCACAACTAGAGAAAGCCCATGCACAGCAACGAAGACCCAATGCAGCCAAAAATAAATAAATTAAATAAATAAAAATTTTAAAAAAGAAGTCATTATTAAGCAACTCTATATAGCAAGTTAATATGCTTTGTTAGCTTGTATTTTCTAAAAGCTTTATTAAAGTATCATTGACATAAAATGAATCACTCATATTTGAATTTCTTGGAGCCCTTTTTAGATTCTTTGTGATTATCTGTATAGAAAATCATGTCTTCTGCAAATAGATATAGTTTTACTTCTCTTTTTCTAACTTAAATGCCCTTTATTTCTTCTTTTTCCTTATTGCAAATCTGTCTTACTCACTAGCACATTTAATATGAAGTTGAATAGAGATTAGCCTTAGGTGGGAAGAAGTTTATTTTACAACTAAATTAGGATTAAAAAAAGGAAAAGAAAAGAAAGAGAAGTGAAGGAGAGAAAACAGAAGGAAGATTGGTTAGCTATAGATGACAATCCCTCTGAAGGTTATGGCAGAGAGAAAGATGGAATCCTTACCTGATGACCATGACTTTTTCTGTGAAATAGAGGCCAAGGTCATCTAATGAGCCAAGGTCATCTAAAGCCAAGGTGTAGAGTGATAGGAAGTTGGCCGATGAGCTTGGTCAAAGAGAATAGCAAGAGGGAAAGAAGACATAAGGAGAAAACACTGACCTGTCCCATGTAGAAAGGTATATAAGTAGTACTGAAGGGCTTGTGGAAAAATTGGCAACTGTCAAAGTGTAAGCGTTATGTAATTTTTAAAAATAAAATGTTCAGTAATCAGTGTGCAAAAACCAAGAACTCAGGTTATTGGTTTGAACTGAGTTCCATTCAACTGGCTTGAGTTAGCAGGGAACCATTGGAAGGACAATGGTAATAAAGGTAATGAGAGAGTAAAGGTAATAGAATAGTCCCAATTACAAGGCAAAAACTGTGTTGATAATCTAAATATACACTACACAAATAAATAAGCTAATATTCTATTTATCTATTGTGGTGTAACAACCCATCTAAAATCTAGTGGTATAAAATAATTTAATTGTGCTTGTGAATTCTGTGAGTCAAGAATTTAGACAGGGCCAGGAGAAGGTGAATAATCTTTGGTTCATGGTATCTGGGGCCTCAACTGGGAGGAACTGAACAGCAGAGGGCTTGTTGAGCATAACTCTCTCTTTGTAGTTAGCATCGAGGCATCTTTACATGGTCTTTCCATGGGACTTCAGCATGGCATCCTCAGCCTAGACAGAGTTTTCACAGGGCTCCAAGAGTGAGTGTTCCCATAAAGAAAGCAGAGGCTGCATGGCCTCATTTAGGACATCACATAGTGTCATTTCAGCCATAATCTATTGATTGAAGTAGGCATAAGCCCACCTAGATACAAGGGGAGCAGACCTAGACAACACCACTCAATGAGGGGTGTCAGACAATATACAGTCATGTTTTAAAACTGCCACAGCTAGAAAAAAATTGCTAATACTTACACCACTATTTTGCCTTTAAAGCAGATGTGACCGGTAGATCATGCCATAAAAAAAATAATAACTCATTTAAAAATAAGTCCTCATACACTCATGTATTTCAATCGAACATTCTTTGCTCCAAACATGTCTTAATCAATTGATTTTCTCAGAAGTGGTTGTCAGTTCTCCACAATTCTTGTTGACTAAATTACTAGGCAGAAACTACAGCTCCATGATCTACATCATGTTACAGACAAGTAATAAGACAATAGTATTTCGAAATGAAATAAAATATTGATGTAAGCCAATCTATATATTTTTCTAGCTAAAATTTGTTTGTTTGTTTGTTTGTTTGTGGTACGCGGGCCTCTCACTGTTGCGGCCTCTCCCGCTGCGGAGCACAGGCTCCGGACGCACAGGCTCAGCGGCCATGGCTCACGGGCCCAGCCGCTCCGCGGCATGTGGGATCTTCCCGGACTGGGCACGAACCCGTGTCCCCTGCATCGGCAGGCAGACTCTCAACCACTGCGCCACCAGGTAAGCCCCATAGCTAAAATTTTATATCACTTCATACTTGCAACTAAATGTGAAAGCTGGGGAGAAAACATCTGAATGGGAAAGCAAACTAAGAACACTGTGGTGGGAAATTAGAACACTGAGAGAAAACCTGAGAGGGTCAAGGCAGCAGAGTATAAACTTTGGGATGGGAGAGGTCTGTCTGAGTTTGAATTCTGACTCAGATATCTAACGAATAGTGTAATTTGGGGTTAATTATTTAACCCTTAAGGCCAGTTTACCCTTCTACAAAAGGAGCGTATACTTATCCAATCATGCATTTTTAAGGATTAACATAGGGTAAATATAAAAATACCCACCAATAAACACTTAACTTCATGGATTAGACATCAAATAAGCTGTAGTAACAAGACTTTCAAAGGCTAACAGGTGGGTTATCCAGAGAGACAGAGATATTATAACTCCAATCAACAGACAATATCAGATCAATACAATGGGACAAGGCAAATTGATTCAAACTGAGTTAACAAAATACTGCAATGCCTTAGCACAGGTCAAGGAAAAAAGGCTTGGGAAACTGAACAGTAATCCAGTTATTTTTTGTTAGAGAGAGATTGGCAATTGAAGACCACAGTTTCATGTGTATAGACACAACTATAGATTTTAAAAACCTATACAGCTTCACATATTTATTTAGTAATAATAATATTTAATATCTATGTATTGTTTACTGTGTCCCAGGCACTTTTTAAGGATTTTACTTATATTAACTCATTTAAATTCCTCCCTTCTAAATACAAACCAGTGAGGTAAATACAAACACAATTCCCATTTTATGGCCAAATATATTGAGGCACAGAACAGTCACCTGCTCCAGGTCAACTATTCAATACGTATAAATGATGGACCCAGTATTTGGAACCAGGAACTATAACTTTGGGTCCACATTCAAAATCACATCACCACTTCACTTCCTAAGAAAATTTTGGTTTGGGATATCCCTAATCTTGGTTGATATCAAATTTATTCTCATACAATTGCAATTAATACAATTAATGGCCAACTTTTTTCTTAGCAGTAGTGGAAACAGCCTATTGACTTAATAATGCCCTTACTTTCTTTTCCAGTCATTCTTAGAAATGAGCAAAAACCTCCTTCATGGCATCATCCATCATCAATTCCCCTTAAAATATCTAATCATGCTCACTAACATGCACTAATTAATTTTTAAAATGTAGTCTTCCTAATAACTGTTAGCGTGGCATCATAAAATTCTACTTTTATGATAGCATGACTATGAGAACATTTTTTAAAAGGGATTAATTTCATTTATTTGTATGAATTTTTTTTAATGAGAATGACACTTTCTATACTTTTGTCCAGATTCAGAGTCCATCCCTTTTGTGATTAAATAATCCCATCAATGAATTAAATATTATTTATTTGACCTTGGATCATATAGTATATTTTGACTTTTCTAGCACTGTCTTATAAATTTATATGGTTATTTAAAATTTTCTTACTTTTCTACAAAGACTCCATAGTCTTTAAGGAAAAGGACTGTGCATTTTATCACATTTTATCCACCACTGTGCTATTCATGAATAGGCAATCAAAATGGTTTTAAATATAGTAGTATCAGGGTTTGAAAATGCTTGTAGTGACAAGCACAGATTCCTTTATTACATTACCTGAGTTTTCAACTTACTTACTGCTCATGATATTCCCTTTAAATATTCTCACCTCATATTCATCTTACCATCTCCTTTCTCTGTTGTTTCACGTTAATAACTGTAGCAGAACAGTGAGCTTCCATTAAAATCATCCTTGTGTGGAAATACTCAAGGAATGTTGAATGTCCCATCAGAGTTAAAGTATTTTTATATGGGTGTGTGGGAATGACTAAAATTCATATTTTATTTACCCATTCATGCCTTAGGTATGTTATTTAAAAGCAAATTTATTAATTAGAAACATAGCACATATTAAATCATTTTCAATTATTAGTGCTTTATTATGAATTGGGATACGTAATTAGCAGGCCAGTAACCTAATGAGACTTTGAAAATATAAACATATTAGTGGTAACTTTAGCAATGTGAAATCAGCAGGGCGAGGTACAGAGTATTAGGTCCTTCCAAAGTATTTAGGCTTCAGATGAAGCAGAGGATTTAGGCTTCAGTAACAGATGGTGGAAAATTGAGGGGGAATATGAGGCTTCTGTTTGCCTTTGATTCAGAGTTCTCTAACTGGTCCGCATTAGAGCCACCTTGGGAACTTTTAAACAATGCAGAGGTGTGCCTCTCTCCTGGACCAGGTGTTGATTGAATCCATCTCTGGTGAGCCAAGCAGCCTTAGGTGTTAAAAGTCTTTACCATTAGGTTGTAATAGGCAGCCAGACCTGGGAATCCCTCCCTTGACTGGAGATTTGCTATAAGGGATCAAAAGAAGTTTAAATAAAACACCTTTGCTTACTTTACAGTTTTCATATCGGATCTGCCTTAGGTGGGGAATGTCACTACAGTTTCTTTCCCTCAAAACGTCTTATGCTATTCCTTTCTTTTTTATTTATTTAATTTATTTATTCACTTGGCTAGGACAAACAGTGATTGTGTGATTTAAGACCAGCATATGATATGCTCCAGTAGTTAAAACTGGTTAATTTGGTAAATTCTATATAGGTCAAATAATTATTTTTTAAAAGCCATAATTTATAACTTGTATATAAATAGTCATTCTACTAATAACAATCACATTCTTAATAACCGAATAATAATGAATGCACAGTTTATGGTCTTTAATGAGTATTTATACACATTATGTTAGATTAGTTACAGTGTTGTGTTCATTCAGATAAAAAATAATAAATGCTTTAAGAAGTATTTTTAGAATTCTGTATTACGTAGAATTTTATATTTTTAAAAATGTTTAAATAAAAAAACAAAGTACATCAGAGGCAGCATACAAAAAAGCAATCTAGCATTATCACAATGAATTAATATGACTAAATCCATTCTGCCACAAGTAACACAGACAATGCAATATGCAATATATGTCTTAAGTGTGGATATGAAAATATATGGGGTGTATATATATGGCTTGAAAATTAGAAACAGAAAGCTCAATCTGTCATAAATTCTCATTACAACCACATATATAATCTGATATTGGAAAATAGGATGGAAATAAGGAATGTGTGAAAACTAAAGATAACAGAGTTCACTGTTCATCTGTTCCTCAACTGTACCTTATTTCCTGGCATCCTTTAAAGATAGAATATTAATGAATTTTAGAATCAATTTATCAAGATAATTTGGCCATAAAGAGTGCTTATTTATCTCATAATCTCAGCTTTCCAAATAAGTTTTGGACTCATGTAAATATTAACAGTATTTCAGCGCAAGGAAGAATTCCATAGCCTAGGAATGAGGCTTTACTTGAACTCTAAAGTCACCAGGGAAATGTGCCCATCACTTTTATCGCAAACAACAGTATCAGAACAGCTCGCTTAGGTCTAATCTTAAGGAAGATTTCACACAGTGGATGCTGTTTAGAAGATAAAGAATTAGTTTAATATGTTTTCTACTAATCGTCCTCCATTTTTCTTTGAAATTTACCTGACCTTAGCTACATGAATTTCAAAGTTTCTAACCCAGCGTTTTTCAATATAAATGTAATGTGAGCTACATGCAGACTTTTTAATTTTCTAGTACTCAAAATAAGTAAGAAGAAATAAATTACTTTTAATAATATATTTAACTATTTAGCCAAAATATTATCATTTCAATATGTAATCAATATAAAATTATTAATGACATATTTTACACTCTATTTTTCATACTGTCTCCAAAATCCAGTGTACATTTATACTTAAAGCACATCATAAATCATAGTGGCCAGTTTCGAATGCTCAATAGCCACATGTAGCTAGTAGCTTCCATATTGTTCGTGCTGTTCTAATGTCTTTAGTAGTCCATAACGTAAATGGAACACAGAACATCATAAAAATGAGTCTGCATGTAGTGAGGTGGATGGACCTAGAGTCTGTTATACAGAGTGAAGTAAGTCAGAAAGAGAAAAACAAATACTGTATGCTAACACATATATATGGAATCTAAAAAAAGAAAACAAAGTGGTTCTGAAGAACCTAGGGGCAGGACAGGAATGATGACGCAGATGTAGAGAATGGACTTGAGGACATGGGGAGCGGGAAGGGTAAGCTGGGACGAAGTGAGAGAGTGGCATGGACTTATATATACTATCAAATGTAAAACGGATAGCTAGTGGGAAGCAGCTGCATAGCATAGGGAGATCAGCTCGGTGCTTTGTGTCCACCTAGAGGAGTGAGATAGGGAGGGTGAGAGGGAGACGCAAGAGGTAGGAGATATGGGGATATATGTATATATATAGCTGATTCACTTTGTTAAAAAGCAGAAACTAATACACCATTGTAAAGCAATTATACTCCAATAAAGATGTTAAAAATATAAAATAAAATAAAATTGTATATAGTGAGAAACAAACAAACAAAAAAGAGTCTGCAAATCTTATTACTTAGACAATGATAATTTCATCCTCTTTTCTTCAGAGCATTTGATTAAAATTCTTTCATGTGTGAGTCCTTTTAGACTGATATAACTCTTGTTATCTTGAAATACCTGGGAATAGATTGCTTAATAAAAAAATCAAAATATAGATAGATGAATATATGGTTAAATAGATAGCCATTGGCTATCTATCGACTAACCGATGATATAAAATATACATTTGCAAATAACATATAAGTTGACTTTCAACCTAATTCATACAATGCCCAGAACATTAACAAGGGATATATGTGCTTCAGTGTTAACTGTGGTGATTATAATTTTTTTTAACATCTTTATTGGAGTATAATTGCTTTACAATGGTGTGTTAGTTTCTGCTTTATAACAAAGTGAATCAGTTATACATATACATATGTTCCCATATCTCTTCCCTCTTGCAACTCCCTCCCCCCCTCCCTATCCCACCCCTCCAGGCGGTCACAAAGCACCGAGATGATCTCCCTGTGCTATGCAGCTGCTTCCCACTAGTTATCTACCTTACGTTTGGTAGTGTATATATGTCCATGCCTCTCTCTTGCTTTGTCACAGCTGGTGACTATAATTTTGTAAACAGTGAATTAACGTGTCATCAAGTAAGAGGTATGGAATCCTTATAGAATGCAGAGAGGCTATACTAACACTCCTCCCCAACTCTCCTGTGATATATAAGTTATCTCTTGTTGACCTAGACAAATTGCAGAATGGATGAACTGAAATCATGGAATTAAAACTATTTCCTGGCACCATTACATTCTGATTCTCTATATTTCAGAGTACAAAGGGCCAACACATTTCAACAACAAGTCAAATACTGGTGTATATTTTAACCACTTTAAAGTGTAATAGTGATACCATTAAAAAGAATGTCTCTCATTTTCATGTTTTCCCTCACCTATGGAATGTTATTCACACCTAAAGGACTGGGATAATGTCTTTCATGGTGCTGTATCTGTAGGATATTGAACAACTATACACCGAGTATAATTTTCCCCTAAGGATATTTCATTATATTCTGTTTCCCCCTTAGTTTGCATGGAGAAATGAATCATTGACAAAATGGTGAAATTCTCTCATAGGAGAACAAAGTAATTTACAGTTTGTAGCCGTAAGCCAACAGAATAAAAAAATATATCCTAGATAAAAGATATAACTAAGGGCAGTGCAGTAATAATCATTTAAAAATGTTTTGTTCTAGTATGAAGAAGCTATAAGCATATTTTGTCAAAAGCAGATTTGGTGAGATCTCCACAGTAACATACTTTTTGTAGGCATACCCAGGAGAAAAATGACTAATTTTTGAGAGATAATTCATCTTATTCAATTCAGAGATGGAAAATCATTCTTTCACTATCTGAATTCTTTCACTCTAAAATATTTTCATTAATATCACTTTATAAAGATATAAAATTCACATGTTCACTCATGACAGAAAGCTTTCAGAATTTTGTTTCTCCTATTTGTAATAATAATTATACTATTAAAACACTACACTTGGGGCTTCCCTGGTGGCGCAGTGGTTGAGAGTCCGCCTGCCGATGCAGGGAACACGGGTTCGTGCCCTGGTCCGGGAAGATCTCACATGCCGTGGAGCGGCTGGGCCTGTGAGCCATGGCCGCTGAGCCTGTGCGTCCGGAGCCTGTGCTCCGCAACAGGAGAGGCCACAACAGTGAGAGGCCCGCGTACCGCAAAAACAAACAAAAACAAAAACAAAAAAAACCCCACTACATTCAATATTTTCAAATTACTGTGAGAAAGTGTTCTTATTGATCTTATTGATAATAAATGTGATTAGCATTTTAACTCTAAATTGTAGTTCGAGCCAATGTAATACTTATTGAATACATATTCTTAGTGTCTACTACTGAATGCCAAGTGATGTGCTTGCAATTATGATACAATTAACAACAGAATACAGTTTATGCCCTTAGGAGGTTAAAAAAAAATACATGCAAAGATAATTTTAATGTAATTCATAAAAACAGCTACCATTTTTGAGTCTTTCCAACCTGATAGACACTCTCCTTGGTGATTATATACATTATCTTATTTAATACTAAAAATAACCTTTTAGATAGATACTATTTTTCATTGTATTGGAGGAAGCTGAAGTTTTCCAAAATGTTAAATACTTTTCCAATGGGCATGACAGAGGTATTATTTAAACTTAGATTTATTTGATCTTGAAGTTCATGTTTTTAAATAGCTATAGTGAAAATAACCTCTACTTTTGAAACTGTTTAATTGCAAAAGGCATTGTACAGATGTTAAATCCTCTAAGAATGCAATGAAGTAAGTAATTAATTTCCCCTCGCTCCCTTTTAGGAAATGCTTCACTGATATTAAAAATGAGCTGAACCTTAAATGATAATTAGGTATTTCCTGGAAGGGAGGAGATTGGGCATTCCAAAGACTTATGCTTAAAGACACAGAAGCTTTTTTAGGATTGAGAATTATTCCATATGGCTAAAGGATGTGCTGTATAAGAACACAACTATGATGGTAATAAGGACAGTAAGAGAAAAAGCTATTGCTATAACTCAGATGGGAAGAAATTATTATATAGTAAACTAGGTCAGTGTTGGTGGGAATGGAGAGAAAGATATGTAAGAGAAGAGCAAGTAGAGGTATGTGGATGATAAAATGAGTGTAGTATTGAACATGTTGATTGTGAGATTGCTTCAGGATATTCCAGTGGAGATGTCTAGGAGTCTGCTGGAAATAGAGGTCTGCATATTGGGTGGAGGAGTGGGTACCGAAACATGGAGAACTGATTTGAAAGTAATCAGTACGTGGGACTGACTGAAAGGGCTCAGAGACATAATGGAGAGCAACACAAGATGCCTAGATTATTATTTACAAGTTTATAACTAGGTTATTTTAAAAAATCACTAAATTTTTTTTAACTTCAAGGGTTGAAGGTACATTTAAAGATGAGTGATAAAAATATGAAATGGAGATACATAATCTAAAAATAATCCTGAACCTAGAAATTTAAGGTATAGAAGAGGAAAAATCATTGGCACTTCATTCAATATAAAATGTGTATAAATCTTACCAATTTATAAAATAGGGTTTATTTAAGTAGTAATATCTTCTGGACTATCCAAAATAAGTTTTAAGTGACAAAATTCTCATTTGTTATATGCAAATTTTGAGAAATATCCTTGTTACATAAATAATGCACAGCTTTAATCTGTTTAAGAAACAAAATAGATAGCTAGTGGGAACCTGTTATAAAGCACAGGAAGCTCAGCTCCGTGATAACCTAGATGGGTGGGATGGGGGGTGCGAGAAGGAGGTCCAGGAGGGAGGGGATATATATATATATATATATATATAGTTGATTCACTTCATTGTACAGCAGAAACTAACACAATATTGTAAAGCAATTATACTCCAATAAAAAAATAGTTATAAAATAAAAAAGAAACAAAATGCTCTTTTAAAGTAAAAAAAAATTGCTAAAAAACAAAATTCAACCAAGTAAATTTGAAGACCTAATTGGCTTTATTCAATGATTCATAAATAAGGCAGCATCCCTTCTAGCAACTGAAAGAACCCTCTGAGGGGTTATACAAAATGGATGGTTTTTATAGGAAGAAGGGTAGGGGAAGCT
Organism: Orcinus orca; assembly: GCF_937001465.1. Taxonomy (NCBI): domain Eukaryota; kingdom Metazoa; phylum Chordata; class Mammalia; order Artiodactyla; family Delphinidae; genus Orcinus; species Orcinus orca. The sequence goes on from NC_064559.1 coordinate 122,305,455, forward strand.
TTCTATTAGCAAAAGAAAAGAAAGGATTATTTTTAGGTCAGGACTTTTTTGGGGGTCCTGACGTAAAAATAATGAGATGGCGTGAGTTTTATCATGCAGATTGCCTCCCTTCAAAATTCCCCAAATAATTGATTAATATTATTTCTGGGCAAAGTCAAACTGCAGTTAGGTTAAGTATTAAATCTAGGTTTGATATCATTGAAACAGGAGGGAAGGAGGTGGGGCATAACCTTTAAAAGAATGTTTTAGCCATAGGACATTACAAAGACTTGTTAGAACCATCTGGGTCCAAATGGTGGAAGATTCCACTTCCAGTAGACCTTGAGCCTCATTATACACTCATTGTAATACATTAGCATGCTAAATGTATTAGCATGTGCTAAATGACACACCCACCAGTGCCATGACAGTTCTGAGGCCAACCACAAGAGGTCAAAAAGTGAGCGGTTGCACAATTCCTGGAAATCCCCACCCCTTCCCTGAAATAGTTGGAATAATCCTCCCACCCATTAGCCTATAAAATTACCAGCCCATAAAAACTAACCATACCATATTCTGAGGCCTCTTGCCTTTTGCCTTCCGAGATGGCCCACACTCTGTCTGTGGAGTGTGTTTCTCTCTAAATAAACCCACTTCTTACCTATCACTTTGTCTCTGAATTCTTTCATGACGAAGCAAGAACCTCAAATTCACCAGGAACATCATGGGCTATAGCACAACTGATGGCATTTTGGGCCTGTGGTTTTTCTCTATAACAGTATACTATACAAAACAAAACAGTAGTATGTGACCTTCAAAATATTTTTTCTACAATGACAGACAACTTAGACCTCTCCCATCCTGCTTTTCCACTAGTAAATTATAATTGGGCATTTCCTGAAAATGTAATTGTACAACAAAAAGTACATACCATAAATCTAAAAATATACATACTCCTGTAAGGTCGGATCTTAACAAACGGCACCAAGAAACAGAGGAAAGCTTCAAGTGAGCTTTATTAGGGAGCACTCCCGGGCGAGGTTCACTGGTCCGAGAGAAAGGGGGCCAGAGAAGTCGCACCCGGGCGAGGGTTGGGCAAGATTTTATAGGGTAAGAAGGGAAAGGGGTGTGAATCTGGGAGGGCGCAGGGTATTCCTTATTTGGTGGTCTTTTTGGGTATCCTGGGGGACAGTTAGTCCCGCCCCTCGAAAGGCGGGAAGGCTGGGCTGGTTTCAAAGTCCCCAGGTCAGTTCCTGGAACTGGGTGGTCCGGAATGTCTCCAGGGCAGTTTCTGGAACTGGGTGGTCCAGAGAATTTCGTTCTGATGCAACCTGTGAATCGGATTGCGTTCCCCTGCCTCCGGCCAGTTGGCCTTACAAATCCCATCAGTAACTAGTTTCTACAAAGTCATTTTTTTATGTTTCTATTTTCCCTAAAGTCAACTCTTTTTTTTTTTTTCTGGAGTTTGTGTTGGAACACAGTTTATCATAAGATCAGGAGAAAGTTTGAAATTAATTACCATATCTACCCACTTCACAACCTATTGTAACTATAGGCATTTTACCAAAGGTCTATTGCTGCACTTTTCTGACTTAATGGAAATATGATTTACAACCCAGTATCTAATTATAATGAAAATTAGTAATATTGTGATTTATAAAGAGAAATATATATTTGGTCTTCTATACCTTTTTTGGCTTAAGAGTACCTAAAACCCTTGGAATTTCCTGTTATAAAAGCTATAAAGGTTTTTTTTGTTATGTTAATATGGTGACTTTTAGAAAGCCCTCAGGTAACTTAAGGATGGGGACTTGTTGCCAGGGGAACCAACTTCTTGATTATAGGGTTGAAGCTTTCAGTACCCTACCCACCCAGAGGGGGATGGAGGTTGAATAAATCAACAATGGCCAATGATTTAATTAATAAAAACAAGTAATGTAGTCTCCATAAAAACCCAAAGGGACAGGGTGCTGAGAGCTCCCAGGTTGATGAACACACAGAGGTGCTGGAAGAGTGGTGCTCCTGGAGAGGGCCTGGAAGCTCTGTGTCCTTCCCCCATACCTTACCCTATGCATGTCCTCCATCTGGCTGTTCCTAAGTTATATCCTTTTATAATAAACTAGTAATCTAGTAATAAAATGATTCTCTGAGTTCTGTGAGCAGCTCTAGCAAATTGGCTGCTGTTGGTCCCTTTAAAGGCAGCATTCCTTGCAGAATTATCAGCAAGGTGATTTCCCCTAACTTTCAGAGAGTCAAGTTCAGAATGCCCAGAATCTTAATAATAGCTAAAGTGTCATGTAAAAGTATTGCATTCAATAATTCCTTAGCATAGGGACCATTTTTAACTTTATCTCCACTGAAAATAAGGAAGCCAAGTTGCTTCCACAGCATTCCAAAACCAGAAGCTACTCCAAAATCTTATCTACTATCAATATAAATACTTGTAGTTTTGTTCTTGTCTAAAGTACAAACCGATGTAAGAGGAGAATCTCTAGGGAACTTTATGTCATCCAGATCAGCCTTCAGGATTTATGAGAAATAAGAAGGACTCTCAATATAATCTTGAGACATTACAGTCCAGGTGAATTGTTTTTCTTCTCAAGTGAAGGTAAAAAGCTATTGGCTAGCTTCATCAAGTGGAATACCAAAGAATGCACTGCATAAATCAATGGAGTGCATTGATTAGGAGGCTTCAATTGCTGGAGTTGAAGATTAAGAATTTTGGCAGTCTTCCTTGGGGGTGGCTCATCTACAGTATGAGAGAGCTGGTTTGCCAGATTAACTAAATCTGGTGCAGACATAGTTTCCCATTTCATTCTGATCCTTTTTACTAGAAAGGAAATGTCCCGATCTAGCCCATTAATAAACATAGAGTTAAAAGCTACTTGGGTGGAATCAACAACTGAAGGAAGAGCAGAATATTTTTTTAAAATATTCTGAAGTAGTATTCATGAACAGGTTCATCAGATTGTTGTGTGCAAGCCTGAATTTTGTTCCAATCAGCAGGCTTTGGAGAAACCCTAGAAATTGCTCAATGAATTTGCCTAACAATTGCCCAAGCCCAATCATATAATAAGTTAGTGGGTTGCTCTCTGAGCTGTAATTCTAGAAAGTTTTCGGGACTTTCCCAATTGACAATTTTCATCCAGTGCTCAGACTGACCTTCAACCGATAAGCATATGAACTATAAGTCAGAGAAACCAGGTTAAGTTTGAATGATTATATTAAATACCTCAGCAAGTCTGTGAGGGTCTTTTGTTATTTTGGGGAAATTTTTGACTATGGCTCATAGCTCAGCTTTAGTCCAGGGAGTACAAGAAATTAAGGTTTTAGCCTCTGAATCCTCAGAAATCTTAATTTTAAAGAGAAAATTTCTGACAAGCTCAGAGGAAAAGTACATGGGAAGAGTTTGAGAGAAAAGGGAAAGTTTGGTGAGAGACTTAGTATGGGGGATTTGAGGGGAGGGTGGAGGTGTAGGCAGCATAGAAGGGAAGGGAGCCGTTGGTATTGGAGGTAGAGTCTGGCCTCAAGGAGCGCAGGGACAGAGACAAGATGGCACCAGAGGTGGAGCCTGAGGCAAAGAAGCCAAGGAAGAACTTAAGGCTTTGATGCCATTTTATCTACCGTTAATCATCTGTTTGCCCCAGCTAATCTTAAAATCTTATTTTGCAGAGGGGCAATTTTAGACTCCTGATAACATTTGTTAGCCTTAAAATACCCATTGAAAGAAGCATTCTACTCAGTCCTAGAAAATTTTTAGCTATTATAATCCAATTCAGTTTTAAAGAAATTAAATTTGGAGACTTCAAAAATTCCCCATAATGGCCATTAATGTTCTAAACTGCCTTTGGTCAGGTCAGTCCATTTAGTTAGAAATACACAAGAGGAAGTGCAGTGGTTTTTAAAGTTGGCTGGAGTCCCTGTAATGGTGGGGCACCCTCAAAGTACTTAGATAACTGGGATTCCATTCTCTATAGATTTTTCCTCTAGAGAAAAACAATCTTTAAGCAGCTTAAATAGTTTATTGCCCTGATGGCTAAATTCAAATAGCTTGCAAGCCAATCCCAACCAGTCTTAAAGAGGCAGCTTGGTCCCAGAGGAAATAGGCTGACGTTTTTTTTTCTTTTAGCCAGCCTCCAGGAGACAGGTGGCACTGTTTCAGAGAAACAACCCCATTCCTGAAAGAATGGGTCAAAGGCTAGCGAACTTCAGGAGAAGTAGTCCCAAAGGGAATAGGCCAAAAGCTAGCCAGTTTTGGTGAAACAGTCTGATCCCAAATCCAACACTAGTGCCAAACGAGTACTTGCATATAGAATAAGGCCTTAATCAGAAAGACAAAACCTTTAAAAAGATCCGAAATAAAGCCTGGAGAGCTTCAAATGGAAAGAGGCTGCAAGTTCGGATCCAGGAGAAAGACATACCTTCAAACTCCAGCTTCCATGAGAAAAGCGGTGGGCAACACAGGGCTGGATTACGGGTACCTCAGCAGAGCTGGAGTCCTCAGGAGTCTTCTCTGGTCCCTTTACATGCCACCAAAATGTTGTTCTGAAACCAATAGACTGCCAGATATTTCTCCAGCAAAGATGGGTTTATTTGGAATCAGCATAGAATTGCAATTTTCAAGTTCCTGCATGGCAAGGGAAGAAGAACACCTTTATGGAGGAGAAAAGGAGGTTGAGAGGGCTACAGTAAACAAAGAATCCATGGCTTTCATTGGTCAAGTCCTTGCCAGGAAAGAAGCAGAGTCTTTCTTCCTCTTCCGTTCTGCTACTGCTCCAGGGCCTAAGAACTTCCCCTTTCTGGTCTCCCAATTCTATTTAATTGAGGCTTACAATAGTGTCAGAATTGAGGTGAACTGTAGGACTCCCACCTGCTATCCCAAGAATTGCTTTTTGGTGTGGGGAAACCCCCCATAGCCCCACACCCCCAGGAACATTGGAATTGATGCCAGACCTGTTTAAACGTCCTCTTGCATTTTAATATATTTTGCAGAAATTCTTTTTAAATGTAATAATTGTGCACCTGAATATGTATCTAATGAAAAGTGAGCAATCAGAAATCACAATTTCATCAACTACATATAAATAGAAAATTTAAAGCAGATCTAAAGATATGAGAAGGTTTGGGTGGGAAGTAACATACTGATAATGAGTAGTTCTATGATTTACTCCATTTTACTTAATTACTTGGACTCATTACAACTGACATTCTAAATATTTTAGCATGCATGGAAATTCTGATGCTTATGACTTTTTCTCAATTTTTCCTGACTTCTTTTACACTTTACATGCATGAAATAAAATTTAAGAATAAGTCTGCAAAAACAATGGCAGTATGTTAATAAAAGTTTTTCCTACTATATTTTCAACATGAAGAAACAAATACTTCCAATTTTGAAAATATTATTTAAAAACAAAATTTCAATATGAATTTTATGCTAAAATTAATATGATTGAGTGTTACTGAATGTTTTTCATAAAGAAGTTAAACTCAAATAATAAATATTATTTTTGTTGTTGAAGATCGCATGCAATACACAAAATTTTGAACAAGCTATGGTTTTAGATATTTATTTCTCACTACTTGTATCTATGACTATATTTTGGTCACCTATGACATGATTTAATGTAAATTACCTTATTGTAAAGAAATGCAGAAAGTTATCACAAAATGTGGGAAATATCCCACTGTAGAATGTTTTGCTTCACTTTTCTTCCTCTCTGTTCTTTTGCCTTGACTGTTTCCTCCAAGAAATTTCAGAGTTATTATGCAATTGATGTCTACATATATGAGCCTTTTCCAAGAGTCTAAATATATTAAAAACAAACCAAAATAAACCAAAATAAAAAAACAAAACAAAATAAAAAACAAAACAAAATAAAAAAACCTCAAAATTTCCTAGGGGTCTTCGTTAACCCTATGGGAATATTGTGACAAAAAGTATGAATGATAAAGAAATATGATAAATATGATAAAGAAATGATAAAGAAATATAAAATGATATTTTATATTTGAATGATAAACTTTGTCTACATATATGAGCCTTTTCCAAGAGTCTAAATATATTAAAAACAAACCAAAACAAAATAAAAATAAAAAAACAAAACAAAATAAACAAAAATAAAAAAACAAAACAAAATAAAACAAAATAAAAAAACCTCAAAATTTCCTAGGGGTCTTCGTTAACCCTATGGCAATATTGTGACAAAAAGTATGAATGATAAAGAAATATGATAAAGAAATGATAAAGAAATACAAAATGATATTTTATATTTGAATGATAAAGAAATATAAAAAATTCTTATTAAGAACCTTTATTAATGGATCCTTTCAGTAAATTGCTCTCCTTCCCCATGCAAAATAAACTATCCCCAAGGATGCTTTCAAAAGTACAATATTATACTGCTATGACATAGAGCTCAGATCTTCTCAACCAAATCAATTTGAGTTTATGCTATTTCACAGTAGTGTAAGTCAGGAATTTGGACAGAGCTTAGGTGGTTTTTCTCTCTTTTTTTAAATTAATTAATGAATTAATTAACCATTTATTTATTGGCTGCATTGGGTCTTCATTGCCATTCACAGGCTTCTCGTTGCGGTGGCTTCTCTTGTTACAGAGCATGGGCTCTAGGCACACAGGTTTCAGTAGTTGTGGCTCACAGGGTCTAGAGTGCAGGCTCAATAGTTGTGGCACACGGGCTTAGTTGCTCTGCAGCATGTGGGATCTTCCTGGACCAGGGCTCAAACCCATGTCCCCTGCATTGGCAGGTAGATTCTTAACCACTGCGCCACCAGAGAAGTCCCAGTTAGGTGGTTTTTCTACTCCACTGAGCTTGAACTGAGATCACTTGGTGGAATTCTACATTTAGATGAACTGATATGGAGGGTCCAAAACAGGTTCAGTGAAGGTCTGAAGCCGTGATAGTAATATCGGGAAGTCTGGGCTCAGTTGGAACTGTTGATGGTATGCCTTGTCATTGTAAGGTCCGTTGGCCCGGGTGAAAGGAGGCCTGGGGGGTAAGAGAAAACATCGACCAGTATGAGGTAGGAGAGGCATTGTGACATAACGACCTCACCTGTTCTGGGAATCAACAAGAGACTCTAACTTCCTGCCCAGAAAACAATGGGGCTGACGGGAAGGGGAAATGGGCTTATGCCCCACAACAGACCAACCAACACCTGGCCCTGCTGTATCCTCACCAAATAAGGAATTACCCTGTATAGCAAACCACCCCCTCCCCTTGCAAGCCGCCTTCTGCTTTTACCCCAATAAAAATTCCCCTCATCCAGTACTGGACACGACTTCTCTGGCCCCTTTCTCTCGGACCAGTGAACCTCACCCGGGAGTGCTCCCTAATAAAGCTCACTTGAAGCTTTCCTTTGTTTTGCGGTGCCGTTTTGTTAAGATCTGACCTTACAGTCATGACCTATTCAGCATGGTGATCTCAGGGTATTTGGAATTGTTATAAGTCAGTCCATAACTCCCAAAGAGAGGTTCCAAAGGATAGAAAGTGGTCCCAGAAACTGGTACAGCATTGTTTCTGTCATATTCTATTGGCCAAAAGAGGGCACACTCAAGTTCAAAATGAGTGTCAAATAATTTTATGAACATTTTTAATCAGCCACAACATTCATATAGAAAAGATAGGGTTTCAATAACATATTCAGAAGAATCTTCACTATTGTAAATAGGAAAACTGTGGCTGCAGTTTGTTGAAGATTTGAGAACTGAAAAGATAGATTACCTGGAGAAGGTAATGTTTGATGAGGCTTTGGAGCTAGACAGGTCTGGGTTGATATCCTGGTGTTGGGAAGAAGAAATTTTCTTCTACCCTGCAAGGTTTTCCTGACCAGTCTAAGAATTAAATTGACATAAAACAGACTAACAGGAGAAAATCCAACAAAACATAGTAACATGTATACACGGGAGAGACCTAGGAAAACTGAGTAACTCGCCAAAATGGCTGAAACCCCTCACTTTAAATATCATCTTCCACTAAAGACAAAAGAGGATATTGGGGGGTAGTGGTTTGGAAACTCAAAGAGGAGGAAGGCAATTGACATGGAGATGGAAAAACAAATGTTTGGTAAACAAATGTTGGCTGAGCCATGCAGAGACAATGGAACAGAGAGGAATTTTAATAAAAGATCTTTGCGAGGTTCCTCCCTGTCAATAGCACCTAATTCATACAATAGTTATCTATGGTGATGGCTGCCTTCCTTGAATGGGTTCTCCATCTACATTCTTTAGGCACCTAGGGAGAAGGTCAAAGGTTCTTCTTGAGTCTTTTGGGCCTTGATTGTTCAAAATAATCCACATGCCAAAGAGACATTTTGGTGGGGCAAATTTTCCCCCCTACACTGGATCTGCCATTTGCTAGTTCTTTGAGTTAGAAGTTACTTAACATTTCACTCACTTTCTCATCTGCAAAATGATGATGGTAAAACCTACTTACAAGATTAAGTATTAGCTATATAATCTGTATTAAGACATAGCATAGTACTTTGAACATAGTAAGCATTCAATGTCTTGCACAGTTATTATAGTTGAACTTCTGGTAGGTTGGTAGTAAAATTCCAGGCAATTCAATGCAGAAGTGTAGCTGTTGCAGGAAGGGGTATCCCTTCCAGGGCCTGAAAGTGGGCTGTTTTCTAATACTCAGAAATTAATTGTCCAAGGAGACACACGTGCTGACAAAGCAAGAGACTTTATTGGGAAGTGTGGAGAGCAGGAGGGTAAGGGAACCCAGGAGGACTGCTCTGCCATGTGGCTCACAGTCTAGGGCTTTATGGTGGGATTGTCTCAGGCCAATCACTCTGACTCAGGGTCCTTCCTGGTGGCTTGCTCATCACTCAGCCAAGATGGATTCCAGCAAGGAGGATTCTGGGAGGTTGGTAGGACATACAGACTGGCGTCTCCTTTTGACCTTTCCGGAATCCTTCTGGTTGGTGGTGGCTTGTTAGTTCTGTGTTCCTTCATTCTGTGTTCCTTACCAGAACCTCCTGTCATAAAATAACTCATGCAAATGGTTACTGTGGTGCCTAGCCAGGGTATGAGGTTTCAATCAGTGTTTCCCCTAACATAGTTATGGGAAGAATGCACCATCAAGAACAACAAATTTAGTTTTAACTTTTAATTGATTTGATAATGTCAACAATCAAATCTACCATTCTACTTAATTGTGAACAATATTCTGGATTGTGTCATTCAGTGTAAAATTTTATATGATTAATAAGTTTAAGAACCAGTAATATCTTATAAAATTTTGAGGATGTTGAAAATTAAACTAATTCTAGAAGCTATTGTTTGATGATGAATAATACTTTAAAATTAGTTTGAAATTAGTTTGAATAGAGACAGATCCTAAAATTTATTTGTAAAGGTGGAACTATTTTGAAGGTATAATTTTCTATGACGCAGATACTGAAGAAAAGTCTAAACCTTCCCTTAATACCAAGATCAAAAATCTTTAGGACTCTTCCTGGATGCATATATAGCATTCTTTAAATAATACACATAGAAAACAGATCAGTATAATCCTTTTAGGCATTAACACTCTAGCGATAAACTTTTTCAGAATTTTTAAAACTACTTTCCAAACTTAATTTACATAGTAACATTTTAAAATCTCACTTAACCTAATGTTAATTCATTCCCTCAAGAGTAAACTTGGCGCAGCCCAAAGTAATTGTTATGAGAAACCACTTACTCTGATTAAACTCTCTTAGTGTTTTCATAGAAATCTACTTTATTGGAAAACAATATTACAGGAAATGGCTTAAATGTTCCTTTTGCTAATGCCACTTGAATGCTGTTGGTCCTAAAGAAAAAACTTAAAGAGATATAAAAAGTTAATTAGATATGGCACATGCAAATGATTATGATTACTTAATTAGCAGTATTCCTTAAATTGGCACAATATGTAACAGAATATGTAGCTTAATGGCTTTGTTATTAATCAATTCTTAACATAAATAGTTTGAAGCTCTTGTTTTGTAATGTTCATTATAAATAGTCCCTGTGGGAATCACAACTTTATTTCATTAAAACTCCTGCCTGCTACTAATTGCTGCTAGGAAAACATGCACAAATTAATTGTTTTAGGAGCCAATGATATAAATATACAAGCTTCTGCATTGTTTGGGTGACTGCTATATTGTGTGTCATTCTTTTCCACTGTGATAGATAGCATACAGTACTCGGCAACACTGACCTATTTTAAATCAATAACAGTAAGTCTAACTATTACAGAGGTTAAAAAAAATTGTTTGAAAATGCTTTGTTTATCATGCCTGCTGGGACAAAATATGAATTTAGGTTATAGGCAATTAAGTTGTAAGTTTTAACTACTTTTCTTGTGTGAAACAATCATTAGTCTCTAGCAAGGATGACTTGTTGCCAAAACACCCAGTCTCTGTCTACCAGTGCTGAACAGAAATGTGGAGACAGAATTTTGGAGGAGTAAGAAGGAGTAGCTTTGCCAGGCAAAGGGGGCCACAGCAGGCTAACACTCTCAAGACTGTGCCCCCCTTCCTGGGAAATGGAAGGGTCTTATAGTTTCAGAGTGGAAAACAGGGCTGTAGATAAGGATCGGGGCTGTGTAGTCTTGCATTCTTCTTCCCTCCTGGAGACATTGAGATCATTAGGGCTAGAGTCAGGTGGTTCCGGAATAGGTTCTGGTGGTCCTCGAGGTTATTGTTCCATGACCCTTCTGGGATGAAGAATGCTTACAAAGGAAAGGAGTGTTAAGGAGTGTTGTTTTGGAAAAGTAAACATCAGGTGCATAGAACAACTTTAGCTAGAGGGCAATCATTTTCAGAGGGCAAGAAAGAGAGGGGGAAAAACATCAGTAGGAGACCGATTGAATGGGTGGAAAGAATAGGGCTGAATAAGGCTAACATAATGGGGGTGTCTCAACTAGTTTCTGCTGCAGCAGCTTGATGAACATTAACTTGGTTAGTACTTTTTAAAGAGATACTGAAAAATTTTTTTTTTAAATCACAAATAAATATAGTCCTGCTCGTTGATAATTCCTCCCAGTCTTTTACTGTTACAAATGTCCTGTTGCAAATGCACCACAAGAGATGAATTTAAAACCCCCAATATTAAGATGGACTGAAGGGAACAAACCACTCTGGCTTTCAAGTGCAGAGTGATACCAATCAGAAGAAAACAGCTTATCAGAAACAGACTCACGGACTTAGGAAACAAACTTATGGTTACCAAAGGGGAAAGGTAGGGGGAGGGATAAATTAGGAGGTTGGGATTAACATACACACTACTACATATAAAATAGATAATCAACAAAGACCTACTATACAGCACAGGGAAATCTACTCAATACTTTGTAATAACATATATGGGAAAAAAATCTGAAAAAGAATAGATATATGTATAACTAAATCACTTTTCTGTACACCTGAAACTAACACAACATTGTAAGTCAATTATACTCCAATATAAAATAAAAATTTAAAAAAAAGAACCCCATTTATATCATTAGCTGATTGCTGATGTCTTAGCTTGTGGTTTTCACAATACAGTATTTCAGAATACTAAGACCAGCTATCAGCAGGGGAAATGAACAGTAACAACATAGGCAGAAATATCTTCATACTTTGATGAAATAATATTTGTTTAATATGTTTTTATTGACCTTGGATGGTACTGTGTCTATAACTTTATTTTACTATTGTTTTATTTTTTTTCAATTGTTCGATAATGAAATAAAATTATACCTTTTTCACAAGTTTTTCCTTGTACTAATCTTTACAATATTTTTGTGAAATTGGCTACATACACTATCTGAAAACTGTGCTAAAAATACTCTTGCAATCTATGAAAAACCAAAGCACACATAAATGTCATATCTCAGTTAAATGGGGAGATGAGCAAATCTTTAATGACTGTCAAGCACATTATATACATATTTCACTGAAGTAAGATATGAGATAAAGTACAATTGATTTTGTCTATCTGTAAAAATAATTCAGATAGAAAAAATAGTCATTTTGACAATTAATTTAAAATGAATATGCTTTCTTTTTACAGTGGTTCAACATATCTATGGATCAAAAAATGAAAAGCATGAGAAAGTTATATTGTGAATAGTATTCCTCTGTCTCCCTCTATCTCTCATCTTCCCAGTGTTTTCTTTCCATCTGACTATAGGACAAGGATACTAAACATATTGTTAACATAGCTTTCTTTTATTCCTGCCAGTGTATATTTCCAATTTCAATGGAGCATGAGGGTTTCCTGATTTTCTTTGAGTATTTTATAGATGTACCAAAACTTACATAAACAGTGCTCTATTGATTAATCTTAATGTCCTATATTAATGTTCTATGCTATTATGATTAATGTTAATAATAATCTTGTACATATTATTTTGAATGTGTATGAATATATCTCCAAGAAAAAGTCCCTAGATTGGGAATTCTGGTTCAAAAGATATTTATATTTTTATTTCTGGTAGATATTTTCAAATTGTTACAAAAATAGCATACCATTTACACTCCCATTGGCAATGTATGAGATTATCTACTTTCTCCACAGTTTCCCTAGACAAAGTGTTTTCTTTTTTTTTTTAACATCTTTATTGGAGTAAAATTGCTTTACAATGGTGTGTTAGTTTCTGCTTTATAACAAAGTGAATCAGCTATACATATACATATATCCCCATATCTCCTCCCTCTTGCATCTCCCTCCCACCCTCCCTATCCCACCCCTCTAGGTGTTTACAAAGCACCGGGCTGATCTCCCTGTGCTGTGCGGCTGCGTTCCACTAGCTATCTATTGACAAAGTGTTTTCTAACTTGGATTTGTGACAATTTGATAAACAGTGTTACCTCTGGATACCTTAAACATACATTTTTCTATTTATGAATGATAAAGAACAATTTTTAAATTTTTAAAAGCTAATTCTATTCTCACTCCATTCCCAGCCACACATTGTGTGTGTGTGTGTGTGTGTGTGTGTGAATTATCCATTCATTTTCTTTGCCCATTTTTTGCTTTCCTTGTTGGATTTTTTTCTTTACAATTCCTAGTGGGACTCATACATTAAAAAGATTAGTCTTTTTGGGCTTCTCTTGTGGCGCAGTGGTTAAGACTCTGCCTGCCAATGCAGGGGACATGGGTTTGAGCCCTGGTCCAGGAAGATCCCACATGCTGCAGAGCGACTAAGCCTGTGCCCCACAACTACTGAGCCTGTGCTCTAGAGCCTGTGAGCCACAACTACTGAAGCCTGCACGCCTAGAGCCTATGCTCTGCAACAAGAGAAGCCACCACAATGAGAAGCCTGCACACCACAACAAAGAGTAGTCCCCACTTGCTGCAACTAGACAAAGCCCGCACTCAGCAACAAAGACCCAACACAGTAAAAAATAAAAATAAATAAAATAAATAAATTTAAAAAAAAGATTAGTCCTTTTAATATGGGTTGCAAATATTTTTTTTCCCATTTATATATCTATATATTTCATATGTTTGCTTTGCTATTCTGAAGGGTTAGGTTTTTTAAAATCAATTCTCTCAAGATATAATTGACTTATAATAAGAGGAATCCATTTTTAATGCACAGTAAATAAATTTTTATAAAACACATAATCACCACAAAAATCCAGTTCTAGGGGTTTCCCTGGTGGCACAGTGGTTAAGAATCCGCCTGCCAATGCAAGGGACATGGGTTTGAGCCCTGGTCCGGGAAGATCCCACATGCCGCGGATCAACAAAGCCCGTGCGCCACAACTACTGAGCCTGTGCTCTAGAGCCCGTGGGCCACAACTACGGAAGCCCACATGTCTAGAGTCCGTGCTCCACAACAAGAGAATCCACCACAATGAGAAGCCCATGCACTGCAAGGAAGCGTAACCCCTGCTTGCCCCAACCAGGGAAAAGCCCATGCGCAGCAACGAAAACCCAACGCAGCCAAAAATAAAATAAATAAAATAAAAATAAATAAAATAAATTTATTAAAAAATCCAGTTATAGAACATTTCATTCACTCCAGGAAGTTCTTTTTTGCCCTTTTGAGAAATATGCCTCTTACCCTGGGCAACCATTTTTCTGTCACTATAGACTGGTTTTGCCTATTCCAGAATATCAAATAAGTGGAATTATAATGTGTTTATTTTGGGCTTCCTTTGATTAACATAATGCTTTTAAGATTCATTCATCTTGTTGTCTGTATTAGTAGGCTTTTATTTTAGTTTTTGTTTTCACTTCTTACTGCTGAGCAGTATTTCATTATATGAATAGGCCAAAATTTCTTTATCCACTCACCTGTTGGACTTTTAGGTTCTTTCCGGGGTGTAAGTATTGTGAGTAAACCTTCTATAAACATTCATGTAGAAGTTTTAACGTGTAAAAATATTTCCATTTATTTCAGGTAAATGTTTAGGAGTGAATTCTTGTGTCATATAGTGTTTTTTAACTTTCTAAGGAAATGTCAACAGTTTCCAAAGTGACTGAATCACCAGCAATATGTGAGAATTCCATACATTTGTATTTCAGTTTTTTGGTTTTTTTTTTTAATTTAACCATTCTCATGGGTAGGTAGTGATATCTTACTTTCCTTAATTTATATTTACCAGATGACTTTGATGTTGACCATCTTTCATGTACTTACAAGCATATCTTCTTTTGTGACATCTCTATTCATCTTTTGTCAGTTTTTAATAAATTACTTGTTTTCTTATTGAGATGTAATAGCTCTTTTTCTGTATGCTAGTCCCATAACACATGTGTATATTTCCAATAAATTAGTTTACTTTTTCAGTTTCTTATCAATGTTTTTTTAAAAAGTAGAGATTTCAATTTTTGTGAAGCCTAATTTATTATTTTCATGTGTTTCATGTCTAAGATCTCTTTGTTTGAAAAAAATTATCCTGTGTTTATTTCTCTGTATTGTTATTTTGTTTTAGGTGTTTGTAATTTGTAGAAATGGTATTATTTAATGTTTAATTTGATTTCTTACTATTTTCACTAAATACTCTAATTTTAGTACCTACTAATATTACTCTGCATGTGTCTTATCTGTTACTTTTAACTGTTTAATATTTTATGAGGTGCCTCCACTACGTATTACCTACTGACAAGAGGATGACTGTGTACTCAGATTGGACCTTCATTTCCCAGACCTTAGACCTCTATCTCTAGTGAACTAGATAGAACCCTACATACTCTAAGTCCCAGTAGTACTCACACAGCTCTTAAATTAGAAGTGAAGGCTCCAGGCACCCCTCTATCTCTATCTCTAACACTCAGAGCTATGCTGAGACTATCTACCTTGAAATTAACATAGATAATTTTTCTATCTCCTTCATTCCTAATTTTGCCACTCCCTAGAAGAAGCCACACCTTCCTAGGATTCTCATCCTAGATTATGAATCTTAGAATTCAGACCTTGCATTCTAATTTTCTTCTGGCTCTTTTTATCCTTTATTCTGTCCCCATCTTTCATAACATTTCTAGAAGCCCCTCTTGCCTTTCAAGCAAATAGTCTGACAACAGCAGAAAGTATATCCTCATTCTCTTCTCTGGAAGTTGTTTTTTTTTGTTGTTGTTGTTTGTTTTTATTTTTTTCTTCTTTTTTTTTTTTTTTTAACTTTCTTAAGACCAAGCTCTGATCTCCTTTAAGCATACTGATTCCCCTGTAGCCTTTTAAAATTGTGGTGATTTTTTTTCTCCTCCAGCCATGAGCCTTAACGTGAGCTAGGAGTCTTTCTTGCTTCATGTTTCCTCTTCCAAACTACTCTTCTTCCCTCCTGTACAAATACTCCCAGCACTGACTCTTTGTTGATAAGATATTACGGTTTTTTTTGTTTTTTTTTTAATATTTTTTAGTCATCTATATACACACAGGTTATCTCTCTCACTTATTCAAGGTTTTAACTCCTGTCATACTATCATATTGCTCAACACTACTCCTGTCCTAATTCCTGATGATTTCTATATCTAGAGTTAGGATCACACCAACAGCCTGGCCTATATTTCCTTGAACTTCTTTCCTTATTCTTGTGTTTATTCTTGTCTTACCACCTACCTCAGCCAGTCACTCACTGAATATGCCCCATTACCAATATGTACCATTACCTCTCCATGCACTCAAATTCAATTATCCTGCTCTCTGACCACCATATCCTTTCTTATTAAGCTAATCCCTTCTGGCACAAGATTCTAACAATCGTTCAGCCCCACAGGGACTGCCAATCCATTAATCCTACCAATATTTCATGCTCCTTCAGACTCCTCAGGTATTTAACTCCTCCTTGTCAAGATAAATTTTGCAGGAAATCACAAACATTGTAATCACTTCCTTGCACATGCTTTCAATTCTTTTGTGCCTTTCTCACTTTCTTGTGGCTCCAACCTGGTAAAATCTTATCATCATTCCTTTATATTTATTTGCTCCTATGTGGTCTACTTGATACCCTTTGAACTGAATGCACTTTCCCCATATATCTATATAGGTTGCTTCTTTTCCTTCTGTAAGACTTGACGAAAGTGTTATTTTCTTAAGGCCTGCTCTTTCTCCTTTTGAAATATTGCACTACTCCTCCCTACACTTGGGTTTCCTATCTCCTTGTCTTCCTCTTCTGCTGTATTTTCCTCCATAACAGTTATACTTTCTAATATACTATTCTTTTCTTTATTTAATTTATCTACTATTCTCCCTTCCCTATCCTCTCAGATACAGGATAGAATGTGAGCTCTAGCTACCATTGTCTGGAATTTTTGTTTGTTTGTATGTTTTTTTCTTTTTGTTTTTTTGGGTTTTTTTGCAGTACGAGGGCCTCTCACTGTTGTGGCCTCTCCCGTTGCGGAGCACAGACTCCAGACGCGCAGGCTCAGTGGCCATGGCTCACGGGCCCAGCCGCTCCGTGGCATGTGGGATCTTCCCGGACCGGGTCACAAACCCGCATCCCCTGCATTGGCAGGCTGACTCTCAACCACTGCGCCACCAGGGAAGCCCTGTTTGTATGTTTTTTATGGAAGTATTCTCAGTTCCTAGAACAATGTTTGGTTCATAGAAGTAATTTAATAAATATGAAACCATATATTCAATAAATGAATGAACAAATGCAAATTGCCTCCAATAACTGGTGCTTGTAGCACAGATAGTCCTGACCTGGGCACAAATGTGCCTTTCCCCTTCTAGATATTTGTGAGAATTTTCAAGTATTTTCCCAAAGCTGAAATAACTCCTAATTGGAGGTATCAGTACTAAAACCTATATATATATATATATATTAGTTCTTCCCATTGCACTATTTTGCCTCAGAGCAAATTTATTTTCATATGATGCTTAACTGAGAAAATATTTGTTCTCCAGAATTTGTGATATGTTGTACTTCTATTAAAATGTTATTACCACATATACATTTATTGTAAATATAGTAGAGACACTGAATAAGAAAAAACTTGTGACTCCAGATCTCAGATTTCTATAATAGAGAATGGATAATGATACAAAATGATTCAATTCATTCCCAGGCAACTTTCAAAAAGGATAGATAATTTTGTGAAATAAAATTTATGTATGTTCTTTCCTAGGTAAGATGATTTGCGGTAATTGCCCTATGGGAATTTTAACAAGCTCTTGGAAGCAAAGGAAATTTTTTTTAAATTAAAAAGAGTATTGTCTGTCTATCTTCTATAGCAAGGCACTTTGCTGCAGCAATTTACTTTGTAACACCATGTTCAACACAGTACCAACCACTATTACATTTATAGTATCTAGATTATACAAGGCTCTGTACTCCAGGAAGTTAAAATTCTTGAGCCTATGCATGTAGATGTCTTCTTTATAATATATTTATATGTTATGTAGCATATTTGAGGGTGATTACACAGCTGGTAGCAGTTTGATTTATGTTTAACATAACTTCATATTCATTTTGTAAATTTCTCTCCACATTGCTAATTAAGACATGTCAATGGCTATTCTAAAAGGTATTAAATCAGCAAAAAGTGTTCAAATGATAAAGGAGGGAAAGCTGGTAATATTTTTATTACCAGCTTTCCCTCCTTTAATGATAAAGGAGGGAAAGCTGGTAATATTTTCTCCAGTATTATTTTACCACTTGGTTAATGAATGTAACTATGATGGCTAATTGCTTTCTAGAATGTAGAAAAATTATTAACAAGCTTTTTTTTTTGCTTTCCTAAAGATGGATCAGTTCAAGTCACCAGTTTAAGACATGAACTGCAGGATACTTAAGTAAGTGACAGTTGAAGTAAATAGAACTTTTTTGAAAAATAAATAAATCAGATTTAGGATCATCTATGAGATTCATGAAATATATTGATTTTGATCATCTCAGACTACTTGGATTGGCACTATTATGAGAACTGAAGAACTGACTCAAACTTAACTTGCTATTGGTTTAAACATTGGCTAATAATTCTAAAAGTGTCTTGAACAGTGTGAGAGTTTGAATAATGCCCCCTCCCCAATATATTGAGATCCTAATCCCTACAAACTGTGAATGTTACCTAATATGGCAAAAAGAGACTTATCAGATATGATTAAGTTAAGGATCTTAAGGAGAGATTACCCTGTATTACCTGAGTGTGCACTAAATGAAATCACAGGTCTCCTTGTATGGGGGAGACAGAGAGATTTGACACAGAAAAGAAGACCATGTGACTAAAGTAGATGAAAATAGAGGGAGGCAGAGGGCAGCAGAGTCAGATAAAGATGGTTCTCTGCTGGCTTTAATGTTGGAAGAATGGGCCAAGATTTGTGCTCCCCCATTCTTTGCATGCCTGTGTCACAACTAGTTACTATCATCCAGGAAGTGGTACTTCTGTTTTCTACTGTGGTAGGGAGAGATTTGGAGGTCTATCCTCACTTCTGACTTTACTGCAGAAAACATCTAGAATGACTTTAATTCTGGTTTTAAGATTTCTCTGGAATTTTTTTTCAGTTCTGAATATTTGAGAGTGATAAGGTTCAGGACATGCTACCTCAAAATATGGCATATTGGTGTTTTGAATATTTTAAGCTCAAAGAGTTTGAGGAAACAGCAGAAGCAGGAAGGTCACTGACCTTCTCTTTCCTCTCCCTTCTTTCGTGAAACAGGTCATAAATCCTTCACGTGAAAGGTGTCCTATCTATACTCAGAGGAAAGGAGTATCCATATCTCTGAAGACAAAAGGATGCCAAAAAGAATCCTAACAAATAAGCTTGCTTAGTTTCTCCAAGATTACTACAATTCCTCCATACTACTCACCCTATCTCATTCCTCTACCACTGCCCATGTTCATCAAACCTAGCGTAAAAATACACAGGTCTGTTTCTTTGGGTCTTTATTTCCTTACTAATTTTCCTGTGTCACATAAAATTTATATTAAATAAACTTTTATGCTTTTCTCCTGATCTGGGCTTTGTCAGTTTAACTTTCAGATCCAGTCAGAGACACTATGAGGGTCAAAGAAAACTTTTTTCTCTCCTACGAGAGTAAAAAGCAGGAAGTATATGTAGACTTCTCATGCTGGATAAAGAGCTACGACTCTTGTTATGCACGCTTACTCATAAGAAATAAAAATAATAGAATATACCTAACGTGCCTCAGAATTAAGAACAATTTCATCATTCACCTTCTGTTTCCTAAGAAGATTTTAATAGATCTTTAACGTTACTAATTATTTTCACTTCCATTCACTATTTCCCTAATATCATTGTGGAAGCTTCAGTATCTAAGCCTATTTAAATGTCTAAATATGAAAATAATAAGGCATTTATGATCATTTCTCAGCAAAAGCGAAAAATACCCAAAGTACCTGTTCTCAGGATTCTTCCGTTTTATTCAGTCTAGACAGACAGGAAGGAAACAAATAGAGGACAGTGTGGAAGGAGCTAGTATTACAAGGAAAAATAAGACACAGCTTAATAGAGACTTCTCATTTTTCACCAAAATTCACAATGTACTCTTTTACCTGAGAAAGTACAGCTACACTGTATCAGCCAGCCTCCAGTTGAGGTCAAGTGTAGTCATAGGATGGAGTTTCATTCACTGAAATGTGCTCAGAAGTTACATGTACAGCCTTCAGGTCTGGCCCATAAACACACAAATCAAAATAAAAAACTGCTATGCTCCCTTTTTTTCATGCTTGTCATCTTCTGACTAGCATGGGTGGCAGTGACCCCAGTTAGCTTGAAAGCTACATGAAAATTGTAGCCTGGCTCCACTCAGCCTGAGACTCTGAGCAAAGATGTGGAGGAGAGTCATATCACTGCCATACCTGCATGCTCCCTGTTAAGTGAGCAAAATATTAACTTCTATTGTGTTCAAATATTAACTTCTACTGTGGGACATATATATTTACATGATATTTCACATGGGCTGGTTAGAGAAGCCTCCCTAATAAAGAAAGTCTTAGAGCCCTAATGAAGGGAGAGGCTAAGTCATGTGTCCATCAAAAGCAAAGTGAGGGCTTCCCTGGTGGCGCAGTTGTTGAGAGTCCACCTGCCGATGCAGGGGACACGGGTTCGTTCCCCGGTCCAGGAAGATCCCACATGCCGCAGAGCGGCTAGGCCCGTGAGCCATGGCTGATGAGCCTGCGCGTCCGGAGCCTGTGCTCCGCAACGGGAGAGGCCACAACAGTGAGAGGCCCGCGTACTGCAAAAAAAAGCAAAATGAAACTGCCAAATCGAGATATAATTGCAAAGAACTGGAGGCAGAAGTATTTTTGTTGTTTTTAAGGAAGAGCAAGGAGGCTTATGCTGGAGCACAAGCCCCAGGTGGGAGGAAATGAGGTCAGAGATGTATGTATCATGGTGCCATGTCATATAGAGCCTTGAAGACCAGGATAAACTTTTTGAATTTTGCTCTGTGTGAGATGGACAGCCAGTGATGTAACATAATCTAATTACATTTAAAAATCCTATCTTTCGTGTTGATAATTGAATATATGTGGCAAATGATTAATTAGAAGATTATTCTAATATAAGCATTTAATGTTATATTTTTCCTGCTGAACGCTGCTTTAGCTGCATCCAATAAACTTTGATGTGTCTTTTTCCTTTTCATTCAGGACAAATATTTTTAAAATTTCCCTGAGACTTCTTTTCTTCTTTGGCCCGTGTCTTCACAGAAGTGTGTTGATCAATTTCTAAGTATTTGTTGTGGTTTCCAGATATCTTTCTGTTATTGATTTTAGTTTAATCCATTGTGATCTGAGATAATCTTTTGTATGATTTCTATTTCTAAAAATCTGTTAAGAGTTGTTTTATAGCCCAGAATATGGTCTGTCTTGGTGCATGTTTCACATGCACTTGATAAGAATTTTTATTCTGTTGTTGTTAGGTGAACCGTTGTATAATTTTGGTCAAGTGTGTAGATAGGTTTTTCGGGTCTCCTATATCTTACTGATTTTCCATTTACTCTTTTGATCAATCCCTGAAAAAGGAATATTGAAGTCTTCAATTATGATTGTGGATAATTTTTTTTATTTTTTCTTTTTATTCTATCAGATTTTCTTCATGTATTTTGAAGCTCAGCTTTTACATGCACATGCATTGAGAATTTTCAAATAATCTCAGATAACTGACTACTTTTTCATAGTGTAATGTCTCTCTTTATCCTTGATAATGTTCCTTGTTCTGAATTCTGCTTCATCTTATATTAATAGAGGTATTTCAGCTTTCTTTTAATTAACATGCACAGGCATATTTATAAGGGGTTTGAGGGATTTGGGGGTTGATCAAGGTAAAAGATATGACCATGAGGTGGCACTTTATTGGGTGACACTTTGACAGGTTTGTACTGTGTGGGAATAGGAAGGCCCTTCCCATAGGAATCTGTCCAGAGGCTCACGTAGGGTTGTTCCTCAGAAGTGGAGAAGGGCAGGACAACTCCCGAGAGAGGGGGCTTATGTGTCTAGGTGACAACATGTTAGAGAGCTGCAGAAGGGCAGCAGCGGTTTGGGGTCTTTATGGCCAGGTCTTAACCTATCTATTGCTAGAGGTGAGGTTTTATGAGTATGCAAAGAAGGAAGGCTCCAAATGGCTAAAAATCTGCTTGTTTGGGCTCTTTTAAAAATAATTGGATGTGTAAATATTTTAGTTTGGACCAGGCGGCTTTTGAGCAAATGGGTTGCACCCTGCAGTGAAGAAATAAATAACCTAGGAGCCAGTATACAGAAGCCATCTTCTTGTCTCATTTATCAAACAGTTCATCCCCAGTCCCAAGTTGTTTTGTAATCTAAAGTGTATGTTGTTTTATAGTGTCTGAATTTGGAGCCAGTGATAAAGCATTCCCAAGACCCAGAACCCTATAAGAGCACAAACTAGGATTTTCAAGCTCTGTCAAAGCCAGTCTGCCCTTTTAGTGGGGAAAGCCTGGAGGATGGATTAAGGACAGACTGGAACTCAGGGTGAGAGGGAAGACACATGTTTTCTCTTCAAGTGAGAAATGGCCTCTCCTTCTTGGCCCTTATGTCTTTTCCATTTTTATTACTTTGTGTGTGGTCACCAGCAAGGAAGGTAAGTGATTCCAGTCCCCTTGTGATGACACCATGACACTAGAGGGCACCGGGCCTCTTCTCCAAGGTTCTTCTTCTGTCTCGTCTCACTGTTTCCTCCCTCCATCTCATCGACCCAGGAGTCTGGACTCCATCTTCCTCTGTGGGAGGCACCCTTCTGAGAAGCTTCTGTGAGCAGGGTCCACCACAAGGCTCCTGGTTTGAAGCACTGTTTCAGGATGATAGCTATCTCCTCTGGAGTCTGGGAAGAGGCAGGAATATAAGTATCCCTGCTTTTAATCACTTTAAATAATGCTTTACCTGGCTCAGCCCAAGGATGAGGGTCTTGATATTCCTCTGGAGACGGGCTAGAATGACTCTGTCCCTAACAGTAGATCCAAGAAAGACAGCAGCAAAGCCGTGCTAGCTGTTTGCAAAGGCTCCTCTCTTAGTTCTCCTTAGTAGAGACCTCTGCTGTGCCGTCTCTGCCTTGGAGGCTCCTTAATCTGCCATTACAGTACCTAGGGCCATGACATCCTCATCTCAGAGAAGCTCAAACTGCCAAAAGGAGCTCATCCTGCTACAGCCTATTGTGAGGTCAGGGACAGTCCACACTTGGTCCAGAACTATGCTCTCCCTCCCTTTTTCTATTTAGACCCATAGGTCTTACAATGTCCAGTAGCTGCCTAGTGGAGATCTATAAAACAAAGTCCACTGTGTGCGGTTTGAAATTATTTCAAAAGGCAAAAGTAAAAACAGTTTGGGAAAGTTAAATGTTGATGAAATCTGGATAAATGCATGAAATAATATTCTAATAACAATAGTGATTAAAATACGTGATGTTTTCTTTGTAGGAAGTTTGTCAGGAAGTTGCAGAGAGGTTCATTATTCTGATAGTAACTTAATCAAAGTTACCTGAAAAACATTCTTTACAATACCAACTATTATGGAGATGGAAAAGGAAATGTTTGGTAAATAAATATTTGCAGAGCCATGCAGAGACTATGGGACACAGAGTGGACTCTGATCTCTAGGCTCTGCCTAGAGTTACCTCCACCACACATAGCCCATATTCTTTGCATATATCTCTGGTAATAGCTCTATTTATCTATAACAAACCCTCTATCTATATTATTTTAGACAGTGAGGGGGGAAGGTCAAAGTTTCTTCCTGAGTCTTTTGGGCCTTTGTGGTTTTAAGCTCAAAATAATTCACATGCCAAAGAGACATTTTGGGGTGGCAAATTTTGTTCCCCTACCTAATATTCTAAATCATATTCACAAAATTCTGAAGGCCAAAAAGCAATGTCCTCACTTTCCAGATAAGAAGCCTAAGTTTCAGCATGTTTAGGAAACTTTTCCAAAAGCACACAGCTAACTAAGTGGGATTGCTGAGACATGAACTCAATATTTGTGAATCTGGCTTCAGCCTTTCCACTGTATCCCAAAATGATCCAGGTTTTTATCCTTAAAAAAAAGAAAAATACTCAGTTGAGATTGTCTTTTGATTATCAGTGCTCTCTGAACTTGCTCAGGGGAAAACATAATTGTTATCATCAAATGTAAATTGCAAGAGTAATCATTTTCTTTTACCATCCTCTCCCTGCCTTCCACCATGACACTGTAGTCCAGAAAATATGATGTACATACCATAAAAAATTTCTTTACTATCTCTACATTTCCTCACTCATTCCAATTGCCCTTTTAAGGTAATGCTCATACACTCTCTAGGTATCATATTATGTATTTCTTCTGACATTTAGTATTGAGCACCAATCTCTACTGCAGGTAAGTCCTTGAGAAGTTGTCAATAATCTGTGTTTTAAAATATTATCATGTTTACGTTGAGTATTTGAATCTTAAACATTATTTAATTCACTTTAAACTTGGTACTTCTACTTATTTATTTTTTTTAATTGTATGCCATTCTCATGTGAAGGAATGATTAAACACCAATTTGAGCCGTTTCTAACAAGCGGTTTATTCTCCCATTACAGCCTGTGGCCACGTGTGACTATGACTTTTAGGTTAGAGCTCCCAGAGAACACTTGATAATTGAATTTGTGCTTATCAAATTGAAGTTTGAAAAATTTAGTGTTATTAGATTGATGATTTTTTTTAAGGAGTACACATAGATATATTAGAGTCCCAGTTGGAACCAAACTCATTAAAAAACAGCTAGTGTCAAAACTTACTGTTCATGGGTAGGAAGCTTCTGGTTTTGAAAAATCTAAATTAAATACCTGTCTTGATATAATATGAAATTTTTACAAGTAGAATATGTATATATGTGCTAATTTTCTTAAAAATACAAAAATCCTTGTGTTGTTTCACCTTGCTAACAAGAAGAAAAAGGAAAAAGGAAGGAAAATCACATCTAGATGACTACAAAATAAAGTCAAGGAACATCTTTATAATTTGGATCTTTGTAGATAAGTAAGAAATGGATTCTAGATTACCTTCTAATACAGCATAACATAGTTTTAGGAATATGGATTTGAGAGACAAACTGCCCAATTATTATGCCCTGCTCAACCACTTACTAGCTATGTGATTGGGATAATAGTCTCTGTGCTATGTGTTTCCTTCTTCTATAACATAGGACTAATAAAATTATCTTCTTGTATTTTTTAATAAGATTAATTTAAAAATATGCAAGATGCTTAGAACCTCTCTTGGCATATAATTAACACTATAAAATTATTCGCTTTCTTAACTCTCTTTTGCTAGGTGCTTTGAAGGCACAAATTCTACCCTAAATTTCCATAAATAATTTGTTCACAATTATATTAGACACAAAGAAAAACCTGTGCCATTCTTTAAAATCAAGAAAAAGTAAACGATATATACTACCATTGCTTCTATTCAACATTGTATAATAATAGGTACTACCCAGCAGAGTAAGTAAAGAACTTTTTCTTTAATTAAAATGTATAAGAATTGTAGGAGTGTACATTCACTTTCTTGCCCTGGGGCTACATCCAGCTCTCACAGGGCTCTGCATGACACTGATACACTCTAGTAATGCCATTGATTGGACTTGGTGAACAGAAAGTGGTAAGTACCTTAGATGCCTGTAAGTGTGCCAAAGAATGGATTGTTTGAAGTTTTTAGGGGTCTGTGGTCTGGGGCATGTGGTAAAAATAAAGTTACCATGAATTGCACTCCCTATTGTTAAGAAAGTTCTTGGTGAATTTCTTTAGATTTTGGAGGAAGTCTACACCAAACTAGGGGATACTATTTCAACCTACTTATCATGTGACTGAGAAGTCTGACAGTTTCAAGTCACAGAAAAAAAGAGAACTTTGTAGCAGGTTCAGGTTGCAATGCAAGATGCCTTCTATTTGTGCCATATGTTCCAGGAAACCAATGGTGTTGGAGACATCACAGTTGTATAATGGTGACGTGTGGAGTCTCTAGTAGACCGAATAGCAGACTTCTGGGAAGGTTATGGAGAAAGGCAATGCCGTTTGTGACCAAAAAGAAAGAAAGAAAGAAAGAAAACGAATCAAAACTACTCTCTTTCTGTAGAAAAACTCCTGGCATGCTCTGGGTTTCTGACCATGGGCTCTGCATTTTCCATTTGGAGTTGAGTATTATTAGATCTACTAAACATAAGCCACAAGAACAAATAAGCAAGCAATTGTACAGTGGAAATGGTATAGTGAGAATTGAACTTGATCAAATCCAGAAGGCATGAGTAAAATTACATGATTTTGTGGCCCACATTTTCATAATACTTATCCATATTACGCTGATCTCTCTCTTTCAACTCACACTTACGGCTTTTCTACACCTGTCCTATTTCCAAGATAGATTAGCACAATAGGCTGGTCTCTAGCTGAAAAGAGACCACTGCCACACACCAAGCAGGAATGGTTCTAAAGGACAGTGGTAAAAAGAATTCCTCCCAGCATGGCTGTGAGTAATAATCTTGTTACTAAATTCACATGGGTTGAGAAGTGGTCTGGAGTATGGCTAATGTTGAATGACTGGAACAGATTTTCAGGGGCCTGGAAAAAAGGTTAGAAGGATGGAGATAAGGAAATCTGAGGAAGAAACATCTGGATTGATCTATAGGTGTTGCACAATTTATCCATCAAATTGCATCCATCACTGAGGAATCACTAACCAAATAGTTGGAAAGAATGACTTAATCTCTTTCCGGTCACATCAGTAATGGCACGACAGGTCTATGAAAGGGGTAGTCATGAGTGTATGTGTGAAACTCATTTAACTGATTTCCTGCCTGGTAATAGCAGTGACAAAACAATTGCAGCAACCACATTACAAGCCAAAGAACAAAGGCTCAGAATCCCTGGGGAGAAAAGTGTTGGTCACCCTATAGTGTCTGTGGCATGGAATATAGTTTTTATTTTTTTCCCACAAACTCTCTTGTGTCTTTGCAAAAAATGTGCTTTGCCACCACCTGTGACAGATTGGGTTTTATGTAAGTCATGAGGAAATCTGAATGGTACAAGAAGTGGACTGCATCGGATATTTCTTGTGTGTTATTTGAGATTCTCTTGCCTTACGTCACCGTGGTGACAAATAGCTTGGGGCAGTCTTCAACCAGTTTTGCTTAGATGCAGTCTGACAGTGCTCTACTAATTGTTGCTTCAGGTACGTTTGTCTTCCTACCATAGGGCTCATCTGTGGGTGGACCATGGAAACCATTTTGGCATCCTTCATGTATAACTCATGGAGAATGGTTAATCTCTAGAGGGCAACCCTTGGCCAATAACTATGGAAGCCAAGAGTTAAATGCTTCCTTTTTTCTTCCCATAGTCACAGAGGTATTGGATGCTTTTACTAAAGCTTCTCACAAGAAGATGAAACAACCAGGTATGTATGGGTGGCAAACTCAGTAACGCATCCCTCTATTCTCTCTACCTGTTTTGCTTCATTCTCTCTATCCTTCATTCCTACTCTCTGGCATCATATTCTCAAGTAAAATTTTTGTTTATGAGCCTTGTCCTTAGGTTCTACTATTACAGACTAGGCAACAACCTAATAAAATAGCATTTGCAAAGCCACCAGTTGAACACAGAGGAAAAAAAAACTTAGCAATTTATTTTTCTAGTTTCTTGAGCTTAACACTTAGTCATTCAAAAATCATTTATTAATCAAATGTATGTATGTGTGTAAATATGTATGTTACACATATGTGTGTGTGAATATGAGTGTGTGTACACACACACACACACACATAAACATAAGCTCTGTTTTATCCACTGGTTTAGGGGAACAATTTTGAAAAGGAAAAGAGGGAGAGTGTGTGTTCTCAGAAGCTTAATAGAGGTCTGATCCAATATATGAAACTGTAATTCAAGAACAAAAAAATAAGAGCTACAGACATTTTCTTTACATGTTTTGCTTAAGTATACTATGTTTATATTCCTTTAGATGAGGAGTTCACCTGCAGTCTGTAGACTACTTAATAACTAATTTAAAAAATACTAGCATACATTTGTGGTAGATCTAGTACAAATTTTGTCCAACTTAAAATCAGGCATATTCTTGGCATTGCTTTTTTTCTTCTTTATTATGTCTTGGTTATTTGTTCATTAGATTGAGGCACATTTAAGGTCGAGAGATTAATCTTGTAAGCAGGTTACCGCTAGAGATGACTGTTAAAGTTTTGTAGTTATTATTGTTTTATTATTTTAAAAACAATTGTATTATTAAGGAAGTTTAATCTTGAGCCTATACATTTTGTATTTGCTAAATGCCTTATTCTTTGTGAGGTCACATAACCAGGAAGCATCTTTGTCCAAAATGACAAAAATAAAACCAAATATAGAAAGAAACAAACCAAAACACTTAGTAGCCAAAACTAACATTGTAACACGCAAATAGAGCTAATATATTTTATCATATGAGAGTTAAAATGATTACATATTCATTCTGAAGTGATAAGTGAATGTAAATACAAGTGTCTATTCATAAATTGAACAAGAAAAATACACACGCTTCTAATGCATAATTTTATAATGTGAGAGTCTAATACATGAGAATGAGAAAATGGAAAGGAATCTCACTTATTCAGTATCATGGGAGACTTGTAAATTTTTCCAGATAACATATTTATTTATTTTAAGTGTGAAATAATTTTAATATAAACATTTCAAATATTATTTTAAAATGTATCACTTATATTTCAAAATTTATTGAAGAAAGTATGTTAAACATAGTTTAAGCTTTTCTACTTTTTTTATTTTGACACATCTGTTTTTTTATCATCTTCATTCTCATTGCCATCGTTTAATTCATACCCTAAATGACTAACTGCAATATCATAATTTTCCTTGTTCATTTCTCTGTGTTCACCTTCATTAATATTTCCCATCCTCATAGCCATATAGCATATGCAACGATTTTTATATTTAAATCAATGATATTTTGTATTGCTTATAGTATTTTATGCATATTAATTTTGACTCTCCAACATACAACTACATCATAAACTCCTTAAAAGCAAAGGTAATAGCTGCTATTTTATCAGTACTCTATTTTTAAATCCTAGAAAAATATTGAACACATGCCTTCTGAAAAAAATAACTATTTTTGCATTTAAATTCAATTATAGTTATTTGAAAAATAGCATCTTATACTAGTTTCATATGAGTGGTTTCAAACTTTGTAAAGCCACAAAACCTTTGTGTAGAATGAAACTTACCTTAAACAAGAAAAATATAAGCATAACTGCTATAGTTGAAATGGATTGGGGGTAGCAAAACCACACAAAGTTTCCTTGCTTTCAACCAGATGACCTTTGATGTATGTGAATTTTAAAATGTCTTCTCTATAATATTTCATCTTATTGAATTCTTGTACTGGCTGATCCATTATTTCATAATATAAAAATGTGAAAAATATAAAAATATTTTCCTATGATTAGTATTTTAATTTACCGCTTATAAAATTTAAGCCTTATGTTTCAACTATATTTAAAGATGTGTTTTGGGTAGTCTCGTGGATCAGAAATAATGCAGGCATCCATTCAGCAAATGTTCACTAAGCACCTTGTATATGCTCTATAGGCACTGGAAATAAAGTGGTAAAAAGAACAAAACATGCAGACTCCCTATTTTGAGGCATCTTGAGTTTTGGTGGGAAAACAAATATAAACACACACATAATGTCACGTGTAGTTAGGACTATGGAGAAAAAAATGAAGTGAGGTAAAACTGAGCAAGGTGAAGTAGATTGAGTGGCTGCTATATTTAGTAGTGTGGTTAAGTGCAATTCCTTGGTAAAGGTGAATTTGAGCAGAAACTGGGAGGTGGTAAGGTGAAATGTCCTCTGCTCATTTCAGAAGCTAGTTTATTTCTTTGTTCTTAACCAGCGTTGTCTGTTACATTATAGATTTAGTGGAGGCCATTTTATTATAAGCAGAGCTTTGATGCTGTTAAGATTCTCCTCAATTCCAGTCTGATGTCCAAGTTCAAGTGGAAAAAGGACTCATGAGTAACCACGTATTTAGAAAGACATGAGAAAGCTACTTATATCTAAAGCACTGTGATTCCTACAGAGGAGTGACTGTGTGAAGCTCCAGGATTGAAATGTAGCACATTTAATTATTTGTTCATAGAATTACAAAACTGAATAATAAAATAATGTTAACTGTGTGTGATGAGTATACATCAAACACTTTTCTTGTGTTATTAAATTAGAGTAAGAACTTAAATGTTTATATGTAGTTTATATCTTCCTCTCAAGGGTGCCTTAATGACTCATTGTCATCATGGGATGCAGCTTTGAATAAATTGAGCATTTAAGAGTTTGAAGTCTGGCTCAAACATAACAGTAGCTTACATTTATAAATAATCATTCTTTAAGCAACTCAAAGCTTTTTATGGATCTTTCTTGTTAGTCCATACAACTTCAAGGAAAATTTAAGAGACCATGACCACTGTCTCTTTTCAGGGACAAAAAGTAAGGCAGTCAGATTAGCTGCCTTGCCCGGGGTCAGTCAACCTCACAGCAGAGCTGAGAATAGAACGAGCCTAGCTTTTCCAAGGAGCTAGTTTCAAAATCGTGCTCCACTAGAAGAAGAGTGTGCTTTTTGTCATTCCCTGAGGCAGAAAGGTAAAAATAAAAAATTGCCTATGTCAAAGTCTTGCCACCTTTAGAAAGGTTAGCTTTCTCATGGCTCACAAAGTAGGCTTTGTTTTGTTTTTATAAAGGGCTCCAGAAACTATAATAAAGCTTTTGGAAACCACTGACTTGATTGATATATCAACGTCAATATTTTCTATAGAGTAGACATGGCATTACACTGGATGTTGTTCATAAAAAATATTTTGCTAATCCAGTCTATAAAGTGGCCATTAGATTAATTTAACAAAGGTCATTGAAACCTACTTAGTAGGTGTGGAATATGTATCAGGAGAGATAATGATATTTATAAAAGGTTTTGCTCCTTGTTCTACTGAAAAGGAACTTCTAGCATAGTCTGGGTAATAACTACATCTATATAGCACATTGTTCATGCCATATTAATATTATATACAAAGTATTGTGCTACTTCAGCAGGGGGAAAATCACTCATCTATTGGGTTTACCAAAGGTTTCATGAAATGCTAATCAAAACTTGGATTTTGATAGGCAGATATAAGGGACAGTGGGGACTACAAGAGAAAAAGCATATTGTGTGGTCACCCTCAGATAGGGGCTGAACCCTAGCAATTTGTGCTGCGAGCAGGATGTCTAGGTGATGGCCACCACTACAGGAGGTCTTTCTTCTCTAGCTTTGCTCTGTTAACCAGCTCTACTTGCTGCGTTCTGGAGAACATGCACTTTGAACCGCAGCTTGTTGGCTGCAGTGCACACTGAGCTGTGTTGCTGCCTGCTGGCAAGCTTGCCCTTTCACCTGTGCTCCCTAGTGCCACTTTGTGCTGCATTTGTCAAACCTACCAAAACTCTGTTACAGATTCAACTGTGACCAAAGTCAGAAATTTCAATAATTGGTGTTTAGGAACAGCAATATATGCTTGGAACCCTTCTTGAAGTGGCCCCGGGTTGCTTACCTCTACCTGTGCCCATCTGTGTGTCTCAGATTAAATTGTGTGTCTCAACTCCAACATAAGGAACAACTGACACTACGCTTAGAGGAATGACTCATCCTGTGACCACTGGTTGTATGTCTTATCCAGGCATCGGGTCCTGCTCTGCAGAGTGCTCAGGAGAAAGAAAAAAAAAAAAAAAAAATCACCATGCAACCTATGGGCACATCGGGTGTAAGGAAGAGTAAGTACTTAGTTACCATGTGGTGTGAGAGCCACACTCCTAGAAGCAGATGACTCATCAGGATTCTACAATATGTCTCGGCGGCTGCTGCTGCCTATGCCTCTGTTGCCAAAACACAACACACAGTATATAAAATTCTTGGGATTTTCCAGAAATACACATATCCAAAGGAGGACTGGTACATAGAAGTGCATATGAACATGGAGTGGGAAATAAGAGTAATAATAATGACAGTGACAGAAGTAGAAATTGCTATCGGTGGTGAACTGTGTGTCAAGGACCAGAAAACTAGTATAAAATCACCAGTAGTCCTTCAAAACTAGACTTAGGGTTTAAGATATTAGTAGGGAACATTGAACTATTGAAATTTCTGCGCAGAGCTGAGTTTTAGAAACATTAATCTGGCTGTGTTGTAATACTATCACAGGCTTTCTAATCAATCAATCAATCAGTCAACCAATCCATTATTTTTAATTAGATTTGTTAAAAAATAATTGTACACCAAGTTTTAGAGTCACCGTTTTAGGTTACTTGATACAATAGTTATATAGACATTTGATCATTTGTAAGAATTAAAATTCAGGCCCTCTTACTCACTATTGTGTGACCTTGGGAAAGTTATCTCCCTGCACTCAGGTTTTATAATCTTTAAGACTGGGATAGTAATTGAACCTACCTCATAGGACTACGGTGAGAATTAATTAATTTAGCATATTTAAAGTATTTACAACAGCGTCTTACACATAGTAAACACTGATATAGAGGTTGTCATTTTAAAAATATTTATTTAATAATATCCACTCAACAAATATTTATTGAGTGCTTAAATTCCAGGTATTGTTTTAATTTCTAGCAATATGGCAGTGAATAAACAGATGAAGCAAACCAACTGTCCTCATGTATTGTTAACAAAATAAATAAAGTTGTCCTCATGTAACAAAATTGATGTATTTTGGGTGTTTGGAGTTTGAGGAAACAGGAGGATTTTGAAATAAAGATTATCATATATTTTGCTGACATACTGAGCTGTTCAACACCTAGACCCCCTTCCTCTTTGGGAGGAGTGCCTAACAGAGCCTGGGTAGGAAGCAAGATCCTACCTTGTACTAGGAAATTTGAAGTTTCTGTAATTTCTTCTTTTTGCCCTCTAGCAGTTGAAGCACTGGAGTGTGACTGAGGTTCTCCCAGTCAGATGCCCTCAACAGGCACTAATAAAGAAGTAACAGCTGACGGTCATTCACTCTGTGCACAGTGGAGTTAAGCATCCAGTGGTGCCAGCAGTAGTGGGAGTTCAGAGTTGGCAGGGCCAGTGGCAGCATTCTGTGCATGACTAGGACAAGATGTTGGCTGTTCTATTTGCTGGTAGCAGCTTCCTTTTCTGATCTTCAGACTTCCTGGATATCCTTCCATATCTTTGTTAAAGTCAGGGTCAGTTTCATTGTTTCCAACCAAGCCTGTTAACTTGCATAAGTCTTTGATTGTAGTCAAATCACTGTCATTAAAAGAGAGCTGCAAAAGTGAAGTTAAAAGGAGACTCTAGGGCTTCCCTGGTGGCGCAGTGGTTGAGAGTCCGCCTGCCGATGCAGAGGACACGGGTTCGTGCCCCGGTCCGGGAAGATCCCACATGCCGCGGAGCGGCTGGGCCTGTGAGCCATGGCTGCTGAGCCTGTGCGTCTGGAGCCTGTGCTCCTCAACAGGAGAGGCCACAACAGTGAGAGGCTCGCATACCACAAAAAAAAAAAAAAGAAAGAAAGAAAGAAAGAAAGAAAAGGAGACTCTAATTCATTCAACAAAAATGTATAAGCAGCTTCACTGAGCTAATAACCATAACCGAGCAAAAATAGATATTATCTCTGCCCTCTTTAATCAAATATCATACATATTAGTGCAAAATTGCAGCTATAATAAATCTTTTGAAGGAGAGTTGCATTATGCATGATTACTTAAAGCGAGAGGATTTGACCTGATCAAGAATGTCATGGCAGGCTTATTTGAGGTTTTGACAACAGATTTGAAGTATCTAATGGTTGAATGGTTAATCAAAAAAAAAAAAAAAAAGAGAAAAAAAATAGAACTCCATGATTAGGGCACTGCTTATTCAAATGCCCTGAAGTGGGAAGAAGGACAGGGTCATTTGAATTTTTTTTTTAAAGGTCAATATTGTTAGATTATAGCGAACTACAGAGTGAGTCTAGATGAGTTAGCCTAAATGAGGGTGCAGAATAATCAGGAGCCATGGGGTTTGGTACAGAATTTTTTAGCCAAAGTAATCACTTTCATTTAATGGTAGGGTAAAGACTAATCTAAAAGCAGAAGGAAAGCCAATAAAATATTTTAAGCTGTGTGTGTGTGTGTGTGTGTGTGTGTGTGTGTGTGTTGGGGGGCAGGACTTAAGGTTTATTTAAAATTGTATTTAAAAATCTAACTTGGTGTCCAATGTGACTAATTAATTAGATAAAGAGTAAAACAGATTCACATAGAACATTTTAGATATAGTGAAATCCAACAGAAATTTCTTCAGTGAGGTAAATGTTCTACATCCATGCTGTTCACTTGAAATGTGGCTAGTTTGAGGTTTTGAATTTTGAATTTTAGTTAATTTAAAGTTAAATGTAGATAGACATGTGTGGCTAGTGACTACCATACCGAACAGTGCAGAAAAGCTATTGCAACAGTTCAGGCAAGAGGTAATAGCAGCTCAGATTATACTTGTGACAGTGGGGAGAGAAAGAAACAGATCTGAGAGAAATTTATGAGTTAAAATGTTAGAGGATTTGGTTATGGCTTAGATATGAAGATGAAGGAGAGGGAAGAATTAGGGTGACTTGATTTCTGGCATATGTAATTGGGGTCATAGCGATGTGATGTCATTCACTGAAATGAGGAATATGGAAAATACCACCTTTTTGGTGGGGTTCATGATTTCAGTAATGGGCTTTTTGAGTTTCAGGTATCTTGGAGATGTCCAAGTAAGGTTACCAAGTAAGCAGTTGTATTCATTAAACTGGTGGTGAGAAGTGAGCTCTGGGTTAAAGATATAATTTTATGAATATAATTTTTTTTGAATTTTTGAATTTTACTTTAGTTTTTATATGGCAGGTTCTTATTTGTTATCTATTTTATACATATTAGTGTATATATGTCAATTTTTTGAATTGTATGAGGAGTGAGTGTGTGTTAGACAGTCTAGGGGAAGGATTTTAAATGAAAAAATGAAAGAGGGTAAAATGCTCTTTAAGGAGCTTTAACTGTTAATGGTGAGGACAGAAGAGTGAATAATCCCATGATGAAAACTGGGGGAATGTGATATTTTTTTCTATCTGTGACTCAAATAGAAACATTGTTTATAAAATGAATAAAGATACCTGAAGATATCTGATAAGACCCTATCATCAGTTTGTCATTTAGAAAAAATATTATTCTTTTTCATTTCTGATAATTGGTGGTTCTATAGAGAATATATTTTTAATGTTTCTCTGTGGTTAGGGCTTTATGAATAAATTTTATTGGAACTTGGGTTAGTAGACAAGCCTTGGAAATTAGAAGATGACTCAATAGGTTTGCAGATTTCTGGAGAGATTTACCTACATTAAGGTATGAGATTTACCTACATTAAGGCACATACCTTGTACCTTAAACCAGGTACTATGGAGATGTGTTTACACGATATATGTAAACCCAGAGACACTTGTCTAATCTTCCCCTTGTAGACATTCACTTACATTTCAGTGGGTGAGAACACTGGAGTCTTCCCTGCCTCTTGGCAAGAGAATTTGTTTATAATAGGGAGATGTCTCCCTCTTTCAGGAGGGGAAAGGTGCAACATATATAAGCTGCCACCCAAGATATTGCATACCATCCAAGATATTGCAGGTTCTTTCCAGATCACTGCAATAAAGTGAATATCGCAATAAAGCAAGTCACACACATTTTTTGGTTTCCCAGTGCATAAAAAAGTTATGTTTAGGGGCTTCCCTGGTGGTGCAGTGGTTGAGAGTCCGCCTGCCGATGCAGGGGACACGGGTTCGTGCCCCGGTCCAGGAAGACCCACATGCCGCGGAGCGGCTGGGCCCGTGAGCCATGGCCGCTGAGCCTGCGCGTCCGGAGCTTGTGCTCCGCAACGGGAGAGGCCACAACAGTGAGAGGCCCAAATACAGAAAAAAAAAAAAAAAGTTATGTTTATACTATAGTGTGCTCTAGTAAGTGTACAATAGTATTATGTATAAAAAACCAATATGCATACTTTAATTAAAAAATACTTTATTGCTAAAAAATGCTAAGCATCATCTGAGCCTTTTGTGAGTTATCATCTTTTTGCTGATAGAGGGTCTTGCCTCTATGTTGATGGCTGCTAACTGATCAGGTTGGTGGTTGCTGAAGGCTGGGATGGCTGTGACAATTTCTTAAAATAAGACAACAGAGAAGTCTGCCATGATTAATTCTTCCTTTCATGAACAGTTTCTCTCCAGGATGCAATGCTGTTTGATAGCAGTTTACCTATAACAGAACTTCTTTCAAAATGGGGATCAATCCTCTCAAACCCTGCCACTGCTTTATTAACTCAGTTTCTGTAATATTCTAAACCTTTTGTTGTCATTTCAACAGTCTTCACAGCTGTATGATCAGGCCACCCCGTTTGCTTGCTCTCTGCACAACCCCTGTTGAACCATGACTGACCTTTCCCCTTAATTGTAGAGCTTAATCAGTAAATAAGTACAGATTATCTCCCGACCCTAGTGATTGTTCTAATCTTTAGATCAGAATGGCTCCCCTTTGATAGTTTAATAAAGGGAAAACCTCTGCCCCAAGAAGGTACTTAGCCTGAGGGGCTAAGAGAGCTGTGTCCCTCTGCTGGTTTCCCTGGTAACTGATGGGCCAATCTGATGTCAGTTCCCCCTGTAACTGGTAGTTTCCCTATTCCCCCAGAAGCAAAGATGGCCACTGCCATGTTCTGCCCACCATCTGCTGTTCACGGTGGGGTGTCACTTCAGGACCCTTTTGCTTCAGAGGTGTAAGATCTTCCGTCTATTAAACTATTGATGTCTCTGTTGCTGACTCCAAGCTCTTTCTTCAGTCTTGAGATTGAACAAGTACCGGGCTTGCAGGTCTCTGGTCTCTGGGTGCAGCCCAACCACAGTAACTTCACCAGGAGTTGATTCCATCTTACCAATTTCTTTACTCATCCATAAGGAGCAACTCCTCATCTGTTAAAGTTTTATCATGAGTTTACAGCAATTCATCACATCTTCAGGTTCCATTTCTAATTCTAGTTCTCTTGATATTTATTTCCACCACATCTTCAGTTACCTCCTCCACTGAAAGTTTGAAACCCTCAAAGTCATCCATGTGGGTTGGAATCAACTTCTTCCAAACTCCTATTTATGTTGATATTTTGACCTTTTCCCATAAATCATGAATGCTCCTAATAGCAGCTAAAATGGTGACTCCTTTCAAGAAGGTTTTCAATTTATTTGCCCAGATGCATCAGAGGAATCTCTATGCATGGCAGCTAAAGCCTTAAAAAATGTATTTTAAGAATACATTTCTTACTGAGCACAGGCTCAGTAGTTGCAGCGCACAGGCTTAGTTGCTCTGCGGCATGTGGTATCTTCCCAGACCAGGGCTCGAATCCATGTCCCCTGCATTGACAGGCAGATTCTCAACCACTGTGCCACCAGGGAAGCCCACAAGCATTCAAAGACCTCTGATCACAGATCAGCATAACAAGTATAAATAATAAGAAGAAGTTTGAAATATTGTGAGGATTACCAAAATGTGACACAGAGACACAAAATGAGAAAATGCATTTAGAAAAATGGCACTAATAAACTGGCTGAATGCAGGGCTGCCACGAACCTCCAATATGTAAAAATTGCAGTAACTGCAAAGCACAGTAAAGCAAAGTGTAATCAAGTGAGGTATGGCTGTAATTTAAATTGAATTGGCCAGTTTAGACGTGATTTGGAACATAAATATAGTTCTACAGTTAGTGAAGGCTCACCTCATCCTTCTCCATCCAACTCTCTCCTATTTCTATATTATTTACATGAATCTATCCAAACTATTCATTTAGGAATATTTAGCAGACAATTCTATTCCATGTGTAGATGAATAGAACTTGGATTTGTTAAATACATTTACTATTTGGAAAAAGATCATCACTAAAAAAAGACTAAAGTGTTACATTAGTCATATGTATTATTCCATGAATTTTTAGGACGTCTGAGAAGCAGTTTTATTGTGTCTTTCCCCAAAGATAAGTAACTTCATCTTATAAGGAAACAGTTTTCTACAGAATAGAAAAGAGGAAATTATATCTTTTTTTTTTCTTCTGAGAATCTTATTTTTATGCTTTCCATAACACTTTAGTTGAAGACATGTAGGTGTATTCATTGTAAGAAGTTGTTTCTTTTGGTTTATAATTTCCTCAGGTGGCATTTTTTTCACTGATGACTTCCCCCAGAGCGATTCTATCTTTATAAAATTGAATTTAGATATTGGCTGCTCCACTGAATTCTTGCAGTATCATCAAAGAAATCTTCTTACTGAGTCCATCTAAAATTTGCTGGGATTGCGTCTCATGTATCATGTGGTTAAAATGGAAGTAATTTCAGTTAGAGAACATTTTAGCTTTCTTAAGCCTATGGTTAAATGGCAGAAGCTGTGAAAATGAAGGTGAGTTAATGGCCCAATGTAAATACAAAGAATAGGGATTAGAGCTACTAATTTCTTTTCTATTCTTTCGAAACACTACCTCTTTGTTTCTTCGATTGAAAGAGAAAACAATACTCAAACTTCTTTTAGGCCTAACTTGGAACGCAGGTTGCTGATAACATACATTTTCCAAGTCAAGTTAAATATACCTTTACTGCCAATGTGAGTTATTTACATACTGAAAAAAATGTTTTAAACTTTGATACAATCTCAGGATTCCAATGTTTCATTAGAAAAGAATATATTGACATATAAATCTATCCACACTTTTTCTGCATAGGTTTTCTATCTCTAGAATAGTTTATGATAGTACATACTTTTAGTGAATGGTAAAAATCTCTAAAAAAATTTTAAAACATTGTTTGGAAAGAAATGATTTGTAAATTAAAGAAATATCAGTATCTCCTACATGCCAGACATTAAACTTACCTTTTAATGGGAAAAAAGATAACAAATAAAGGAATGTATAATATGACAGGGGTTAATAAATGTTATGGAGAAAAATTAAGCAAGGAAGGATGGGGGTAGTTTGTTTGTGGGAGGGTATATCACCTTAGGTATTATAGACAGGAAAGGTCTAATTGAGAAGGTTCCATTTTAGAAGCAACTTAAATGGACTAAGGGAATAGAAAATTCTGGGGAACAGCAAGTGAAATGGTTCTGATGAGTGAATGTGATTGATTTGTTCAAGAAATAGCAAAGGAGTCAGTGTGGCTACAATGGCCCAGGAGAGAGATCAGGTGAGATCAGTTCAGAAATACAGCCAAGAACCTAATTATACAGAACATTGTTCATCATGTTAAACATTGAGGATTTACCTTGTGTGAGACTGGTGTCCATTGGAGGGCTTTTGATCTGAGGGAGAACATGTTAACTACGTTTTAAAATGCTTCATGGAGAAAAAAAAACTAAATAAGTATGGAAGAAGGACTCTTCCATGGAAGAGATGATAGTGGTTTGGACAAGATGGTAGCAATGAGGTGGTGAGAGATGGTTAAACTTGGGATTTATTTTAAAAGAAGATAGTTACACAGCTGAAAGGTTAGATATGGGGTTTGAAAGAAAGAACAGTGCTTTAAATTATGTAGATAGAGAAAAATATAGGAGATGAAGATTTGGGGGAAATAAATTGTTCAGTTTGGGGGCATGTTAAATTTGGGGGGATTTAGACTCCCCAAAGGAAATTTAATGTAAGTGGTTGGATAGACAAGTATAGACTTCAGGTGAGAGATTAGAAAAAGATAAAATTTGGTGATCAGATATAGATAAAATATAAATCTCATGAGTTAACGTGAGGTCATCTGGGGAGTAAAAATAGAAGAGACAAGGACTAAAGACAGAGTACTCTGTCTCTCCAATATTTTGATACCAGAATATTGGTAAGTAACTAGCAAAGAAGCTTGAAAAGGAGGATCTAGTAATATAGGAGGACCAGGACAAAATAGTGTCCCAGAGTTCAAATAAAGAGTAACTTTCCAGGAAGGAGTCATTACCTCTGTCAAATGACTCTGAAAAACCAAATAAGAAAAAGACTACACTTGAACATAAGTTTTAACAATGTGTATGACATTGAAGGAGGAATTCTTCCATGTGCATATGTATGAAGTCAATTGCATATTTTGTAGCTTTGGTAACTTTGGTACAATTCCATTGTAATGTCTGGAGCATCAGCTCATAGGTAAATTTTAGGTAATTAAATTCTGAAGTGAAAAATAAATAGTTCTATGTCTTGCTCATAAGTAGAAGTGTAACCCAGCAAATACTGGATTAGACAAATGTATCAAAGCTGAATTTGAGGAGGACACTGGGGAAAGGTGCATTATTCTACAGAATAAAATGGGAAGAATTTGCTTTAAGAAAAAATTTCTGGCTTTGCCTTTTTTGTTTCATCTACATATACATAGAAAGACACAGCAAGGTGACACAGAAGTGAAGGGGAAAAGAAGATTATGGAGACATGGAAGATGACAGAAGGAAGATGCAGAATAAGTGAATAAATTCTTTTATACCAAAGATATTTAACACTCAATTTTTTGTAATTTTTTTTTTTTTTTTTTGCGGTACGCGGGCCTCTCACTGTTGTGGCCTCTCCCCTTGCTCTGGACGCGCAGGCTCAGCAGCCATGGCTCACGGGCCCAGCCGCTCCACAGCATGTGGGATCTTCCCGGAACGGGGCACGAATCCGCGTCCCCTGCATCCGCAGGCGGACTCTCAACCACTGCGCCACCAGGAAAGCCCAACACTCAATTTTATATTTGTTAACTTATAAGCCCCGTCACCA
This sequence comes from Orcinus orca, assembly GCF_937001465.1. NCBI lineage: Eukaryota > Metazoa > Chordata > Mammalia > Artiodactyla > Delphinidae > Orcinus > Orcinus orca. The sequence goes on from NC_064559.1 coordinate 122,346,154, forward strand.
TACCAAACTTTCTGTAAAATCTACTACATCCACAAAGAGCTTGTGTGAGTATTTTGGTTTTCTTTGAATTACAGGAAGGGAGCTGAGTTGCAAATTTATATCAATTTCTGGATAGCAGAAACAGGGTGCAGAGCAGATGGTAAGAATTCAGTGGGAAAAAAATTGTGCCAGTTGTAATCATGTGGCCAAAAGCAGCATCACAGGAATTTCATAAATAAAGGGAAAATCACGGTCAGTCTAATGTGACACAGAACTTCAAGCAAACTTACCTCAATGCTTTAAAGACCTTGTGACCCAAGCTGTCACCTGGATAATATAAGATGTTAATAAAAATGGATGCACGTTTTAAGGGAAAATCAATATAACACTTTCATTAATAGAAATTTCTTGGTTAATTATTAACTTTCTCTAAAGAGTCAATTAGTTTTAAAGATGTATGAATAGTGATATGAGACAGAAGAGGGGAAGAATCATTTAGGCACACCTTAAATAGATCGCCATTATTTATGATAGAATTAAGCCCGATAGCCCAGAGAAATAGTTAGCGTCAAGATTTAAAAGAGTAAATAATGGTAGTCATTTCTATTAAGTTTAACAGTCCCTGTCTGTGGCATTCCAGTATCTTTTGAGTTGCAAATACAGTCTAAAAATTTCTAGACTTTTTCACACAGTTCAGGGAATGAAGGCCTTCTAAATGCTAGAGGTTGTAGCAGAATAAGGTTTGGGGATGGTTTGTTTCTTAGAGGTTCAGAATCATGAATTTGTAAGAATTTGCTGTCTCTTTAAAACACAAACATTTCTTCCTGCTCCCAAATCCAGTGTTACAGGGATGTGGACAGTTGCCCATGACTAAGTCTTCAATTAGATGCTTATTTTAACCTGTTACTATATACTTCAGTTTTCTATATCTAAAAGTTTCCAGTGATATTTCTGGTATCTGTAGATTTGAAAAGTGTTTGTCTCTACCTGACTGTTTACAAGCCACCATTTTTTTTTTCTTCCTGACTGGGTTTAGTGGCTCTAAATTTCCCTACAAGGGAATGTCGTGCAGTTCAACAAGCAAAGTGACTCAATAAATATCTGCTTAATTGATAATTGACTGATAATTTGCATGCAGGACATTAATTGTTTTTAATAAAACTGTGGAATAGTTTTAGAATTACAGGAAAAGTGAAGACAGTACAGAGATTCTAATATACTTGGAACTCTGTTTCCTCTGTGGAATATTTGTCACAATGAATGAACAATATTGATATATTATTATTAAAGTCCATACTTCATTCAAATTTCCTTAATATTTTCCTAATGTCCTTTCTCTATTCCAAGATCTCATTCAAGATACCACATTAATTTTAGTCATAATCCCTTCAGACTCCACCTGGCTGAGGGATGGTTTCTCATACTTTCCTTGCTTTTGATAACCTTGACAATTTTAAAGAGGTCTGATCAGCTATCTTTTTGAATGCCTGTCAACTGACATTTGTCTGATGTTTTTCCTCCTGGTAAGCCTGGAGTTACATGTTTTTGGCAGGAAGACCCCAGAGGTGAACTGCCATTTTCATCACATCCCATCAAGGTTACATTCTATCAACATGACTTAGCACTACTGATTTTGATTTTGATCACTAGGCTGAGATAGTGTTTCTCAGGTTTCTCTACTGTGAAGTTAGTCTTTTTCCGCTTTCCATACTTTACTCTTTGGAAGGAGTCACTATGTGTAACCCCTACTCAAAGAGTGGCGATTTATGCTCCATTGCTTTGAGGGCAGGGTATCTACATAAATTATTTGGAATTCTTCACAGATTATTTGCCTATTCTCTCCCATTTATTTGTTTATTCAATAATTTATTTATATCAGTATTGAGTCATTAATATTTATTTTATATTTTGGGTTATATGATTCAATATCACTTATTTTATTGCTCAAGTTGTTGCAGTTTTGGCCATTGGGAGCTCTTTGCGTTGGCTCTTGCGTTCCTTTTACATATCAATCAATGTGCTGTGTTTTTTGTTTGTTTTGTTTTTAAGCACTTCTTTACTTTCTGTTACTAAAAGAAGCTCCAGGCTCATCTTGGGTATTTACTGCACCAGTCTTAGAATCATCCATTTCTCTGCAGAACCCTGGTTCCTCTTATTAGAGAATGGTATCAGAAATCAAGTTCTGGGCCTAACTGTGCTTGTTGCTACGGGGGTGTCATTGCTTGTAGGCCATCTCAGCTGACAGAATTAGCAAATATATATATGTGTGTGTGTGCTAACCCATGTACAGACATATATCTGTAAATATTTCTATATGCAAACATCTGTATCTATATTAAGCTAAACATGAATTCATACTAATGTCTCCAAATCTAATTCATTATGACATAGATCATTGTAGACTTCTCTCCTTGCTTGTCTGTAACCTTATATGCCAAATGTGAGAAACCTGGTTTCCACCATCTGTCATCCCTTTACTTAATTGGTCAGTTTCCAGTATACAAGTATACCGATCTCAGAATTGTTAACCCCAAACCGCTGGTTGAAAATAACTTTACCAACTAGTGTTTATAGACAGTTCCTTTTGCCTTTAGTCTTAGAGATCCCAGCAGTTCCCAAACTTAATTAGGTAAACACATTTCCTCCCTCCCTCTTTGGTGAAGTTATTTCAAACATTTGTAACAAAGTTAGATTGTTTTGTCACCTTCTGCATTCCATCCTGAGATCCATTGACCTGAGTTTTTAAAATTTGCATGTTAAGGTTCTCTCTTAGTGCTGTACAGTTCTGTGAATTTGGGCAAATGCTTAATGTCATGTATCAACAAGTACAGTATAGTAATACAGAACAACTTTGCCAGACTAAAAAATTTTCTGTGCTTCACCTAATCAACTCTCTGCCCATCCTTGAAGTCCTCCCAATCACTGGTCTTTTCACCATTATTATAGATTTTCTTTTTCCAGAATGTCTTATATTTAAAATAACATATCAGACTGGCTTCTTTCACTTGGTATTGTACATTTAAGATTCATCCATGTTTTTTCATGGCTTGATAGCTATTTTCTCTTTATTGCTGATTAATATTTCATTGTACAGATGTACCTTGATTTGTTTATCCATTCAACTTGAAGGACATCTTGGTTGCTCGAAGTTTTTACTGATTATAAATGAGGATGTTATGAATATTCAGGGCTTTGCGTAGATATACCTTTTCAAATAAACTGAGTAAATCACTAGCAGCATGATTTTTGGACCCTACAGTAAAGCTATGCTTAGCTTTGTAACAAACTACCATCTATCTATGCTCCAAAATGGTTGTACATTATGCATTCACACCAGCAGTAAATGAGAGTTCCTTTTGCTCCCTCTCTTTACCAACAATTAATATTGCCAATTAGAAAAAAAAATATTTTAGTCATTCTAATACGTGCCTGGTGGTATCTCATTGTTGTTTTAATTTATACACAACTTTTAACTGAACCTATTCATAGTCCCCTTTTTTGTTAGTCAGCATTTTATTTAATGTTTTATTACTTTTCCTCATTCTAGCCAGTTTAATAATTGTTAAACTTTACTTCTTAAAAAGAACAACATTTTTACTCCATATAAATGGTTAAAGAGCAATTGTACATATAAAGCCACACCAACAACACTTAAGTGTATTGAAATACATTATACGTGCAAAGGAAGCACTGCAGCAAGAACAGTTGGACACTATAGATTTATTGAAAATACAATCTATAAGGTATTGATAGGCTATGTGTTCTATTAAGATTGACTAGCTTAGATTTACTAGATGATTAGATTGACTAGATGGAACGTCATCCAAATCACAAATTAAGTCAGAATTTTTGATGCCTCTTTGTGTCCTTTTTAGTTACTTTATGTCACTGAGGCTGTGTCCAGTGGGGAGAGAACTAATGAAAATTGTGGTTGTCAGTTTTGGCATTATTTTGAAAGAAAATAAATGGGAAAATGAATAAATGATGTAAGTGATATTTGGCATTGCTTTCAACACAGCTTTCAGAAAGGATGTCTTCAGCTGTTGCCAAAACATATCTGTATGATATGCCTCAAGTGAGGAATTTTGCATGAAGCTCAGGTGACTTAGCTGTGAACCCTTTATAAAGGCATTTTGCACATCTCTTTGCTTAGTTAATAGAATTATACCATGTGGGAGATTAGAAGTGCTTATTTTACAGATAAGAAAATTGAAGCCCTGAAAAACTTTGCTACTTTTAAAAAATCACACATGGCGTGAGAAGCTCAATCTCTTGACTCCACTTAGTGTGTGTGTGTGTGTGTGTGTGTGTGTGTGTGTGTGTTTTCCTCATGGAAATGCAAAGGAGTTGGCAAAGCAAATGCAGAATATATAATTTATATTGACTGGTTGACTGGAGAATGGCCCAGGAAATTGGATGCTCAGGGAGATGTATGGTCTAGTCTCAAGTATCTCTGACCTCCATTTGTTTGTTTCAGTAATGGGCATTTCTGATTATTTGAACAAGCAAAATTAGTCATAAACATTGGATTCTGATTTCAGTTCTGACTGAAATACTGACTGTTCTGCATCAGGTATTTTTTTCCATCTTGGTTATATATTGAACACCTAGTCACCAGTCACAGCTACCAACAATGATACATGTTTTGTTGGTATTCTATTCCTGCTTTACTTCACTAACCCTTGTTCTTGTCCCTGGGATCACATTCACAAATAAATTACTCACACATAAGCCCTTGTCTCAGACCCTACTATTAGGGGAAGCAAACAAAATAATACATATACATATTTTTTTTGAACGAGCAGTTTTCAGTCCTGTTATTCAGCAGTAAAAGATTGAGCTTTTTTTAACCTCCTTTTTTGATGATTATCTCCATATTTCTAATAAAATTCTAGTAATTGTTTTCTTTGATTTGTCCATTTAACAGAAATGAAAATTTGGCTCACTTGTATAATCAACCCCAATTCCCTTTTCCCATCTTAAAATATCAACTTCACTCCTTTTAGTTAAATTAGAAATCACTATTTTCCTTTTTATGATAATGTAAATACTGTTCACTCCAAAATTGTATTTCATATTTCCTTTTTTGAAAAAGCTGTTTTACCCCCTTGAGTTAATTTACCTAATTTTTCACTTACATACTTTTATAGATACCTATCCATAAATCTTTCTGCATGTTCTACAATTTCACTTCGCAGTATCTTTTCTAAGATGTCATTCTTTTTCTTTTAATTTAAATTTATTTATTTATTTATTTTTGGCTGTGTTGGATCTTCATCGATGGTGTTCGTTGCTGCGCATGGGCTTTCTCTAGTTGCAGCGAGCAAGGAAAAGAAATTTAAGCTGTCATCTTTGGCTAGAAGTTTCTCTCTCCTTTATTGAACACTGAGCATACTTTATTTGTACGAAAAAAGAATATACAAATATTTCAGATAATCATACATATTGCAAGTAATCACATAAATATTTATCAAATATGTATATATATTTGTATACATGGGTGTGTATATATATATATATATATATATATATATATATTTCTCTGAAATTGTTTTCCTTATTTTCTGAGCTTGGGTCCTTTAGCTATATATAAACATCACAAGTCTGGTAAATAGATACTATATTGTACCTAATTTTGCCAATTAGAAAAAAAATATTTTTCTAATTACTGATTAGAAATACTGATTCTAATTACTGATTAGAAATATTTTTCTAATTACTGATTACTGAGGATTACTGATATTCGTAGAGAGTAAAGAATTGCAAACTGACTGTTATCAGTTTGCTTTTCCCTAACCACACCTGTTCTCTACCTTTTTTACCCTGCTCTGTGCCTCAAGAAGTCGACCCCTATGGAATGCATCTCCCTTACCAGTTCACGTTGGTTGGGTTTCATCCATGGAAGCCGCTTGTAGATTAGAGTACAAGAGGAAAGAAAGTTTCTGGTGTTTCTTTCCTACTCCTTGCTGATTGAGACTTTGGAAGGGGCTGCATTTCTCCGTGACTATAGTTGCTGCCGGTTGGGCTTTCCTCCAACTCCTCCTTCTCCACTTCCTCTTCTTCCTCCTCTTCCTCCTCTATTCCAGCTCCCCCCAAAATTAATGGTTTACTGCTAATGCCAGTCTAGGATCCCTTGTTGTCCTCCTCAGCCTTTTCTGTCCTTCTTAACCTTGCCTGTCCTCTACAAGTAATCGCTTTCCTAACTTCCCTTTATTTGAAACATCTAAGTTGAATTTCATTTTATTGAAGTTTAACTCTTAAAGAGGTACAGTATGACACATGCCGTGTTCTTTTCTTACTCTAAAATCCAAACACTTATACACAGAACTATACAGTTTATACCCTATACTATAGGCACACAGAGTTCATTAAAGACTGTTATTGATATGTGAAGGAATTAAAGATGTGTGTTTGGGTGCAGAAAATCATAACACATTCAGTAAAAAATAAATGTAGAGTGCATCTTCACTAAACATTCAAGGCTCAAATGGCAAAATGATATCAAATAAAGCAACTATAAATATTCAAAGAAACTGCAAAATTTACCTAAACTGTTAAAAAACAAATATTATGTGCACTGATTAGAGGACCTGAAGTTACAGCATTGATAGACTGTACAACTCCTGTGTAGGGATGCTGAATAATATGAAGGCCCAGAAAGGACATGGTAGAAATGATTTTCCTGCTAATTTAAAATTTCCACCTTACATTCTCCTGCTCCATCTCCAGTCCCAGCTATTTGTGAAGGAATAAAATAGAATAGATAGTTTAGCTGAAGAAACTGCTGTCTTAATCATATACAAAATTTGGATTTCCTTCTCCTTGTTCTTATCTCAAAATCCTATGAGGAGTTTACTTATAGGATAGGCCATTTAAAAACTACTAATATTTAGAACAGAGTCATTTTCTCCACATCAATTCCCACCCTCCCTAGTACACTTTATGTGATCACGTTCTCCATCTGTATAAAGCAGTAAGGCCTGTATTTTTTTGTTTTTTTTTTAATTAAGATACACTATTAAGCTCAGATTAAATTAGCTTCTGTGGAATACTGTATCTTATTCTTCAATAAGACTAAAAAGATTTATCTGTGAGAAAGGTATCTGATATAGGTGCCAGCTTCAGGTCCTGCCTTCTAAGAGCTTCTAGTTTAGTTACAAAATGTACTGTCAGGTGTTCTTTTATTTCACTGAAATTATTTCAGCCCCAATATGTTTTGTGTTGTTTACTTAGTCTAGATTATTACAAAAATATATTGTTATTCTCCCAATCTGTAGCTCTTAATATTTCTATTTTATTCTCACTCTGAGAGAATTTGCTACTCTAGCAGGCGTACTACATAGTTTTCTTTCTTTTTTTTCTTCTTCATAGTTTTCAACTTCCAAGCCACTTCTGATTTATTGGGAATGGTTTCTAGTGTGCTGACTTAAGCAATCTGAGGCTGAGTGGGAAGGTCTGCCAATACTGATTGCCAAAGCCTGTAAATAGTACCCCTGTGGAGAGTGACAGCATTCTAACTACATGCTTTCCATTCTTACCCAAGGGTCTGATCATGCTACAGTCCTGCCTTATGGAGGTAGAATAGCATAATACTTAAGAATATAGATTTGGAGCCAGTCTTCCCGTTGGTTCACAGCCTAGGGAATTCCTGGGGTGAAATTCAAAACTGGCCCTTGTACATGGAGGGCAAGGAGAGTCCCAAGACAGAGGCAGACCATTCCTGTTTAGCAGGTGGCAGGTTTAATAAACAAGGGAACTTACACACAAGGCTTATCTTGGGTGGCCACAAGACAAGTAGATCTCCACAATTGCCTATAAGAATGTTAAAAGTTTGTATAGAGGTTTTATGGGGTTTAATCATAAATACCATCCAGATGGTCTCAATAACACCTTACTCTTTCAAAGTTACATTATTGAAAGAGCTCTGGCTATGGGAACCGTGGGCAGAATGTACCTTCCAAAGGCAAGGGAGACGGTGAGGAACCTCTGATTGCCCAGGTCCGGCTCACAACAATTGGAGGTCATATCCTCTCAAGGACCTCTCCAAAGCTTCTTGAATCCAAAATCTGGCTCCATCACTTACTAGTTCTGTTGAGTTCAGCCCTATTATTCAATATCTCTTCATGTTCTTCATCTTAAAAAGGACAATAATACTGGTATCAATTGGAGATGGTTGTTATAAGGATTAAATTAGTTAATATGTATAAAGCATTTAGAATGTAGTAAGTGCTTTGTTAAGTGTTTGCTGTTATTACCATTCAGATGATTTGTCTGCCATTTTCTGTCTTTCGTGTTGAAACTATCAGGAAATCATGAATGATTTTCTTTTTCTTCAAATTCTCTACTCAGCAGAGCCTTGCCTATTTTCTAAGACCTATCTTCAATGCTAACTTCCCAGATCACACAGTCACAATCAAACATCTATTTGTTGGGTATTTGGAAGAGTTTATTTCCAGTTCCATTTCAAGTAGCTATTATATTCTCTTTTGTACTTTTATAGTACTGCTTATTCAGAGCCTTTTCCTCCTCTCACTTTCACTTCAGTTTCAATTATGTTGTAACATTCCATGCTATGATCATGCTTTTTTCTTAACAATTGTATTACTTACTACCTTCTCTGAGGCATGACATTGCTTCTCATTTTTTTGTATCATTAAGTCATAATCCAATCAATGTGTAGGCAATAATCAGGAATATGTTTCAAATATGGTATTAGCCTATTGCAACTGGCTCATTGCCTTGTGCAGCCTCTGTTCTCAAGTTGGGTTATTATCTGAGGCCCAGTCTAGTTTTCCAAGGATTGTGTCCAGTATAAACTGAACTATCTTGTGATTTTTTTCTGATACTACAGACTAAAAAATGTTATTAACTTTGCCACAACAGGTAACTGCATATTATACAACTGATTTTTTTTTCTCTATCAATGTTCAGGCAGCATTTACTGTAACACTTTGAAAGTGTCAGAAAAATTGTTTGTCACTAGAAAAAATTTTCTTAGTCGACCTTGAACTTACTATTAATTTCTAAATCTCTGCATTGTCATCCAGACTTTGAAATGTTTGCCTTCTAATTACTGTAGCATTTCTTCTATCAAAACTTCTCAGGTGGGAGGTGCTTCAAGATGGTGGAAGAGTAAGACACGGAGATCACCTTCCTCCCCACAAATACATCAAAAATACATCTACATGTGGAACAACTCCTACAGAACACCTCCTGAACACTTGCAGTGGACCTCAGACCTCCCAAAAGGCAAGAAACTCCCCATGTACCTGGGTAGGGCAAAAGAAAAAAGAAAAAAACAGAGACGAAAAAATAGGGACAGGACCTGCACCTCTGGGAGGGAGCTGTGAAGGAGGAAAAGTTTCCACACACTAGGAAGCCCTTTCACTGGTGGAAATGGGGGGTGAGCCGGGGGGGGAAGCTTCAGAGCCACGGAGGAGAGTGCAGCAGTAAGGGTGAAGAGGGCAAAGCAGAGAGATTCCCTCACAGAGGATGGGTGCCGACCAGCACTCACCAGCCTGAGAGGCTTGTCTGCTCAGCCGCCTGGGAGGGTGGGGGCTGGGAGCTGAGGCACGGGCTTCAGAGGTCAGATCCCAAGGAGAGGACTGGGGTTGGCTGCGTGAACACAGCCTGAAGGGGGCTAGTGCGCCACAGTTAGCTGGGAGGGAGTCCGGGAAAAAGTCCTGAACTGCCTAAGAGTCAAGAGACCATTGTTTCAGGGTGCGTGAGGAGAGGGGATTCAGAGCACCGCCTAAATGAGCTCCAGAGATGGGCGCGAGCTGTGGCTATCAGCACAGACACCAGAGATGGGCATGAAATGCTAACGCTGCTGCTGCAACCACCAAGAATCCTTCGTGTAAGCACAGGTCACTATCCACACCTCCCCTCTCGGGAGCCTACGCAGCCCACCACTGCCAGGGTCCTGTGATCTATGGACAACTTCCCTGGGAGAACACACGGCACGCCCCAGGCTGTTGCAATGTCACGCAGGTCTCTGCCACCACAGGCTCACCCCACATTCCATACCCCTCCTTCTCCCCAGCCTGAGTGAGCTAGAGCCCCTTAATCAGCCGCTACTTTAACCCCCTCCTCTCAGGGCGGTGAACAGACGCCCTCAGGCAACTTACAGGCAGAGATGGGGCCAAAACCAAAGCTGAACTCCAGGAGCTGTGCAAACAAAGAAGAGAAAGGGAAATCTCTCCATGCAGCCTCAGGAGCAGCGGATTCAATCCCCTCAGTCAACTTGATGTACCCTACATCTGTGGAATATCTGAATACACAATGAATCATCCCAAAATTGAGGTGGTGGAATTTGGGAACAATGTAGACTTAGGGTTTGCTGTATGTGATTGACTTGTTTCTGATTTTTATGGGGTTTTTTAGTATAGTTTTTAGTACTTGATATCCTTGGTGGATTTGTTTATTGGTCTGGTTGCTCTCTTCTTTTTCTTTTATTACTTAAAATTTTTTTATTTTAATAATTTTATTTATTTATTTATTTATTTTTCTTTCTTTTTTTCTCCCTCTTCTTCTGAGCTGTGTGGCTGACAGGGTCGAGGTGCTCTGGCCTGTTGTCAGGCCTGAGCCTCTGAGGTGGGAGAGCCGAGTTCAGGACATTGGATGACCAGAGACCTCCCGGACCCATGTAATATCAATCAGGAAAAGCTCTCCCAGAGATCTCCATCTCAACATTAAGACCCAGCTCAACTCAATGGCCAGAAAGCTCTAGTGCTGGACACCCCATGTCAAACAACTAGCAAGACAGAAACACAACTCCACCATTAGCAGAGAGGCTGCCTAAAATCATACTAAGTTCACAGACACCCCAAAACACACCACCGGACGTGGCCCTGTCCATCAGAAAGAAAAGATCCAGCCCCACCCACCAGAACAAAGGCACGCGTATCCTCTACCAGGAAGCTTACACAAGCCCCTGAACCAAACTTACCCACAGGGGGCAGACACCGAAAACAGCAGGAACTATGAACCTGTAACCTGTGAAAAGGAGACCCCAAACACAGTAAGTTAAGCAAAATGAGAAGACAGAGAAATATGCAGCAGATGATGGAACAAGATAAAAACTCACCAGACCAAAGAAATGAAGAGGAAATAGGCAGCCTACCTGAAAAAAAATTCAGAGTAATGATAGTAAAGATGATCCAATATCTCGAAAATAGAATGGAGAAAATACAAGAAACGTTTAACAAGGACCTAGAAGAACTAAAGAGCAAACAAACAATGATGAACAGCACAATAAATGAAATTAAAAATTCTCTAGAAGGAATCAATAGCAGAATAACTGAGGCAGAAGAATGGATAGGTGACCTGGAACATAAAATAATGGAAATAACTACCACAGAGCAGAATAAAGAAAAAAGAATGAAAAGAATTGAGTACAGTCTCAGAGACCTCTGGGACAACACTAAATGCACCAACATTCGAATTATAGGGGTCCCAGAAGAAGAAGAAAAAAAGAAAGGGACTGAGAAAATATGCAAAGAGATTATAGTTGAAAACTTCCCTAACATGAGAAAGGATATAGCCAATCAAGTCCAGGAAGTGCAGAGAGTCCCATAAAGGATAAACCCAAGGAGAAACATGCCAAGACACATATTAACCAAACTATCAAAAATTAAATACAAAGGAAAAATATTGAAAGCAGCAAGGGAAAAGCAACAAATAACATACAAAGGAATCCCCATAAGGTTAACAGCTGATCTTTCAGCAGAAACTCTGCAAGCCAGAAGGGAGTGGCAAGGCATATTTAAAGTGATGAAAGGGAAAAACCTGCAGCCAAGATTACTCTACCCAGCAAGGATCTCAGATTACTCTACCCAGCAAGGAGCTCATTCAGATTCGATGGAGAAATTAAAAGCTTTACAGACAAGCAAAAGCTAAGAGAATTCAGCACCACCAAACCAGCTTTATAACAAATGCTAAAGGAACTTCTCTAGGCAGGAAACACAAGAGAAGGAAAAGACCTACAATAACAAACCCAAAACAATTAAGACAAAAAACCTGTATGTGGAAAACTATAAGACTCTGATGAAAGAAATTAAAGATGATACAAACAGATGGAGAGACATACAATGTTCTTGGATTGGAAGAATCAACATTGTGAAAGTGACTATACTATCCAAAGCAATCTACAGATTCAATGCAATCCCTATCAAATTACCACTGGCATTCTTCACAGAAGTAGAACAAAATATCTTAAAATTTGTATGGAGACACAAAAGACCCCGAATAGCCAAAGCAGTCTTGAGGGAAAAAAACGGAGCTGGAGGAATCAGACTCCCTGACTTCGGAATATAGTACAAGTCTACAGTAATCAAGACAATATGGTACTGGTGCAAAAACAGAAATATAGATCAATGGAACAGGATAGAAAGCCCAGAGATAAACCCATGCACATATGGTCACCTTACCTTTGATAAAGGAAGCAAGAATACACAGTGGAGAAAAGACAGCCTCTTCAATAAGTGGTGCTGGGAAAACTGGACAGCTACATGTAAAAGAATGAAATTAGAACACTCCCTAACACCATACACAAAAATAAACTCCAAATGGATTAAAGACCTAAATGTAAGGTCAGACACTATCAAACTCTTAGAGGAAAACACAGGAAGAACACTCTGCAAGGTCTTTTTTAATCCACCTCCTAGAGTAATGGAAATAAAAACAAAAATAAACAAATGGGTCCTAATGAAACTTAAAACCTTTTGCAAAGCAAAGGAAACTATGAACAACACAAAAAGACAACCCTCAGAATGCGAGAAAATATTTGCAAATGAATCAACAGACAAAGGATTAAGGTCCAAAATATATAAACAGCTCATGCAGCTCAATATTAAAAAAACAAACAACCCAATCCAAAAATGGGCAGAAGACCTAAATAGACATTTCTCCAAAGAGGACATACAGATGGCCAAGAAGCACATGAAAAGATGCTCAATATCACTAATTATTAGAGAAATGCAAATCAAAACTACAATGTGGAATCACCTCACACCAGTCAGAATGGCCATCATCAAAAAATCTACAAACAGTAAATGCTGGAGAGGGTGTGGAGAAAACGGAACCCTCTTGCACTGTTGGTGGGAGTGTAAATTGATACAGCCACTATGGAGAACAGTATGGAGGTTCCTTAGAAAACTAAAAATAGAATTACCATATGATCCAGCCATCCCACTACTGGGCATATACCCAGAGAAAACCATAATTCAAAAAGACACATGCACCCCAATGTTCATTGCAACACTATTTACAATAGCCAAGTTATGGAAGCAACCTAAATGCCCATTGACAGATGAATGGATAAAGAAGATGTGGTACATATATACAATGGAATATGACTCAGCCATGAAAAGGAACGAAATTGGGTCATTTGTAGAGACGTGGATGAATCTAGAGAGTGTCATACAGAGTGAAGTAAGTCAGAAAGAGAAAAACATATATTGCATATAAACACATACATGTGTAACCTAGAAAAATGGTACAGATGAACTGGTTTGTAGGGCAGAAATTGAGACACAGATGTAGAGAACAAACATATGGACACCAAGTGGGGAAAGCAGCGGTGGGTGGGGGTGGTGATGTGATGAATTTGGAGAATTGGATTGACATGTATACACTGATGTGTATAAAATGGATGACTAATAAAAAAACAAACAAAACTTAATTTGTATCATAATTTTTAATGCTGTTACTGTATTCTATTGATCAGGAAGACTACAATTTGTTTAACCAATTCTTTTCATTCATTTAGGTTGTTTAAAATTATTTGTTGCCATAAAAATACTCTGCAATCCACAGGAATTATAAATATCACAGCCCCAAAATCAATAACGTAAATTTAATCAGGAGGCAACATCAAACAGACCCAAACTAAAGAATCTACAAAATAACTAACCTGAATTCTTGAAAACTGTCAATATTAACAAAGGTAAAGATAGGTTCAGGAATGATCCCACAATTTAGGATATTAAAAAAAGAGAAATGATGACTAATTCCAATGCAAGAACTTAGATTGCATTGTGGAGTGAAAAGAAATAGCTATAAAAGGCATTACTGGGATATGTATTAGTTCTCTATTGCTACATAACAAATAACCCCCAGACTTAGCAGCTTAAAAGAGTAAACATTTATTATCTCCTCATTTCTCTGGATCAGGAATTTGAGAGAAATTTAGGCTAGGTAGTTCTGGTTCAAGATCCCTCATTACCTTTTAGTTGTTACTTAGTTGTAATTGTTTCTAGATCATCTAAAGACTGAGCTAGAGTATATTTATGTATACTAACCAATGTGATACACATATACCTATAATTATTTCTGTATCTATCCATCTGTATATTTATATTAAGCTAAACAAGAGTTCATACTGATGTCTGATTTTAATTCAGTTTCAAAGTTATTAGGTCAATCTACCCCCTTCAGTGCAAATATACTATACATTTGTAATGCTGTTGGATTCATTTGATACAGTTTGCATTCTATCTTGGTTTCCTCAACATCGTGTTTGGATTTTTTTTAATTTTGCATACATTTAAGTTCACTCTGTGTGATATACTTGTTCCACGGATTTTGACCACCCCAGTATCATACAGAACAAATCTAGCACCCTAAAATTTCCCCAGTACATTTCCACTGTAGTCAATCACTCCACCTTCCATCAACTCCTTGCAAACTCTGATTTATTTTCTAATCCTAGAGTTTTGCCTTTTCCAGAGTGTCACATTGGAGTCTGGTTCTTTCACTTAGAAAAATCAATTTGAGATTCATACATGATGTTTCATGAATCAGTTACTCGTTCCTTTACATCACAGACTAGTACTCCAATCTGTGGATGGATCACAGTTTGTTTATCCATTCCCCAGTCAAAGAGTATTCGGGTTGTTTCCAGGTTTTACCAATTATGAACAGGTTGCTGTAAACATGGGTTTTGTGTGAACATAAGTATGCAATTAACTTGAACAGATTTCTAGGAATGCTTTGCTGGACCATAGGGTAAATCTATGTATAATTTACAACAAACTCCCAAACTATCTTTCAGGGTGGTACCACTGACATTTCTACCAGTAATGAATGAGAGTTTCTGTTGTTCCACATCATTGTCAGAATTTGTTATTGTCAGGTTTTTAAAATTTTTTTTGACATTTTTAATAATTGTACAGTAGCATCTCATTGCAGTTTTAAATTGTTTTCCTGTAATGACAAATGATGTTAAAGCATCATTTCATGCGTTTATTTGCCATCCATATATCTCCTTTGGTGAAGTGTTTGTTCAAATCTGTAACTTATTTAAAAATTTTAAATCTTGTTTTCTTGCTGCTGAGTTTTATAAGATGATTATATATTTTCTATACAAGTTTTTTTATTTTTATTTTTTTTTATCAGAGATGTGATTTGCAAATATTTTCTCTGAGTCCATGGCTTTTTCTCTTAAAGAGCAAAATACTTTAATTTTGATATAGTCCAATTTATCAATTTTTTTCTTTCATGGATTGTTCTTTTTGTTTGTAGCTAGAAGTGTCATCAAACCCAATGTTATATATATGTTCTTCTATATTTTCTTCTTAAAGTTTTATGGTTTTATATTTTATATTTAAGTCTATGATCCATTCTGAATTAGTTTTGTCCAAGATGTGAGATATGTTTTTAGGTTCTATTTTTTTTTTAACATATGCTTGTCCAATAATACAGCATCATTTGTGAAATGACAGGCCTTACTTAATTGATTTACTAAAGTTATATTTTTAATAAATTATATAGGATCTTTAGAAGCAGAAAAAAATATCTGGTGTTTGATGATATATGTATTAATTTCCTAGGACTTCCATAGCAAATTACTATAAACTGGGTGGCTTAAAACAACAGAAATTTATTATCACAGTTCTGTAGGTCACGGTACAAAATCAACATGTCGGCAGTGTTGATTCCTTCTAGAGCCTCTGAGGAAGAAGTTGTTCCGTGCCTCTCTCCTAGCTTCTAGTGGCTGCCAGTAATCCTTCTCTTATAGATGCATCACTGCAGTCTCTGCTCTGTCTTCATATTGCCTCCTTCTCTTTGTGATCTCCCCTTTTCTTCTCTTATAGGGACACTTGCTGTTGGAGTTAGGGCTCAACCTAATGCAGGATGATCTCATTTTGAGTTTCTTAACTTAATTACATCTATAAAACCCTTCACCCAAATAATGTCACATTAACAGCTTCCCAGTGGACATAGCTTTTTTTTTTTTTTTTTGTAAGCGGTGGTCGGGGGAGGCACCATCCAATCTACTATAGTTCATACTGGGAATATTGATGATGGAGTCAAATTTAGTCTTGCATTATTAGAATATTCAGAGAGAGGCTGATTATTCTACTACATAGTAGACTGGAAGTAATTTTTTTATGCTATTTTGCAATTTTGCTTATCTATCTCTTCTGCCCAACAACAAATACCCGCCATTCCAATTATTCAAATACACAAAAAACAAGTGTCTTGCATATCAAAGGAAAAATTATATATTTTGTGACCACAAGTTAAAATGAATTTGTGTTATAAAGATGTTTATTTAATGAGAAAAAGACAAATATTTTGATAAGATGACAGAGCAGAAGATAGGTTTTATGATATCCCAAATTTATACACAGAGTCAAAGAGAATAAGTATAACAGACACATTTTTTTAAATTACTGACAACACAAAGTAAATGATAAGCAATTTCATGAACTCCAAAATATTAGCAAATAGACAAACCACCCTCCCTTACAAGACCATGAAGAATCAAGCCAGTATGAAGCAAAGACAACAGGGCTTCTTGTGGTTTTAAGAATGAGAAAAACCTTCAGCTTCCCGATAGGAAGTCACTAGAAAGTGTAGCAAGGTCCATCGACAATAGCAACTAAAATTGAGAATGAATATTAATCCAGTTTGGAGAATTGTGGTATCTTGGATGAGATCCTAGATCAGAAAAAGAACACTGGGTAAAAACTAAGGAAATCTGAATAAAACATAAACTTAGCTAATAACAGTGTACCAATATTGGTTCATTAGTTGTGGAAAATGTACCATACTATTGTAAGATGCTAATAGGGAAATCTGGGTGTGGAGTATACAAGAAATCTCTGTACTATCTGCTTAATTTTTCTATAACTCTAAACTATTCTAAAATAAAAAGATTATTTAAAAGAAGGCAAACCATGTGTTGCTTCTGCTTTCTCACATTATTTCTGAGTTTTCAAATTTTTTTTTTTTAATATACAAGGAGAAATGCTGTATGGTTCCCTGGGGAGGCAGGGCTACTTTTATTTTTATTTTTTAATTTGTTTGACTGTGTTGGGTCTTTGTTGCTGCGCTGCACGTGGGCTTTCTCTAGTTGCAGTGAGCGGGGCATACTCTTCATTGTGGTGCACGGGCTTCTCATTGTGGTGGCTTCTCTTGTTGCAGAGCACGGGATCTAGGTGTGTGGACTTTTGTTTCTGATCCTCTATAATATCTGTTGTTTTTCAGTAGTTGTGGCACACGGGCTCAGTAGTTGTGGCTCGTGGGCTCTAGAGCACAGGCTCAGTAGTTGTGGCGCATGGGCTTAGCTGCTCCACGGCATGTGGGATCTTCCCAGACCAAGGAACGAACCTGTGTCCCCTGCCTTGGCAGGTGGATTCTTAACCACTGCGCCACAAGGGAAGCCCTCAGTTCTTTATTTAAATAAATTCTGGATGTTTTTTAAGAGCAGTTCTGGAGAAGTTCTATTTCTTAGAGCAGTTTTAGGTTCACAGCGAAACTGAGTAGAAGGTAGAAAAATTTCCCATGTGCTCTGTGCCCTCACACATGCATAGCCTCCCCCATTATCAATATACCCGCCAGAGTGGTAGATTTGCTATAACTGATGAACCTACATCCATACATCATTATCACCTAAAGCCTAAAGTTTAGAGTTCACTATTGAGTTTGGAAAAATTTATGATTACATGTACCCACCATTATAGTATCTTACAGGGTAGTTTCACAGCCCCTTATTTCTAATTTTTTTAAATTAACATTGTATTTAAAGTAATATTCATTTTTTAATCAAAGTGTATATATATATAATTAAAAGATAAATGACATACAAGATTTTAAAACTCCTTTCAACTTGAATTCCAACATGGACAAACATGTCAAGGAATTTGTCAGTTCCCCAACCCCTTGGAGACTTCCTTCATAGTATCTCTGTTCTTCTCCAGTCTGGACAGAATTTTCTCAAGGCTGCTGCAGGGCTCTCACTCTGGAATCCTTTTTCAATATTATCTTGGGATGCTTTCCAATTTCTTTCTTTTCTAAAAAAAATTTTTTAATTTAATTTTATTTATTTTTTTATACAGCAGGTTCTTATTAGTTATCTATTTTATACATATTAGTGTATATTTGTCAATCCCAATCTCCCAATTCATCCCATCACCACCACCCCCATCACTTCCCCCCTTGGTGTCCATACATTTGTTCTCTACATCTGTGTCTCAATTTCTGCCCTACAAACCAGTTCATCTGTACCATTTTTCTAGGTTCTTCATATATACGTTAATATACGATATTTGTTTTTCTCTTTCTGACTTATTTCACTCTGTATGACAGTCTCTAGATCCATCCACATCTCTACAAATGACCCAATTTCATTCCTTTTTATAGCTGAGTCATATTCCATTGTATTTATGTACCACATCTTCTTTATCCATTCATCTGTCGGTGGGCATTTAGGTTGCTTCCATGACCTAGCTATTGTAAATAGTGTTGCAATGAACATTGAGGTGCATGTGTCTTTTTGAATTATGGTTTTCTTTGAGTATATGCCCAGTAGTGGGATTGCTGGGTCATATGGTAATTCTATTTTTAGTTTCTTAAGGAATATCCATACTGTTCTCCA
This sequence comes from Orcinus orca, assembly GCF_937001465.1. Classification (NCBI taxonomy): domain Eukaryota; kingdom Metazoa; phylum Chordata; class Mammalia; order Artiodactyla; family Delphinidae; genus Orcinus; species Orcinus orca. The sequence goes on from NC_064559.1 coordinate 122,365,016, forward strand.
TAGTGGCTGTATCAATTTATATTCCCACCAACAGTACAAAAGGGTTCCATTTTCTCCACACCCTCACCAGCATTTGTTGTTTGTAGATGCTTTCTGATTTCTGTTCTTTGTTGAATTGTATGTTTCCCTAATTCTATGCCTTCCTCTTTGTTGGCCTACTTCATTTTTTTTTTCTGGGACCCATGTTCCTGTAAGTTTTAGAGAAATAATTAAATGGGGAGTAAACATTGAGATATTGCATCTGTGAAAATTTCTCTGTTTTATCCTCATACTTGTTTGAAAATTTGACTGATTGAAGAATAAGTTGTTATAAATCATTTTTTCTCAGAAATTTTTATGACATTGTTTAATTATTTTTTAGGTTCTAATATTGTTTTTGTGAAGTTTAGTTCCATTTTTGTTTCTGATCCTGCTATAATATCTGTTGTTCTTCCCCTTGGAAATCTTTTAACATCTTCTCTTTACCTCTGATATTTAAAAATTTCCCCATGGTGTACCTCAATGGGATTTTTAAACTCATTGATTTTCACTGTTTCATGCTCTTCAACAATGATTTTTTTCTTTTATTATGATTATTTTTCAATTTCCTCTATCCCCTTTATCTTCTCTTTCTTGAATTCCTACTGTGCAGATGTAAAACCTCCTCCTAATTTTTGGTTTATTCCTGAATAATTCTGGAAAGTCACTGGGTTTGGAGTGAGAGTGAAGGACAGGGAACAACCAATAGCAGAATTTGTTGAATGTCTGTAAAAAGAAATACTTGACCCCTCAGATTCCAGCTTCTGTCTGATGCATACAGTAATTACCCCTCTCTCACAATATTAAGAGATGGAGGTTTTATTCTCTGCAGAAATGGAGCCAGAGAAGTTCTAGATATTTTATATTAGGTTTGTTGAAGAGTGGGGGTAATAAGGGAAATTTTATAGTCTTAAGAATGGGACTTCAAACACTTGTCCCTTATCAGCTCCTGGAATGCCAGATGGGATTCTGCAACACAATTGGCTTTTTTCTCAGCATCTTCATTTCCATGTGATTAGGTTTTAATTCCCCTATACATTTTGCTTTTGTTGTGCTTTGCATCATGCAATTTTATACCATTTTTAAAAATTCCCTTAATTTCAATGAGATTTCAGGAGACATGTTCAAAATCTTAAATTTATATTAGTTGTATATTTTAAGCCAACAAATGTCAAACACAAGGGCTTACATCATAGGTGTAATGTTTATTTATCTTATGCTATAGATAAATTTAAATGAAAGTGAAAAACTGAGAAATATAGCTTTTAAAAAATTGTGGGGAATACACCTAAAAAGAGCAGGAAGTCCTAAATCAAAAATCCTTGTCCTATTTTTCCTACTGTAATCCCTCTTAGAATATTCTTCTCTTTGGCTATTCTTTTGCTCTACTTTCTTTAGTTCTCCTTCATCAAATGTTTCTTTAATTTTAACAAACTGATATTTCTGAGCCTACAAGAGAATGTTCCAGATGTACACAGAGCCCCCTCTGATAAACACTGAACAACTTCCAGGAGTATAGGTTTTACTGCAGTTGACTAGGATAAGAAGAACACTACTTTATAATAAAACAAACATATATAACAAAATTAAAATTTTACTTATGTTTTCTGATAAAACACAAAACCTTCAAAGGACTTTTATGATTGTCCATGTTCCTAGAATCTCCCAGTTATATGAATTCTAACTTTTCTGACCTCAGGCATGTGAAGAGAGAGCTCTGAGAAACTGCCGCCAGAGGAGCTAAAATAGTTGTTAGAATTGGGCCCTCCAAGGAGTCATAAAATCTTTCATGGCAAATAAAAATCTCTGAAGAAATTCTCCTTTCAGGACATTCATTGTTTACATGAGAAAAAGCAGAGTTCAACGCTACTCCAAACACAATGTTTCTCTGAAATGTATTACAAAAGATCTCTAGGGTTGTCTCTAAGGCAGATAGAGTTATTCCTCAGAGTTTCAATCAGTCAGTGGATTAAATCAGAGTCCCATGAATAAGAATAATTATGCTCTGTGAGAATTTTCCAAAATATATGTACTAATTTCCTTGCAGTCTTGCACAAAATCAATGGTTTACATATTAACAATAGAAGGGTATGTGTATGCCCAACTTTTCATCTGAATCAAATGCTATACTTTACTATCTGCAAAACATCATAAAATAAATCTAATACATTAATTATAGGCTGTGTTATTAGGGTATGAATTGTCATGTACAATAGCCAACACAGTAAAAATCATCACATAGCAAATCATACTGCCTTATTTTGTAATTTGAATCTTACTATTGTTTTCTTTGTTTTTATTTCACTGTTTCACTGCCTATTAGTTCTTGTTTAAGTTTAAACACATGCAGCACAAAGAACTAATAGGGAAATTGGGATTAAAAAAAAAAGTGTTGATGAGAACAACTGAAAAGTTTGAGTGGATGGGTATAGGAGACATCAAATTAAATTAAAGTGGGTGTTTTGGTAAAACCAGGCAGGGCTCTTGAATTATTACCATGGCTGGATTGAGAATGTAGACTAGAGCTAGTTGACCAAGAAAAGGCACTATTTCTGAGCAAAGAGTGACAAACAGATGAAAAATAAGCCATAAGCCATTCAGTAGGGCTCTATGGTGATGTCATCTCTGAGCCTCAGAATAAAAAAGGAGTTGAAAAGTTAGTCAACTCTTGGTACTATTCTTTTAAGACTCTTGACTTCCATAACAGTATATCTTCTCGTTTTCTTCCTACATCTTCAGCAGCTGCTTCCTTTCCAATACTTTTGCTGGTGATTCCATATCTTTTTCACATCTTGAGCTCCTAAGCTTTCACCTCATCTTATCTCTTTCTTCATTGTCTTGGTTTTAGGAATTATCTATATATCACAGACTCACAGATTTTTTTATCTCCAGTACAAAACTTACTTCTGAGCTCTTGACCTGATGACTCGGCTGCTTTCTTCATATCTTCACTTAGATGACTCAAAGGTATCTCAAACTTAAGATGTCCAAAATTAAAATGAATTTTCCACATCAAATTTATCCATATCTCAGTCTTCTACTGATGAGTAAATCATACCATCATCAATCCGGTTTCCAAAGCCAGAAAAATGGCTTTTTGAGGAATCCCCATCTCCTTTACTCCATATGTAATCATTTTTATTATACCTCTAGAAATATTAAATTTTTTTCTACGTCTCTCTATACTTTTTCAATTGAAACCCATAATTTTCACTTGGACTACTGTAACAATTTTCTAACTTATCTTCCTGTTTCATTCATGACCTCCTGCAATCCACAGTTACCCAGTAGCCATAAAAATTTACTTCCAATACTTAAAATGTATTATGTCACTTTCCTTCTCAAAACTTTTCAATGATTTTAAAATGCTTCTAAAAAATGTTCGCTTTGTTTTTATTTTATTTTATTTATTTATTTTTAGCTGCGTTGAGTCTTCTCTGCTGTGCGCAGGCTTTCTCTAGTTGCGGTGAGCGGGGGCTACTCTTCGTTGTGGTGCATGGGCTTCTCATTGCAGTGGCTTCTCTTGTTATGGAGCACAGACTCTAGGTGCGTGGGCTTCAGCAGTTGCAGCATACAGGCTCAGTAGTTGTGGTTCATGGGCTCTAGAGCACAGACTCAGTAGTTGTAGTGCACGGGTTTAGTTGCTCCACGGCATGTGGGATCTTCCCGGACCAGGGATTGAACCCATGTCCCCTGCATTGGCAGGAGGATCCTTAACCACTGCACCACAAGGGAAGTCCCTAAAAAATGTTCACTTTGAAATGTTAAAGTTTGTTTCAATTACTTCATAGTCAATATAAATTCAACAAATACTTATGAATTATCTACAATGAAGCAGGTCAAGTTCTAAACGTTGCTGAGAAAATCAAACGTTAAAAAAAATTGCTACTATATTCAAGCTTACATTCTAGTGAAAATAGCTACTATATTTTGAGTGATTATTATAGACTTTACAATACTCTGTCATATAACTCATTCAATAACCCAATGAGATAATTAAAACTTTTCATATGTATCTTCAACATCAATGCTTTTATATCAGCAAAACCATATTTTAAGTAGTCTAATACAATTTTATAAAATAATTAATTTATTCAATATCCATTGAGAAACTACTATGTAATAAACATCTGAACAGCAAAAACAAAAAATCCCTTGTCTTTAATCAGAGTACACTCTAGATGTGAAAACTGACAAATTACAAGGTAAATAGATGAAATATATAGTATGTTAGTTGTGAATGCTTCAGAAAAATTTAGAAGGGAGTGAGGAAATTAGAGACAGAGGTTGTATTCAGCTGGTCAGGTAAGACCTCAGTGAGAATAGGATATTTAGTAAAGACCTGGAATGTTGAGGGAATAATCCATTTATAGATCTGTGGAAAGAATGGTGTGGACAGAGGCTTCTAAAATGCAAATACTCTGAGGCAGGAACATACTTTATGTGTTCTTAGAGTGGCAGGAAGACCAATGCAGTTGTAGCAAAGTGAGTTACATAGAGGCTAGTATGAGTTTAAGAAGTCAGAAATATAATATGGTGTCTCGGTTTCTCACGGCTACTGTAAGAAGCACCAAGAACTTAATGGCTTAATGCAACAAACACTTATTGTCTCATAGTTCTGGAAGCTGGAAATCTGAAATTAAGGCATCAGCAGGTCCATGTTCTCTCTGATCCTCCCCTGGGGCTTTTCTTGTCTTCTACTATCTTCTGATATTTGCCAGCAATCCTTGGCATCCCTTGGTTTATGGCAGCATAACTCCAATCTCTACCTCCAACTTCACATGTTTTCCCTCTGTGTATGTTTCTGTATTTCTGTTTTACCTTCCTATAAGGACACCAGTCATGGGTTAGGGCCCACCATAACCAAGTATGACCTTTCCTTAACTATTTATATCTGCAAAGACCCTATCTCCAAGTAAGGTCACATTCAATGTCACTCACTTTTAGGGAACTAATTTTCAACCCACAACAGTCCACTGTCTGATGTCTAATAATTCACAACCATTATATGTGAAAAATATATTCATCTCATCCTAACACTTCTAAAAGTCTTAGCCCATTTCAGCATCAAACATCAAGTCCCAGATGTAAATGTCAACTCAAAAAAGTCTCAAATCTCATCCCAAGTGAGACTTGCCTCTGCTGCAGGATACTCTGCAGACTGCTGGAACCTCTGCAAGGGAGAGGATGGGCAGTGAACACACAGAAAATTCAAGGCCCAAGCCTTGCCATAACGTTTTGGGAGTTGTTTTGTTGATAAAATGCAAGCCTACCCAACCCCCAAGAATGTGAAAGAGGTACAAGCCTTTGTAGGGATTTGGGGGTTTAGGGGTTTTGGAGGACTTTTATTCCCTACCTGGTACAGCACTTCCATTCCTTATACCATCTGGTAAAGAAAGGGCATGTGTGTGACTGGGGATCAGAGCAACAAGCTGTCTTTGAGAAAGCAAAAATACTAGCAAAACAGATGAAAACTCTGGGCTCCCAAGCAGGGATGCCATTTGAGTTAGTTTAGATGTGTCTGCAACTCCAGAAGGTATGGGTTGGGCACAGAAGCAGAGAGTATCAGCTAGGTACTCTCTCCTAGGTTTTGGTTCCAGCTCCAGAAGGGGGCAGAAACATGATATACCCCCACAGAGCAACAGCTCCTAGCAGTGTACAGGTGCTCCTCAAGGTAGAACTTCCCACAAAGCAATAGCATATAATGGTAAGAACTTCCCTTCCTATCAAGAGGTCAGTTGAGAATATATTCCATCGACCCACTTCTGTCATCGCTCAAACTCCCTCTTTGACTACAAGTTATGCCTATTTGCAGCAGAGGAGCACCATGTCTGCCAGCCCACTATCTCTAGAAATGTAGGTGCTACTAGGCCCGGTAGAGTATGTAGACCCTCCAAATGCCCCCATCCTTATCTCTGTGGGGACTCCTGTGGCCTGTAAGAAGGGAATAGGGAAAATTTCCACTAATGCCTGGTATACTGATGCCTGGGAACATGAACAAACTGAAGCAGTCAGCAGGCTAAACTCAGAGTGCTCTGGCTGATGATCACTCAATGAGCCTATGAGCCTTGGCTATTAACCCTCTGCACTGACAATTGGGCTGTTCTAAAGGGATTAAACTTCTGGCTTAGACAATGGGAATCTGAGGGCTGGATGATCATGAATAAGCCCTTGTAGGGTCAAGATATGTGGAAAAACATTTGGGTTTACCCACAAGAGCCCAAGGTAGTCCTCGCTGTTTCCCATGTCCTGACTCACATGGTGCTGGCAATCAGGAAGCTGATGCCCTAGCCCAGACACAAACCCTGACAATTGGCCCTTCAGTAGATACAGCAGATTGGATGCAGCACCTGGGTGGGATGGCATAATGCCAAGGATGCCAGATTGTCTTTGAAACACAGTGACTTTGTTAATGCAGCAACAGCATGTCCTATGTGTAAACAACATCCAAGGCAACTGCCAGAGGAGTCTGGGGCCATCCACCAGAATTCCCATCAGATTGACAAATTGATTATTTTCACTCCCTCCTTCCAAGTAAGGGTTCTAAATATGCCCTGGTTTCTGTGGACACTGCATTTGGTCTAACCAAATCTACCCCCTGTCACCACACAAACCAGGCTGCCACCATTAGGGGATTAGAGATGCTGAGTACCATGTACAGATACTCTCCTCAACTAGACAGTGATCAGGGGTCAGACTACAAATGTCTTGATACATTAAATTGGGAAAAGAACATGACGATGAATGGAGGTTCCATTTTCCCTGTAACTCACAAGCAGCTCGGTAAATGGAAAGGATAAATGGACTATTAAAGGAGCAGATTAAATTACTAACAGGTAAAACCACCTTGGCCAGGTGGACTAAAGTACTGTCCTAGGTTTAACACATTTGAATGATCAACGAGTAGGGCCTATTACCCCATACACTAGGTTGGGGACCCCTGCCAAGACACCCAATGAAATAAAGCTATGAAAGTCACGGAAAACAGCTATTGCCCAACTCATACTATGGATCATGTGCTATGTTGCTGAGAACACCAAGCACCATCATGCCTGGAGAAGGAGTTAGCTATTGGAGTTTGCAATGAGACATCCCACTGGGATGGGTGAGTTACTTTGCACCAGTGGATGAAGGGGAACTACTCAGTCTCCACTGGGATCCTGCTGTCCTGCTACAAGCTGGACCTGTTGAAATGTACTATATCTGGAATGAAACATACACTATCGAGAGAGGAAAAACTGAGCGTCATCACCTGGCACACCTTGCCCCCAGTCCATATCCTCATGCCTGACCATGGCCAACTTCCCTGGCCAACATGTACAGTATGCACAACAGGTCAAGTTCCTAAAGCTGCCATCCTCCCTCTCCTCAAGACCAGATGGACATGTTCTGTTTTCCACTGGTGTGATCATTTGACTGCTGTCTTTGTCACCTCCATTGGCCTGGAGGATGTTATAGCACACATAGAAGCCCTTGCTAAATCCACCCAGAAAACCTTAAATGATAGCCAACAAAACCTGTTCTTACTGAACACTGAAATGTCTCTAATGAGAAAAGCTGTTCTCCAAAATAGGATGGTTTTAAACATTGTTACTGCCTCACAAGGGAGGCACCGGTTCCATTTTTTAAACAAAATGTTGTGTGCTCATACTTGATGAGTCTGCTAAATTGTCATCTTTGTTAAATCACATGAGGACACAAGTGAAACCCTGAGTGATCTGACCCCCAGACTAGGGGACTTAATAAATCAGTGGTTCCAATCATGGGGCTCTTGATGGAACAAAATGTTACTTATTTTGGGAATCATCATCTTAATCTGAGTTTTCTCTTGCATGTGTCTATACTGTTGCTGTGGTATCTGCATCCAATGCAGCCAGATAGCCACCAGAGGAGCCAACTTCATGCTAGTGAAACTTCTTGCTGAGATTTCAGGGCACACAGAGGAAGAGGGGGGTGTGAGAGATTATAAGAGCTGTTCATGAGTGATGGAGTGTTAGAGGAGGCTATCAAGAGGATGTGACCACTGGTCGACCCTCAAGCTGAAACCAGGAAATTAGAGGCTCCTTACTGTCTCTCCTGTCCTTGGAATGTCAGTTTGCCCACTGTTCCCATAGCCAGAGCCATTACAAAGATGTAGCCTTGAGAGAGAACTCTATTTCCAAATAAGGTCACATTCTCAGGTCTCACTGATTAGAACTTCCACATATCTTTCATGGGGAACACAACTGAACCCACAACCATATGATGTCATATGTATCAGTTTCATCTCTACCATATATTTGTAATGCTATAGTATACAAAACAGTTAAAGTCTCTGATTTCCTGCAGTTGGCAGTATAAGAGGGTTTTTAGACACAATTTAAATATATCATGTATATCTAAATGCAAGGTAAGTGTTTTTTCTTCTGGAAAGATTATTTAATAAGGTCAGTTAATGATAATATTGTTTAAAACACTGTTGGCTTTATAGAATGATCTTTTGGGAAGAGGTAGTGAGATTTTGAATATGAGCAATTGGGTGAAGAGTAGGGCCAGTTTCCAAATGAGGGAGCATAGGAGAGAGGAAGGTTTGGGAAAAAGTATCAGGAGATAGGTTGGGCAAGTTAAATTTGAGATACCTACTAGGCATTGATATTGAGTGGGTAGATATATATAGGAAAATTGAGTTCAGAGTAAAAGTCCAGGCTGGACATATAAACATGGAGTCATCAACACATAATTAAGTATTTATAAACATGAGTGTGCTGTTGTGATATAGTAAGAAATATATATATTTAATCTGTATCCCCAGTTCCTGGCACAGAACTCCTAAAACCCTTGGACTTTCCTCAGTGATAGTGGTGAGAGGAGCATTTTTTTAAAATTTAAAATAAGTCCTTTTCAACCCCATTTGAGCTTATGCTAATGAGGCAACCCAGAGAACAGAGGCTGGTTGCCAGAGGAACAACAAAACATGAGACTAGAGGGTTGGAAATGTTATCCTCATCCAGTGTCCTCTGGGAAGGAGAGAAGGGCTAAATATTGAATTAATCACCAATGCCTAATAATTTAATCAACCATGCCTATGTAATGAAGCCTCCATAATACACCTAAACAATGAGTTTTGAAGAGCTTCTGTGTTGGTGAACACATAGAGGTGCTGGGAGGGTGACATACCCAGCAGGGACATGGAAGCTCTGTGCCCCTTCCCCCCTTGTGCTATGTACCTCTTGATTTGATTATTTCTCTGTATCTTTTATTATATCTTTTATAATAAACAAATCTAAGTAACTGTTACTCTAAGTTCTGAAAGCTGTTCCAGAAAATTATCGGATCTGAGGAAGAGATCATGAGAAACCTCGATTTATAGCTAGTTCTCAAAAATACAGAAAGCACAGACTTGCAATTGGCATCTGAAATGGGGGCCATCTTGTGGGACTGAGCCTTTAACCTGTGGCCTCTGCACTAATTCTGGATATTTAGTGCCAGAATGAATTAAGTTGTAGGACAATAAATTGTTATCCAAGAGAATTGGAGAGAATTGCTTTGTGTGGAAAACCCAAACATTTGGTGTCAGAAGTGTCCTGTGAGCAGAGGGGATCAAGTTCATCTTTTAATGAGCCTGGGAGTGATCTTCAAGGGAGTGAGTGTAGACAGAAAATACTGCGATAAAGAGGGATAAAGAGCAAACCCTGAAACACACTGAAGTCCAGTTGAGGAGGTGATTAAAAAAACCAAGAAAAGATCCATCATCTTCAGTTCTTCTCAAGTTGATTCAGTTATAGAAGTTTTTGTCTATTTATGATTCGATTATTCAAAAATTTGTCTCAAACCACAAATATCAATTTATTTAATACTCAGAATATTGTTGCATTCCTCAATATGTAGATTTATGTCTATCTGCACTATTATATTGCCTGTCCAGGCAGTCAGAGACTTTAGCTGTTTTCTTTACCATAGCAAAACAAATAAGGAGCAGCACCTGACATGTGCTAGCTATGAGGTCTCAATCATTTCATAATAAAAATGTAAACAATCTTTATATTGTTAAGTACTATAAATTTCCACTTTATTCACTAGTACTCAATAAACAGAAAAGGCTGGACAAAAATTAAAGATAAAGTACAGTTGACTCTTGAATAACATGGTGGTTAGGTGCAAAACTGCCCCCCAAACCCCAAGTTGAAAAATTCCCATATAATATTTACCTCCCCCAAACTGAACTACTAATAGACTATTGTTCACTGGAAGCCTCACTGATAACATAGGAAGTTGATTAACACATATTTGGTACATCACATATGTTATATACTGTGTTCTTACAATAAAGCAAGGTAGAGAAAAGAAAATGTTATTAAGACAACCATAAGGAAGAGAAAATACATTTATAGTATTCTACTGTAATTATCCAAACTGTAAGTTTACATGGTCAGTTTACAAGATGAATGGTCTGTCAATATTGTCTTACATTACACAAAACACTGTAGATAGTCTATGTATTACTAACACAAGTCATCAAAAATGGTAAGACAATGTGAAAAGGAAATTCATATATTCAAGTATAATGATTAATGTATTGATAATGAAGAAGTAGCAATGTGATTGCTTTATGGTGGCCTACTATGATCAATATGATTGCTTCACAGTAGCCTAGCTTATATACTAATAAATGAGTTGTTATAAAATGTTTATGGCATACAATATTATAGTCATGTTCATAAAAAAATATTGGAAACGTTACTTTTTTAAAAAGCCACTTACATATGTGATAGGCTGATATACAGTTTCTACAATTATGGGAGAAAGAGAGGCATACTATACAGTAATGTAATTCCTTGAAAGCAAAGTTACATAGCACATTATTAATTTTATATTAAATATTACTCACCTTATGCCTATGTAAGGATAGGCTTCCACTTCAATACGTCTTCCACACGATGTTCAACACAGTGAGCACTTAGGCAATGATAATGATGAGGACACAAAAATATCTCATACAGCTCTTGCTATACAGCTATTAGATTTTCACATGAAGACTCTGACACACATACACAACAGATAAGTTTATTAACTGTATGGCATGATGATTATTTACTATTCATTCAGTAGAAGTTGATCATCTCACCATAAAGGTCATTATCCTCCTTGTCTTCACGTTGAGGAGGCTGAGGATGAGAAGGAAGTGGAAGAGTTGTTCTTGCTGCCTCGGGTGCGGGGGAGGAGGTGACAGGGGAGACCTGAGAGGCAGGCACATTTGATGTAACTTTACAGAAATACTTCGTAATTTCTGTCTGCTTTTTTGCTGTTTCATTCTCAAAAAATGTTTCTATAAGGTACCAATCCTTTTTCTCCTGTTTGCTTTAGTTTCAGTGTCCATATCAAAGAAGTATCCAGGCTGTAAAAGCAGTCAAAAGCAATCCTGACTAATCAGAATCCTTTTTCCAGATTGTCTAATGTCAATTTATTTTCTGCAATGCTTCTTCTATGTCTTCTTCCTCATTGTCTGGCACTGGTTTGGAAGCACTTCTTCATTGTCCTCTGGTGTGGTGTCTGTTAGCTCTTGAATTTCTTCAAGATAAGTATCTTGAAAACTTTCACCACCACCCCCCACCTTTTCTGCCACATCCACAATCTCTTTCATGATTTCCTTGATTGGCTCTGTCATAAATCCTGTGAAGTCACGCAGGACATCTGAACACAGTTTTCTTGAGCAGAAATTTGTTCTTGCTTGATGGCTTTCACAGCTTTTCTATAACAATGATGGCATCTTCAATGGTGTAATCCTTCTGGACTTTCATGATGTTCTATCAAGGGTCTCTTCCATAGTGTTGACAATCCTTTCCATAGAGTACCATGGGGAATGAGCCATTTAGGTCGTTTTGACCCCCTGATCTAGAGGCTGAATTAGAGACGTTGTGTTTTGGAGCAAGTAGACCACTTCAACACCTTCAGTGTTTAACGTACAAGGTTCTGGGTGGCAGGGGCATTGTCTAATACCAAAAGAACTTTAAAAGACAGTCCCTTACTGGCAAGGTACTTCCTGACTTCAGGGAAAAAGCACTGATGGAACCAATCCAGAAAAACCCTTCTTCTACAACCCAAATACTGCTGGCTGGTTTATTTTTTCAAAAGTCTGGGGGGAGCAGCTTTATAGATAAGGGCAGTCTAATCATAAACCTGACTGCATTTGCATAAAAACAGAGTTTGCCTATCCCTTTTTTCCTGAAATCCTGGTGTTCTCTTCTCCTCCTTACTAATAAATGTTTTTTGTGGTATTTTTTTTTCTCCAAAATAGGGAACTTTCATCTGCATTGATAATCTGTTCAGGAAGACATCCTTCCTCCTTAATGATTTTCTTAGTGGTGTCTGGGAACATGTCTGCTGCTTCTTGGTCAGCAGAGGCTGCTTCTTTTGCTATCTTGACATTTTTTAAGCCAAATCTCTAAAATTAGAAAGAGATACCATCCTTTGCTGGCATTAAATTCTCCAGCTTTAGATCCTTCACCTTCCTTTTGTTTTAAGTTTTCATTTAATCACTTCATTTTTATTGAATTATAATATATTAGGGTATACAGGTATGCCTTTCTTATCCTGCACCCACACAGCAACTGCATTTTCAATACACAATAAAAAGGTATTTCACAAAAAGTGCAAGGTTTTTGCACCTGAGACTACTGGTGTAGTGGCAGGGACAGCCTCTCAAATTTTCTTTTCTTTTTTTACCGTGGTTCTTAGGCTGGACTCATTTGTCTTGAAGTGGTGGGCAATTGTAGTTGCAAACCTGACTCTACAGTACAAATCAAACAATTCAACTTTTCTTGTAACATCATGACTTTTCTCTTCTTCTTGGGAGCACTTCTAGCATCATTAGTGGTACTTTGTATAGGGCCCATGTTATTATTCAAGGTTTACAATATTGCACTAAACACAACGAAAAATACACAAGAACTGCAGGAGATCACTTTTTTTTACTGTGATATGCAATTTACTTAAGAGACAAACTGCTCACATGGAGATGATTAGGGTCACACGGCATTTTAAGTAAATACTTGCAACACTTGAGCTCATCACAATAGCAATAGGAGGTGGCTGCAAAATTATTACAGTAGAACAATGTGCACTGTAGTTAATTTTGTGCTGTTATGTTTAATACTGCGTCTTTATGTTTGTTTATATTTCTCTTGACCTAGAATGGCGCCCTGTACAGTCTATAAGTGTGTGCATAATTTTGAGAAATTTTAACTTTTTATAATAGATTTATGTATGTCTTATAGTAGTAAATAATAAAACATACAGTACCTATGTACAGTTTATGAATTCATGATACATCTAGCTTTGTCTTATATTTTTTATATTTCTAGACTACGTGGTTTTTCTGCAATTTTTTTCAAATTGTCGCAAATCTCCACAAAATTTTCCAACATATTTATTGAAAAAAATCCACATATAAGTGGACCCATGCAGGTCAAACCCATGTTGTTCAAGGGACAACTGTGCATTTTTAAAAATAAATTTTTTCATTAAAAATATTATTCTGACCAACAATAGGGATCAGGTGCTCTAAATCTATTCTTAGCTATAGTCTTTAAAAAAATGAAGCCTAAAATATTGCTGAATTATTTTTAGTCTTATCTAAAAGTCCATGGCAAGATATCCTAGATCATTTGAGTGTCCAGGGATACATCATTATAAAAAAAGCTTGCTGAGACATGAAATTCCTTATGTCAAACATCTCATTTGGAGCTCATTCAAGGTAGTACATGATTGAACATTACCAGCAAGTCCTGAAGACAACACGTTTATACTGAACACTGTATGGGTGCATATATACACCCCATGTATAGTAGTATAGTAATAGTTCAATTCAGTCAATAAAAATCTAAACCTATTTTACCTGACTTGAAAATGTTACCACAGCTTAAACTTCTGTAATGATACAAAAATACTGACACTGGAAAAAGCAATAGTATATGACCAGATTATTTTTGTTTATATTTTATATTTGGTTCATGTAATTTGTAAACACAGAATTAAGGGTTAATGATGCATATTAGAAACCAAATAGTTCTATTATTTGAATCAAAAAGCAATAGGCTGGGGCTTCCCTCGTGGCGCAGTGGTGGAGAGTCCGCCTGCCGATGCAGGGGACATGGGTTTGTGCCCCGGTCTGGGAAGATCCCACATGCCGTGGAGCAACTAGGCCCGTGAGCCATGGCCGCTGAGCCTGCGCGTCTGGAGCCTGTGCTCCACAATGGGAGAGGCCGCAACAGTGAGAGGCCCGCATACCGCAAAAAAAGAAAAAAAACAATAGGCTTAGCATCTAATGATAGACACATTTCTTAAATGCCTCAAACTATGGCTATAGTACAAGAAGAAAAATAGTTTTATCTACCTTAATAATGGAACTGAATGATCTAGCAAATAAAATATTCCACCTAGTTGTTAAGGGCAGAACTGTGTTGCCCTCAAGTTCATATGTTGAAGCCCTAACACCCAGTACCTCAGAATGTGATTGTATTGAAGATAGTGTCTTTAAAGAGGTAATTAAATTAAAATATGAGGTCTTTGGGGGCAGACCTAATGCAATCTGACTGGTGTCCTAATAAGAAGAGGAGATTAGGATATGTGAAAACACACTAAGGATGTGCACGCACAGAGGAAAAAGCATGTGAAGATACAGGTGGCCATCTGCAAGTCAAGGAGAGAGACCTCAGAATGAAATCTTAGACATTTAGCCTCCAGAACTGTGAGAAATAAACTTCTGTTTTTTAAGCCACCCAGTCTGTCATATTTTGTTATGGCAGCCCTAGAAAACTAATACACTGATAAAGATTTTTCCAGTATGTAATCACAAGTTCTCAAGAATTACAAAAGAAGAAAAAGTGCTTAACACTAAAACCATACCAAATATAATTCAATTTGTGATAGTTTAAAAGAAATTTTATACACTGAAAAATCTGAAGTTATAATTATCAGGATGAATTATTACAACATTTCAGAAGTAAATGCTATCCGAGAGCATTCCCCCTGACAGAATATAAAATACAAAAGATTTTAGACTTTTTACTTTATTTTAAAATATTGAGTCTTAAAAAAAGCAATTAAAATAATCACCTCATTGTGAATGATTTAGCACTAAATTCTAATGATAAATTTCATTTACTATTAAATAGGAAAAATGTAGTATAAATTGTTGAAAAGTTTGATAAACTACATAATTAAAATATTTTATTTTTCCTTATTAAATATTTTAGAGATAAATTTACATTTGATTACATCATAGAAGGCATAATAAGCATATGCTTATTATTTTCCTAATTTCATCTGTGGATAATAGCAAAAACAGTATAAATGCAAATTTTAATTTTATATTCTTATTAACTTTGTATAAAATATTGTGCACAATCATTGGAATATTTTAAAGCTATTACAGCTAGCTCTCTTTCTCTTCTTCTCTCTCTCATATTTTTCTCTTTCTCAGTACTCCTTGGGAAGCGCCTCAAGGAATTCCTTATTTTGTTTTAGGAGTCAATTTAATGTGCTATGTTTTCTAAACATTTTTAAAGTAAAACTGACTTTTTTCAAGGATTTTATTTGTTTTTTGTATTTGCCCAAGCACAGTTTGTTATTTTATCTTTTCTGTGAATATCTTATATAATATTTTACAGCTCTTATCATACTGAAAAATAAGTATTTACATTGTTGACATTCCTTTTCAATGCAATTGTCTCAGTTCTTAGTTCTGTGCATGGTTACTATAGTAAGATCTTACTGAATTAAAGACTTGTTCAAAGAGAAAAAAATGGATTTTAATAAGGTAAATACAAATGTTTATGATACTGTGCTATGTTTTGACTAACTTTTACTGAATATTTATAAAATACACATAGAACACATAGTGTTTCAGATATAACCATATAGATGTATACAGAGAATGACAAACTAGGATGGGGCAGAAGTGACAGAGGCAAGAGCTCTGGTGAATGCCTTGTATGATCAGACAATAGCCAAAAGTACTATAAAGAATGAAATAATATGTTATCTCTTCCTATCTAATCACAAGCCAACATTATCATATACATGGAAAATATATCTGCATATATAAATATAGTATATTTACATAGACACATACATGTGTGTTTATACAAATTATATACATATATACAATTTCTAGATAAATGCCCAGTTTTCAAACAACAGTTTGTTAGAAGGAATTGGGAAAATGGTTAATATTCCAGAAAAAAAAAAATCTTGTAAAGGCACAAAAGTTGCATGTGGTTCATACTATGGCTGTTCCTTTCTTTAGCTTCAGAGAGAAAGGTAATGTCAGAGAGAGATGGTACAAAGTCTTAATTTGCAGTGATTATCAAAATCACAGAGACAATGAGCCAACCTAACAAACCTTCTTTAAAGAGTATTCATGTGTGAATTTGAGAATGTAAAGGCTAATTTACTGAAAAGAAAATGTAACAATTAAACAAATGAAAGAAAGTGCACATGTGGGTGTACACTGAAACCCAGATGAACATATTATACTGCTAACCTAAGGAGACTTTTTTTTTAATTTACCAAGCTAAGGTGGTTATACCCACCAAGTAAAGTCTGTTTAGTTAGATCTGAAGATAAAATCTTTCTTTCTCTGTCTAGTTGATTTCAACTCACTAGTATGAGCACTGAGGCAAAATAATATTTACAATATGCAGACATTACAGTTAAGGGTGGGAAGAACTGGGTTAAAAAGTGCAGGGGAAATTCATGTCCTCTTTCCTTTTATTGCACCTAGACCTTCACATGTGAGAATATCTCTTGTATAGTGGTTTCTATGTAACCCGCAAATGAATTGAATGGAAAATGTGCATTAAGTGACCATTCTGCTCATCTCTTTCCTATTTGTGTTGCTATGATTTATTCTTCTCTGAATAAGTTTTTTTCACCATCTCAGATTTAACTTAGTCCAACCAAAAAATTAGATATGACCTAGTAACATAGATCTGAAAAGGAATACTGAAGTTAGTGCAAGTCTAAACTCATCATTATTCAATCAATGGAGTCAGAGAAACTAAATGACCAGCTAGAGTCATTCAGAAGGTACACACACATTTGCTGACTTCTACTCCAGTACTTTCCCATCATAACATACCATATGGCTAGACACTATATGCCTCATTATATCGATGAAGGAAGTGATCATACAGAATCATACTTAAGTATGAGTAATCAATAAATTTATTCCAAAAATGAAAACTAGGTCTCAAATCCATAACAATATTTCATAGAGACACAGTACAGATTTTTACCCAATTATTTTTATTATGGCAAAATACACATAATATTTACCATCTTATCCATTTTTAAATGCATAGTTCAATGGTATTAAGTACATTCTTATTGCTCTGTAACCTTCACCACCATCCATCTCCAGAAATCTTTCATCTTGCAGAACTGAAAATCTATACCATTAAACAATAACTGCTCATTCTGCCCCTCTCCAGCCCCTGGCAATCACCATTCTATATTCTGTCTCAAATTTGGCTACTTTAGGTTTCTCATATAAGTGGAATCATATAGAATTTGTCTTTTTATGAGTGGCTTATTTCACTAAGCCTAATGTCCTCAAGGTTCATCTATGTTGTAACATCCATTAGAATTTCCTTCTTTTTTTTTTTCGGTATGCGGGCCTCTCACTGTTGTGGCCTTTCCTGTTGTGGAGCACAAGCTCTGGACCCGCAGGCTCAGCGGCCATGGCTCACGGGCCCAGCCGCTCCGCGGCATGTGAGATCTTCCCGGACCGGGCACGAACCCGTGTCCCCTGCATCGGCAGGCAGATTCTCAACCACTGTGCCACTAGAGAAGCCCCGAATTTCCTTCATTTTTAATGCTGAAAAATATTCTATTGTATGTATATACCATATTTCACTTATCCATTCATCTGTCGATGGACACGGGTTGTTTCCACATTTTAGCTATTATGAATAATGCTGCTATCAACATGGATGTACAAATTAATCTTCAAGATTCTGCTTTCAATTCTTTGGGGTATGTAACCAGAGTGGAATTGCTGGATCATATGGTAATTCTATTTTTAATTTTTTGAAGAACCACCATACTGTTTTCCACAGTGGCTACACCATTTTACATTCCCACTAAGAGTGTACAAGTGTTCCAATTTCTCCACATCCTTGCCAAGACTTGTTATTTTCTGTTTGTGTGGTTTTTTTTAAATGGTTGTCATCCTAATGGGTGTGAGGTGATACCTCTTTGTGATTTTTGATTTGCATTTTCCTAATGATTAGTGATATTATACATCTGTTCATGTGCTTATTGGCCATTTGTATACCTTTGGAGAAATGACTATTCAAGTCCATTGCCCATTTAAAAATAAAGTTGTTTGTTTTTTTGTTTTTTAATTTTAGGAGTTTCTATACATTCTAGATATTAATCACTTATCAGATATACAATTTGAAAATGTTTTCTCTCATTCTGTGAATTGTCTTTTTATTCCATTAATAGTGTCTTTAGAGGCACAAAAGTTTTTAATTTTCATGAAGCCCAATTTGTCTTTTGTTTCATATGCTCTTGGTGTCATATCTAAGAAATCATTGCCCATTTCAGTGTTGTGAAGTTTTTGTCCTATGTTTCCTTCTAAAATCTTTATAGTTTTAGCTCTTACCTTTGGGTCTTGAATCCATTTTCAATTACTTTTTGTATACAGTATTAAGTAAGGGTCTAAATTCACTCTTTTGCATGTGGATAGCCAGTTTACTGAGCATCATTTCTTGAAAAGGCTTTTTCTCTCTTCACTGAATATTTTTTGGCACACTTGTTGAAAATCATTTGATTATACTATATTCTCTTTAGATAGCTTAAATTTGATTGCAGAATAAGGTGATCTGTTTCTAGGTCACCTTTATATAAAGAGATTTTTTTCTTGATAACCTTTAATGGATTTTTAAACTTTTGATAACTAAAAAAATTAATTAAATAATATTTTTTAGTCCCTGGTTACAGCCATTTTATGAGCCAATGTAAACTATTTTTACACTTAATTTTATTTCTGTTCTTTTTCATGTATTTCTATATATTTGCCTATAGGTGGTACAAGAATCAATTTCACCTGACACACACACACAAAATACAAAACTATTCAAATACCATGTATTTACCCATTTATCCATTCTTTATGTATTGATATACTGAAGTATCTATTATTAATGATTCAGTAAATGACAAAGCATTGTGAGAAGCTCTGAGATCACAATGGTAAAGAAATCAGGCCTTGGTTCTTAAAGCCACTCTACATAAAAATAGGTAAAGATCCTGGAGGTCATAGGGGCTATTATTAAGAGACATAGGAAGAGTGTAGGAAACATCCTTAGCTTAGGGAAATAATATCAGGAAGTATTAGAGGAAAATGGCCTTAGCTGTATACAGTATACTGGCCTATACACACGTACATACATATATATGTAGTAATGCAATACATATGATATAATTACACATGCATAATGTATTATATATAATGCCATATATGTGTATACATACTTGAGATATATAATAAATCATTGTCTACATTAAAAGTACTTCTTATATTTATATGAGAACAGGCAAGGCACATATAAACTATCCCACCATAATGAACATCCACTCAGTTGCCTAAAATAATTCCTGAAATTAGTTTTAAAAGCTCTCCAAAATATCTTAGCTATAAATCAGCTTCCTTGTTACAATAAAGTAATATGCTTCAAATTTCAATTCTTTACACTACAGATTATTGTTCTTATAAGAGTAAAAAAAAAAGCTCTGCACTAAAAAATAGATCTAGCGTTCCCATTAAAGATAAATCTTCCTTTGGAATTACATCAAAGGAAACTGATTCCAAACAAGACTGTCCATGTCAGGCAAAACACCTACACTGCACCCTTAGTACATACCTCTTGCTAAAGCTATCATTTTAGAAACTTTAAAGGTAGTGGCATAAAAAGCATAGCTTTGTGAACTATAGTCCATTAGATGAATGGCTGGAACAGGAACTTTAGTGTCTCAGGGTTTGATGTTGACCAAAATACAGTTGTTGTTTTCTTCCAGCAAATTAAAGCTGCTTACTTTTTTTCTCAACTATCTAGATAAATCCATGTTTGGACTTCCTTAGGTGAAGCAGAGCAAACCCCACGCTGTGATCAGAACTTCCCCCTCTAATGCTCCTCAATCATAAACTGCTATTCTATTTGAATGCCTTTTGTAAGACAGATCTAAGTGAATCTTTTCTGGGTGATGACCTCATTGAGGATACTCTGGAGGTCACTCAGTGAATGTAGATATGCCAACTTACTCTGTCACTTTGCCTTTCAGAGGCTTTCAGTTTTAGTATACAGAAAATTTAAGAGAAATTTCAGTCTGAAGTCAATGAAGGATATGCATTTTCTGAGCAGTGAGAATTAGCCAGAATTGCAAGATCATAATGACACTATTTAGCTTTGTTTCAATTCCACTTAACCAACTCCCAAATGAAAATTAGCCTTATTTTACTATTTAACAAATATATCCTAAGGAAATAATTGAAATAGATTATTACTTTTTTTGCATTTATTATGACAGAAGAATTTAAATTTGAAATGCAGTAGAATAAAACTTTTAAATAATATTTGCAGATATTAATAAGTGAATGCTTTCAAAATCTACTGAATTAAGCTTACTCTTCAAAAATTACCAAATTGAAGTAGATGCTCAAATGGAGCTATATACAAAAGTACAGCTTATAATGGCGTATGAGAAATTGAAGCAGATAGAAAGGGTACCCTGTTTAACAATTATTCTTCATTACTAGGGGCTAACATGTCTAAATTATAACCTCCATCTGTCTCTTCTCCCCTAATCATTTCCTTCTTTCCTTCCTCCTGCCCTCCCTCATTCTTTTCCTTTCTAATTCTCTCCCTCTCTCCCTTTTCTTTTGGGAACATTATTGAAAAGAATCTGGGTGCCCAGCAGGGCACTTAGCTAGAAAATGTAAATAAAGTTTCTCCCATCCCAGGGAGATAGGAGATTTAGAGCTTCTATTAATGCACTGTGACACTTGAAGTACATTCAGCTGTTCTTAAAAATCAAAGAAAACACTCTTTTTTAAAGACATGAATGCTATTCTTTATTCTCCAATAATGCCTAATAGGACTTGATGAGTTCTATTCTTATTTAGCATATTCATACCTGTAACGACAGATTATACTGAAAAACAGAGAGGAATCATTATATTAGTGAATTAAAGCTACAGCTATAGTTTGATGATAAAAATAAAATTATTTTCTTGCTTAAATAGAACACTTTAATCTTCATTATGGAAATCAGTATGCGAAAACCTTGACTAGAATTCTGACTTTCCCTTCTTTCCATTTTTTTTGATCCTAGGTAATGGTATCCATCTCTCATAGCAAAACTCAAAATTGTAGGTAATATTAAATTGTGAAACACCCAACGTCCCAGTACTGAATCGAATTAGTTCCTAGATTTTCATTTGTAAAATGCCTCCCTAATCTTTCTTCTCATCAGCCCCTGAGACTATCAACATCTCTCACCTGGGTTATTGTCAACACTTTTTAGTTGGCTCCCGTGCTCTCTATTCTCTTCTGTAATCAGTCCATCTTCCATACTGCTAGAGTTTTGTTTCTAAAGTGAAGATTAAATTATGTAGTAACTTAGCTTAAAAACATCCAACAACTTTCAGATGTCTGGATCTAGTCTAAATTTCTTAGTGTGATAGCTTAGGCCCTTTATATTCTCATCCCAGCTACATTTACCACCTGTTTGTTTATATTCATTACTTTAAACATAGGCAATATAACAGTGTTCTAAATTGTCATGCTCTTGGATGCCAGTGCGCCTTTGGATATTTCTATTTCTTTTTTTTTTGGAATAGCCTTCCAAAAAGGCTTCATCCACACTTCATCCTAAAGAAGACTCAATAATGCCATGCTTTGAAATTCAGTCCAAATGTTTATATACTTCAACCCTATGGTGAAGTTTTCTTCACATCAGCACTCTTGTCACTCACACCCCTAAGAGAGCACTGATGGCTTTATATTTCAAGTATCTGTTTCTAAGCATGTGTTCGACAAAAGAAGTTTAGCTATGCCAAATCACTATCCTCACTTTTATTCTCTGCACAAAATTTTTCAAGGTCTTGCGTTCCTTCACTCAAACTCTACCAATTAAAAAATAAAATACTTTAGTCTCAGGAGGAATATGGTAGCAGTGTATTTTGTTGGAAGCTGTGTTATTTACCATTAATAAATAATTCATTAACTATATAACCAATTAAATTAGGATCCAGCCTCAATGAGCATTGAATTCTTATAGTGGAAATGGAATCACCAGATAATAAAAATAGAATAATAGTTTTCCATCTAGTTACAAATGTGTTTTGAAAAAAAGAGTTATTTGGAAAACTATGTTAGTTGAGAATAAAAATCTTAAGAACTTGAATCCTTTATTGTATGCTTTTGTAAAATCCCATCTCATTTATTTTAATAATTAGCATTTTATTCTTATCTTGGTAGTTTAGGTACTCAAGTTATATTCTCTCTGATTTGTTTTCCTTTAAGTCCAGTCAAGGAATAGAAATAGCACAGATCCTGGGAGGATTGCAGGGACACTGAGAAATGAAGGCGAGAAGAGGACGTAGAGCATGAAAAGGAGATCATGAATTCAGATAAATGGCAATATGGCTCCCCCACTAGACTCCTCTTTGCTGCTCCTGAGACAAGTTGCCCTGGGTCTGGAAGCTAAAGAGAGGGAACCATACTAGAGAGCACAGAACATAAGAAGCCTTTTTACAGAGATAGCCAAAACTTTTTACTTAACAAAAGACTTCATGGTATAAATATTTGATGGAAACTTTCTTTTTTATAAAACTAGGAGGGAAGAGTTAAAATGTTCTCATAGTATTTGGTTGAAATATGTATCTAATCTAATGCTTAGATATTCACTATCATTATGAATTTGTTCAGATAAGTTAACAAACAGGACAGTCAATAAATTCAATCTTAAAGTGTAGAAAATTTCAAAGATTATGTAGTAAGAACTGATGTTTGTTTCACATAATCTGATAATATTATTGCTAGAAGGGAGTTTAGACATAAATCAAGTGCCACTTCTTCATTTTACACAGAAGATATTAGGAGACAGTTCAGGAATCAATATATACATACTGAAAGTCACATAGTCAATTAGCTGAGGAGCCAGTACTTGAATTTAGATCCCATTTATTATCTGCTTGCATTTCCCCACATTGGTCTATTTTCATTAGATATGTGATGAATTATTCTCCCTTAAACTCTTGCAAAACATGCTCCCCAACTTCCTTCCCCCTTTCTTCCCAAGATCTGTCTTGGATTTGGTTCCTTGACCAGCAGGCTTCCCTTCCAATCTTTCAAGTTAAACTTTTGTAGTATCCTCCTCCAGTGCCTTATAAATAAATTTCCAAGCAAGTTTATGCTCTAGAACATGAAGCCTGATGACTTAAATCACACATACAGACTTTAAAAGCAATTTATGTAGTATTAATATTTTTAGGCTAGTTGCAAATATGTCCTTTCAAGAAGAAATAGCTCCATATTTTCAAACTTACTGGCTATTAGACAGTTGTTTTTTATCAGTTTTGCTTTTCAGTTTGAAAAATACAACCCCTGACCTTTGTGTCTGCAATAAGAGAGGGAAGAGATGTAGGGACTTTGGCTGACAAAGATTGTTCATGAATTCTCAATTAGCCTCTCTCCAAAGGATGGTTGCATATTTAGTTAGGCTTTTATAAGTTATAAAACCACCTAAAAAAATTTACTTTCAAAACCCATCATCTCTATTTGTACGGAATAATACACTAATGGTCCTGCTGGAACATACTGTGCCCCAACCATATTTGAAAATCTTCCACAAATAACTAAAAGATTACCCTTGGTAGAACAAATTTAAATTTACTTTAACTTATTGTTAGAATTAGTGATATTTCATTTCAGAAGACCAAAAATTACATATACATCAATTTAAATATTAATTGAAGTATGTAAACAATGCACATTCTCGGTTATAATCTGAGAAATACATACATTTAGATTGTCATTAAATGTGCAATTCACATATTGAATTGTAGGGATAATTCTTTTTCTTTTAATTTTAGAGATGGATAAGATAAGATTCAGTGTGTTACACATTATTAAATTCTCATTGACTCTCAGGAACAAAATGCTGATGCTTATGTGAAAACACTGCTTGCAGAGACAACACACTTATTTAAACTAAAGCAAACACGAGCATTTAAATGCAAAACATTCAATAATAGCATTTAATTCAAGAGAAGAGACTGTAAATCTTCGAAGATTATACACCAAATAACGATTGAGAATATATATATTGTTTAAATGGCAGATTAACTTTCGATTTTTTAGGAAAAATATTCTCAAGTTTCATCCCTCAAAGAATATAAGATTTTTTAATTTAGTGGTTGAGTAAAAAATAATATGTGAATTATGGATAAACTAATATTTTGATGGTGAACTTTTATTAAATGTTTATAGAATTGCAATTTATAGTACTATATATTTATGAGATCAGTGTTAATATTGCCCTTCAACCAGTTTAATGTCTTGTCCATAATCTCAGCCCTAGAGAGTAAATTAATTTATTCCTAAAGTAATTGATGCCAATGTACTTATTTGAAATACCTTTTCTAGGGAATTTTACACTTTCAGAATGTATGATGGGCTATATATGATTCTGAAGAATAAATCAATCAGTTTTACATTTTAAACTATTTCCTCTATTTTACTAATATTGTTTGTTAGAAATTGATTTTTTAAATGTTTTAACCCTCATGTACCTTGACCATACATAAAATGTGCCTGGAGTAGCCCTAGCATAGAGCTTCTTTTCCCTCGCATATCATTTAGTTTAGCTTTTATTCCAGCTTTATGATTTATTATTATCATTAGGAGTAGTAGTAATAGTAGAAGTAGTAAAATAAACCAAAAAGCACTTTTTGTTTTGTTTCTGTTGTTGTTGTTTCTGTGATCAGAAAAATTTAATAAGGTGGGGTTGAGGCAAATGTTGGGTCGGGGAGGAAACCACCTGCATGGAAGGACCAGCCTCACAGCACAGATCCAGCATGACCTCCGCCGCCTCCCTCTTCGTAGTCCCATACCTGGAACCACCAGGCATTTGCTGTCCCCTGGATCATGACTGAAAGCCCTTGGCCAGACTGCAGGTGGAACAGGCACAGGATTTGTTTATCGAGGGCCACACTCTGACCCAGCTCATAGCCTACACACAAAGATGGTTGCCATGACCATGTCTGCCTGTTGTAGCCAGGCCAGGTCCTGCTCATAAATGAGCCTGTCACCCCCAGCAGCCTCATAGATTTCTAACTGGTGATTTCTGCTCTTACCATGGTCTCATCTATTGGTGTGTGTGATAAATGTGCAGAAAATATAATTCTCAGTTTAACATGTGGCTGAGTGACAATCAATAGATGGTTTTGGGACCACTGTAAAGCAATTATACCCCAATAAAGATGTTAAAAAAAAATAGATGGTTTGGGGAGTTCCCTGGTGGTCCAGTTGTTAGGATTTGGCACTTTCACTGCCGTGGCCCTGGTTCAATCCCTGGTTGGGGAACTGAGATCCTGGAAGCTGTGGGGCCAAAATTGAAAAAAGAAAAAAAAAAAGATGGTTTGTCTTTTCTCCATCCTTTCCAAATTCAAGGTAACTTCCACCATCCTTTCAAGGATAGCATGTAGGTCCTTGATGAAGTTTGCTAGGACTCAAGTAGCAGAGAGAGCTAAGTCCTCCAGGACTCTAGTATGATAGAGAAGGATTCATTGTTTTGCTCTTGCCAGCTTCTTGATATGTTAATCAATTACACCTTAACATGCTTTGAGCCATGAGATTCATGCTAGGCCACCAGTCAGCAGGGTTGTGGGAAATAATAGTGTATTTGCATGTGAAACGTGTAAGGGGAATAGAAGCTAAGCAGTTCTGCCATATAGCATACAGAGAACTCCTTGAATATTCATCCTACATGTAGTATCATGCTAAATTCTTATACTTCCTGGATTGTAGAAGTGGCTCAATAAATATAACTGTATTCCTCCATTTTCATTGTCTTCACACCTTAGATTACAGATTACCAAATTCCATAATAGTATCATTTAACAAATACTTACCATAATTCATTTTGTGCCAGGCACAAAAATGAATAAACATGGCCCCTGTCCTTAAGGAGCTACAATCTAACTGTAGATTCTAATCCTTAAAAATAATTATAATGTAGGGCATTAAGTGTTAACATGGAAATAGACCAATGTGATATGTGAGAACTGATATGGGGCATATCATCTAATTTCATGTTTCAAGGTAGTCATTCTGGATGAAATAACAAGAAGTCTAAAGAATGTGTAACACTTGGCTACTGAATGTTGGAAAGAAAGTTAGTTTAAAGGAAATAGCATAAGGTATAAATATCTTGCTATATTACAAGCCATGTGATATTACTAGGAAATAAAGTAAGCATCAAGCAATAATGGGCAATGGAGTTAAAGAAAAAAATCAGAAGGCAAATAATTAGTCTTCATTTTATACTAATTTTTAGCACTGTATACGATGTATGTATATTGGCACACTGTCACCTATTGGACAAAACAAGTCTCAGTGATAGACAAGCCATGGCTCTATGGGTGCAAAGAGGGATCCACCTCTTGAAGAGAGGGCTGCAAAGGTTTGTGGCCATTATTAAAGTCAACCACAAGCAGTGAGTGACATGATCAGAATCATATTTTAGTTTGTCTTCAATAGCCTCAGGTACAGGTTAGAATAATGGTGTCCCTTTTCTACTAAATCAGAATCTCTAAAGATAGAATCAAGGAATACGTATTTTGAAAAAAGTTACCCAAGCATATTTGATGTGCAGTCTTGGTTGAGAAATACTCTCCTAAATAGATTACTCTGATGGCAATACATTTGAGTCGAGTGTTTTTATTTTAATTTTATTTTTAAAATGAAAAAATCAACTCCTCTTAGGCCAACAAAAGGACACATTGGCCAAGCTTTGAGGTATATTATGTAACCCAAGGATGATTTGAAAAACTAAGCCTTGTGAAGTATGTAAATTAAGATATTTGTGAAGAACTCAACTGTGAGAGTTAATGGATATGACTTTCTAATACACTGTCATTAAAATGATTGAGGTACTAACTCTCTACTTTCAACGTTTAAAATGCTTTAGAAAGAGAATCTGATAGGCCAGTGTTGTCTTGTGTCCACTTTTGGACCAATCACAGGCAGGGCCATTGAGCAGATACATGGCTCCTCAGCATCCAGCCCTGCCAGTGAGGGAGGTAGTTTTCAGAATAAAATATCTGGTAAAACAACCCTAACGCTGTCCATTGCACCATGGTTCAAAGAATGGGGTTAGGTAGATATTTTAGGGAACTACCTCAATAATTCAGTTATAAGATGATAAAGTACTAACCTGTGATATGGTGAGGAGCTAGGCAGTCTGGAAACCAAATGTAACTTTTAATAATATTGAAGGTTTTTTTAAACTATTCTGAAGTACAGAATCATAATACACAAAGTCAGACAATCAACTGATATTCATAAAATTGGCTTTAGGGATTGGAGTCCTTATCAAATATATGATATAATAATGTATTGATGTCATACATTCCAGGAATGTTGCAATTAGAAAGAAAAACAATTCAACAAAACAGAAAGTGTTATCATTTCAAGGTAACTTTATAGTTCATTTTTCAATTCTTTAGCAGATTACATAGTAGGCACATATTTGGATTTAATAAATATCAAATAAGTGAGCAAAATGATATTACACATTTAAATATAAAATGTAACCAAATAAGTACAAACTTTCTTGAAATGTTGAGTTGTATTAAGTAGGTTTCTGAGGAGGGTAGGAAGTCTGAAATGATTCAGATTTAGGAAAAGAATTTGGATAATATACATATATATATCTTCTATCACATAATAAAAGTATTTTGAATTGTAGTTGATGTTGAAGAAACAAATCAGCATGAGACCTCTAGAACATTGCTAACTGTGAATATATTTTAAAGCAGTGAAATTACAGTTTAATAATTCCCCATAGGTCTATATAGAGGTACTAAATTATGAAGTTCCTTGGAAAGGTTGCAGAGCTAAAGACAAGAATATTTTACTTTGACAATTTTTGTATTTGCATATTTGATGGCCATACATGAGTGGGGGGCGAAAGCGGTCACTTTTGGTATTTCAGAGCTGTCCAGAACAAACTATATAGAGGTCCATAAAAAGAGAAAGGAGAACTATAGCACCTTGATGTACTGACTTTCATTTTGAAAGATCACAAAGCTTTTTACAGATTTAACAACCTGACATACAGAGATCACTTCAACCTCTGCTGAAACACACTCAGCCTAGGGGTGAAACTCACCTGTTATTAAACTGCCTCTGGCAGCACTGCAGAACAGAAAATAAAAGAGAAGGTCAAACCTCATTAAAACTTCTAGAAGTTATCACAGGACTAATGAATCTTGGGGAAGAATTGGTCCCAACCAAAGCAAATCTGCATTATTTGAGAGAGGAGACGGTATTGAAAAAAAAAAAATCATTCCATTCTTTCAGTAACAAGGAAGTAGATATACAGGAACCAGGCCAGTAAAATGCAAATGTCCATCCCTTGAGTTAATGCATCTGGACCTCCTTCTTTCCCATGGCAAATGTTAGCTATTTGGAATGGGGGGAAGGTTGATAAAGGGGATTATTCTATCAGAAAAATAGGAAATTACACAAAAAATAATTTTGCTATTATTGCAACATGAATCTGAAAGAGTTTATCGTCACCAGATTTAACCACTAGTAAGAAGGCACTGTTCAGATAGCTTTACATGATAAAAATCTTGGGAATTCCCTGGTGGTCCAGTGGTTAGGAATACGTGCTTCCACTGCAGGGGGCACGGATTGATCCCTGGCCAGGGATCTAAGATCCCACATGCTGCGCAGCGTAGCAAAAACAACAACAACAACAACAAAAAACTTCATGTAACACATAAGCTCCATAAGAAATGGTCACTAAAAACACTTTTTTGTTTCTTTAAATCCTACTTGTCAGACTGAATAGGACTGCAGCACCACATAGGGGACAAAATAAAGCTAAATACTACTAACTGATTAATAGGAGGTAAGAATTACACCTTTCCAATTTCTTAGTTCATAGCCTCATCACAGGATTTTTGTCTAACATCTAAAAATTCAGAAATGATCTGTGAGGAGAATGCTCTTGAGTGTTTATTTTGCTGATACGAATATTGCATATTCAACTTAGTTGAGAGAAAACTGTCCCTTTTAGGAAATACAAACATATGCACCTCATAATTATAGTAATCCACAAGAAGAGAGGAAATAAAGATACATTAGTTGAGAGTAACCCATGACTAGATTACTTATAAGTGGTCAGACTGAAAATTCAGTTCACCTCACTCTAGGGGAGATTTGCATGAGATGCCCTAATGAGGAGTTGGTAATGGCTGCTTGCCAAGAAATCCATCCACTGGTCTTTTTCAGTCTATCACTCACCTCATTAGGCCAGTGACAAATGGAGCCAAGACTCTCGTCTTCTTTTCCCACAGCCTTCTGACCCATTGAAGAGCCAATAGTGAAGAACACTAACTGATTTGATGGTAACACATTTCAAACTAGGTATGATCAACTGTGGAAGAGTTTGAAGGCCCAAGTCTCTGGTTTGTCTTTATATCCAAAAAAAGTAAAATAAAAAGTTAAAAAAATAAAACATATCAAATTACTGAATCAAATGTCTTCTGGAAAAATTCCCAATAAGATACTTTTAGTTTTTTTGTAGGCCATCTGTTTTCTGATCAGAATTTAGCTACTGATACCCTGATGGACTTAAAAATAGTTTCTTTTCAGATATATACCCAGAAGTAGAATTACTGGTTCATATGGTAGTTCTAGTTTTCATTTTTTGAGAAACTTCCATACTGTTTTCCACAGTGGCTGCACCAATTTACATTTCCACTAATAGTGTATGAGGGTTCCCTTTTCTCCACATCCTTGACAACATTTGTTATTTGTGTTCTTTTTGATCATAGTCATTCTGACAGGTGTGAGGTGATAATTTGAAAAGATACAGGCATTCCAGTGTTCATAGTAGCACTATTTACAATTGCCAAGATATGGAAGCAACCTAAGTGTCCATCAACAGATGAATGGATAAACGTTGGTATATATATATACAATGGAATATTACTCAGCCGTAAGAAAGAATGAAATTTTGCCTTTTGCAGCAACATGGATGCACTTGGAGGGCATTATGCTAAGTGAAATGTCAGATAGAAAAAGACAAATATTGTATGATATCACTTAAATGTGGAATCTAAAAAATACAATAAACTAGTGAATATAACATAAAGAAGCAGACTCACAGATATAGGGAACAAACTAGTGGTTATCAGTGGGGAGATGGAAGGGGGAGGGGCAATATAGGGGTAGTGGATTAAGAGGTACATACTATTAGGTATAAAATAAGCTATAAGGACATATTGTACAAACAGGGAATATAGCCAATACTTTATAACAACTATAAATGGAGTATAACTTTTAAAAATTGTGAATCTCTATATTATATACCTACAACATATAATATTGTACATCAGCTACACTTCAATAAAAAATAAATAAAAGTGGAAAAAATTTTTTAAAAAAAGTAGTTTCTTCTCAATGATTTCACCTTGAACATGATTCCCTCTGTTTAGTTTCTCATCCTTCCCTCTCTTGTCCTCCTGGAACACTTGTACTTGTCATTCACTCAAACATACTCCTAGGCAGTTATTTATTATTCTGTCTCAAAACTTTGTTCGTCTCTCTATGTATAAATTAGTATATTATTTTAATATACTAATATTGTTAACATTTTTAAATATTTTATTGACATTTAACATATATACAGAAAAGTATGCAAATCATCAGTGTATCATTACCACATTATGAAAACATCCATATAAATTCTATCCAAATAAAGAAATACAATGTTATCAGCACTGCAAGAGCACCTTTTGTGCCCCTTTCCAGTCATTATTACCTTCCCTCTGAAAGGAACCATATCCTGATGTCTAATGCTACATATTAGTTTTGCCTAGTTGACCTATGAAATGGGATAATAAATTATGTAATCTCTTATGTCTAGCTTCTTTCACTCGACATTATGCTTTTGATAGTTAACCATACTGTTAACTGTAGTTCTAGCTTGGTCCTTCTCTTGCTCTGTATTGTGTGATAAAATGGGTAAGTCCCAATTTATTTTCTATTCTGAAGTCAATGGAGTTTTGATTGCTAAAAGTTTTGTGCTATTACAAAAATGCTCCCATAAATATTTTTGTCCATGTCTCATATCATTTCAACTGTGTTCCATATACAGGAGTGGAATTTCTGGGAAATAAGACCTAATTATATTCTGCTTCAGCAGAAACTAACCAAGAATTTGTAACCAATGGTACAAACTGGTTGTACCATTTTACATTTCTATCAACAGTGCCTGAGAGTTCCATTTTCTATATCTTTGACAATTACCATAATACATTTTGTTAAAATCAAACTAAAAATGACACTGGATACAAAGTGAATAGCAAAAAGCAAAAATAGCAAAATAGATAGCAAAAGTTATATTTTTATAATGAAATAAAAAGCATCCCATTCCAACAGTTACACTATCTATGATTTCCATGTTCATGTTCATATTTATGTTTAAATTCAGTTTTCTGGTGGCTACTTAAATTTTTGCGATCACTAATAACATTTATATCAAATTGCTCCATTTATTCCTCTATCTCAGTTTACTTATAACTAAAGTGTCACATTATTGTTTAAATCTGTACACTTTTGAGAGTGAAAGAGCATGATAACTGGATGGTACTGTTTTGCACAAATCTATTTATAATATTAATCTTAACAACTACACTGATTTTCCCAGCAAATTCAAACACCATGCTAGAATTGTTTACTATTCTATCATATCTATCTTCTCAGTTTTTGAGATGAGGACACTAGTGCTTCTACATGTCCTCTTCATCCTCCTTAATCAACCATATCTCTCAACCTCTTTGAATTATACCTGCAACTTGTATTTTGCCAATGTTGGCTAAATTCACATTTCATGTTTTAACCGTTGTTAGTTCTTATAATTCATATACATAAATTGATTCACTCTACACATTTTTTCAATGAACATTAAGGTAGTATACTATTTTTATGTTTCCTTCACTATAGAGAAAATATCAGGAACTCATATAATTCAATGTTATCATAGTCGTAGCTGGATGAATTTTCTTCTATTCATTCCACCACTTCTCTTTACCATATTCTCATATTTTTCAAAGGAATTAATCATCCCATTTATGTGGTACATATGTAAGATTTCATTTGTGAACGTCCTTTGTTTCTATCTTATAATCTGAACTGATTGATTGCATTTTAAGCCTCCACAAAAATGTTATCTTGGAATAGGAAGTTATTTTTCAACTAAACAGATTCATAGATGAATCTGGATGTTTTCTGAATGCCATGTCTTTATCTTCCTTGGTTACCTCCTTTTTTTAAAAAATTGCTGATATGTATGCTCAAATGACTTTAAAAAAGGGCATAAATAAGTTAAAATTTTAGAGTTTGGATTACCTAAAATACATTTATTTGGTTCTCATACAAGATTGATTTAATTTTCCTGCTTGTCTGAGAATGCAACAATGAAGCAATGTTCCCCATGTCTTTAAGTGGCCTTAATTCCTTGTTTCCTACTAGTTATTATAAGTCTGATGATGATTTCATTCTTGTTTGTAACTGATCTGTTTCTTTTCCCCTCTGGAAGTTTTTAGGATGTTCTCTCATCTTTGATATTTTGAAAATTTTCTGCAATGCATCAAGAGGTGTGGTCTTCACCAAGTGAAAATTTTGTGAGCCTTTTCATTTCTGGAAATTTCTCTTGTAATATATCTCTTAATTTCCCCTCCCCATTTCCTCTCTTATCTATATTGCTAAATTCTATTTGGTATTTACTTTGGGAATTGATGCTCTCTTCTGTCTTCTTTTTTTTCTCTCATCACATTTTCATATCCTTGGGTTTTGTTCAACTTTCTAAAAGATGTCTTTTTCTTCCAAACTATTGATTGATTTCTCTACTAGTCAATTATATATCTATATCTATAACTCTCTCTATATATATGTTTATGTAATTATACATTATTTTATATATATAATTTATAAGAGCTCTTTATTATAATCTATTATTCCCCAAAGGTATTTCATTCTTATTTCATAGATGCAATATATTCTTGTTTCTCCAGGATATTAATTACAGTATTTATATATTTACCTTAGTTCCCTACATTATTTTGTTTTTTTCGATTATACTTATACTGTTTTTGTGTTTAGACTAGACCTAAGGAAGCACTGCTCAAAATTAAACCAGGTGGAGGTGGCGGTGGGGCAATAAGAAGGAGATCTCCATGAAACCTTAAAAGACAATTGCCAAATTTGGTTGGGTATTTGGAGCAACATAGATTTTTATTGAAAGATTTACTGGAGCAATTAAAATATTAGCAATAAACATATAAAGGTATATAAATCAGATGGATAATATTTCCATAATAGTAACATGTGAATTTTGTCTGTTAAGTTTGTTATAGAATTATATTGCTTTTCTTCTTCTTCCCCTAAGTTGTGTAGACATAGTTCATCCCATGGTTCTTCCCCTTTATTTTCCTCAGATTAGTTTTAAAACATAATACTTTTGCTATCATTTGAATGTGAATTCAGGAGATTGAGTAAATACTTTCACATGGCCAGTCTGCCATCTTGTACCAAAAGTCTAACATTGCATTTTAATTATCCATTCGTGTTCCTTTCTCTCCTACTAGACTGAGTTCTGTAAGAGAGAAAATCTAATTTATTTTCATATTAACAGTGACTGCTCAATGCCTATGACTTTAATAAATTTTGATTATTTTTTAATGTACTGTGTACTAATCCTTTTTCCAATCCATTCACACATTTGAAATGTGTGGCTTCTTCAACTTTAGTTTTGTATCTTATGTAGCCTCCTACCTGTGGTTCAGGAAAAACCTATCATTGCCATTCTTTATGTAACCTCATGAACATTAAAAGAAATTCTCTTCAGCCACATTTCCTCCTGAAATAGCTTATTTCTATAATAGTCAATGTATAACAACAAAAAAATCATAAACAAGGGTCTAATATAGAAGCTATAGTGTTAAGGTTACCTTTCAAATATGTTCAACAAATTTGTGAAATAAGCTTATGATGATAAAGTGAACTGCTTTACAATGATTTATCACTTCATGCACTTGATATGATTTTAGAGATCTTCCCCCAAATAGTCTCTATTTCTAAGATTTTATGATCCTGTAAACTTTATTGAACAAAACTTTTTTTACATACTTAATCTGAAATTATATGGCTACAGACTGGTATTGATAATTATGGTAGTATTGTAAAGTGCTTTCTATATTGATAAAGTAGATACATTTTAATTTGAGGGTTTATCATATAAATATAGTTGATTAGCTTGCAGTCATTTGACCCAAATTATAGCAAATAAGAGTCTGCAACAGAAAACAACTAAAATAACTTTGAGTAGTAGACAATCTGACCCAAGATTTACCAGATCTGAATGAAAAATAAGGATTTTTCAGAAGGCACTTCATAGGCCTAATTATCAGTTTGACATGAGACATTAATGTCCAGACCATGAGGTTTTATTAGTTTGAAAGGCTGAGTTTTCATCTAGGCATGATCAGTAATGGGCCAGATATAATCCAAAGATCATATTTTAAATTGGCAAGCAAAGCCATCAGATGAGAGTCGTGTGAGTCTTACCAATTTAATGCCAGTGACACAGAGTCAACTCTATTTCATTCTATGTGCTAGAATCCATTAAGTTCAAGTGGGCAATAAAAACCTACTTTCAAACTCATCTATCCTTGTGAATAATGACTATAAAAGACTCTCTCTCTTTTTCCTAAAACAAATGCATCAAAAGGCAATAAGCAAGGTGTTATTCAGAAATAATAAATGTTTTCCTTCTTTAGAGAAAAGGAAGTCTATGAATTCTACCAGATTCATAATACTTCTGCTTTAAGAAAAAAAAAAAAAAAAGCTACAAATGTATCCCAGGTATTAGCTCAATTATATAACAGCACATTTGAAAGACAGGAATTCTATAAGTAATACAAAATATTTTTAGAAGAATCATATAGAAGCTTAATTTCTCACTGACTGAATGAAATATAATAAATATGTATGCATATATAGAAGACTATTTCATGTAATTCAGATTGCAACCAGAGTTTTGGTGATGGTTCACATTTCTGCAAACATAAAAAAATTAAATGTATAAACAACATGACAGCATTTATCATTTACTAAATTAGCCACAATTTTTAAAATAAAAATTGGAAAATTATATCAAGGATGTGATGAAATGGTATACCCATTCACTGTGCACAGGAGTGTACATTTTTTCAGACTTTTGCATTCTTTAATTTCTTTTTTCACTCCTACCTGTTCTATTTGTCATGCAGAGAAAATTCAGATTGACAGGACTTTTGCGAATCAAGGGCTAACATTTTGTTTAGAGAAGTATATAAGAAAAAAGACAGAAAATTATAAGTAAATAAATAACCCTCCCCAATTTTTGATCATTATAAGTGATTCAAATAAAGTAAAACAGAGTGATATGAAAAAAACGTGTGTGTGTGTGTGTGTGTGTGTGTGTGTGTGTGCATGCACACACAAATGTGTAAGGAGGGGTATTGAGGGGAGAAGATTTTAAGTTGGATGGTCAGAGAAAACTTGTCTGTGATTTTCTTTAGTGTTAGTCATTTAAAGATTTGGACAGAGGGTGCTCCATGTTGAAAAGAAAGTAAGGTCAAGGCCTTATGAGAGAAAAGAATGAGGTATATTCAGGAAAGAAAAAACAAAAAACACAAATTGGCCAATAGGGCTGAAGCATAGTAAACAGATGGGAGGTAGAGTGATACATCAGCAGTCCCTAACTTTTTGGCACCAGGGACCGGTTTCGTGGAAGACAATTTTTCCACGGACGGGTTGGGGGATGGTTCAGGTGGTAATGCGAGCGATGGGGAGCGGCAGATGAAGCTTCACTTGCTCGCCCGCCACTCACCTCCTGCTGTGTGGCCTGGTTCCTAACAGGCCGCGGACCTGTAGCAGTCCGCGGCTCGGGGATTGGGGACCTCTGTGATACATGATGAAGTTGAAATAGTGTGTATACACAGTTTGGAGGCTCTGACCTACTGCTCAAATAACAAGGGATGGTGCCCTCAACTTTGTAATCTCTGTTTCAAATATCACACTTTCCAATTACATTCCAGTATTCCCAAGTTTTTCTCTCTTAAAGCCTGAATCCAACAATCCTATGACTCAACTGGAATGTCAAATTCACTGATCCTCAACATTTTCACTCTCTTTGGCCACTCACGTATTCACTTTCTTCCTTACCCAACTTAAACTCAATGATTAATCTTTCATTACAGCTACCTCTTTGTATGTAACTTCAAATTCCTTGTCTCTCACTTTTTATCAAAACCCAAATCCTAGTTCATATCTCTCTCTCTGTCTATAGTATGCACGGTATGTGTAACTAAAGAACACTATTCTATTATGCTAACTGGTTTCACTCTAAACATGTAACAGTGAACCGAACAGGGCTCTAATTTCAGACAATCACACGGTTTTCCATTATACTAACTCTCTCAGTATTCAAGATTCCATTTCACACTTTATACCTGGTCCCAAACCTCCAAAACTTCATCTCACATCTTTTTTTTCAGCTGATGACATTACTCTTGTCTAACTAAAAAAAAAAAATAGAAGCAGATGAATGTTTGGGAAAATGGCAGAGTTGGCAGCTCCATGGGCTCATCCCTCAAAGGCAGAAGAAATCAAGCATATGTTGAATGAAGAAAAAGGCAACTTTGAAATGGAAGGAAACTTGTGTGACATTTTTACATGCCTTTTCTCCACCCCCTCCCAATATCAGTGGTGGTCTTGAGGAGGGTAGCCTATGTTCAGTGTTGGGCTCTGGTCCTTGCTGTGGAGGGGGAAGAGTAGATTTTTTTTTTATGTCTGTTCTATACTGTCTGTGGTCTTTGTTTCACCTAAGTCAGAACACATCCATGGAAGAAATGCAAAAGACATTCCTTGAAAATGTTGTAAGGTGGACAAAAAACACCCAGTAACCAGGGAAAAAGGATTGTGATTGAGGCATACAACAGAGCGCTGAAAGCCTGGGAGGAAAGGCTTGAGAGAGAGTTTGGGAAATAAGGGCATTCCAAAGTAGCCATGAATAGCATATACTGAGGAATTTAGAAAGCCACACATATGCCCAGAACTGAATACATACACAGAAAAGATCTAAGAATACCCTAAGCTTTCACCTCTGGCTGATCTCTAGGCTCTGTGTAAGTAGAAAGAGAAGGCTAAGGTAAAGATGTAGACAGCAAAGCTTCCTCCTCTTCTTCATAGTCACAAATTGTCATAACCTTGAATTTGGCAGTGAGTTTCTAGAAATGATACCAAAAGCATGAGCAATAAAAGAAAAAAATAAGTAAATTGGCTTTCACCAAGACTAAAAACTTTTGTGTATCAAAGGCCATTAATAAGAAAGTGAAAAGACAACCTACACAATGGGGGAAAATATTTGTGATTCATATATCTGATAAGGATCTAGCATTCATAATATGAAAAGAACTCTTACAACTCAAACACAGAAAGATAAGCAACTCAATTAAAAAATGGGCAAAGAACTTGAATACACATTTTTCCTAAGAAGATATATAAATGGCCAACAAGCATATCAAAAGATACTCAATATCATTAGTCATTAGGAAAATGCAAATCAAAAGCACAATGAAGCACTACTTCACACCCATGAATATGGCTATAATGAAAAAAATAGATAATAACAAATATTCATAAGGATGTGGAAAAATTAGAACTCTCCCATACATCGCTGGTAAGGATGTAACATGGCTCATCTCCTGTGGAAAACAATTTTTGGTTCTTTAAAATTTAAATATGAAATTAAAATATGACCCAGCATTTCTATTCCATATATAATAAAAAGAATTGAAAACACGTATTCAAACAGATGCATGTACACCCATGTTCATAGCAGCACTATTAAAAATAGACAAAGTGTAGACACAGTGCAAATAGCCACCAATGGATGAATAGATAAACAAATTGAGGCATATATATACGACCAAATATCATTCATCAATAAAAAAGAACAAAGTACTGATCTATGCTACAACATGGATGACCCTGAAAAACATGCTAAGTGAAAGAAGCCAGAAACCGATGGTTACAAATTGTATAAATCCGTTTATATGAAGTATACAGAATAGACATACCTAGGGACAGAACACAGATTGTTAGTTTCCAGAGGCTGAGGGGAGTGGGGTATGAGAAGCAACTGCTTAATGAGGTTGGAGTTTCCTTTCAGAGTAATGGTATTTGCGCAAAATTATGAATGCACGAAATGCCACTGGATGTCTCATTTTAAAATGGTTAATTATCTGTTATATGAAATTCACCTTAAAAAAAAAAAGCAATCAGAAGAAAATCTCTATAATCCCATTCACTATATCAACTTACCTACCAGCATTCGTATCCTCCTATATTCACCTCTGTCAGCAAAGATGAACTGGCCTTGTAGCTGTTAAAGGCCAGGCTCTCCCCTTGTGCACCAGATGCCTTCTTGTTTATTCAAAGTCAATCCACCTAGTGATTTTCACCTTATTTTCCTAGATCATCATTTTTCCCTCTTTATTGGACCATTTCCATAAGAATGGAAGAAGACAATATTTCTGCTAGTCAAAAGTTTTATAAAAAAGAATACAAACAAACAAACAAAAGCCTTTGACTCACATTTCTGAATAGCATCTACCCCATTCCTTCACAACAAAACCTCTACTAAAGAAAAAAAGTATCACCATCTCCCAACATGGGTGGGCTGCTGGGCTTAATACCTGGACATCTCTTCCCCATCCGTCCTACTTCCTTGGAGAATTCTGCTCATCTCATCCATGCTGAAAATGCTTACATTTTAATTTGAAGCCTTGGACTTCCTCCTTATCTTCCAATTGATCTAGTCATCTACATACCTAAATATATGTGTGAATACTTAATGGGAAACGTATTAATTGAAGATCTGATCTTTTCCCCCAAATTTGCTTCTTTTCTAACCTTCCCTAATTTAATTTAGGCAATTCCGTCTTCCCAGTTACTTGGGACAAAATCTTAGACTGATCTTTGATGTTTCTCATTCTCTCATACTCTATTTTTAATGTCAGTAAATATGCTGGCTACATTTTCAAAATATATGCGGAATTTAATTAGTTCTCCCCACTGTCACTGCCTTCCCTCTGGCTTAAACCAACATAATTTCTCACTTGGATAATTTTGATAGCCTCCTACCTGGCCTCCTTGCTCTCACCCTTGTCTTACTGTATTCTGTTTTCATTAAAATCTACCAAGTCCCCTCTATTTAGCCACACTCACCTTTATTCTGTTTCTTCACAATTCTTCTTCAACTTCTATTGTTTCTCTGGGACTCATTCTATCACTTCCTTCAAAGTTATTTTCAAAAGCCTTCTCAGTTGTGCCTTCTGTGATTACCATATTTAAAATTTAACCTCCTTCCCTAATCTCTTATGCTCTTTCTCTGCTTTAGTTTTTTTTTTTTCTTTTTTTTAGCGGGGGGGCGTATGAAATCATTTATTTTCACTCACTGAGGCTTCTTGTGGAGTCAGGGTTCCCACCGGTCCAAAAAATGGCTTGAGAGAAGGGCAAAAAGCCACTAGTTTGGAGGTTTTGGTGTTTGGGGAGAGCTCCTTTACAGGTAGGGCCTTTCTGGGTTAGAACTGCCCTCGTAAGACCAGTCGAGGGGCACCCAAACTATCCTGACAGTTTGTCCAGGTGTAGGGCAGAGGTGAAGACAGAGGGGGAAGATTAAAAAGATTCAGCAGTAAGATCTCAAAGATGGACTCAGACTCTTTATTACAAGGACTTTTCCTGAACACAGGAAGAAAGCAGAACACACAGAACATCTTCCAAGGGGGCTCAGTACTCTTCTTCAACCAGACTTATTGTAAGTGATTTGGAAGAAACTCCAATAGAGAAATAGGGTACAAGTTTTTCTGTAAAAATTTCACTGAATAAATATAAAGGAGATCTATCATTCAAACTGTAAAAAGAAATTTCTCCCAACTCATAGTGCAGAAAAACACCAATCTGACATGGGTTTCCTGAATCCCCAGTGCCAGGTATAGTAGGTGAGAGTTGAATTCACCAGCAGCTATTTCTTGGGGATGGTGATATAGAAGCATTTCTGGGGAAAGATTCTTTATACACACCAAAGGACCATTCACCCATTCCTCTTCCTTCTACCTGCCAAAAATGCCTGCCAGCATCAAATCCCTCAGAACCGGGATGGGTGAGAAGTAAATGCCTCAGGATTATGAACACAGTGTGGTTCCATCCTTTGAAAAGTTGCAATTTTGCTGTCTTGTGAAATGATGAGACTGTGGTGAACAGTTTCAACCTTTTTGTGAAGGGCAAAATATTGTTGGGAGAGAGTGAAAACCTCCTTCTTTAGTTTGTAGGAAAAGGCTGCTGAGCTCTCTAACTTTCCATACATGCTGTGGATCCTTTCAATGCCTGTCAGCAAATCGAGGTCACTCTGCAAACACTTCTTGGTTATTTCGTCAAGCAGACTTTATAATGTGTATCCTTTGTCTGATATTTGAGTTCTTTTTTCAATTATTTTATCTTGAACATCATTCTCTTCATTGAGTAACTTAACATGAATTTCATCATGTTCCATCCCCCAGAAATGCTTAAAGTGTTCAACTTTGGAGTGCAAGTCGCTCCTTTGATTCTCCACCTTCCACACCAACTCAAATGATTTTTAGACTTGCATTTCTAACACCTTTTCAGCATCTTGCAGCTGCTTTTTCAGGGGCTGAATGTAGCTTTTGAGCTTCCTCCTGTGAGAGGGGCAGCTGGCTCCATGTGTGCCAGGGGGTGATCATGGTATTCCGAGGAGACCCTGCACTGGGGACACAGCAGCTCCAGGTCCTTCTCACAGAACAGGCTCAGAACCTGCTTGTGCTTCTCACACAGAGGTTTCTCTTTCTGCCATTTCCTCATGTCCTCTGTGCTGGGAAGATTCTTCACATCAATCATGAGACATGACTGGCTGTTCCTCCTAAAGCTCTTCTCGGGGCAGGGCTGGAGGCAGACAGGACAGGGGAAGGTGTCCTGGAGATCCTCCCAGCACTGCTGGATGTGGGAGTGACAGAAGTTGTGTCCACTCTCAGTGGTCACTGCGCCTCTCAGGTAACCCAGGCAGATGGGGCAGCTGACCTCTGCTTGGAGCTGTGCCAGGGAGGACACCAGGGCCATTGTTCACGGAGGGTTTCTGTATGAGGAGACTCTCTTCAGAGAAACCTGGCTCTCCACAGGCAGGAACAAGTGAGAAGCTTCTGACTCTTCAGCCTTCTCTCTGTTCTTTCAAGGCTACAAGTAGGTTTGCCAGGATCTGCAGGGAGCTGTGGCCACTCAGGCCTAATTCTACCCCTTCCCTTCAACTCTACAGCAGCCGCCAGGAGGACTGAGAGCCCCAGTCTGTCTCTGCTTCCTTTGGCACTTTTGTCCCTTTTACTCAATGGCCCCAAATCATAGCTTCCTAGGTAGTCCTCTTCTTCATAGAGAGCCACAGCTCCAGGTAGTGATGAAAATCAACAGCACAGGGACAAAATCAGCAAAATCCAGACGTGGGCAACTCTATGGCACAGCTCACTAGGTTCCTGACCACATTTCTCAGTCTTGGCTCTGTGATGAGGGAGCTTCTCTGTGTCCTCAAGTCCTGTGGGTGCCCTCGACTCCCCTCACCAGGACTCTGGGCCCCTCCCTTCCTCGCAGAGCAGAAGGTCTTCCTTGATCCAGGTCAGAGCACACAACACAGCCCACCATCTCTGTTCACTACTGGGGTCAGAATCCGGCCCCTTGGGCCTTTATAAGCCTGTAGGGAGGTTCCTTTCCTTCATCCCATTGGACAGACTCTCTGCTTTAGTTTTTTCTATGGCATTTTCTAACTCACTGCATAATTTACTTACCATTTGTATTTATTTTTGTAGTTGCCAGAGGTGTAGCTACATGTGGGTGGTAAAGTTTTCTATTTTGTTTACTGATGTATCTCAAGTGCCCAAATCAGTGTCTGGCACATAGTAAGTGCTAGAAAATATTTGTTGAAGGAATGAATAAACGATTATGAGAAAAATATTTGGTTTCATATGGATTGTAAAATGTAGGAAACTCTAGGCAACTTAAAATTGTAGTTATTTGTGTTATCAAGTAATATTGAAATAAAAGCCCTTGAAAATATTCTAACTTTAAAAACATCCACCTCTGTAATGTATCTAGAATTTTTTGGAGGGGAGGGTGTCATATCCAAATTTTACTTAGGTAATACCTCTACTATGCACTAAGTTATCTTACAGAAAATTAAAAAAAAAAAACTTTTGGAAATTGATCTGAAAGAAAGAATATAACATTTAGAACAGAAATAAGCAAGTCCTAAAGGAAAAAAACTATAACAATACTCAGTTTTGGAAGTGTAATTTTCCCTAATGTAATTAATTTATGTTTATGATTCACAAACTCTTCCATATTTTTCTGCTACATTTTTGTACAATATGTGTAACAGGCAGAAAATTCCCTAGCTATGGCTGTGTGCACATGGGATTTTTCTATAAACGTTTCTGAAGTCAGAGGACTTTTTTTTTTTCCTGAAAGCTTTTAGATTTGAAAATTCTAATATTAAAATATTTCAAAACATCTTAAGGTTTCTTTAAAAGGGCCAAATACCTTCCATCTAAAGAAATCGTAGCTTTCATTTTGCATAATCAAGTATTTACAAGAAAAAAAAACTAGCAGCTCTTCAGGTAGTTCAACAGTGTAAACTGATCTAGAAATATTATGGAATCATCAAGATACCCATTTGAAGGTTGTTTAAATACCAATTTTTACAGAACTGTCAGTTTATGTATCACTTTGTGATATATGTGATTATTTGTGGTTTTTCATTTGTATATACACCTGAGTGCTTACAGATAAAGAGAGCATTTCAAAAGATTTAGATTACTTCCTCTCAGATATAAGCTCTATGCCTTAAAATAAACACAGATGGAGGACCAGTTGGCTCAGGAAAACAAACCGGAAACTGCCACTGCTGTGAGTCTGGACTTGTCTGAGGATTACACTGAAATGAATATCTGTAAAAGAGATTATAATGTCCAGTGTGTAGGGAAACTGAATTAGAAAAGGTTATCACTGACATGCTACTGATGTTTGCTTTCTCCTTTGGAATTAGGTGGAACCTGGAATTGATAAAAAAGTAAAAAAAATAAATAAATTGAAAGACTAGCTTATATACCAATTACTGAAACTTTTGGAAATTAAAGCAAAAATGGCAGCTTCATTGGAAAATATATTTCACAATGGCTTTTCTTTCTTTAAAAATATAAAATATCTAATTTATACACATGTCAAAAATACTTGCCCATATGCAATCACTCCCTTATTCAAATTTATCCCTATGCTGTATATACTACACTGGACTTGACAGGCAGACCAGCAAAAAATATGTAAATGCAGATTGTACCCTCAGAAAGCTTGTGATCTGGGAGGGGAGGTATAATCAAGCAAGGTATCACAGCACAAGATGGAAGAGAAGAGAATTACCAACAAGTTTTAGATGAATTTCCTTGTGTGAGATTTATAGCTGCTTGTATGAGCTTCAGGTTAAAAGCCACCTCCTTAGTGTCCTCCCTTACTATATATTGAACTACATACTTGTTTAATTACTGAATTTGGCAATGCACTATATATCATTTTAGGCTTGTGTGTTTAGACAAAAATAAATTGTATATTATGCAATGTTAGGAAGTTCCTCATATGCAAAATAATCTCTTATCACTTCAGCATTCC
Organism: Orcinus orca; assembly: GCF_937001465.1. Classification (NCBI taxonomy): domain Eukaryota; kingdom Metazoa; phylum Chordata; class Mammalia; order Artiodactyla; family Delphinidae; genus Orcinus; species Orcinus orca. The sequence continues at coordinate 122,409,145 of NC_064559.1, forward strand.
TAAACATAAATGTTCTTTCTTTTCTGAAGTCTATACCCATGATAAACTCACCCTGTGCACAATCCTAAATCCACATAATACTTCTGGATCTGATTCCAATTACTTTGCAGAACTCAATGTAGATATTGCATTTTCTGAGAGGTCTATGCTTACCCCTGAAGAGTGGATTAAATTTCCACCTATGTTCACATAACACCCTATATTTGTCCATTTAATAAAAATTACCCTTACCATAGTTGCTTATTTGTCTGTGAAATACCAGTAGATAGGCAGAGATTGTTTTCTGTTCATTAAAGAATATTTAATGCATAGCACCATTTCTGGCACATAAGTGCTCAAAAAATAATTGCTGAATGAAAGGACTTTTTCCAACTGTTTGTAAGGACATATGTGCAATATACACGAACACCTGACTATTCAAATATTTGAATAACTATATTATGTGATATGAATTATATGTAGGATAACACTCATGTTCAGACAGTCAGAGTATAAATGAAAGAGATGTACTCATGATTTTCAATCTAACAAAATCTGTGGTATTGTGAGATGGTTTTAATATAGGGGCTTATCCTTCTTAGAAGTTTAGGGAACTAAAAATTTATTTAAAATATTTTATGTGACAGTTTTACTAACAGAAAAATTTATTTTGAAACTACACAATTTCTCTACAGGTTATATACATGTGGTTTTTATCTGAGCCACTTAATGTACATCAGAAAAACAGCAATGTAGCAGCAAGTGAGAAAAACACCCATAACAGAAGGACCTATGACATGCAGGTGCCAGGCAATCTGGATTTTCTAGACAAATTAGGAGGGGCATAATGGAAGGGCACAACTTTAACACAAATAAAAGAAACAGTCTAAAAACATTTCACTAATGCCTTAGAGCTCTCACTAATAAGAATTTTCTGAAAAAAAGAAAGTCAAGATTTTGACTGAAGGGGATTTTAAAATCAGAAAGATGTTGAATTATTAATGAGCCAAACTGGTCTTTTTCATTTTCTTTCCTAATCCAAGAAATCTTCAGGGTAGCTGTTTGAAGGATATTTTTGTCCATTTCTTGCTTTAGGCATTTATAAATACACTTGAAAACACTATCTTAGATACAGCCTAATCAAATGATCAAGGTCACTTAGGAGACTAAATTAAATTTCTAATACATATTCACTGTTGCCATTTCAGCACATTTTTGATGAGGCTGTGGAAATGCTTGCTTTGAATGTCATTCCTCCTTGCTCTCTATAATGGTTTGTTGGTCAGTTTATTGTACATCAGATTTCTGAGACTTATAGAATGAAATGAAGCCATCTTCCTTAAAGTGATTTTTCTTCATACTATATTAATTCTTTAAGATAGTGCACCAAAGATTTATTTTAAACTGTAGTGTAATTAGTTAAGCTCTTGGGTTACACAGTCACTTGAAATAAAACCCCATCCTGATTGTTCCATTTACAGGAGGGAAAGCTCTGGCAGGGATTACACCAGAGCGTAGCTTGTTGACAGCATATGCAAATTAGGAAGACATAGTTTGGTTTAAATGTCTGTAAAAGAAGGAATCAACATCTGTGGGAATAATTTTCAAAACTGCAGTGGCATAGACATCATTGCAAGTGTTATGTAGTTACAAATAGAAATCTGGCAATAGTCCAGGAATAAAGTTTTCTTTTTTCTCTTTCCAGATAAGAAAATAGTCTAAATCATGTTCTGGTTTGGAATTAGGCACTAATGATAAATTCATTATTAATTTTAAAATCTGAATTAAAAAATAAATTCTGGATTTTACCTTCCTTGACTTCTTTTCCACATCTTCCTGGGAACAGTTATACAGAACGATGAAATAAGAAAATAGCAACACTATGGGATATAATAAGAGGCAAAATGACTATGTAATCTATAACCTAGATTAATTGAAGGTTGTTGTAATATACGTTTTCTCAATTGTGAAATGTTATCTTTTCAAAAAAGAGTTTTTCTTTAACTGAACCAGTTTTCCAAATAAATATAAGAAAACTTTTCCTTTGTAATACATTCTAAGTTCAAAACATTAAATGTGCTTAAGTAATAAATATAGTATTTCAGAAATGAACAGTCAAGAACTAATGGGATTCTTCATCTGTCCAATTTTTAAAAACAAATTTTTTGGACCTGTTTGAAACTATGCCATTGATGACACAGCCAAATTCTCCATTCTAATTCTTGCTATTTTTTTCTTATTTTAATGGAATATTTATATATTATAAAATAAGCATTTTTATAAGGTAAAAAGTGATTAACACTATTGTGTACATTAGTGTACATTACATACCACCCATTTTAAGAGTTTGAATAATGCTCACACTCTTGAAAACCCTGTTTTTCTTCTTTGTATCACTCTTTATTCCAACCATATGTAGCCATTATTGAAACCAAGCAGGATCCTGTGGGCTTTCTGGGCTCGGGAGTCTTTCTGTTTAGCCTCCACGACTTTCCCTGAGTTCCAAGGGGCAGGTTCAAACAGTTGCTAATCAGGAAAGGGAGCGGGTGCAGAGACAAGCGAAGAGCAGCCAATGAAACAATAGCACAGCCTTGGGGGAGGGTCCTGCTTCTGCCTCAAGGGATACACATAACAATATCTTTTGAGCTCTTTACATTATAGAACTAAAACCCCCAATAAATGGAAGATGAAGCAATCCTCATTCCAGAGGGAAGCTCACAGTTTGATAGCCTTGAGAATGAGAGAAGTTTATCTGGAGACCATCTGAGGCCGGATTAAAGGAGTGCAGGCCCTGAACACACCCTAATCTCATCAGCAACCTCACCCTTGAACCCTTGCTATAAAATTCCTTATCACATCCTCCTGGGTTTGGACACATAGTTTTTCGAGGCAGGAGCCCTCTGTGTCCCCCTTTACTTGGCAAATCAATAAAGCTATTCTTTTCTACTTCACCCAAAACTCTGTCTCTGAGATTCGATTTGGCTCCGGTGCACAGAAGCCGAGATTTCAGCATCACTATCAGGAAATTTCACTTATTTCCTCTAAAGGTTTACCTCATATGTACTATGCACTCCCAAATAACACGTTGTTTGATTTTCCACAGTCTTGAATATTTTATAAATTGTAATATATTAATATATTCTTCTGCTCTTAGCTTTTTCTCCTCAATATTATGATGTTTATACCTATATTTATGGTTCATTCATTTTCATTGTTTTATAATATTACAATTGTATAAATGTGCTACAGTTTATTTATTCATCATCCATTTGGTTTGTTTGCAATTTTTGCTTTCTTGTAATAACAAATCCAAAATATAGAAAGCATCAATACTCATCCTAGAAATGTATTCTATGTTTGTCTCTCATCATTCCTTTAAACTTTATTCAGGGTGGGTACGTCCCCTCAACCCCCACACCCTTCCCTTCTCTGGATTACCCCTACTAGGAAAAATGACTTTTCAACCCACTTTTGGGTGCTTACTTGAATGTACAAATACAGCCTTGAATCAGTAAGTAGAGCATCTAGTCAAAACTTTGAATCAAATTCTGACTTGAATTAATGTTAAATCATCTCGCATTCCTCAGCATGGAAACAAGAAACTTGTGAGAAAAAAATACTTCCCTCTTTCAATTCTCAACTTGATTGGAAAAGACTGTCATAATGAGGAAGGGGGACTATTATGGTAGAGAGAATGTTTCAACCATAAGTTCTGTAAGTGTTTGAAAGTGTCAGGCAGAAATGACTTTTATAGGAGCACAGGGCTCAGGTAAAGTTCAAATTGTCATGGGAATCACTCAGCAGCCAGTCCCCTAAGGACTTGCCAAAGTCCAAATCCAATGACTAAATGACATGGGAATATAAAGTCTTGGTCCCTTCACCCCAACTAGGACAACTGTGAAGAAGAGTCATCCTAACTTCAGAACCCCTGTAAGGTTAGCTGAGGCTACCATGGAAGCTCTATCATAGTTCAGCTTCACCATGTGTCTTGTCCTGTTTGCTATACTTTCAGTAACACAGATTTTTATCCCTCCCTTCCTTTCCCATAGGTGTTGATTCACTGAGCACTCCCTAATAAATTTTCTACACACTAATCTCTGTCACAGAGTCTGCTTGCTGGGGAATCCAACTTAGGGCAGTGGGAAAAAATGCTGTTCTCCTCAAGTCAAGTAATTATGTATAACGATTTCTCTTAAACCATTTTTAAATTTCTATTTTAGAACATAGTTGCATATATTTTAATAGAGAAACAAATTTTCTTACTAAATTTGAGTCTCTAGGAATATGAGTTATCATTTTCTTATATATTTTCTTATTCATAATATGCAGAGAACTAAAATAGAGACATTAACAATTCAGAGCAGGAGGTCATAACCAAGTTACCAGTTGTCCCATTGATTCAAATGTGCTCTAATTTAAAGCAAAATCTCTAGAAAAAAAAAATCACCTTTTAAGTGTTGGACTTTCATTAAATATATTTTCAACAACATACTTGAGAATTCGGTATTAGAATTTTTATTTTAAGTATAGAGAAAATAAGTTTTCGGTTACAATAACTTTTCCAAAGGAACTGTAGAGGAGAAAGAGATTCTCTCTATCCTTCTAGGTTCTTCTGGCTGGTCTAAGAATTAAATTGACATGAGACAGATTAACAGGAAAAAATCAAAGTTTAATAACATGTACACATGGAAGAGACCCTGGAAAACTGTGTAATTTGCCAAAATGGCTGAAACCCTCACGTTAAATACCATCTGCAGCTAAAGACAAAAGAGGATGCTGGGGGTAGGGATTTGGGACTTCAAAGGGGAAATTGACATGGAGATGGAAAAGCAAATGTTTGGTAAATAAATGTTTGCTGGATTCTGCAGAGACAATGGGACACAGAGTGGAATTTTAACAAACAGACTTTCCTGGGTTCCTCCCTATCTACACACCTAGTTCATGCTATAGTTATCTATGGTGATAGTTCGCTACCTAGAATAGGTCCTCTATCTACATGTTTTAGGCAGTTAGGGGGAAGGTCAAGGTTCTTCATGAGACTTTTGGGCCTTGTTTTCTGCTGGAAAAAAAGCAGCATGCTAAAGAGATATTTTGTTCCCCTACAGACCTCATTTAATACTTCTGATTTCCATAACATGTTTAAGAGAATCTGTACATTTTTGTTATTTTTGTTTCTGTTAGATTACTTCTGTTCAAAATAGAATTAATTTGTTTCAGGTTGACTGTAAAGCTAATAATTCAGTACTTTAATCAGTTCTTTAAGAATTCTCTGGGTTATCATTCAAAATAATACCTGTTAATTTAATAGCACTTTTTGAACAGGTAGTTCATGTCTGATAGTATCTCTAATTTCCCTTCATCCTAAAATTAGATATAATACTATAAAAATACATGATTATTTTTGTCACTAATCAGGTTAATTTTATAATTTATAGAATACTGTCTCATGATGTATTTTTAGTAACAGCTCTCAGAGATATTCTAGCTACCAAATCAGGCAAATAATGATTCATATGTCATTTTTTTGTTTGAATTATTCAGTGTCTTCCTGAAAGAATTCAGAAATATTTTATATAAGAATCTATATAACTGAATAAATAAATAGAAATAACAGTAATAGCTGCAATTTACTTAGGGCCTGATTGATGTCTGGTACTGTTCTTTGAAAGCGATTCAGTCCAATGCATTTTACACTCTTCTATATTACAAATGAATCAAGGATAACTAAGAATCCAGGAATAAAGGCATTTTTGTATTTTTTGCAATCCACTGAAAACAACAAAAAGAATGAAAAACAGAAGTGAAATGCAGTAGAAGTAAAATACACAAAATATTTAGTCTTCAGTGAAACAAGAAAAGGACTTAAAGCTGAAAACAAAAATTAACCAATACTATCTAAAAAAAGCGCAAAATCTGAACCAGAAAACTGAATGAATCTATATCTATATATCTATAACTGTATCTAATATATCTATGTCTCTATCTATCTATCTACCTGTCTATCTGTCTACCTATCTACATTCAGTTTTTCCCTTTTTGGGAGGATAGATATAGAGATAGAATTAATAGATTATGGATACAGATAACAATATAGGTATCACCTCAAAAGATACAGACTTCTATACAAGTAGTTTTAGTAACTACTTGTTTAATTTTAGTAGTCCTAAAGGAACTACCTTTTAATTAGAGATGTCTGGGGAGTGGAACCGGGACTGGAAAGATGTTAAATCACTTTAAAGGTTCACTTGTTGAGGGTAAAAAAAGCAGGAAGTGGAGCTGTTTCTGGGATCCCCAAGATCACCCTGAGGCTTGATGATTTGCTAGAAGGACTTGAAGGACTCAAAAACGCTGTCATACTCACAGTTTATTAGAGCAAGTGGATACAGATCAAAATTAGCAAAGGAAAAGACCACATGGTGTGAAGTTCGGGAGAAACCTGGCTCAAGGTTCCCCTGCCTTGTTGAGATGCATGAGGACATGCTTAATTCCCCTAACAATGATGTGTAACAGCACTTGCAAAATGTTGCCAACCAGGTAAGCTGTTCACATAAGTTATATTGTTAGGATATATTTATCTGGTCAAACTTGTCAAACTTGGCATGGCCCAAGACCTCAGGCATACAAAAACCCTCTTTCAGGCAGAATATTCCAAGGGTTCAGAAGCTACCTCCCAGGAGTCTGCCAAGAACCGGTCCTAAAGGCAGACTTTTCTTGGGAATGTATAAGATTTGAGCAACCCTGGCCTGCTGAGTTAACCCTTTCCTGCTCAGTCCACAGCCCTGACACTTGGCCTAGGCTCTTACAGAAAAATGATCATATTTTTCTGAGCATGTAATTTAGTTTAGCACTTATATAACAGATATAGCAATAGTATCTGCACAAATCTGCCAAAAAATTAGGACTAGTCAGTGCAAGGTAGATTTAAAGAAAGAACTAATGCATCCTCAAAAGGTGTTAAATACATTTTCATATTTTCATACTAGTTTGACTACTCATTTCCTCACTCGATCTCGTGT